>NC_090940.1:41795705-42420705 GCF_040938575.1 Ambystoma mexicanum
CTCTCTCTTCCTTAATATCTTCCTTCTCGAGCTCTTTGCTCATCTGCCTCCAACTCCCTCAGGATCAGTCGCTTCTCCAGGCAACGAGTTGGTGGTGGAGCTTTCTTCGGCTGGGGCCTCCCTCTGGAGCAGCCTTCCTGCCTCTGAAAATAGAGGAGAACCATCTCTGATTCCGGAAACGACTCAAGACCTTCCTCTTTCTCTCCTCCTCTCCCCTGCTGAACTCCTGGCTGAAACTGAAACTGCACTGGTCACCTGGCTACCCTCTGTTCTTGGGCCCAGGTCCCCCTCTCAGCCATTTGCACACCTGCACTGCCCCCCTGGCAACCCTTGCACTCAGGGGCTGTTTCTGTATCCCTACAGCCCCCTACCAGCACTTGACAACTGATGTCTGCACTTATTATTGTTCTTATCCATTGCTTTATTTATTTACTGTCTATCCTATGTACTGCACTTCCCATCCCCCTTGCATTCCCTCCCTCTGCACTTGTGTGATCTCAATTTCACCGGGCCTAGTAAGATGGTTTCTCAGTCTTCCCTATGTTACCCTCCCTTGCCTCATCGCGCCTTGAAACACTTGTGCATAGGCATGTTATAAATGCCATATGATATCAATATTCATGCTCCATTTCTTTTGCTTTGTTCTCAGACTATAGGGATAGTCTTTTGAATTCTAACACAAGTTTCATCCTTTCAAGGATGGGTATTCTGGGCTTACATTGTGACCTTGTGGGGTCATGATAGGCTGTCTGAGACACAGTAGAAGGTTGTTGAGGGGTTTTGCAGACCCTTGTGAACCCTCTACCTTCTGACCCATTTATCAGATTAGAACTAAGTTCCAAACGATCACTCACAGAATCTTCTTCCTTAACAATCTGTGTAGTAGGGGTTATGGGTGTACTCCCAGGGTGTTGATGATTTAACAATTTGAATCAACTCATTGTTATTCCCTTACAACTCAAGCCCCTAGGTCTGCATAATTCTTTCAATTGTACTTGCAGTAAGGGACTGTTCATTCAAATTATCAATTTCCATAGTTATAAGTTACTTTTTGTTCTGGTGGAGCTAGCCTCGTGGATGGTTTTCTTAGGCACAAGTATAACCAATAGTTGCTTTGATCCACTCTTCACCAATCTCACTGCCTGTCACCAGTGTTGGGTAAGATTTCATAAAGTCCAACTGGTGTGAGACTTGAAAATACTCATCTCTTGATATTAGTCAGACCCAGCTCTTAATATCGGCCTGTAGTACACAAATTGGAAGAGTGACTGAGCAGCCAGGCATATCTTAAGAGGGGTAATGTGAACTGTAGAGTAGCACCATATCAGTAAACACAAGTCACCAAGTAAACGCACAACACTTAGTTGCATAAAATATATATATTTCTAAGGCTTGTTGGATCTGCTTAGATCACATGCTGTGCATAGGCCGACATCTAGTGGAAGCTGCGGAGTATTCGTTTGTTTTTCAAAACTCGAAAATGGGCGTCGACACAGGGCGTGCCAGTAATACTATCCCTAGTGTGACGTCTTCTGTATCCATGATCCCTCACGCATCTAGGACCCTCAGATTGTTTTTTTCCTCCATAGTGGTCGGAAGCATTCCGCTGAGTTCCCTGGTCTTAGCCATACTTTTGCTAAACTATTGTTATATCTCCCCATTTCTCCACCCCAACGTCGAGTCACCGAACATCCACACTCTACGCCGGCACGGAGAAAGAATCGACCGTCGAGAGCTGCACGACGGATTTGGGCCTCGGAAGGCCTCTGGCCTCGGCCCGGTCCTAGGAAGGCCTCTGGCCTCGGCCCTGCAAGTAGGGAGAGTGGGGGGTGGACATACTCTGCACTCTTTTGGTATATAGGTACTTTCTTATATATTCCTACACTTATTAGCCCGCTGCCACAAGGTGCGTATGGAGGGTACCCCTTTCCAATTTTGCCCCAAGTGCAACCGCAAGTACCATTGGGTTGACAGGCACTCCACGTGCAATCTCTGCTTACTGAGGGACCACCCTGAGGCTAACTGCAGAGCGTGTAGTAGGTTCAAACCGAAAACACTTAAGGAACATTGGATCAAGCGTTGGGCCCACCACGCCAGGAAACAAGAGGCCATGGCAGCGACTCTGTGCTTTTTGACGGCGAGGGCAACGTGGCGTCAATTGACAGCCAAGCGCAAGTCCCCGTCCTCAGAAGGTCGTCCGGAGGTCGGCTATGGGGAAGACCCCCGGTGACACAAGCGCTACCCACAGCACTTCCACAAAACACATGAAGTCCAACCAAGACTCGACGTGTACGGCGAGTACTCGGAAAGAGGCACATACAGAACGGTCCGAATCGGTGTCCTCTGGGCGTTCCCGATCTAGATAGCTGCATGACTCCAGGCAACCATCCACTGTTGCCAGAAGTGCCTCGCTCCCCAAGGTAACGGAGGTTCGATCGCCAGAAGACGAAACCGACCTATATCCCCAGTCCGCACTCCAGGAGTCGGCGTCAACAGGCCGCGCAACGGCTGCTCCCGAGTCCCAACCTCCACGATCCAGAGATGGGGACACTACCCCCGAACCTCGGCGCCAGGCGTCGAAAGACTCCTGGGGGGAGGGGTGGGGCGAAAAAACAGGGTAAATACTCTTCCACATACGGGGAAGGGGAAAAACAGAGGAAGCAGTCTCAGCCTACTTCCACACCTCAAAAACTTTCTACCCCACATAAACAGATGGACAAGTCTCGGTCTTCTGTTATCCCAAAGACCCCTGTTCAAACCAGTAGATTTAGTCTAGATAAGACAGGGAAAGACCTTCAAGAAAGAATCATTCCCACATCAAGAGAGTGGTCTACTGATTACATAAGACAGTCATGTCAAGGATGTCATCATTGGCAGATTTCTACGCCAAAAACCCTAAACACTTTCTCTCTTTTACCCCCGACGGGTCAACTCCCTCAGGTTCTAAGGATTTTATACCCCCAAGTAAGAAGTCCTGGGTTGAAGCTCCTACTTCAGACCCCTTCAGTATACAGCCCTATTCTCAATATCAGGGCGATCCATCCCTTTATGAGGATCCAGATTTGGGCATGTTGGAAGAACAAACTGGGACATGCTACTATTCTCAATATCAGGGAGATCCATCCCTTTATGAGGATCCAGATTTGGGCATGTTGGAAGAACAAACTGATACAGGCTACTATGGGGATGACGAGGACCAAGAGGAGGACGACAACCCAGAAACCTACAGGCTATATTCCCCAGTAGATAAAGAACGCCCGGTTACCGACTCCCCTGTTGATAACCAGCCTCTTTTAAATGAAGTGCTGTCCAGAGTGGCAGAACACTTCCATATTGACAGCCAGGGTGCTCAGGAAGAGAGGGATTTTGCCGAGGAGTTAGTGGGAGAAAGGAGACCTGTTGCCCAGGCCATCCCTATCCTTAAAATTATACAAAGGAGGATAGACCCTTCCCTTGTTAATCCCTATCTCACTAGGGCGGTAAACCCCAGAGTTGAGAAGCTTTTCAGGGCAGCCCAAACAGACCCACTGTACATGAGGGCATCTGAAACCGGACTCCCTGGTAGTTACTAACACCCGTAAGAGGGCGGGAACACCCTTGTCTTCGTCGGAAGCTCCTCCCGACAAGGAGAGCAAGAAGATTTATGGCTTGGGCTGGAAAGTAGCCTCCACTTCTGCCTATCAGGCAAGGATTGCCAACTCCACCACCCTGCTGGCGAGTTACAACTGCCACCAGTGGGAAGAAGTCGCGGCACTCATAGATTCCGCCCCAGAACCCTTAAAAAGCCAATTGGCACAAGTTTCGGCGGAAGGAAGAGCCGTGTCCGGTTGCATATTGAAAGCAACCTTTGATGCCGTGGATAACGCTGGCAGATTGATAGCAGAAGGTACTGTTATCAAAAGGCATGCTTGGTTGCGACAGTCTGGGTTCAAAGCCGAAACCCAGGCTTCATTGATAGACAAACCGGTGGAGCCGGATCTATTGTTTGGAAAGGCGGTCGAGGACGCGCTGAAAAATGCCAAGGACAAGTATGAGACGCTCAAATCCCTAGGCCAACTAACCAATTAACCCCCTAACCAGAGAGGAAATGGCAATTTTTGTCGCCCACACGGACAAAATTCCCAGAGAGGGTCTAACTATTCCCAGGGGCAGGGTACACAATGGAACAACAGCCAGCAGTCTACCCAGGGTTATGGCAGGGGTAATGAGAGGGCGTGGTAAGGGTAGAGGAATCCCCAGTAGAGGCGGTGGCACGCCTTTAACAAAACAGTGACGTTCTGTTCAGGGTTCCTTCTCACACATCCCCAGTAGGGGGACACATTTCCAACTTCACCCAAGCTTGGGAAGGGATCACTTCAGACAGATGGGTGCTGTCCACAGTGTCCGCAGGATACTGCATAGAACTGTTAGAGCGTCCCCAAAACCACCCTCCACAAAGAATACATTCTTTAGACCACCAGAAGATCCTCCTCGAGGAGATTGTCAATCTTCTAGCAAAGGGCGCGATAGAACTTGTCCCGGGACACCAGGTAAAAAAGGGTATTTATTCAACTTACTTCCTTGTGCCAAAAAAAGATTTGACAATGCGCCCAGTATTGGATTTACGCCCTGCAAACAAGTATGTCAAGCCCCAAAAGTTTCGCATGACTACTCTTCAGGAGGTAATCCCCCTCCTAAAAAAGGGATTACATGGCAACATTGGACATGAAAGATGCCTATTTTCATATTTCCATGTTCCCAGCGCACAGAAAGTACTTGCGCTTCAAGGTGGACAGTCGGCACTACCAGTTCAGGGTACTGCCCTTCGGGATAGCCTCGGCTCCAAGGGTATTCACCAAGGTACTGGCGGTGGCGGCAGCACACCTACGCAGGGAGACAATCCTGGTGTACCCTTACCTGGATGACTGGCTCATCACGTGGGAGACCCCATTAATTTGCAGAACAAACATTCAAAGGATGATCGACCTCCTCTTCGAATTAGGCTTCTCAATAAACGAGAAGTCGTCAAGTCTGGTGCCAAGCACCTCCAAACAGTTCCTATGAGCTATCCTAGACACGCAAGAGGGGTTGACCTTTCCATCAGAGGAAAGAATTCGCAATATACTGCTGCAAATTCCGCAATATCAGGCCGGTCGCCAGATAACGGTACGCAAAGCAATGTGTTTGCTGGGCATGATGGCGTCATGTATTTACCTGGCCCCCCATGCGTGCCTGCGCCCTATGCAAGAATGGTTGGCGAAACAGTGGTCTCAGGCAATTGGTCAGTGGGACGATCTAGTGGTCGTTTCGCCAACACTGGTACTAAGCCTTCACTGGTGGACAAGAGAAAATCTGTCCAAGGGGAAACCCTTTTACGATCCCGAGATACAGGCACTAGTCACAACCGATGCATGCCTGACAGGGTGGGGAGCTCACCACCTCCACCACACAGCTCAGGGTCTCTGGTCTCACTCAGTGGCCAAGAATCACATCAACCTGCTAAAGCTTCTGGCAGTATTCAGAGCGCTTCAAGCGTTCGAGCCCTACCTGTTGAACCTGTCAGTGCAGATCCTGATGGACAGCACTACAGCCATGTTTTACCTGAACAAACAAGGAGGGGCTCTTTCGCCAAATTAGTCCAAGCGTGCCCAGAAAATTTGGATATGGGCACTCAGATGGAACATCTTCCTGTCATCTCAACATGTTCCAGGGGATCTCAATTCTCTGGCGGATGCTTTGAGCAGAGATCCCCTCCCAGAGGAACACGAATGGTGTCTACACAGAGAAGTCGTAGAAGATATCTTCTCTCAGTGGGGTTTCCCCACTATAGACCTATTCGCCACAAGCGAAAACAGACAGTGCCCAGGATTCGCATCCAGGTTCCCCCAACTAGACTCCCAGGGGAATGCCCTGTGGATGAACTGGTCGGGGATGTTTGCATACGCTTTTTCACCAACACCTCATCAGGAAGGTGGTCAACAAGATGAACTGAGAATCGATGACGCTCGTCCTAGTTGCTCCCAAGTGGGCGAGACAACCCTGGTTCCCACACTTACGCAGACTAGCGGTGTGCGAACCCATCAAACTCCCAGGCTGGTACAACCTACTGTCCCAGCACCAGGGTCACAAGGTACATCCTCAACCCAACTCAATGAACCTGGCGGCATGGCTCCTGAGTTCATAGATTTTGGACATCTCAATTTACCACAGAGATGTATGGACATCCTAAAAGAATCTAGGAAGCCAAACACGAGGCACTGCTACTTTGACAAATGGAAAATATTTGTTATCTGGTGCCAGTATAAGCAAATCAACCCGGTGCATTGCACTCCTTCCACGATTGTCACATACATGCTCCACCTGCTAGACGCAGGGTTGGTTTTTAACTCGCTGAAGGTACAACTCGCAGCTCTGTCAGCATACACCACCTCCCATAGCAAGGTGTCGTGGTGGAAAGTACCAGTGGTTAAAGCCTTCATGGAAGGAGTAGAGACTTCACCCTCAAATTTCAAACCCACCTCCAGGATGGGACCTTAACGTGGTGCTATCAAAACTCATGGATGCCCCCTTTCGAGCCCATGCATAAAAGCAGTCTCAAACACCTGACTTATAAGAAGGCCTTCTTAGTAGCTATTATATCTATAAGAAGGGTCAGTGAAATTCAGGCTCTGTCAGTGCAGGATCCTTTCTTTACAGTTCATAAAGATAAACTGGTTTTACTTACACACCCTAGGTTCTCACCTAAGTTTATTTCTAAATTCCACGTGAACCAGTCCAGAGCCCACTCTACAAGAGGCATTGGGACCACTCTGGCTTTCATTGCAAATGTACCCCTTGACACCATTTGCAAAGCAGCTACTTGGCGCTCTATTCACACTTTTACTCAGCATTACTGCATTGACACCCATTCCAAGACAGATACTCAAGTGGGACAAATGGTTCTAAGACCTTTATTTGCGCATGACCCTTCTCGCATCCCACCTCCTTCTAACACTGCTCGCTAATCTATGCACAGCATGTGATCTAAGCAGAATCCACAAGCCTCAGAAGGGATACATTACTCACCGTAATCGTATTTCTGATGCTTGTATCTGCTTAGATTCACATGCGACCCACCCTTCCTCCCCTCTGAGAGAAGACGCATGGATGCTAGTAGTCTTCTTTCTATCTATCTGCTTGGATTATCTGTACTTGAGCTACTCCACATACTACCTCATCTCAGAAAAAATACAATCTGAGGGTCCTAGATGCGTGAGGGTTCATCGGTACAGTGGACATCACACTAGGGATAGTATTACTGGCACGCCCTGTGTTGACGCCCATTTTCGAAAACAAATACTCCGCAGCTTCCACTAGATGTCGGCCTATGCACAGCATGTGAATCTAAGCAGATACAAGCATCAGAAATAAGATTACGGTGAGTAATGTATCTCGTACTCAAGGTAAATTACGCATTCTTAAAAGAAGCAGTAAATATTAGTAACATTCAATGGAAGAGAGAATTCATTTTAAACACAAATCAATATTGTAAATGTGTTCTACTTTAACTCTAACCATTTTCCCTCAACCCAATTTTGTAATGGTGAACAAAAATAAGTGCTAATGCTGACCTAGATTGATGTCACTCTTGTGTGCTGGAACATGTTTGGCATAGAAAAGAACTACTCCCCTGCATTATTTCTTGTTTAAATGAATTATATCTGGGTAAATCACTGAATAGGTTCTCCCTCAACTCAAGTTGTAAAATAGACAACATTTTTCTTTACTATTTTCTTGATTTGATAAGATTGTCGCATGTAGTTGCATACGCCTAATTATGTGGGGGAATTTGTAAGTGTTAAGTGTAGCTGGTCGTTCCCACACTAAGAAGACCTCAGCTTCTCCCTCGTCGGATTCTCAGGTCCTGTGGCGACTTCTGAAGTTCCAGTCCCAAAAGCCCTGCTTTTATGTCGCATTCACTCAGTCTAGCTGTCAATCAAACATGCTAAGTGGTGAGCCGGCCGGCTCACTCACCACTTGGGCCAATCACACAAGAGTGCGACTTGAGTTACCAAGGTAACTCAGTCCAGGGTGACTAAACCCCCTCCCATACCCCCTGTGGTACCCAGACAGAGTGGCACCACTTTTGGAGGCTTCTGTGGAGAAGCCCGCCAAAAAGTGGAACAAAGGGCTCGATGTGGGTTGGAGTTACAGAAGAGAACACAAACGCCATTTTAGAATCGAGTCCTGGCAAAAAAATACCAACCGGCGAATTAATATTAATTAAATAAACCGGCGGTATGTTCGAGGCTATGAGAATTAAATAATTAAAGTTGGTAGCCTTGAACAATGGGAAAATCCCATAGGGAAATATTTGCGGTCGAATATAAAAAGTAGTATCCACTGCCACCAGCCAAAACTCGATCAGGGAGGACGGAGACGTGCCCCCTCGACTAACAGACCCCGGGGCAATCGAATTGCCCTGACCAGTATGTCCACAATATGATGGTTTGTACTGGTTTCTGTTAATAATTTGGGACTAGTAAAGCCAATGGTGACTTTACATGCCCTGGGAGACAGTAGTCAGTCCCAGGGTATGGAGTCTATGGTGGGGTGTCACTATGACACCCCTGCGTCACTGCACGGAGGGTGCTGTGTAACACACATAGGAAAAACACATGAGACCCTATGGAGTAAAGGACCCCATAGCCCATACAACACATTAACAGTCAAAGGAACACCATAAATCATGTCCAAGAGTGGGAGAAAAAAGTCCCACTCTTGGCAGGAGAAAAAAACAAACTCCTGTAATCCAGCAAAGCTGCTGGGGGACTCACTAGGTTAGGAAATTCAGCCTAAAGAGAGAATTCTCCCTAACACACCAAAGCGCCAACGGAGCCATCAAAGGGATTCTCTGATCGGCATGATCAGCAGCCTTCCTCGCAACCGCAGTCGCGGCCTGCAAATGGACAATCCAAAGTAAAGGCCGCTAACAATAAAAGACAAGCGGACGTCGAGGCGCTCCAGAAGGACGCGCAGACGCCCCTTAAGGCCCGGGGTTGCAGCAAAATCCACCGCTCAGCCTTCGGTTGTCCCGGTGCCGTTGAAAGCCACCGCTCATCCTCCGCTTCAGCCAGTAGACCGCCCAGATTCTCCGACCATTACTGAGAGCTTCGCAAGGATTACTTCAGTTAGAATGAAGGAGCGGTCGAAGGAGGTTGCGAAGCACATAGAACGGCCGAGAGACGTGTCGAGGGATACGCCACAGCGCCCCGAACCGTGCCAGGACTACGTTGAGAGTCCTGTGCCTTTGTCAGGCACATTAGGGGGAAAATCTCAACATCACAGCAAAGATTAACCCTTTCCTCCCCTGGAACCCTCCGTTTCATCCTCATGGACCAGGCAGAAATTTGAGGGATGTATGAGCAGATTAGAAAAATGTCTTATTCAGAGACTCTTGCTCCCAAGAGGCCTCGAGAAGACTTTCCTTCTGCTCATGTATCCAAGTTTCAAAGGAGTTTGGAAGATCCACATGAGCAGTTTACTTGTGTCCTCACAGATGATGATGTTATGGACACTAATGATAAGCATGAAGATGGCACCTTTTTGGAAATCTGTTATGTGGATGATCAGACTTGTCTTATAGACAAATGGGAGGACAGCCCTCAGGTTGATGCGCAACCCTGGAGGTCCCCTACTCCCACCCTGATGTCCTGTGCATAGATTCCCCTCCTCCCCCCCCCCCCTCCACTCCGGCTCGGCAAACCTCCCCAGTGGACGACCAGATGGCGTTCAACGCCATCTTGAAGGCGGCTGACCATTTTCAGATTGCCACCCAAGAGGCCTTACCAGATCCTGATTTCGTGGAGAATATACTCAAAGAAAAACCTCCGGCCAGCCAGGCCATCCCCTTGTTGAACTCAGTCAAGAGGAGATTGGCACCTTCTTTGACGCCGGCCTATAGACCAGGGTGGTGAAGCTGTTTCTACCTTCTCCGACTGATCCTGCCTACATCAAGGGTCAGGCCACTCCATATTCGTTGGTGGTTACCACTACTAGAAAACGGGCTGGTGTTCCCCTGTCTACAGGAGAAGCACCACCCGATAAGGAATCCAAGGGGCTTTATGCACTGGGAAAAAGGGTAACAACGGCTGCTGAGTTTACCACCCGTGTAGCCAATAACACCACGCTATTGGCCCGCTTTGCAGATGTCCTGTGGAACCTTCTGCAAGGCCTTCAGGAAGTGTCAGAACCTACAAGGGCCAAGTTGCTCGCCATCGTTTCCGAAGGCAACCAGGTGAACCAGAATGTGCTCAAAAACACTCTGGACTCTGCAGAGACAGCGGGGAGAACCCTAGCACAAGGTACCTTGCTCAAGAGACCTGAATGGCTGAGGAACTCCGGTTTCAAGCCAGAGACCCAAGCAGCACTGATTAACAAACCTGTGGAGACCACCAACCTTTTTGGCAAGGCAGTGGACGATGCTCTTGAAACAGCTAAAAAAGAACATGAAACACTCAAGTCCCTTCAACAAATTACCCAGAAATCCTCTCCTCAGAGAGGAAGCGGCTCCCGCCTGTCCTTTCGTGGGCAGTCTTGTTTTTCCCTGAACCATTATAATGCAGGAAATAACTGGAATTCGAGACAAGGATCTAATACCTCCACCGCTTACCCACCCAGAGGACAGCGGCGTGGGAAAGGTAGAGGACGATGTTCCAACCCCAGAGGCTCTCCGGCCTCTGGTGAGAAATGACTTACGGATCCAGGTCCCCTCCCATGCAACCTCCATTGGGGGCGTATAACATCTTTCCTTACTGCATGGGAGGGGGATAACAGACCAGTGGGTACTCAAGACGGTTGCCTACGGGTACTGTATAGAATTTGCCAGACCACACCAATTCAGACCGCCAAGATCAAGACGTCTGATGCCAGATCCTACTGCAAGAGGTGCAGACCCTTCTAGGAAAGGACACCATAGAAGTCGTCCCTATTCTACAGGTAAACGAGGGTATTTATTCAGTTTACTTCCTTTTACCCAAAAAGGATCTCACCGTCCTGCGTCCTGTGCTAGATCTGCGCCCGGCGAACATGTTTGTCAAACCTCAAAAGTTTTGTATGGTCACTTTACAGGAAGTAATCCTGCTGTTGAAAAAGGGATTACATGGCAACAGTGGACATGAAAGATGCATACTTTCATATTTCACTATTGCCAGCACACAGAAAATACCTAAAGTTCATGATGGAGGACAAGCACCATCAGTTCAAAGTACTCCCTTTCGGCATTGCCTCGGCACCAAGGGTGTTTACAAAAGTACTGGCAGTAGTGGCAACACACCTGCGCAGACTATCCGTCCCGGTTTACCCTTACCTCGACGACTGGCTCATAACAGGGGAGTCCTACGAAACATGCCTATTGAACACTCAGAAAATAATAGACCTATTATTCAGTCTGGGATTCTCCATCAACGAGAAGAAACACAGCCTAGACCCCAGTCAAGTCGAACAGTTTCTAGGGGCTCTTATACGGACAAAAGACTGCCTCGTCTTCCCCTCCAACGAGAGGGTTCAAAAGATGCTGTTTCAGATCCCTCGGTATGTAGCCAGTTGGGAAGTGACGGTACGCAAGGCCATGCGACTGTTAGGAATAATGGAGTCCTGTATTTACTTAGTTCCTCACGCACATCTGTGCATGCGTCCCATGCAAGAGTGGCTCAACAGCCAGTGGTGTCAAGCCAGGGCACAATGGGAAGATCTAGTAGTTGCTTCGTCCGCTCTTGTTCTCCCTCTGCTGTGGTGGTCGATGGAAAACCTTTTGAAGGGGAAAACGTTCACCACCCCTGCAGTAGAAGCCACTCTCACGAGTGACGTATCTCTCACAGGGTGGGGGGCTCACCTGCTTCAGCAGACGGCACATGGCATGTGGTCCCCACAAGTAGTGTCCAACCACATAAATCTGTTGGAGCTATTAGCAGTATTCAAAGCACTTGACAGACAGCACCACATCCATGTACTTCCTGAACAGCCAAGGGGGCACACACTCCCCAGGGTTATCCAAGCTGTCCCAAAACATTTGGATATGGGCTCTCAAACACAGGATGTTCCTGTTGTCCCAACACGTTCCATGGGAACTCTAATCTTCTGGCAGAGGTGCTCAGCAAAGACTTCCCACTGCCCGTAGAGTACGAATGGCGACTACACAAAGACATTGTCTCCAACGTTTTCGCAGAATGGGGTTTCCCAGAGATCGACTTGTTCGCAACTATGGAGAATGCTCCATGCCAAAATTACACCTCCAGGTACCCACAGAACTGCTCTTGGGGGAGGGGAGGCCCTGGATAGCATTGTCGACTCCCTTACTCAACAAGATTGTGCACCTGGAACCAGTCGCCATGATATTGGTGGCCCCCATGTGGGCCCGCCAATCCTGGTTCTCATCTGATGGAGATGTCCCTCTCCCCTCCTATGAAACTGCCCTGCCCGTATAACATGTTATCTCAGGACAGGGGAGAAACACTGCACCCATGCCCGCAAACTCTGAACTTAGCGGCCTGGCTACAGAGGTCATAGAGTTCGGACACCTTCAACTCCCTCAGAGATGTATGGACATACTCAGGGAAGCGAGAAACCCCAACACCTGAAATTGCTATTCCAGTGAATGGAAACGTTTTGTTATCTGGTGTAATCCCAAGGGCGTCAATCACATTGACTGCTTTCCTACTCGCATTGTATTGTACCTGGCCCACTTACTGGATTCAGGCCTGGTTTTTAATTCCCTAAAGGTTGACTTAGCTGCTCTCTTAGCCTACACTATGTCACAGCAAAAGGTGTTGTGGTGTAAAATACCAGTTATCAAGGCTTTCACGGAAGGGATTAAAAGGATTCACTCCTCCCCCCCGCCCCTCCCAATTTCTAACCCAGCTCCCGGATGGGACTTAAATGTGGTTCTGACTAGACTCATGGGGTCCCCCTTTGAGCCTATGCACAAAGCAACTCTGAAACACCTTACCTGTAAGACGGCCTTCCTAGTGGCTATCACTTCTATTAGAATGGTTAGTGAACTACAGGCCCTTTCAGTACTAGGCCCTTTCGTTACTGTTCAGAGATGAGGTGGTTCTGCGCACTCCCCCTCGATTTGCGCCTATATTTCCAAGTTCCACGTGAGCCACTCAGTAGAACTGCCCACTTTCTTTCAGAACCCCACTAACATGGCTGAAAGAAGCTTACACACGTTATATGTGCGCAGGGCTGTCCTGTTTTCGCTGGAAAGAACATAATCACTGAGGAAAACAAACCAATTTTTCGTTTCAGTGGCAGCTGGCAGAGAAGGGGATCATGTCTCTAAGTCAGCTATCTCAAGGTGGATAGTCAAATGCATCACACTTTGTTTATCTCTTGCTAAGAGAGAACTGCTTAGAGCACATTCTACTCGAGGCACTGGGGCTTCTATAGCATTTCATGAAAATGTTCCCCTAGAGTCCATTTGCAAAGCGGCAACCTGAAGTTCTGTACACGCCTTTACAAAACACTATTGCCTAGACATTCAATCTAGGTCTGATTCTCGGGTGGGACAAGCAGTACTAAGACTACTGTTCCTTCTCACAACCCACCTCCAACTCCAGGTACTGTTCGCTAGTCATGCACAGCATGTGATTCTAAGCAGATTAACAAGCATCAGAAGACATGCATTACTCGCCATAACAGCATTTCTGTTGATTGCATCTGCTTGGATTCACATGCGCCCACCCTTCCTCCCCGCTCGGGTGGAAGGAACATAGACGTCTTACTACTTTCTCTCTTTTATGTACTCTCACGTTAGCTTTGGGCTCCCTCATGGCAGAAAACATACAATAGGAGGGACCTCGGCGCATGAGGGATTTTGGGTACACTACACGTCACGATAGGGATAGTGTTACGGACACGCCTATGCCGATGTCCCCTTTCGATCCTCGAAAGACAAGATGCAATACTCTGCAATTACCACTGTTTGTCGGACCATATGCACAGCATGTGAATCTAAGCAGATACAATCATCAGAAATGCTATTACGGTGAGTAATGCATGTCTTACAATTGCTCAAATCACCTTGCAGTGAAGTGCAGTTGGGATACTTTGTATCCTTAACTTTTTACGTAATGATTTTTGATTACTTTGACATTGTCCCTAAGCTCGTGGCAGGTGTGATTTTTTTATTTATAATTTTTGTGATATTTTTCCCATGCACTTTTGCATTTACCACCAATGGCTACTAAAAGTGGCTAGTACCCTAAAATGGTTGTGCTGCAAGCTTTTCGCTTGTCCTTTGGCCTTGTTCCTGCCTTCCCAGGTCAGGAAATGCCATTTATGGTAACCCCTTTCCCCATGAAAGCTGCTGCTTTCGCAGGAATGTGGGCTTTGTGTGTGAGGCAGAGGAGAAGGCTGAGACTGTCTGACCACAGTCCACATCCTTTGGCACCCGAAGGTCTCTTTCTGGACTGATGTGATGACCTCTAACCCTGGCTGTTTGAATGGTGCAGATCCTGATGGGCTTGCGCTAGCTCTGAGCCTGAATCTTGGATAAGAGGAGCACTCCTGCAGCTATTTGAGAGGTCATCGTTGGAACCAAGACTATGAAGGAAAGCCGCCTGCTGGCGATCCAAGGGTAACTCCTGCAGCTGACCAGCATTGACTCCACTAATTGGACTGATGAAGCCCTGCTCCTCTGCCTGATCTCAGAAAATCCTTGTTGGTGCTTCGACCCTTGGACTGTTGGGAACAACCAGTCTCGGCCACTGCTGCCAGATCCACGCCTTGAAAGCCATTGCAAGTGTCTCTTGACAACCAAGTGGACTGCAGCCTTTGTTGCTCCGTACAGACCCTGGGGACTTGCAAGAACTTCAGTTTATGCCAAAAGAAACCTTTCCTCTCATTTGTAGCCATCTTGCAATAAGGAAAGGTGTGCCTGGGCCTGCCCCTGTGTTCAATACTGGAAGATCACCTGTTGCCTACTGACTCATGAGGATTGTCCAGTGTCCTCAGGTGTGTGCCATTCAATTAAAGTACCTGACTATAGTTAAAGGGACATGCCTGATCTTCAGAATACTCTGCAAGCATCTTCCTTGTCACAGTACTAGAGTGGTGAAATTACCTACCAGTGTTCATCACTCTTAGTTATCTCTTATTAGTTGCAGTACCATTTTGTTTGAACGAATGGAAAATGTAGAGAAATGTGACAATAGCCCATAAAGTCCTGGGCAGGGTAAGGTTGATTTTCAGAAGGGATACGGTGGGGGTATGCCATGTCTCGTTATTAACCTTCTCTTTTACCCTCCCTCCTTGTGTAGCTTCTGGATTTATAATATTTCCTGATGTTACCCTGGTCAGAGGATAAGGAGTAACAACACCCCATAAGTAAGCCTGGGACTATGGGTTCATCATGGAATCCGATGGGGGAATACTACGTCTCCCCTAAAGGATGTCCTCTTCCCAAGAACCCTCCGCTCAGTTGATTCTCCCTCGCTTCTCCGCCTCCAGGGTCAGGATCCAAAAGCAATGGCCTTTCCGTGGCCACCTGAGAAGAGGACCCATGGGAATTTGTTGTGAGGATACCCTCGGGTTTCTCCCAATACTTACCCTACTTTATAGAATTTTCAAATAGCCACCGTAGCCCACTGCATCAGTTCTGAAATAACTTGCCTGAAGAAACAGTAGTTGGAACTTGTGACTTTTTGGTTACAAGGCCCGATACATCATAGTGCTGGACTTCATAAAATGGAGGGAAATTAGTCTGTGATTATTCTAACTAATCTAACTTGTTCCTGCATCTGATTACTCATTGTTGAACACTGGTATTTAATGCATATGACATTTTATTTCTAAGAGTGAATGTGTGTATATACTTGGTTGTATGCTTTTTGATTACTTTATACTTAGTATGTTCAGAAAGGCTTAAAGAATTGTATTTTCATATATTTTTGACCAACTTGAATGACTGGTGTTGCCCTGTGTGGACTCATTGTAGCCATACTCCACTCGCACTTTTCCTGAGACTAAGCCTTGACTGCTCTTACGCTCTACCTTGATTGGGTTTTGGCTAGCCTTTGTCTCTTCCCCGTTTACCATAAATAGGGTGGCCTCTGAATATCCTCCCGTGAGGGGCTTATTTTCGAAATCCATCTTAATGGACAGTTACTTTGTGGTAGTATTTTCATAGAGTTCCTGCAGTAAAACCGCCAAACTGAAGCCTAATTGCTATACATGTATGTACTTGCCTTTTTTCAAATCTCCTTTTCTCACTCTCCTTTAGGAGTAGAAGGTGTAATGCATTCTCCCATCGGGGTCAGTATCCTGTTACTGGCTTTAGGGATGGGAAGTTCCTTGTCTAATGCCCTTTACTGTATAGAAAATTGTTATTTAAGATTTCTCTTGTATCAACTTTCCCTCCATAGTTCTAAGGTCCCCAAAACTTTTTTTTTATTTTTATTTTAAATGTCCTTACGTTTTACAGGCAAGTGAAGCCTTCAGCTTCACTCCCCTTGCCTTTTGTTATAGGAAAACTAATCAGTCCTTCAGACTATCGGTACTTTGAAACTGTTACCCTTTTGTCTTTTAGCTTTTACCTTTTTGGTAACTTTTTAACATTGCACACAGCATCTTGCAGAGCAGTGGGGATGCTTTTGTATCACCCTTGTCTCTTACACATGGGATCTTTGGTTACTTTTATATGTGCCTAAAGACAAGCTGGTGGCAGCAATTATATTTTTACTATAATTTCCAGTTTACAGCGTATGGCTAATGAACATAGGTAGTGCCCTAAAATGGCCAAACCACATGATTTTTGTTTGTTCTTTGACCATATTGTTTGGAGGCTTCCTGTCTTGCAAGGTAATCCAATACAAGTACATGCACTTGCCCGGGAAAGCTCCAACATTCGCGGTCTAGGGATGCCTGTGTGTGTGGGCACGGGAGGGGTTTTTGAATGTCTGGTCACAGTCCACATTCATGGTGTTTGAGGGTGGGACATGTGTGAAACCAACAGTGGTGCCTGATTGGGTCATTGCTGGCTGTTTGAATGGTGCAGATCCTTACCATTGGTGGGCTTGGACTTGTTTCCGGGAAGAATCTTAGCTTGGGGCTCCTGCAGCCATTTCTCCAGGTCAGTGCTGGAGCCAAGTATTCTGTGTAGAACAGCAGCCGACTGACGATTCGAGGAAGAATCCCGAAGAGGCCCAGTAGCCCTTCCTGTCTCTGGCCTGGTGATCCACTGCTGGACTATTTGATCTGCGAAGGCCCTGAGAGTTGCTTCAACCCATGGACTGGTGGGACCAACCAGTCTCGACATGTTCTTGAGGATCCAGCCACCCTAAATCTTCGAAGTGTCCCTGGACCACCCGGTGGATTGACCTGCTCTCCAGTGGTCTACTTTGCTAGAACGGTCACCGTTCTGTGTTAATCGCAGGAACTTTGATAGTCGCCAGCTTGTGGTGTAAGTACCCTTCCTGCTGAATATCTCCCAGATTCAAGAGAACCTGCTATGTATGGTCGTCTTCAACCATGATGAAAGCTGTGTGGGGTTGCCTGTGTGTGGTGGCCGTTGCTGGAACTCACCTTCACCAGTCTTCTGAAGTGGTCTGCATCGGTGTTCCCTGCATTTCTCCATTGCAAAGGGTTGCACTCAGCTTCCAGACCGAATCGGAAGAATCCTTGCACCTGCAGCTCCTGAACATCCCTCACTGGAACCAATGACTGGAACACCTACCTCCAGTGCCACCTTCTCCACCCCCTAAACCTCCCCCCATCACCTAAACCCCACTCCTGTCAACCCATCTACTCCTCAGGGAAAATCAGAGTCCGGGGGGGGTAAGTAAATGCAGAGCATTTGTCCCCCACTGTTCTCCTTTGTATAAACCTTAGAATAAACCCAAGGTATTCTTCAATTCCACTGCTTTTTGAACATAGTCTAAAGCAATTGTACATGAAAGATAGAAACACATTTTTACTTGCCACTATCTTTGTTGCATATTTTCCTCTGGAACATTCGCCAACATAAGAACCTTACCTACATCAGACACTTTCTGGGCAGAAGCATAGTGACCTTTGGGCACAAAGCCCCACTCTTCAGAGGGATTGGACTCCTGAAATTAGGGCACATTTCTTGTGACTTGGTTCCATCTTACTGCATTGTTTGCTTTTAAGTTATTGAATGCCTTTATAAGAACCTGTGGTGACACTATGCTTATAAATGAGTGTTGTTTTGATGTTATCACCTGCTTGCTCCATTTGCTAATGTGTGTTTTGGGCCTAGAATAAATGTATTATTTTTGTACTTAACTGTCTAAATTGAATTATTGTGTGCTGCGCTGTGTGGACTCATTGTGGACCTCTGACCCCACTCATTCTCCTGAGAATAGCCTTGACTGCTTTCCATTGCCACATTGATTGGGTTTAGCCTAACCTCTCAGTTCCCTGTTCACCAACTAGGGTGGCCGCCTAAAATCTGTCCACCAGGCCAGATTCTATTAATCAGCTTTAACAATAATATATGTACAGCCTTGTACACATTTCTACTACTTGCGTTCTGTTTAAAAACTTGAATAAATTTGATATCTTTTTCATTATATCTGTGTACTGTCTTTTCTTAGTAGCATATTGGGTCTAAATGTACCTAGCTGCCATAACATCACCTTTCAAAGGGTTCAGCCTGACTGATTCCTCCTTAGGATAGGTCACTAAGCACTCCTCTATAGAATGCTGTAGAAACCTCTCCCTCGTGTGCACGTGCTTAAATGTAGTATCTAAAAATACTATAATGGATTTGCACTTAGTTAGCATATGTCTCAAATCAACCTCATTCACCCTGAGCATGCCTTTCGCTTGTTAACCCAAGGCCTTGTAACTGTATTTTCAGATTGATTTTTGCCTCAATACTAAATGTGCTTCTTTCAGGTAATATCAAAAACATACATATGTATTTAAGCCAACAGCTTTCTGGTCCCCCACCCCCTTCTTTACAATGTTTCTAGCCTATCCTGGACCTCTGGTAGTTAACATTTTGTAAATGTTGGGACTCAGACACCTGACTGTTACAAGGGCAATAGAAGACTTCGATAGTTAGTGACGCAGGTTTGTGATTTAATGCCACAGCCAAACCCTGTTTGAGGTTCTTGGAGATTATAAGTAGTATTGACTCCTTCAAAGAGAAAGGAAACTAATCAATCCTTGGCATCTGCCATCCACCACCACAAGGATAAGTGGTACACAACTTCTACCTGCTAACATCAATGAAGTAGGGGTTTCATAAACGCATTGCTGCTCTATCCCATTTGCACAAGTTAGCCCTCCAAAGACCTTTGACACATTTGTCGTAACGTGAAAAGCACAGACTGTAATATTTAGATGACCATTTTTTTTGTTTTCCTGTAGAGGACCTGTACTTTCTTTGGTTGTGAGCTCCAATGGAGAGCAGTGTTTTAGTGGGGGCATTGATGCAAGCATCCAGTGGTGGAATATGCCTAGCCCCAACGTGGACCCATATGATACATATGGTAAGTGCTGCCTTTGTCAGGTGTGACTTGAAACTATGTAACTTATTTTCAGAAATGTTCAGTGATGTTAAAATTGCCAATGCGGTCATACTCCAATTGTCTGAAGATGTGTATCTTCCTTAGTTAAGAGAGCATGTTATTCACTAGTTCGTATGACTAGTCCGTCTCAGGCGTGGGGAGTCCTTCAGTCTTAAAGGTACCTTCTCAGCAGATAGATTAAAACAGGAAATAAAAATACACTTCAACACTGATGTTTGCTATTTGGTAACCTGCACTGTGATTTGTGACCTATTTTCACAATTGCACACTAACCTTCACTATCCAATCATAAAGACCATCCGATCTCAGCACGTCACTTAACACCCAATGGAACTACCAGAAGTAGAACAAAGCACAGATCAGATGTACACATACTCCTACATCTCACAACAAAAACTTGGGTTTTAAGTTCACTTCGCCATAGAAAACCTCCAAACCACCATAACCCCCAAACACTGTTAAGCACTGTGGGGTAGGTCTTAGAGGATAACTTAGTCTGTGAACACTATTATTGACACTTAGTCTAGCTAAATGTAGTGTCTTTAATGTGAGCTGAGTAGTAATGCAGACCTCAGGAGCTAGGCGGTGGTGTATAAATACAGATAGCCACACATAGACAGTCAAATGTTAGTCTACACAGAAGTACACAAATATTGTAATTCATTAGGCCTTAACTAAACAAGCAGTCAAAATATAAACTTATATTGCACAAGAGACTTGAGTACAGTTTGTAATCCCAAAGTGAGATTACCTACACTTTATAAAAGACACTAAAAGTAGTTTAATAAAGCAATCCAAAGAAGTTGTGTTAGGCAAGATTTGGTGCAGTACCCTTTGGGTGCTCTACAACAACCTTGACCTCCTGGCAATAGGAACTCAACCTTTGGTATAAGTCTGTACTACACAGGTTGATAGTGAAACTGAGCTGCCAGGCTCATCTCAAGAGGGGTCAATGTGAGCAGTAGGGTGGTTGCACAGATTCACAGTGACAAGTATCCAAATAAACACTTACCCACAAGGTGTCTTGATTAAACAATTATTAATTTAACAGTTTGAACAGGTCGTCTTCAGCAGGGGCAATATAATAGTAACAAACATACACTCCAAAAATACACACTTAGTTTCTCTAAATCAGCCAGTACCCATTTGGGATGGCACACAAACCCTTCCGACACCTTCAGGTGACTTAAATAGCTAGGACACTGTGAACATTAATTTCTCCAGCATGGGGTCTGGCATGGATTCACATGCTCATGAATATTCCCCGTCGTCAGGCTGGGAATCCTCGGTAAAGAAAAAACCAGTATCAGTTTCGTTTCTGATCTGTCTTTCGTAGTAATAACCAATCACTGGTCTCTGCGTCATACTGACCACAGCCAATGACTGCCCTCTACCTAAGCACCGCCTCTGGCAGCCATCTTCAGATTTTTACCGCACGTTCATGTGTTGGGATCCTCGTGCTATTGCTCTCGAGCGTTAGTGCTATTTTTTCGCGCTTTTTACAAAAACTTCGATTCTTTCGGTCAAAAGAGCCTCAAGCTCCATCGATCCTACATCCGATCAACGGGGACCCGTGTCGGATTCATCTGTGCCCCTCAAGGGTGAAGATTTCGTCGAGCTACACTTCGGAGGACTCCAGAAGCTTCTCAGGCCCTGTCTCGGAGATGACCCAGGAGAAGGGAAGCTCGACGCCCGGAAAGCTGTTCAGGGTCTGCCCTGGATGCCAGCTGCAGAACGTCTTCAAGGAGGACGAACACTCTTTCTGCCTTTACTGCCTTCATGAGGACAAGACGCACGTGGAGAAGGACTGTGCGTTTTGCGGCAACATGTCGGAACGGACCATGAAGGACCGCCATCAACGTCTCGCCAACTGGCTGGAGGGTAAGAGCCCGTCTGGCGAGAAGAAGAAGAAATCCGAGCGGTCTTCTAAGACCTTTGAGGGCGCCCCGGCGACGGGGGCCCAACATAAGGCCAAGCACCGCGAGTCCGCTGGCACCGGGAGCGCCGAACGGTCGGGCTCTGCGGGCGCCAGGCAGGGCGCACCCTCCCCGGCACCATCAACCACGAGCCAACGCTCTGGGTCGGGTAAGAGGAAGGCCGAGCACCCGGCGAAGCTCCTGGAGAGGCCCCGGTCGAGCTCTAAGGCAGAGGAGGAGCGTGGCAGTGCCCCCTCCCTCAAGGATAAGGCGGTGAGCGCACCTAAGGTGGTGAAGGCCTTGATCCATCCGACCAAGCCCTCTATCGAAACGGTCGCGGCGGCCCTGGCTCAGCCTGTGGTGGCTGCACCAGTGGTGGCGGCCTCAGGGCCCAGAATCTCCCTGCCTCCTCGGAGGGAGTCTTCCTTTGTGCCCATCGATAGGACCCCCGTGAAACCCTCCGTGGGGAAGAAGAAGGGGGGGCAGGGCGTCGTCGTAGAGTCGGCCTCAACCTCAGAAGAAGAACTGATCGAGGTCTTAAGCCACGGCCTAGGCGTGGAAGAAGGCCAGCCCGTCGGAATGGACCCCGACGCAGGTGACGACGACATCGGCGAGCAGGGGCCCCTGCTCGCCCGTCGGATTCCCCTCTGCCAGCGCCGCAAGACAACTCGGCGGCCATTTTGTTGGCCATACAGTCCTCATGCTCCGAGATAAGGACGAGGCTACCGTTACCGACGGAGGAACCTCTCCCGTCGGGGGATCCAGAACCGGGACCTTCTGGTGTTCCCCCTACCAAGAAAAGAAGGATCCATCCAGCCCTCCTCCCCGTCCACCCGAGGGGATGATACGGGGACTGACACGGCAGCGACGGGTACGGACGACGAGGCATACGACGAGGATTTTCCGTCGTCGCCTCCCACCAGGGCCTCTCCGCCCGACGAGATCGGATCTTTCCACTCCATGATCTCCAGGGCTTCCGAGCTTTTCCAACTCTGCCCTGAGGAGAAGAAAAAGGAAGGCTTCCTTTATCAGCGGCGCGAGGCCAAGAGGAAGACGGTCCTCGCAGTGCCTCTGTTGGACGACATTTGGGATGAGGGCCTTTCCCTCCTCAAGAACCCTTCCACGACGCCAGCTAGAAGAGACCGGTACGAGAAAAAGTACTGGGTCCCGGACACGGCCCCCCTATGCCTCCGGGCGCAGCCTACCCCGGACTCCGTCGTCTCCGCGGCAGCCAGGAAGAAAGCGGGGGGGGGGGTGCGGCCTCCACATCGACTTCCCTAGATACTATGGGGCGTAGAGTCATCTCGTCGGCAGCGACGACGATTAAAGCGGCCAACGCCTTGGCTATCGTGGCCCGCTACGACAGGGAGCTCTGGTACAAGATGGCTCCTCTGCTGGATTTTCTGCCGGACGACAAGAGGGCGGAGGCCCTTGAGATCCTGCAGGAAGGTGAGGTGGCCTCGGACCACGCCATCACCGTGGCGACGGACATCGCCGACACTGGATTCCGCCAGCTGGGCAACGGTGTTTGCCTTCGACGTCGTGGATGGCTCAAAGCTACGGACTTCCGGCAGGACGTCCAGACCAGAGTCCTGGACATGCCCTTCGACGGGAACAACCTGTTTGGGAAGACAGTGGACGATTCCCTTCAGGCCATCAAGGCGGATACTGAGACGGCCCGGGCCCTTGGAGTCCTGCAACGACGGACGCCCTTTCGGAGCGGCGGAGGCAAGGGCGCCTCCAAAGGTTCCGGCGGCGGTTTCGCTTCCTACCGTCAAGCGGCCCGCTCGTCATCGCAAGAGGCCTACAGAGGACGAGGCAAGTCTAGCGGACCCCGCCGTCGTCGCCAAGGAGGTCAAGGCGGCAAGGCCGCGTCCAAGCAGGATTGAACCGGCCTTGGGGTCGGGCCCCCACCGAAGCACCCCGGTGGGAGGCCGGCTGGCGGGCTTCGTCAGCGTGTGGGAGTCCATCTCCACCGACCGTTGGGTGCTGGACGCCCTGGCCCGGGGCCACGCGCTCGAGTTTCAAAGAAGGTGCCCGCGCGTCCCCCCCGTGGCCAGAAAAGAACTTCACGTCCCTCAACTTCTCCTGGAGGTAAAGGCGATGCTCAGAAAGGGCGCCATCGAACTCGTCCCAAAGAGGCTTCGGGGCTCCGGAGTCTACTCGAGATACTTCCTCGTGAAGAAGAAGACGGGAGGATGGCGCCCCATCCTGGACCTGCGACGTCTGAACAAGTTCATCAAGGCGCAGAAGTTCCGGATGGTCACCCTCCAGCACGTCCTGGGTCAGCTGGAGGAAGGAGACTTCCTATCGTCATTGGATTTGGAGGATGCCTACTTCCACATTCCCATCCTAAAGGGGCACCGAAAATTCCTCAGATTCGTGGTCCAAGGGCGTCATTACCAGTTCAAAGCCCTTCCCTTCGGACTACGGTCGGCACCCAGGGTATTCACCAAGTGCCTCGCACCGGTGGCGGCGCAGCTGCGCCGCGAGGGGATTCACGTCTACCCCTACCTGGACGACTGGCTCATCCGCGCCAAGACGAGGGAGCTCGCCGTGGTCCACACGGCAAGGACCGTCCAACTCCTCACGGACCTGGGATTCTCCGTGAACTACGCCAAATCCCACCTGGTGCCCGCGCAAGTCGCACTGTTTCTGGGAGCGAGGCTCGACACAGTGTCTCTTCTGGCCTCCCCGTCGGAGGAGAGGACCAGGACCATCTTGGGCAAGGTGCAACGGATGTTGGTGGCCGACGCGGCCAAAGTGAGGTCCATCAAGTCCCTCCTCGGGATGATGTCTTCCTGCATCTACCTCATTCCCATGTGCAGGCTCCGGATGCGCCCGTTGCAAGAATTCCTGGATGCGCGCTGGATCCAGACGACGGGCAGCTTCGAGGAAAGGATCAAGCTCGACGAGAGTTTCCGACGAGCGATACGGTGGTGGGGCACCCGCGCGCATCTGACGGCGGGCATGGACTTCCAGACCCCAGCCCACCAGGAGACTGTGACCACGGATGCCTCCCTGGAAGGGTGGGGAGCGCACACCGAAAATTTGCACGCAAGGGGACTATGGCTCCCGACGGAGAAGTCCCTGCATATCAACGTCCTGGAGCTCCGTGCAGTGTTTTGGGCCCTCAGGTCCTTCCTTCCGTCCCTCAAGGGCAAGGTGGTGAGGATCTTCACCGACAACACCACCACCATGTTTTACATCAGGAAACAGGGCGGAACCAGGTCCCCAGCGCTGTCCAAGGAGGCTCAGGACCTGTGGCATTGGGCCGTCGCCCAAGGGATTTTTCTGGTGCCGTTTCATCTGGCAGGGATAAAAAACACCATCGCCGACTCACTCAGCAGGGAGCTACGCTCGTGCCACGAGTGGGAACTACGGCAGGATCTGGTGGATCGCCTCTTCCGACGGTGGGGCACACCCCAGATCAACCTGTTCGCGACGGCGACGAACACCAAGTGCCGGAGGTTCGCCAGCAGGTTTCCCCAGACGAGGAGCATGGGCGATGCTTTCTCGTTCCCCTGGGAGGGCCTGTTCCTCTACGCGTTCCCTCCATTGCCTCTGCTAATCCGGCTCGTCAACCAGCTCAAGAGGTCACGGTGCAGGATGATCCTCGTCGCACCTGCGTGGCCGAGGCAGATATGGTTCCCGGACCTTCTGGACTTGTCAGCGTCCCCGCCGATCAAGCTGCCGGCGGACGCGGATCTACTCTCCAGGGTAGGAGGCGCCATCCTCCACCACGACCCGAAGTCGCTGAACTTGCAGGCCTGGCTCCTGCAGCGCTAGAGTTTGGAGGATACGACATACCGGCCGATTGCAGAGAGGTTCTTGCAAAGGCCAGGGCGTCCTCGACTCTTAAATGCTACGGACACAAATGGAAGAGGTTCTCTGTCTGGTGCCACGCACAGAAGATTAACCCTCTACGGATTACGGCTCCCCAAGTACTGCCGTACCTGCTGACGCTGGCCAAGGCTGGTCTGGCACACGCGTCCATCAAGATTCATCTTGCTGCGATCTCCCGATACACCAGAACCACGGGGCGGACGTCCTTGTGGTCTCATCGTCTGGTGAAAGAGTTCATGAAGGGACTGTTCAGATCGTTCCCGCCGGTGAAGGCTCCGGCCCCGGCGTGGGAGCTCAACGTGGTGCTGACCAAGCTCATGGGACCTCCGTTCGAGCCTCTGCACTCGGCCCCGTTGAAGTTTCTATCGTGGAAAACAGCTTTTCTTGTGGCCATCACCTCCGCACGACGAGTGGGAGAGATCCAGGCCCTTTCCTGCAAGGCCCCGTACTTGACTTTCCACGACACGAGGGTAGTGCTCAGGACGCACCCCTCCTTCATGCCCAAGGTACCGTCGGACTTCCATCTCAACGAACCCTTGGTGTTACCTGTGTTCTTCCCGTCGCCTTCGTCGCCGGCTGAGAGGACTTTGCACTCGCTGGATGTAGCTAGAGCGCTGAAGTTCTACGTGGACCGCACGAAGGGTTTTCGGAAGACGTCACAACTCTTTGTGAACTTTGGACCTGTCAATCAGGGGAAGGCTCTCTCGAAGGCTTCCATCTCCAGATGGCTCTCCGGCTGTATCATGTACTGTCACCGGTTGGCAAACCGACCGCTGCCTGGCCGTCCGAGAGCCCATTCCACCAGAGCGATCGCAGCTACCACGGCGTTCCTATCTGGTGTGCCCCTGCTGGACATATGCAGGGCTGCTACGTGGAGGTCGACGCACACCTTCACGAAATTCTACTGCGTCGACCGGGATTCCAGGGAGGAGTCCAGGGTCGGCCAAGCAGTGCTGCGCAACCTGTTCGCCTGAGGTGAGCCTGGTGAGGAGGTAAGATGCTTAATGTTGAGCCTTTGCCACCTCCCGTGGTTGTGCATGTGTGTACTGCTATGTATTCTTTATTCATGAGCATGTGAATCCATGCCAGACCCCATGCTGGAGAAGGAACAAGTTACTTACCTGTAACTGTTGTTCTCCAGCATGGGTCTGGCATGGATTCACATGCGAACCCTCCCGCCTACCCCTCTGCGGCTCTTCACTTGGTCATACTGCCACTTCACGTGCTTCCAAATCTGAAGATGGCTGCCAGAGGCGGTGCTTAGGTAGAGGGCAGTCATTGGCTGTGGTCAGTATGACGCAGAGACCAGTGATTGGTTATTACTATGAAAGACAGATCAGAAACGAAACTGATACTGGTTTTTTCTTTACCGAGGATTCCCAGCCTGACGACGGGGAATATTCATGAGCATGTGAATCCATGCCAGACCCATGCTGGAGAACAACAGTTACAGGTAAGTAACTTGTTCCATATCACTGGTACATTTAGATCAGTATTGAGATGAGTGTCAAAGTAAAGAGGTTTCAGAATAAGACAAGCGATCACACAAATATTCTGAAGCAGGTTAGTACTTTTGAACCCCCCAATGCAAAGTAAGTTAACCCTTTCCTGGAAGGAAGGTAAAAACACACGATCAGAGAAGAGTTATTCAGGGAGCCAGACCAGCCAATGTCAATTGGGCAAAAGTGTAGGTGAGCTGAAGCACTTCTTGCAGGTAAGTAAACGTCTTGCACAAGGTTTTAGAAGTCTTTGTAGAAAATGGAGGATCATTGTAAGGCCACAAGCTGGGAGGCTTGTGAGAAGTAGAAGATGCAAGCAACTCTTCAGGAGCAACCAAGACCAGTCTCAACTGGGAACAAGTGCGGCTAAAAGACCAGAGGTAAGTTATCTTAGACTGTACAGTACCTTTGGTTAGAAGAAATGGTCCCAGCTGGCTTCTGTTCCTGTGTAGCTCTGCAGATCCTTTTGTTCCTGGGCCACAGACGTGGGGACAAGAGGGAGGACCTCTGGCGACTCCTGCAACACAACGGGAGGGTCAGCGACAGCAAAGGGCAAACTTCAATTCAGTGGCACTTCGGCATTTCAGCACCTCACGTCCAACAGCAAATAGCAACAATGCGGTTGTCGGATACCACTTCAGACTTTCCTTGCTTCTGGGGTCCAGCATTCTGTTGAGGTCGCTCAGGTTTGGTCAGTCCTGCATCAGCGAAGTCAGGAGGATCTTCCTAGCGCTCCGGTCGGACTTAAAAGCAATCCACTCAATTTGGTGTTCCTCTACCTGGCACTTCGGTTCCAGCAGCAGTGGAAGTACAGCCAGCTTCAAGAGGATGTCCAAACGAGTTCACTTTGGAGTTGATTGGTCTTACCAACTCAAGGGGAGAAGTCCTTGCAGGGCTTCTCTAGTCGAGGCGAATTCGGAGCTTCAGCACAGCAGCAGTGCTTCACTGGGCACACCAACGGTCCAGGAGTTGCAGCAGGCGTCTCTTCCAAATTCTTCTTCGGATTCCTTCGTCCAGTGGTCGACCCTGCCTTCCAAGCCAAAAAGCCTTGCCTTTTATGCAGGTTTCTCCCATTCATTCCAGCCTAGCTGTCAATCGCACAGAAGGGTGGCTGTCCTTGCCGGACAGCCTGCCGGCCAATCACCTTTGGGTGCATTCCTGTAACCAAGGGGATTAAGCACAGAGTTTCAAGCACCTCCCTCACTTCCTGCCCCTGCCAGACATACTGGAGCCATAGGCGGTCTTCACTAGTGAATCCTGCCAAAGATAAAACGGACAAAGGGCCCAATCTGGTTTGGCGCGCAGAGTAAATCTCAAGAAGGCCGTTTCCAACAAGAAATGACGAAAAAAGAAGACGTGGCCTTTTTGACAAAATGTACACCCATGGGTGCTTTACTACAGCTGCAAACACAGCCTGCTGTAACTACGCCCAATTGTAGTAAAAAGTAAACCACTGCCATCAGCCATTAATTGTAGAAAGGTTAACATAAAAATGTTACATGAGAAACTAGACGAGGGGATATTAAGTAACCCCTCCAGCGCCGTATTGTAAGATAGTGTGTGCTGGGTCTAGAAAGTTACAAATGTAAGCAAAGTCAATTTCACTTCACTGCTCTTGGAAACGGTAGTTTATCCAAGAAAAGTTACTTAAACCTTTGGGAAATCTGAAAGACTTCCCTGTCACTGCACTGAAGGTGCTATGTGTCGCAATGCAAAATATGATGCCTATGGAGTTTGTCCGTCTCCATAACCAAAAGATAAACAGAGTTTAAATCACAGTAAAATACATGAGAGAGTGGGGGGAAAAAGGTCTCTCTCCAGGTTAAAAATGAAGTCCTAGAGTCCAGCAAAAGTGCTGGGGGTCTCTAAGGTGGAGAAGAATTGGGACATTTCTGAGAATTCTCCCTAACAAGCTGTAACAAGTGAAAAGAGTAATGTATGTATAATGTAAACCATATTCTCTACTACTGAATATAAGGCAGATACCTAACTTTAGCAGTTCTTCCCTATCCGTTGAGCAGGCCTAGTGTGCCAATAGAGGCAAAGTTTCAGGTAAGTATCTTAAAGGTAGTAGAAGGTCTTTAAAAACAAAAATCCCTGCACAAACTGTGCCGAAGGCAACAGCTTGTTATGATGTAGTTTAATAGCGCCTTTTTTGTATTTAACAAGCAAGTAGAATTGTAGGCATACTATTTAATTCCCACAACACTAGGGTTTACTGTGGGGTTTGGGGCAAGGGAGAGCCTTGGCCAGAACTTGGCTAGGTAATAGTGTTAGAGTGGAATTTGCACCAATAGTCATTATGGCGAGTGCTGGCACCGAAGCAGGTTACGGAAATTTGTAGTAAGGGGGACAAGTATACACGTGACCACCCCGGTATACTCACTGTGGACATGTATGCAATATTTTGTTTTGGGGGGTGTCTTGTAAGCAACCAGATCTGACCCTCTGGTGAGTGCTTACACCTGCTGGTGTTTTCTTTGGGTCATCGACCCTTGCATCCATCTCGTTTCCTTGCCATTGTTTTCCTAACTATCCCCAGTCCCTCCCAGACCACCTTCCCCACGCACCTCCCTCCCTCCCTGCCTCCATATTTCCTGATTGGTCTGTGACAGTCGCGTGACCGGAACTACTACTTTGCCAGGTAGTCGGCGAAGGGCCAAAGGCAAAGAGCAGCTCCCTACTGGTTTGCCCTGTTCACCAGAGAGCCCAAGCCAAGTCCCCTGAAAGCGGTCTGCAACAACATTAATGTGAAAGTCGATCATTGGCTTGAATAGCCAGATGTAAAGTTAGTGACTACTGCAATTAGCCCCTCCACTGAAGTTTCATAGTCTGGTGCATTGTGAGCATAGGCCACATACTGATTTTTCATCTTCATCCCTAAACCTAACCACTAGAGTATCTTTATTCTGCTCCCTTACCCCACAATGTCACTGTAGCACAACACGCTGCTGGACGTCACTCAAGCTCTACCTCTACCCTTCCATTGTGCAACCTCTGTACTAGAAAGTTTCCATTCGGAGTGCATCCCTGTATGGCATCTAGCTGATTATTTTGAATATAGCCCTGTATTGCATTTAGCTGAATATTTGAGTGTGGCCCTGTATTCCATGGCAGTAAAATAGCTCTGCGCATTGAGCGTCTACTGTTGTGATCTTCGGGTCGCAGTTTCGAATTCCAGCAAGGTCACCTCAGCCTTTCATCCTTCCGAGGTCGATAAAAGAGTACCAACTTCGGTTGGGATGCTTAATGTATGTACAACGCTTAGGTGTAAGCTCTATATAAATAGCAAATCATCATTTAGCTGAATATAACCTGGTATTGCTGCTAGCTGCGTATTTGATTGTAGCCCTGTGTTAAAGATTCCTTTTTTCTGCGCCTTGCCTTCCATTTCTTTGGACCCCCAAACCTTTTGCTTTTATTTTTGTATCAGACCTATTTTTACAGTGCTGTGAAGCCTTAAGCTTCACTACACTGGCTTTTGCTAATCTGTTATGGGGAAGCTGACATTTCCTTCAGGCTGTCAGTACTGGGAAACATGGTTTCCCTTAGTCTAGTTACTTTGTTACTGCTTTCGGTAACTTGTTATCATTTGTGATAACTTTGTATGATTGTACAATGCATCTTACAATGCAATACCATGAGGTACACCTTTTCTTTTGCCATAGACTAACACTGAGGATTTTTGGTTACTCTATGTGTCCTAAATGGGCAAGCTGGTGGCAGCAGTGACTTTACAGTTTTTTGCTACTTTTCGTTTTGGCCTTACCACATTTACCAGGTTTGGCTACTAACTGTAGCTACTTGTCAAACATGGGCTTGTCACAAGATTTTTCACTTGTCCTTCGGCCATCTTGTCTTTTAACCTCCTTCTTGGCCTGTGAGTCCAGGAAAATCCTTATTCCAGTGCCCAGGAAAGTAGAGGCTTTTAGTGGGCTACTATTGGGCTATGTGTGGTTGCTGCCAGGAAGTGGGCTGGGACTGTCTGGTCCCAATCCACATACTGGTGCCAGTGTGTGTGTGGGTGGAATGAATGACTTTTGCCGCCAGTGGTCCTGATCGGACCAGGGGGTGGGGGGGGTGTGTTTGTGTGTGTGTGTATCCCTGCACGCACTTTAGAGAGATCCCGCAAGAAACTGAATGAGCCAAGACTGCTGTCCAGCTACAAGATTTGCAAGGAGACCGTGGACCCATCGGAAGAAGGCTTGGTGACCAGCTGCTGCCCTGGTAGAAGATCTCCAGTAGTCCTGTGAAGGAGCTGCGACCCTTGGAGAGAAGGGAACATCCATTCTCAATGTAAGCGCTGAGTCCTACGAAGAAAAGCCTTCGGAAGTGTCCCAGGACTGCCCTCTGGCTGACGAGCTCTGAGTTTGGGGTACCGTGCTGCAGACCTCGCTATTCTGAGTTAAGGCCTGGAACTTGGGGGGGGGGGGGGGGGGGGGGAATCCACAACTTGTCCTATAAGACTTACCTCTGCGAAATGTGGTCCTAGTAGCAAAGGGAGCCTAGACGGGAGGGAAAGTCTGACAGCGACAAGTGAGTCCCTTTGCGTCACCGTGCATCAGTGAAATTGCTTGCCTATATCCATTCCTGTCCTGAGAGGGGCCCTGGATCGATTTGTACTTCATTCTTACACCGAGAGTCCTTGCACCAGCATCTGACACTGACCAGAGATCTGCTCGTACCTGCAACACCTGGGGTCAAGGACTGAGGCTGACGGCAGGAAAAGCTACCTCGGACCTTCTTCAACCGTTCTGCTAGTTCTCATGAAGAATCTGACTATGGGGGCTCAGTTGGAATACCTGCCCCCAACTCCCCTTTAAAAGTTTGATTACTTTTACAAAACTTTTCTAGCACTTTGGCTTTGCCATTACTAGTTCATACAAGCACTCCCAAAGTTGGGAACACATTTATTAGATTAACTTGTCCCCTGATACTTGGAACTGCTCACTGGACCCCAAAGACATGCGTCGCACCTAGATAGGATTGTGACTAGGATCGTGAATGTCAGCATGTGCCACACTCGGATGTAATCATGAACATTAGCCTGCGTCGCACCTAGACAGGATCAGGAATGTTGGCCAGCGCCACATCTAGACAGAAGAATGATTGTTAGCTAGTGCCTCATCTAGAGTGCATCAGGAATACTATCAAACCCAATTCTGATAGAATTGTGGATACTAGCTTGCCTCGCACATAGACAGGACTTCGAAGGTGGACAAGTGGCACATTTGGATACAGGGGTTAAATTTGGTGGGCATCACATATAGAAAGGATTATGAATATTAGCCAGTACCGATCTAGATAAAAATTCAGAAATGTTCATGCGCCACATCTAGTAAGAACTTGGAAATAGAACACATTGCTTCTAAACTGCAATACCAATAACCAACCCACTAACAATTTCACCCCTCTGCATACACCTCTCAAACTCTAAACAAGCACAGCCCCAACCCTATAACACAACAGACTGCACAAACTTCACTACACTGCAGCAACAAAACAAACCGCACATAGACTCGAACAGCACACGACGTCTACCGACCAGAAAACACCCCAAGGCCCAGCAAACAGTGTTAACCGTGTTGCGGCTGCCAACAACACATCACTGCTCCCTTGCACGTTTCCCGCTTACTCCCACCAACATACCCCCTTCCCTTTTTCAGAGCCGCCAGAGGACCACTGCGGTGGTGATAGTGCGCAGTACAAATATCCTTTAACATTAACAAACACCCTACCTTCATTTTTTTTACAGCTTTCAGAGAACTGTATGGATCTTTGCTGAACTTTTGCCCAAAAAGCCCCAGCCATCTTAGGGATGAACTTCAGAAGTTAGGAGTTATTCTCTGTGGCCTAGTAGTGCAAATACTAATATGTACCTTTCTTTTCTGGCGTTTCATATGTATTTTGCCCTATATATATATATATATTTCTGATGTTTGTGAATCTGCTTAGATCACATGCTGTGCATAGGCCGACATCTAGTGGAAGCTGCAGAGTATTAGAAACTCGAAAAGGGACGTCGAACAGGGCCTGCCAGTAATAATGTTCCCCCCCCCCTTCCATCGGCGCCGAAGAAGATCAGAGAAATCAACCGTTGAGGACTGCCACAACGGACTCGGGGCCTTGGAAGGCCTCCGGCCTCCGCCCGATGCAGTAGGGATAGTGGGGGGAGGTCATATAGGTTCTCTATCCCCCCCCCCATATTTTCATTTATTTATTCAGATTTGTAGAGCGCACGTCAGCCCGGGGGCATCATGGCGCTTGTTACAGACAATATCTTAGTTACGTAGGATACAATATTTTCATACAAATAAAATATTTACAGAAGCCATGGACATTTGTACAAGTTTGAAATGCAGTATATTTACATGGATTCCCGGGAGTTTCCTATTTTGCCAGGAATGAGGTTTTCAGTTTCCTACGAAAGATCGGGAGTGAGTTTTCCGCTCTAATGTCTGCAGGAAGGGCGTTCCAAGTTTTGGCTGCAATGTAGGGGAAACTTAGACCTCCGGCTTTGGCTTTTTTGATGTGTGCGATGTAGAGAAGGTTGGAGTATTGCGTCCTGGTGGGACGGGATGAGGATGGTTTGAGGATGGTCTCTGATAGATAGGATGGGGCAGAGAGAGAGGCATTTGTGTGTGAGGATTTTGAGTGAACCGCTCTTTGACCGGGAGCCACTGGGCTGAGTGCCTGGCAAGGGAGATATGCTCTCTTCTTTGGATGCTAAGAGCAGCCCGCAGAGCATTGTTCTGCGTGACTTGAAGTCTGTTTAGGTTTTTGGCTGGTGTGTCTGCTAGGAGGGCATTGCAGTAGTCCAATTTGGCTCCAATTGTTGCTCTAGCTATAGAGAGGTAGTTGGGTTTAGAGAGGTAAGGCTTGATGGCGTTTGAGTTTGGTGGTATGCGCAGATGAGGTGATTGCGCTGACTTGTCTGGTCATAGATGGTGAAGAGTCTAGGTATACTCCCAGTGTCTTTACGGCTGTGGTTACAGGGATGATGGAGTTGGCAATGGAGAAGTTAGCATACAGTTTGTCTAGGGTGTTCTGTTGACCTAATATCATGATTTCAGTCTTGTCTCCATTGAAGCAGAGGCCATTAACTGCCATCCAGGCCTTGATGATGGAGTAGATTCTGTGGAGTGCCTTGGTGTCTTCGTTGTATGATCCTGAGAGGGGTAGAAGTACTTGTGTCTCATCCGCGTAGTTCATATATGTGATACCGTGTGAGTCTCGTTTGTCAAAGAGGGGCTTAGTGAACAAGTTGTAAAGTGTGGGTGCAGTGCATGATCCTTGAGGGACCCCGCAGTGGATTGTCGTGGGAGTGGCATTGACGATGTCCGAGAAGACTTTCATGGCTCTTCCCTCAAGGAAGGAGGTGACCCAAAGAGCTGATTCTTTAGAGAAGTTGGCGGAGTGTGTGACGTGAGAGTCTTCGCCCGCTGCCATTTTCTACCATATGGAGAGTACTCCATTCAAGTTCTTCCCTAAATGTAATAGGAAGTTTCCCTGGGTGGATAAGCACCATGCATGCAATCTGTGTCTCCCACGAGACCACGCAGAGGCTACCTGTCCAGCTTGCAAGCTCTTAAAGCCGAAGACCCTTAAGGGACCGCTCAACTAAGCGCTGGGCCCACTACGCCAGGCAACTAGAGGCCATGGACGTGGAGGGGACATTCAGTGATGGCAGCAACGCTGCCGAATCGGATGGCGAGGGCAGAGGGGTGACTTTGGACACCTGCGTGCACGCCCCAGACCCTGAAGGACTGGCCGGCAGCCACGTTGTTGGGACAACACCCGGCGGCAAAAGCGCTACACATTCTACCACCACTAAGCACATCAGGCCCGGCCGCCACTCGACAGGCGTGTCGAGCGATCGGCACCGGACAACACCACGAGAGCGGTCCAAATCTTTGTCCTCTGGGCGTTCGTGTTCCTCATGGCAAGGCCCAACCGTCTTCGGTTGAGAAAGGTGTCGCCCGATCAACAGTCCCCAAGGCCCTATCGTCGGATGACGATACCGCCCAGCACCCTCAAGAGGCTAGACGCGATGCGTCTGACCGTACACCGAGATTCAATGTCGTCCTTCGAATCCCACCTCCGAAACTCGACACGTGGCGTCAGACCCCTCAGAAGCACCTAAAAAAATCTGGGAAACACTCCTCTAACCATGGGGGAGGGGATAAACAGACATCTTCAGGTCCCCATGTTCATAAGGAGAAGCATAAGGCCCCAAAGGTAACAGGGAAGTCCAAAGTTTTGGAACCTACACCAAAAACAACTCATTCCTCCCACTGCTGAGGATATGGGCACTGATGAGGAACCAGAACAAGTTATTGTCAGCAGACATTGACAGGGTTATGAATAGCTTAACAATCATGGCTACCTGTTATGAAAAGGACCCTTACTACTTTCGCAGTTTCTCTAGCACCCCTCCTACCTCTGCCTCTGAGTCCAAGGTAACACCTGGGTCCTCTGAACCCCCTACTAAAAGGCTCCGCTCAGACGCCCCTTTCCGGGGCTTGGTCACAGACCCCTCGTGGTGGAGCCTCACCACCCTGATTCATATTGCGACAAAACAGAGGCTCAATATGTTGATGACCAGACGGGTGACCCTTATTATGGGGATGACGAAGACCAGGAGGAGGAAGGTGAAGCTGAAGCTTACAACATTGACTACTCCTTAATGAGGTGCTGGCTAAGGCTGCTGCCCACTTTAGTATTGACACACAGGGTGTTCAGGAAGACATGGATTTCGCTGAAGAAATCCTCGGGATAAGAAAGCCATTACTCAGGCTATCCCATTGCTAAAATCCATCCAGCGCAGAATTGATCCCTCGCGGCAAACCCCAAATCTCACTCGAGCGGTTAATCCACGGGTCGAGAAATTCTGTGCCGCACCCGCCAATCCCCTGTACATTAGAGGTCAATTAAAACTTGATTCCCTGGTTGTAACAACCACCAGGAAGAGGGCAGGCACCCCGCTTGCTTCCTTGGAGGCACCTCCTGATAAGGAGAGCAAACGTCTATATGGCCTTGGAAGGAAAGTGGCCTCCACTGCGGGCTATCAGGCAAGAATTGCCAACAGTGCCACCCTTTTGGCAAGCTACAATTGCCATCAGTGGAAGGAAGTGTCCGCTTTGGTTTCCTCTGCACCCAACCCCTTAAAGAGCCTGTTGGCTCGGGTGGCAGCAGAAGGCAGATCTGTGTCGGGCTGCATCTTAAAAAATCACTTTGATGCAGCAGATAATGCTGGGAGGTTAATCTGAGGAGACTGTCTAAGCCAAGCGTGACGCTTCATAACAGTCAGGTTTTAAACTTGAAACCCAGGCAACCCTAATAGATATGCCTGTGGAGCCGAAAGTACTATTCAGCAAGGCAGTTGAGGAGCTCTTAAAAACGGCAAAGGTTGAGTATGAGAACCTGAAATCTCTGTGCCAACTCACCAACGATTTTCGCCGCTTTCGGGGCCAAAATTCCCAAAGGGGTTCCATTTATTACCAAAACCAGGGAACTTCATGGGGTAACTCACAATCCTCACAGGGCTACCCCAGAGGGCAGCATAGGGGTCGCAATCTGGGTAGAGGCCGCACCGCCAGAGGTGGTATGCCACCCAACAAGCAGTGACGTTCCGCTTTGGGTCCCTTCCCATGCATCCCCAGTAGGGGGTGCATTTCCACCTTCACCCACGCATGGGAGAGGATCACTTCGGACAGATGGGTGCTGTCCACAGTGTCCGGAGGATACTACATAGAGTTGCTAGAGTACCCCCACGACCATCCTCCACGACAAAGAGTACACTCGCTGGAACATCAGAAGATCCTCCTCGAGGAGATCGCCATTCTGCTAGCAAAGGACGCCATAGAAGTCATCCCGGTCAACAGGTAAACGGGGATATTTATTCAACCTACTTCCTTGTGCCAATAAAAGATTTAACAATGCGCCCAGTATTAGATTTGCGCCCTGCAAACAAGTATGTCGAGCCACAAAAATTATACATGACTACACTACAAAAGGTAATCCCTCTACTAAAAAAGGGAGATTACATGGTAACATTGGATATGAAAGATGCTTATTTTCATATTCCATGGTCCCAGCGCACAAAGATACTTGCAACCATCGCTACCAATTCAAGGTGCTGCCCTTCGGAATAGCCTCAACTCCAAGGCTATTCACCAAGGTACTGGCGGTTGTGGCGGCGCACCTACGCAGGGAGGCAGTCCCAGTGTACCCTTACCTGGACGACTGGCTCATTACAGGGGAGACCCTCCTAATTGCAGACTAAACCTCTAAAGAACAATCGACTTCCTCTTCCGATTGGGCTTCTCAATTAACGAGAAATAATCAAGCCTGGTGCCAAGCACCTCCAAAACCGTTCCTAGGAGCTGTCCTAAATACCCAAGAGGGGTTGGCCTTTCGATCAGAGGAAAGAATTCAAAATGTGTTGCTGCAATTTCCTCAATATCAGGTTGGTCGCCAAATAAGGGTGCGCAAAGCTATGCTTTTCCTAGGCATGATGGCATCTTGCATTTACCTGGTTCCCGACGTGCGCATGCGACCCATGCAGGAATGGTTGGCCGTCTCAGCAAGTGGTCAGTGGGACAATCTAGTGGTCGATTCGCCAACACTAGTACAGAGTCTTTGCTGGTAGACAAGAGAGAATCTTACGAAGGGGATACCCTTCTACGATCCAGAGATAAAGGCTGTTGTCACAACAGACGCCTCCCTGGCAGGGTGGGGAGCTCACTACCTTCACCGCACAGCTCAGGGTCACTGGTCTCAAAGGGTGGCTCAGAACCACATCAGTCTGCTATAACGTCTGGCAGTCTTCAGAGTGCTTTGGGCATTCGAACCCCTCCTACCCAACCAGTCAGTGCAGATACTAACAGACAGCACGACTGCAATGTTTTACTTAAACAGGGTTGGGGGGGGGGGCACTCGTTCTCAAAATCTGTCCAAGCTTGCCCAGAAAATGTGGAAATGGGCACTCAAACGGAAGATTTACCTGTCATCTCAACATTTTCCGGGGGAACTCAACTCGCTAGCAGACGCTCTGAGCAGAGATCCCCTCCCAGAGGAACACGAATGGCGACTACACGCAGGGGTCGTAGAACACCTCTTCCCTCAATGGGGTTTCCCCACAATAGACCTATTCGCCACAAGCGAAAACAGGCAATGCCCAAACTTGGCATCCAGGTTCCCCCAGCCAGGCTCCTAGTTGAATGCCCTATAAATGAATTGGTCAGGGAGATTTGCCTACGCTTTAATTGGTCCCGGATATTTGCCTACGCTTTTCCACCAACCACTCTGATGAGGAAAGTGTTGAACAAGATCCACAGGAAACCGATGACGCTCATCCTGGTTGCTCCTATGTGGGCGAGACAACCATGGTATCCACACCTGCGCAAACTGGCGGTGTGCGACCCCCATCTAACTACCGTGCTGGTACAACCTACTCTCCCAGCACGAGGGGCTAACAGTCCATCCTCAGCCCAACTTGATGAACTTGGCAGCATGGCTCCTGAAGTCATAGAGTTCGGACATCTCAATTTACCACAGAGATGTATGGATATCTTGAAAGAGTCAAAACCGAATACGAGGCACTGTTACTATGATAAATGGAACAGATTTCTAATTTGGTGCCAGAATAAGAAAATTAGCCCTGTTGATTGTACTCCTTCTAATGTTCTTACCTATATGCTCCACTTACTGGATGCAGGGTTATTGTTTAACGCGCTACAGGTACGCCTGGCATATTTGTCAGCCTACACCACTTCCCATAACAAGGTGTCCTGGTGGAAAGTACGAGTAGTCAAAGCTTTTATGGAAGGGGTAGAGAGACTCCAATCTCCAATTTCTAACCCACCGCCAGGTTGGGACCTTAATGTGGTTTTCACTAAGCTCATGGGACCACCCTTTGAGCCCATGCACAAGTCTAGTCTCAAACACCTGACTTATAAAACTGCCTTCTTAGTAGCCATCACTTCCATAAGAAGGGGCAGTGAAATCCAAGCTCTCAGTGCAGGATCCTTTCTTTGCTATACATAAGGACAAACTGGTTTTATGCACTCGCCCTAGGTTCTCATGTAAGTTCATTTCCAAATTCCATGTCAACCAGTCTATTGAGCTACCAGCTTTCTTCCAGGAACCCAAAAGCTCTGCTGAGGTAAAACTCCACACACTAGGTGTGAGGAGGGCGGTCCTCTACTATGTAGAGAAGACCAGACCGCTAAGAAAGACAGATCAACTGTTCGTCTCCATAGCGCCAGGTAGAGATGGAGATCGCATCTCTAAAAATGCCATCTCTAGGTGGATAGTCGGATTTATCCAACTGTGCTATTCCCTTTCAGATAAAACCCTGCCTTTTACGCCAAGGGCCCACTGAACAAGAGGTACTACAGCCACTCTGGCTTTCATTGCAAATGTCCCCTTAGACAGTATTTGCAAAGCAGTTACATGGAGCTCTGTTCACACTTTACTCAGCACTACTGCATTGACACTCATTCCAAGACAGATACACAAGTGGGACAAGCGGTTCTAAGACATTTGTTCGCTCATGACCCTTCTCGCATCCCACCTCCTTCTAACACTGCTCGCTAATCTATGCACAGCATGTGATCCAAGCAGATTTTCAGACATCAGAAGGGATACATTCTCCAGCATGGGGTCTGGCATGGATTCACATGCTCATGAATATTCCCCGTCGTCAGGCTGGGAATCCTCGGTAAAGAAAAAAATCAGTATCAGTTTCGTTTCTGATCTGTCTTTCTTAGCAGTAACCAATCACTGATCTCTGGGTCATACTGCCCCCAGCCAATGACTGCCCTCTCCCTAACCCCCGCCCGCCATCCTCAGATTTTTACCGCACGCTCAAGTGTTGGGAGTCCTTGTGCTTTAGCTCTCATGTTTTTTGCTGCGTTTTAATGCTTTTTCAGGAGATTTTCTCATTTTTTCGGTTTAATCAAGCCTCAAGCTCCACCGTTTCTACTTCCGACAACGGGGACCCGTTTCGGAATTCTTCTACGCCCCTCAAGGGTGAAGTTTTCGTCGAGTTTACACTTCTTGGAGGATTCCGGAAGATCTGCGGCCTACCTCAACGGAAATGGCCCAGGACAAGGGAAGCTCGACGACCGGATCCAAGCTGTTCAGGTGCTGCCCTGGATGCGGATTGCAAAACGTTTTCAAGGAGGACGAGCATTTGCGATGTCTCTACTGCCTTCATGAGGACAAGACGCACGTGGAGAAGGACTGCGTTCTGTAAGAACCTTTCGGAACGGACCAAACGGGATCGTCGTTCCCGCCTCGCCGCCTGGCTGGAGAACGGCACAGCAGCTGACAAGGCGAAGAAAAAGTCTGAGCGGGCTTCTAAGTCCTGTGAGGTCGCCCCGGCGACGGGGGCCCAACAGAAGGCCAAGCACCAGGAGCGCCGAAAGGTCGGGCTCTTCAGCTGCCAGGCTGGGCGCTACTTCTCCGGCACGTTCGACCACGAGCCAGCGCTCTGTTCGGAGGGCTTGCTGGGAAGCCCTCTGAACAAGCGGAGGAGAGTCCACCCCGCTCCACCCTTCGTGCCTGCGAGACCTGTGGACCCTGCATCCTCCTCGCCGGACCCTAGAGAGGATACGTCGACGGATACAGCGACGGGCGATGACGGCGGCGATGACACAGCAGACATCAAGGGTTTCTGTACCAACGACGAGAGGCCAAGAGGAAGACGGTCCTCGCGGTGCCTTTGCTCGACATCTGGGACGAGGGGCTTGCGTTCCTCAAGAACCCTTCCACGACACCCGCCAAGAGGGACAGGTACGAGAAGAAGTACCAAGTCCCCGATGCCGCCCTCTTGTGCCTCCGGGCCCAGCCCACGCCGGACTCTGTCGTCTCGACGGCGGCTAAGAAGAAGGCAGCGGGTGCGGCCACTTAAACTTCCACTTCCCCGCCGTACACAGCGAGGGCAAGAAGTTGGACTCCATGGGGCGACGAGTCATCTCGTCGGCGACGACGACGATTAAGGCGGCCAATGCCTTAGTGATCGTGGCCCGCTACGATGGGGAGCTCTGGTTCAAGATAGCTCCCCTGCTAGACTTCCTGCCTGATGACAAGAGGGCGGAGGCCCTAGAAATTCTGCAGGAAGGCGAGGTGGCGTCGGATCACGCCATAACGGTGGTAGCGGACATTGCTGATACCGGGTTTCGCCAACTGGGCAACGGAGTTTGCCTCCGACGACGAGGATGGCTTAAGGTGACAGACTTTTGCCAGGACGTCCAGACCAGAGTGTTGGACATGCCATTCGACGGCGACAACCTTTTTGGTAAGGCTGTGGACGAGTCTCTACAGGCCATCAAGACCGACTCGGAGACGGCCCTAGGGGTGCTTCAACAGCGATGGCCCTTTCGGAGCTCCGGAGGCAGACAGGGTGCCGCCAAAGGATCCAGCGGTGGCTCCTCCACTTACAGCCAGGCGGCCCGCTCCTCTTCCCAGGATGCCTACAGAGGTCGCGGCAAGCAAGGCCGCCTCCAAGCAAGACTGACCCGGCTGTGTTGTCGGGCCCCCACCGAAGCACCCCGGTGGGAGGCCGGCTGACGAAGTTTGTCAGCGTGTGGGAGTCCATCTCCACCGACCGTTGGGTGTTGGACACCCTGGCCAATGGGCACTCGCTGGAATTTCAAAAGAAGTGCCCTCGCATTCCTCCTGTGGCCAGGAAGGAGAATCATGTCCCTCAACTGCTGTTGGAGATAAGGGCGATGCTCAAGAAAGGTGCCATCGAGCTTGTCCCCAAGAGGCTCCAGGACTCCGGAGTGTACTCAAGGTACTTCCTCGTCAGAAAGAAGACAGGCGGTTGGCGCCCCATCCTGGACCTGCGTCGGTTAAACAAATACATCAAGGCGCAGAAATTCAGGATGGTCCCCGTACAGCACGTACTGGGACAGCTGGAGGAAGGCGACTTCCTATCGTCGTCGGACCTGGAGGATGCTTGCTTCCACATCCCCATTCTAAAACGGCACAGGAAGTTCCTCAGGTTCATGGTTCAGGGACGCCACTACCAATTCAGAGCCCTACCGTTCGGATTAAAGTCGGCACCCAGGGTTTTCACCAAGTGCCTGGCACCAGTGGCGGCGCGGCTGCGCCTGCAGGGGATCCACGTCTACCCCTACCTGGACGACTGGCTAATCCGGGCAAGGACAAGGGAACTCGCCGTCGAACACACGGCGAGGACCGTCTGGTTGCTTACGGAGCTGGGGTTCGCCATCAACTACCCCAAATCTCACCTGGTTCCATCGCAAGTAGCACTGTTTCTGGGAGAGAAGCTCGATACAGTGGGGCAATTGGCCTCCCCTTCAGAGGAGAGGACCAAGACCATCCTGGGCAAGGTGCGGCGCCTGTTAGCCACGGACGTGGCCAGGGTGAGGTCCATCAAGTCCCTTCTCGGCATGATGTCCTCATGCATCTATCTTGTACCCCTTTGCAGACTTCGGATGCGTCTGCTAGAGGAGTTCCTCGACGCCCGCTGGTTTCAGGCGAGGGGCTGCTTCGAGGACAGGATCCCTCTCGACGAGGAGTTCCGTCGGGCGATCCTATGGTGGGGCACCCGTGCTCACCTCACTACAGGCACAGACTTTCCAACCCTGGCATTTCAGGAGACGGTGACGACGGACGCCTCTCTGGAGGGTTGGGGGGGCCCACACTGGAGATCTCCACGCAAGAGGCCTTTGGCTCCTGGAGGAGAGGTCTCTTCACATCAACATTCTGGAGCTCCGAGCAGTGTTCTGGGCTCTCAAGTCGTTCCTTCCGTCCCTCAAGGACAAGGTGGTGAGGATCTTCACCGACAACACCACCACGATGTTCTACATATGGAAGCAAGGGGGCACCAGATCCCCAGCCCTATCCAAGGAGGCCCAGGATCTGTGGCACTGGGCCGTCGCCCAGGGGATGTTTCTGGTTCCCTTCCACTTGGCAGCAATAAAAAAACACCATCGCCAACTCACTCAGCAGGGAGCCGCGCTCGTGCCACGAGTGGGAACTGCACCAGGATCAAGTGGATCGGCTCTTCCAACGATGGGGCAAACCCCAGATCGACCTGTTCGTGACGGTAACGAACTCCAAGTGCCAGAGGTTCGCCAGCAGGTTCCCATAGCCGAGGAGCATGGGCTATGCTTTCTCGTTCCCCTGGGACGGCCTGTTTCTATACACGTTGCCGTTGCTGCTCCGCCTCATCAACCAGCTCAAGAAGTCCAGGTGCAGGATGATCCTCGCTGCACCGGCGTGGCCGAGGCAGATCTGGTTCCCGGACCTTCTGGACTTGTCAATGTTCCCACCAGTCAAGCTACCGGCGGACGTGGATCTTCTCTCCAGAGAAGGAGGCGCCATTCTCCATCACGACCCACAGTCGCTGAACTTGCAGGCCTGGCTCCTACAGCACTAGAATTTGGAGGGTCCGATATACCGGCTGATTGCAGAGAGGTTCTTGCAAAGGCCAGGGCGTCCTCAACTCTCGTGTTACGGTCATAAATGGGAGAGGTTCTGTCTGGTGCCGTGCACAGAAGATTAACCCTCTGCGGATTACGGCCCCTTAAGTACTGCCGTACCTACTGTCGCTGGCCAAAGCTGGACTGGATCACGCCTCCATCAAAATACATCTGGCTGCCATCTCCCGATATACGAGGACTACGGGACGGGCGTCCTTGGGGTCTCATCCCCTGGTGAAGGAATTTATGAAGGGACTATTCCGATCATTCCCGCCGGCGAAGGCTCCTGCCCCGGCGTGGGAGCTTAGTGTGGTGCTAACCAGGCTCATGGGGGGTCCCCATTCGAGCCTATGCATTTGGCGCCTTTGAAGTTCCTGTCATGGAAGACAGCGTTCCTTGTGGCCATCACCTCTGCACGAGTGGGAGAGATCCAGGCCCTATCTTGCAAGCCTCCATACTTGACTTTTCATGACACGAGGGTGGTGCTGAGGATGCACCCCTCCTTCATGCCCAAGGTGCCGTCAGACTTCCACCTCAACGAGCCCTTGGTGTTACCAGTTTTCTTCCCTTCGACTCCGGCCGAGAGGACTTTGCACTCGCTGGATGTAGCTAGAGCGCTGAAGTTCTACGTGGACCGCACAAAGAGTTTTCGGAAGACATCACAACTGTTTGTGAACTTTGGGTCTGTGAATCAAGGGAAGGCTCTCTCGAAGACTTCAATTTCCAGATGGCTCTCCGGCTGCATCATGCACTGTCACCGGTTGGCGAACCGACCGCTGCCCGGCCGTCCGAGAGCCCATTCGACCAGAGCGATCGCTGCTACCACGGCGTTCCTGTCTGGTGTGCCCCTGTTGGACATCTGCAGGGCTGCTACGCGGAGGTCGACGGACACCTTCACAAGATTCTACTACGTCGATCGGGATTCCAGGGAGGAGTCCAGGGTCGGCCAAGCAGTACTGCGCAACCTGTTTGCCTAAGGTCAGCCTGGTGAGGAGGTAAGAATTGCTTCATGTTGAGTTGGTATGTAATGCTTAATGTGGAGCCTTTGCCACCTCCCGTGGTTGTGCATGTGTATACTGCTATGTATTCTTTTATTCATGAGCATGTGAATCCATGCCAGACCCCATGCTGGAGAAGGAACAAGTTACTTACCTGTAACTGTTGTACTCCAGCATGGGTCTGGCACGGATTGACATGCGAACCCTCCCACCTACCCCTCTGCGGCTCTTCACTTGGTCATACTGCCACTTGGCGTACTACCAAATCTGAGGATGGCTGCCAGGGGCGGGGCTTAGGGAGAAGGCAGTAATTGGCTGGGGGGCAGTATGACCCAGAGATCAGTGATTGGTTACTACTATGAAAGACAGATCAGAAACTAAACTGATACTGATTTTTTCTTTACCGAGGATTCATAGCCTGACGATGGGGAATATTCATGAGCATGTGAATTCATGCCAGACCCATGCTGGAGAACAACAGTAAGAGGTAAGTATCTTGTTCCTTACTCACTGTAATCGTATTTCTGATGCTTGTAGCTGCTTAGATTCACATGTGCCCGCCCTTCCTCCCCTCTGAGAGAAGGCGCATGGATGCTTGTAGCCTTATCTGCTTGTAGTCTTATCTTGGATACTCTGTACTCGCGCTACTCCTCATGCTACCTCATGTCAGAAAAAATACAATCTGAGGGTCCTACACGCGTGAGGGATCATGGGTACAGGGGATGTCACACCAGGGATAGTATTACTGGCATGCCCTGTTCGTCCCTTTTAGAGGTTCGAAAAACAAACTGTAATGCTCCGCAGCTTCCACTAGATGTTGGCATATGCACAGCATGTGTATCTAAGCAGATACAAGCATCAGAAATACGATTGAATGTTCTGGTTAAGTTGCACTAGTAAAAACCTATAAAATTAAATGGAAAAAACATTACAGGGACGTTATTGTTACAGATAAAACTGAAAAACCTCAGAAATTCGCCAGTTATGGTAAGCTAACACCAATAACATCAAAGATGACATCACATATGTCATTGATGACATCACTGATGACATGACTTGTCTGGCTCCCTCTTTTGTTGGTCACTGACATATGCAGGGCAGGTGGGTTTCTTCATTGACAGTCAGGAAGTAAACATTCAAAAGGTACTATGGTTGTAGACCTTACCCTTCTCATATGTTCCTTCACTACTTTCCTAAGGCTTCAGTCACAGCATATGATACATATACATAAGGGAAGAAGCGGGCCTGAAACACAGCAATCATTTAGGGGCATGAAGATAACTAGTTAGGTTATGAACACTTTCTGGTAATACTGCAGCTTTTTTGCCTACTTTACTTTCCCTGTATATGGGCTTATTTGTGTGCGTTGTGGTCTCTGTTTTGTGTGTAGTAATAAGTATGTAGTAAGTGAGGCGTTATTAGCTACTTATTACAAGTTTCACAGTACGCAAAACTGACACTAAAGCATTCATAATTTTAGTATCCAGCATGGCAAAAATGTGATTATTGCACCTCCTATGGTGCATGCTGCAGACAATGACTATGTTTCTGCATGACTTGTTTCCTATTCTGGAAAGAACTCTGGACTGCAATGGTGTTTTATAGCAATGCATTGTGTAATGAATTCTTTATCTCATGAGAGTTCTCCCAATGACATCTGATAACATTATATTGACGATCCCTTGTGGAGGCGCTTCATGAAATGTACATGTGATGTCATCAGTGATGTCATCAATGACATTTGTGATGTCATCTTTGATGTTATGGGTGTTAGTCGTGGCAGTGCAAAGTGGTGGCGCGAGTTACAGTTGCTTACCTTACCATAACTGGCGAATTTCTGAGTTTTTTCGGTTTTACCTGTAACCATAACATCCCTTTTAACAAAGTTTTTTGTCAGTGAATTTCATTGGTTTTTAGCAGGATACCCTTAGTGTGTAAAGAAGAACTGTGCAACATAGTGCAACTGCTGGCACCATGTTAATGCGGACAGCAGTCGCGGACTTTGCGTCTGTTTGCAGAGATCGTGTGGCATCCAACCGCCTGAGTAAGGCAGATGCTCTTACATAGTGGTACCAATCACCAAACGTAAATAATATAGACAAACGGCACCATGGGCAAAAAGTGGCAAGGAAAATAGAGTAGATTTGTAATTTGTGCACTTATGAAGCAAACAGGAAAGGCATAGGGAGAACACCATAACGGAATGCATAAACAGAAGGGACGTCTGCCATCACCAATCTTACTGCACTGCTACTTTAAAGGGGAAGAAAGAACGAACTGCCAGAGTAACTACTGGAAAATGCAAAGACCTGAACCTCAGTACAATGTCATAAGGACCCTAAACTTTGAAAAATAATTGCCCCAATGCTGCAGTATGCAATAGTACGGAAGCATAACATGTCTTGGTGCAATGCAGCAATGGCAAGCACCTTACAGGGGCAGGAAGAAAATGTCCCTCACAACGCAAGTACTTTGTATAGTAACCCCATTGGTACGCACAGTGCTGTGAACCGTAAAATATGTAATATATATTGCATGTACATCAAACACATTTTCTTTTTGTTAAGACAACATATTGGAAAGGAAAGCAAGGCAGTACAAGCGGCAACCATTCCACAGCAGCATACGGGAATAGAAAAGGAAAGAAACTGTGCATAGGGAGTTGGACAGCGTGGAAGTCAAAGTGGAGAAATTGGTCAACAATTGTGGCACTTTAAAGGTTGCGTACAAGGATATCATTTGGGTAACGCAGCACTGGCACACCTACATGTGTACTCGTTCCCCGTGTCGGAGCCCTCCATTCCCTCAAACAGTTTCATGGGAGACGTTCTGCTAATACATCAGCCTCTTCCTCCCATTCACAACCAAATTGTGCAAATACCCGTTTCCCCACAATAAGTACTTCTGCTACCCCTTACTTTCCAAATGGGGTGTATGCATGTGTACAAGGAAACAATAATAATGAGAATGTTGCTGACTGTTTGAGTGGTAATTATTTTTGTACCTGAAATGGGGTTCTAACTGAGCGGCGCACAGTCCTCGTTGCAATGACCGCAAGTAAGAAAAAGGTAGGTGTCCTACGTACACTGCAGCTGTCCGGCCTATCTGCAATTACAATGGAGGTATCCGTACGACGCCAACATGCTCCGCATGTTGTCCACCAATCAATGTGTGTCCGCCCAGACGTTTATGCGTAGTGAAAGTACATGCATGTATATCCTTTCCTCGGTGTCCTGCGGACATCGCCACTGTGCAGCATATGCGAACGAACGTTAATTAGGTTGGGGCGTCCACCCACGTCCTTCAGGCAGCTATGCAGATAAACATCCCACCTGCTGTACCTTATAAATACCCAGCGTCTCCCTAAATTGTTGGCGCATGTGTGGCACACTTTTAGTCAGTAGAGAAAAGGCAACGGTTTGCATAGGACACCCCTGCAAGTGCGCACAATGTATTCCGCCCAACGCGTGCAGCGGACAGCCGCCACAAAGCTCTGGCGACGTCACCATGCGACCACACCCATTCTGGGCGTGAGCCCTTTTTTCGGGGACAGGGGCCAGACCCGCAAACAACGGGAAAGTGCATGGTTGAGCAAACTACAAAGTGTTTTTTGGAAAGTACATGCTTAGACACACCACAATGTGCCATTGCACATGTATGTCTGGTTTGGAACAATGTAGGCCTGCTTTCTGGGTGAAAGTTGTCCACAGCAACCCTACAAAAGGGCACACCCCAGAGGTGCTGTGCAATCAGTTTGCAGCTTTGCTTAACAAAGTAGCAGGCCACATAGGTTTTCCCTGTAAGTAATGCTGCACCAAATCTGATGTGCTACAGTGCGTCTGCAACTAATAGCAATCATGTTAGTCTGGCTGAGTATGTAAAGTAATGGACAAAATTATGAACGGACCTTGCTGTGTCACACGCAACTGCGATATTCCCCATTGTCCTAATCGCATGGGTAAATGGTGCCAAAGGGGTGTAAGCACACGTGCGTTTCCCCAAGGACGGCGAGGCCCGTGTCCTAATGAAGCAGAAACATTCCTTCTTCCCTTTCCAGTTTCTTCTTTGCAGCACGCCGTCATTGCATACTGTTAAAGTTCCACACGCTTCCACCAATAACACTGAAGAGCTCTCCATGTAACAGTATCAGTTCTGTACAACACTCCTCTGCGTGCACACCCCGCCCAAAACGTTATTGCGCAATCCCTGTGGCTTCCATTGCCGCCATCCTGAAAATCCCTGGATGTGGCTTTCATGCTGCGTGCGAGCATGGGGCACAACGTGCAACCAGGGTAGGGGGACGTTTTTTATAAGGGGCGGCTCTTAAAAGAGCTTTCTTTTAGTATTTTATTTTTAGATGCTTGTAGAGCAACCTTTTTTCATTTTTTTTGATTTTGTGTTTTCTTGTTACAGTAAACTTTTCACTGCATCTTGTAGATGGGCAAACAAAACAGCATTACCAATGGGCGACAAAGAAATGCCATCTGGTTGGAAAAATTCTGCATTTCCGCAACTAATGAAGTCATTGTTGCAAAAGAACATCCGAGCAGCGGACAAAAAAGTATTCATGTTTCTGTTGATGAGACACCTTCCTGCGTCTGGCTTGGAACAACATCCATGAGCAGTGGCCCACACTCTTCGTTGTGTAATCGATGAGCACAGCCTATAACACAATGGGAGGATGAGGGATAATATTATACTGCTACACCAATAGAGTACCCCCCAAAAAAATAGGTATAACCTATGAAATTTAAACAAGTACTGGTGTGCAGTTATTGAGCTGCAGGGCGAACACACCTACTTTCCAATTCGCTGAGGACAACGGATATAGCCCACGGTCCAACTAGGTGCTGTGTGTTGAACAAGTTACTAACAAAGAGAAATTCAACCAATTGTTAGTCCACACAGATGATAGAAAAATATACAATGTTATTCATAAACATCACATGTATCTCAATCAAGAACAGAAAATAACTTAATATGTAATACAATTTCTGTTTTAACACATATTCACAAGCAAAAAAGAATATAACAGGGAAAGGAAACCCATATCAAGAGCGTTTTTGTGCTTAAAACCTACAATCAAGCAAGCTACTCGGTTAGCCAAGGAGCTCAATTGTTAACCAAAGTGTTAAATGAATGGATATTTTAGATTTTTTATCATACCACACCATTCCCATTCTACCCAACATGTTTCACTCTTCACACACTTCTTGTACCATAAAATAAAGGGAAATTCTTCAGGGGTGCTGTTTTGCCTGTAAATAGTTAATAATGCTTCAAATAGCACACGCACCCCCCCAGGGTCTTTTGATTGGGGACTCTTCTAAGTGAGTCAATTCGCTGTTCATCCACAGCAACAGGCCACTGCTTCCTACTGCGATGACCCTTTTTGTTGAGTCAAATATGGAAAGGTGTGTTCCCACCTGTAACAAAAATAGGACAGGGGTAGAAAATTAGACCTCTTGCCCTGTACAGCTTCTCAATTCGCCATTGTATGCATGTTGAGTATAAACAATCAACATGCTTTTTAGAGTGATTAATACTCTCCAACCACAAAGGTTACCTAGACGCTGTATCTATTAACACATAGATCAAGGGTCACTTGTCAACCCCATTTATAATGGTATCCAAAAACTGATCTACTCTGTGATTAGCAGAGATGCCTGGCCTAAGATTCCTGCTATATGGTATCTAATATATAAAGATCTAAAATGCTGGTCATGTGGCGCCTCTCACTGGCGATATAATACCTTGAAAACTGAAACCCAACTGGGCACATCCCCACTGTCGGGACCGCACAATGGAAACAACTGATACCACACATGAACTGAACCACAGAATGATGTCTCTTAACTATTCCTAGTAGCTCAGCCCTTGGGCACAAAATATTCGCACTAGTTTACCTTAATTCTTTATTCGTAGGTATTGACCTCTGCTAAACCAGGCACTGCGCGGACTGAGCCCTTGCTATTACCACTACCCAGTAACTAACTGGCCTACCTGCAACAAGCAGGAACCAGGACAATCCATCTATCTTACCTACCAGGTGAGATCCCTTGCAAATGAGTCAATCATTACCAAACACTCTAAACCAATTAGGACCATTGCCAACCAAACTTACGGAAATCTTTTCTCTCCCTTAACATGTACTAAGTACTGTCTATTGATTGTTTTTGACTGCAAAATGTATGAACCAATCTGCAAATCACTATGAATCTGTTTATATATACCGATTAATGGGAATTAAATCACCCACACTATGTCCAAACACAAATGTCACATGATATACACCCAATCACGAATGGTGAATGCCCGATCTTGGGACACATTGGCACCAAATATGTATCAAATCCATTGTTATTAAAAAATGAACGGTAGCCTAGAAAAAGACCCGTTAGGTTGAATCACGTGTCGGCACCACCTGTTAAATCATCAGTTGATGAATTTGAGACAATTAAAGATTGGAAAAAATGAAAATCACAAACCTTGTGGAACTACATTTTTTCAAACGCAGCAAAAGACAATGGGGTAAATCCCAGCATAAGAAAATGCGCACACACACCGAATGAGTGGAAACTATAACAATTCTCACTGCACATAAAGGCACACATGCTTCTATTTATAAAACACCTCCCGACCTCTGGTGTGGGCAAATTACACTCTAATGTGCAACACGTGCAATAACCTACACCATGTGCTCGCGAACGCATAGCACCTTACTTTGGTGGTTCCACCAAGTGTAAAATGCTCTCTGCACCCATTATTCAAAGGTCACCGCCCTCCGCGAGAAACAGAGGCAACACTACATGGCTGCAATATGGTGTGCTGGCCGTCGTCAACGGATAGGCTCTTGCGTGCATAACCAACGGCCTACGTCCCTTGGCCATGTACCCAATACTGTGGGCCTTACCCACACCCATCACAACATAATAGCCTCATGAAAGAGAACATTTCCCACATACCACAGTCCACAATCGTAACATATGATGGGTGGTGCAAAGGGCAACTTATGGCAACCACAAATAGCGCCATGTGGCTCCCTAATGTCCAACATGGTGGCATATGGGTACCATATGGTACCGGACGCATATCCGGTCACTTTTGCTGTTCAACCACGTCTACAAGGTCCTGCACAACCATTTTTTCAACGTCACTACCATTGGAGACATGCATACTATTCAGCGCTATGGTGGAGTGCTATGGAGCAGGCCTAGCCTCGTTGGTGACTGGCCTACGGGCTACTGGCTTTTGCCATACACCCAACAGTGTAGCCCTTGGCCACACCCAGCTCAACAGAACAGTGTTATGCAGGTGAACAAGTGGCCAGGTACATGCAGGTCACCCCTAGCCACTTCTAAGCATCCTCTACTTCACCACTTCTCCCACAGGAAACACTGGAGAAGTCATCACTCCATCACATCAAGTCCAGGCATATACTACACAGTGTAAGAATTGCAACCAATCGACACAACCATAAAAGCAACATTTTATGCAATGTTCACAAACCCCACACCGAAGTCAACATTGTAAAACGTACTTCACCCCATGGCACATATTTGGCAGTGCAAGGTGGCCACCCATTCATCGAAGGGCTTGCAGGCTTAGCACACGCAACACACCGTACTGCAGTGTACGTTGTTAGTTTCATGTGTTCTCCATTGTTCTCCCCTTCTGCCATTGCTCTACCATCACTGGATGCTGGGGCCTCACCACACCCTAGTGCAACCCATGTTCTACTTCTCATGTCATGTGTAATGCAGGCCCCACCTACAAGTGCGCCTGCCAACTTTCACTCTGGCCACATCTTTGCATAAAAGGCTCAACAACGTTGCGTTGCCTGTGCTGAAGGGTAGGAGTGGCTGCGTACATTTTCCATATTTCGACTTTCTAATGCTGATCACTTCCTTTCATGGTGCAATGTGGTAAAACACTTCCTCAAGCAAGGGTCTTATAAGGGCCAAACCATAGCAAACGCACATGGTGACATGTGGCTCCCTATAGTGCAACAGGGGCAATTATGTGCACCATATGGTAATGCACGCATAGGAGCTCACTTCTGCTGTTCCAAGTGCATAAAGTCCTCCGCAACCATTGTTTGCTACTCACCAACTCCAAATGCATGCACGTTAACAACTGCATCATTGGATTATATTGTGGAGGCTATGATGAAGGCCTAGGCTGTTGGGTGCATTGCCTATGGCCTTCAGCCATGCACCCAACAGTCTAGCCCTAGTCAACACTCACCGCAAAATAACAGAGCATGCAGGCGACCAGGTACGCATGTGCCATGAATCACAAAGGCAACATACGCACCAGCAGTTCCACCCAACCGCCACACCATAAAGCAGGGACGCAAGAACACGTTCCCCTTACCGTAATTCAGAAACATCTCGCTGTGTTTGCCACCTCTACCTACTTCCAATCAGAAAACATTATAAGCATGCCAAACAAGACAATCTTCACAACATTGAGCCTGCTCCCACCACTCTGGTACGTGCATACTGCACTGCAACACTTACTAATCTGCACAATGGACACTACGCAAGCACATAGATGAAACATTTGCACCTAGACCTCTTCCATATGTGCAATATTCTGTTAATATACCCATTGGACACACTGCACGACTGGTCACTGCACCATCTCCACCCATACACTGACAACTGTAGGTTCTTCTACCAATCACCACACACATGCAGCCACCATGGTGTGCACTGCAGCCAAATCGTACACAATAAGTAACAATGTGGCACCTACTTTCAAGCAATGGACATACCTTTTCAACCAGTGATATATATTTATATATAATATATATTATTATATATAATTATCTGTTCTAGGGCTGCAGCCTTGCATCCAAGGGGCTACGGACTTACCTCACACAGCACACCATAGTACACGCTATGTTTAAATCCTCATGTGCCGTGGAATGCACTCCCTTTCTGCAAATGTGCCTGCCACCACTCATGACAGAAAGACATCACCCTGTAGCTTGCATGCCATAACGCAGGCTGCAATGACCACACAAGATAGTTGCCTGTTGAGGTATCTGGGCATTGGCGGAGCATGTACAGATAGCGCTGGCAGACCTCTGTCGTCTTGTATAATATTTCTGATGCTTGCGTAATCTGCTTAGATCACATGCTATGCATAGGCCGACATCTAGTGGAAGCTGCGGAGTATTACAGTTGTTTGCGAAACTCGAAAATTGATGTCGAAACAGGGCGTGCCAGTAATACCATCCCTAGTGTGATGTTCCCTGTACCCATGATCCCTCACGCGTGTATGTCCCTCAGATTGTTTTTTTTGGCCATCGTGAGCGGTCGCATATAAGCGGAGTGCATTTTCGGCTTACGCCATTGAAATTTCAAAGTATTAAGATTAGTATTTCTTTCTTTCCTTTGCGGACGCCGTGATTCGATACAGTGAAGACTGAAGAAAGGACAAGACTGGCCGTCGAACGGCGACCTCGACGGCGGCACCCGTCACCCACCGGGCCTCGGCCTTACATTAGGCAGTGGGGGGTGGTCATAAAATCATGTATTTTCCCACCCTTTCCCTGAGTCACCCGGCTGCCTGCCCACGTTATGGAGCGTACACCTTTTAAAATTCTGTCTGTCCTGCAATAAGAATTACATGTGGGTCAACAAGCACAAGGTGTGTAACCTTTGCTTGCATCAAGACCACAACGAGGTTCATTGTCGGGCCTGTGAGTTGCTTCAAGCCAAGACCCTCAAGGATAGACGGACAAAACGTTGGGCCCATCACGCCATGCAGGCCGAGGCCTCCATGGACGTAGAAGGGGCATCCAGCGACGCCGTCCTCTCGGACGGCGAGGGTGACTGGGAACCTCGATGTTCCTCAGTGCCAGTCTCTGACCCTAACAGACATAGCACACGCTTGCGGCGACGTGAGTGTACGGATTTACGGTCCTCTGAGCGCCCCAAGCAGCCTCGTGACAAGCCCACGAAACCAAAGGACACCAGACTCAAAACTACATCGCCCGGCATTGCGAAGTCGAGAAACGTCACGCAAGCCTTTCCCGTAGTCGCGACTCAACCTCATGTCCCCAAAACCCCTACTACAGCCCTTAGCTCTAAAAAATCTTCTCACAAGAGCAAAGATCATGGGGACAAACACAGATCCAGTACCCCTCATAAGGACAGGAACCCAGGGGATAAGAGACGTTCCTAGGGAACAGTCACCTACCCAACAGGAACCTGATAATTTTCCTGTACAAGACAGAATAGATGAGCCTGATCCCACACATCAGCCTGATCCCATCTATTTGGAGTAAGAGGAACTATATAGTGCGATACCTGCCTCTACCCCTACACCTGCCTCTACCTATTCAGTGGTTTATCCCCAGTTCAGCTAATTGGTATGCCCAAGATAATAGATAGTTATGCAGCGCATGACTTTCCTAGCACATTTTTTCGATGAGCACCCCCATGCTCTGAAGTCTGGCAAACACGCCTCCCACTACCCAGACGTCAAGCTCAAAGACAACACCTGTGCTCACTTAGTCAAGCCTGTCTGGCCAACCCAATTTGTCTACCCAGCCGTCGGGGGGTCAGGGGGTAGGGGGGGGGTAGGTCTCACCCAGGGGCACTATATAACGATATAACGAACCAGTCCACAAGACACCTTGTATATCCTCTGACCTTTACGATCTGGATGCAGGAGAAGATGAGTACATAGATGAGGATAACCCTTATTATGAGGACATCGACATTGACAACGTCGATGCAGGGGAAGATCAGGATGACACCGAGTCGGTGGTCTTTACCATGGACTCTCCACCCCCGCAAGACACTACCTTACCCGATTCCCAGGTGGACAATCCGGCCCTAGTCAATAACATACTTCTCAGGGCTGCTGAAAACTTTGGGATTGAAGCACCAGAAACGCAACTAGATAAAGATTTTGCAGAAAACATCTTGGGGGGATAAGAAACAGACTTCTCAGTTTATACCCCTACTCAAGTCAGTACAAAGAAGGATTCAGCCATCTCTAGAGATGCCTAATCGGACCAGGGCAGTAAACCCCAGAATCGAAAAACTTTTCGACCAGCACCTTCTGACCCTTTGTATATAAGGAGCCACTTTAGACTAGACTCTCTGGTAGTTGCTACTACCCGCAAGAGAGCCGGTACCCCCTTGGCCTCATCCGAAGATACTCCGGACAAGGAAAGTAAGAAACTGTATAATGGGGGAAGGAAGAGGGCCTCTTCAGCGGCATACCAAGCATGTATATTAGCAAGCTAGACTGCACAAAGTGGGACGAGGTTACAGCCCTTGCTGAATCAGCACCAAAACCACTTAAATTCAACCTCTCTTGTAGCTGCCGAAGGCAGCGCAACAGCTGGCGCCCTACCAAAGAACTACTTTGACGCAGCGGATAACGCGGGATGCGTTATTGCGGAGGCCACTATCCTGAAACGTCACGCCTGGCTTAGACAGTCAGGATTTAAACTAGAAACTCAGGCTACCCTGATCAACATGCCTGTTGAGCCGAATGTTTTGTTTGGGAAAGCAGTTGAGGACGCTCTTAAATCTGCCAAGGAGGATTAGGAGACACTTAAATCCCTTGGCCAACTGACAAACAGACCAACCAGAGGGGTGGCAATAATTTTCTGTGTTTTTGTGGCCAAAACACGCAAAGAGGCACCAGATACAGTCCAAACCAAGGTTCTTCGTGGAACAATAGTCAACAGGCGGCCCAAGGTTACCCCAGGGGTCAGCGCAGAGGTTGCAGTAGAGGGAGAGGCGCCCCCCACCAGAGGTGGAGGAACACCCTCCAAACAATGACGCCCTGCTACAGGTCCCCTCCCATGCCTCCCCAGTCGGGTAACCATGCGCCCGGTACTAGACCTGCACCCTGCAAACAAGTTTGTCAAACCTCAAAAATTTCACATGACAATGCTACAAGAAGTAATCCCTCTGTTAAAACGGGGGGAATTACATGGCAACATTGGACATGAAAGATGCTTATTTTCATATTTCAATGTTCCCAGCGCACAGAAGATTCTTGCAATTCAAAGTAGCAGACCAGCACTACCAGTTCAAGGTGCTGCCCTACGGGATAGCCTCGGCTCCAAGGGTGTTCACCAAGGTTTTGGCGGTGGTGGCAGCGCACCTACGCAGGGAGTCAATCCCAGTGTACCCTTACCTTATCTGCGCAAACTGGCGATGTGCGATCCCATCAAGCTCCCGTACAAGGTCAACCTGTTGACTCCGCAAGGGGGGACAACAATACACCCACAACCTCACTCTTTGAACCTTGCAGTATGGCTCCTGAGGTCATAGAGTTCGGTCACCTTAATCTTCCACAATGGTGTATGGATATACTGAAAGAAGCACGTAAACCTAACACCACTAACACCAGACTGCTATTTCCACAAGTGGAAGAGATTTGTCATTTGGTGCCAATCTAAGCAAATCAACGCCATAGAATGCACTCCATCACACATTCTAACCTACTTGCTCCACTTGCTAGATTCAGGTTTAGTCTTTAATTCTCTTAAAGTCCACCTAGCAGCTTTATCAGCCTATACCATCTCTCAAAGTAAAGTGTCATGGTGGAAAGTGCCATTCATTAAGGCGTTCATGGAGGGAGTGAAGAGACTACATCCTCCAATCCCCCACCTGGGTGGGACCTAAATGTGGTACTAGCAAAACTCATGGAACCCCCCTTCCAGCCTTTGCATCAAGCTACCCTTAGACACATTACCCACAAGATTGCCTTCTTAGTTGCTATTACTTCCATAAGAAGAGTTGGCGAACTCCAAGCCCTGTCAGTGCAGGACCTTTTCTTTGTCATCCATAAAGACAAATTGGTTTTACGGACTCACCCTAGGTTCTCCCCCCAAATTTGTTTCTAAATTTCACGTAAACCAATCAATTGAGCTTCCAGCTTTCTTTCAGAAACCAAGTAGCTCAGCTGAGGTGAAACTCCACACACTGGATGTTAGGAGGACGGGTCTCTACTATGTAGACAAGACCAAACCGCTTAGGAAGGCTGATCAACTGTTCGTCTCCATGGCTACAGGCAGACGAGGAGAACATGGTTCCAAAAGAGCAATCTCCAAATAGATAGTCAAATGTATACAGCTATGCAATTCATTATCGGACAAAACACTGCCTTCTACACCAAGAGCCCACTCCCCACGGGGTACTGGGGCTACTCTAGCATTTATTGCAAATGTCCCCTTAGGCAGCATTTGCAAAGCAGCCACTTGGAGCTCAGTTCACACTTTCACTCAGTACTATTGCATTGACACTCAGTCCAAGACAGATACACAGGTGGGACAAGCGGTTCTAAAACATCTATTTGCCGCTACTCCTTCTCACAACCCACCACCTTCTCATATCGCTGCTCGCTAATCTATGCATAGCATGTGATCTAAGCAGGTTACACAAGCATCAGAAGGAATACATTACTCACTGTAATCGTATTTCTGGTGCTTGTATCTACTTGGATTCACATGCACCCACCCTTCCTCCCATGAGAGAAGGTGCATAGATGTTATAAATGCTTTATCTGCTTGGGAACTCTGTACTCGCGCTACTCCTCATGTTAGAAAAATACAATCTGAGGGACCTACACGCGTGAGGGATCATGGGTACCGGGGACGTCACACTAGGGATAGTATTACTGGCACACCATATTTCGACGTCCATTTTCGAGTTTTGAAAACAACTGTAATACTCTGCAGCTTCCACTAGATGTCGGCCTATGCATAGCATGTGAATCTAAGCAGATACAAGCACCAGGAATACAATTACGGTGAGTAATGGATTCCATATCACCTGAAGCTCTTCTCACTCCTGCACCCTTTCTATCCCTTCTTCCCACCACCAGATGCTGTACACTGTTTTTCAGATCATTTTCCGCCGCATTGTTCTCTGATACAACATACTGCCGTCATGGAAAATATTTCACACATCTCGTCACCGCACACTGCAGTGCAATGAAAGTTTTCACTGCGCTGCGAACAGGAAAATGGGACGCTGGAGCAGAGCCAGATATGACTATTTTTAGTACGCACACTGCTACGTACAAGAGGCCCAGCCATGCACACAATAACTTACAGCCTTGCCACACACACCGCAACACTATCCTGCGATACACCATGACAGTGTTTCCCAAAACCTTTGACGCACAGCACGCTTCCCTCCAGTAACCACCGGCCGCGTCCACTGTCCGCCGGCAGCACGGCGTACCGCAGGCCAATGAGACTTTGGTCCGCGGAGCGAACAGGAAAATGGATCTGCGCAGCGGATCCAGTTAGCACTAATTTTTTGGGATGCAAATTTCAGTATTTTGCAAAGAAAGTACTGGTCGGGTTACCACCAAACACACAGAAAGCATGCTTTCTGGCCCAAACCCCCGCTCCTGATGCAAATTTGATGAAAGTCCGTCCAGCCGTTTGTGCTGTAGCTGTGTGCAAAGTTTTTCCCCATTCAGTCTATGGGAAAAAAATTGTGGGATCCTCTAAGTTTTGACGCCCACGCGCAAAACCTCACCCAACTTGGCGAAAACATTCAGAGCCACCCATATTCTTTTTTGCAAAGTTTGGTGAGGTTTCCTCCAGGGGGAGCGAAGTTATAAGCCGCCGAAAAAGTTTCTTCCTAGGAATTTAGCAACGTAACCATAACTACACGGCTGATATATAATTTCTGATGCTTGTTGATCTGCTTAGAATCATCACATGCTGGTCCTATGGGCCGACATCCAGTGGTAACCACAGAGTATTGCATCTTGTCTTTCGGGGATGTTGGCATAGGGGTGTCTGTAACACTATCCCTATCGTGACGTGCACTGTATCCAAAATCCCTCACGCGCCGAGGTCCCTCAGATTGTTTTTTTACGCCCAGATAACTGGACGCCCTGTAGCGGAGTGCTTACAAAAGAGACATTGTTTCTTTATACAGACTGCCGGTTATTCCCTTATAAGTCACTTTGACGCCGATTAAGAACTTTGACGAAGACTGCAGGAAGTTTCTACAGCGGTGGATTTCGGCACCTAAGAACCGGCGGCTTAAGCATCCACATGGCCGGGCCCTCTGGCCGGCCTAAACAGCAGGGAGAGTGGGGTCGGGGTGGCCACATCTTTTGTTGGGTCTTTCCTCTTTCCCCCTCTTTACCCTCTAGGACTGGTCATCCTTGTTTGTACCTTTCGCTGTGAAAAAGACTCCATTTAGTTTCTGCCCTAAGTGTAGGGTCAGATACCCATGGAAAGAAGAGTGCAGAATGTGTCATTCTGGTCTCCCCTTAGATCACGAGGAGAAGCGGTGTGCGCTTGTAAGCTCCTTCGGCCTAAGACCCTTAAGGAGCACTGTATAAAGTGGTGTCCCGCGTATGGGATGTTGCGGGCTGAACCATCCTCCACCCGCCGAAAGTGACAGGGGCACCTCTGATGACCAAACATCTGTATCGGATGTTATAGACCTTGAGGCGGACTCTTCTAGTTCTGCCACACCCGTCCCTGCCCCTTCAAGGCCTGACACACGTCACGCTTCAGGGACAACACCCGGTGACTGGGGCATACAAAAACCGCAACACACTAAACACACAGCCCCACCACCATTTTCGACAGTTCCGTTGAAAAAGGTGAAGGCGCCAACAGGGCTGTCACAAATTTTGTCGGATTCCTCTGATCGGGTAGATCAGCAGCCTTCCCCGCATCCGCAGCAGCGTCTTGCGACTGGGCACTCCAAAAACAAGGGCGCTACCCCTAAATCGGGTTTACACGTCGAAGCACGTTCATTCGACGCTCCGACGGTTTCTAAAAGCCTGGTAGGTGTTAAACCTACTACTAGGCCTCCAGGTGAAAAATCTACCGCTAGGCCCTCTAATGCCGCGGTAGGCGGTAAATCTTCCGATAAGCCTTCGAACCCGTTAACTTGCGCCGATTCTGCAGAGATTGAAGACAGCATCGCGAGAATTACTTTGGCAGTTGGGCTGGTACCTACACCGTCGAAACGCATGGGGCAGGCCGCGGACAAGTCTAAGGACACGCCATGGTGCCCTGATACTCGCGAATACTAAGAGGACAGTCAGGAGCCTCTGTCCAGCACCCTAGGAGTCGAATTTCGGCGCCAAAGGGCAGAAAACGTTTTTCCACCTTTAGGCTCTTCTGGTTCCTCTAAGTGGACAGGGGAGAAATTTGAAGGGTGCATGGATTGTCTTGAAAAAAGTCTTTTTTTCTGAACAGCCTTCCCCTAAGAGATCTCGTAGGGAACCTGTTGGAAGGTCGGCTTCACGTTTTCAAGAAAATCTTGACTCTCAGCCCTCGGTTTCTGTCCATCAGGAAGAGGTGGTCCAGATGGACACCTATCAAGACATCTACAGCGAAGAAGACCCTTCCTTCCTGCAGGATTACACTGAGGACCTGGCGGATGCCATGGACAACTGGGAGGAAACCCAGCAAGTGGAAACGGAGCCATGGACGCTCCCCATGCAGGATCAAGACACTGATGTTTTATGCCTGGATTCTCCTCCATCCACCCTGGCTCGCCAGGCCTCAGCTGTAGACTACCAAATGGCCTTCAATTCAGGAAGGCAGCAGATCACTTCCAGATCACTTTTCAAGAGTCGGTACCCGAACAAGACTTTGTGGAGGACATTCTCAAGGAGGAACTCCCCCTCAAGCCAAGTCATTCCCCTCCTAAATTATGTTAAAAGAAGATTGGCCCCCTCCATGGTGTCGCCAGCTCAAAGCAGGGCAGTGAACCCAAGAGTGGAAAAGCTATTTCTGCCAGCCCCTTCTGACCCTCAATATATTGAAGGCCATGCCACCCCCGACTCCTTGGTAGTGACTACATCTGGAAATTGGCAGGAGTACCCCTTGCTACGGGGGAGGCACCTCCGAACAAGGAATCCAAGAGGTTGTGCGCCCTAGGTATGCGTGTTACCTCGGCAGCTGCATTCACCAAACGCATAGCGAATAACACAACGTTGCTGGCAAGTTATGCAGACGCTCAATGGAACCTGGTACAGGATGGTCTCCAGGAGGTTCCTGAACCCGTTAGGTCCAGGCTTCTCACTATTGTGGCCGAAGGCAGGCAGGTTAACCAGAATATCATAAAGAACACTCTGGACACTGCTGAGACAGCAGGCAGGTCTCTGGCCCAGGGCACTTTACTCAAGCAGCAATCTTGGCTTCGTAATTTGGTTTTCAAGCCTGAAACTCAGGCTGCTCTTATCAACAAACCCATAGAAGAGACCAATCTCTTCGGGAAAGCGGTCGACGATGCCCTGGAGACGGCCAAGAAAGAGCATGAGACTCTTAAGTCCTTGCAACAGATAACTCAGAAACCTCCCCCCCCCCCCCCCCCCCCAAAGTGTAGGTAATTCTCGGCGGTCCTTTTGAGGGCATTCCCATGCAAATCAGAACTAATACTGCACGGGAAACTATAACTCTGGACAAACATCAGGAAGACCCGCCTACTGCCCACCAAGGCGTCAGCGACAAGGCAGAGGCCCCAATTCCAGAGGCGCTGCAGCCTCTGGTCATAAATGACCATCAGATCCAGGTCCCCTCCTACGTCACCCCGGTCGGGGGGCGTTTAACATCTTTCCTCACTGCATGGGAGGGGATAACTTCAGACCAGTGGGTTATAAAGACGGTCGCCCACGGGTACTGTGGATTTCGCCTGACCCCCACAGTTCAGACCACCACACTCACCGTGCCTCTCACCGGATCATCTGCAGATCCTGAATCAAGAGGTGGAAGTGCTGCTGGGAAAGGACGCCATAGAAGCTGTCCCTATTCTTAAGATAAACTAGGGTATTCATTCAGTGTACTTCCTTGTACCCAAAAAGGACATCACCATGTGCCCTGCTCTAGACCTGCACCCAGTGAACAAGTGTATAAAACCTCAAAGGTTTTGTATGGTAACGCTACAGGAGGTGATCCCACTGTTGAAACAGGGGGACCACATGGCAACATTGGACATGAAAGATGCATACTTTGATATTTCAATGTTGCCAGCACACAGGAAATATCTAAGGTTCATGATAGAATGATAAAGGACAAGCATTACCAATTCAAAGTGCTCCCCTTCGGCATCGCTTCGGCGCCAAGGGTGTTTGCAAATGTCCTAGCAGTAGCGGCAGCACACCTGCGCGGACTGTCCGTCCCGAATTTACCCTTACCTCGACGACTGGCTCATAACAGGGAACTCTTACGACACATGCTTTTTGAACACCCAGAAGACCGTAGACCACCTGTTCAGTCTGGGATTCTCCATCGAGAAAAAATCCAGTGAAGTCCCCAGTCAAGTAAAACAATTTCTGTGGGCTCTAATCCGGACAAAGAACGGCCTCGTCTTCCCCTCCAATGAGAGGGTTCAGAACATACTTTTTCAGATCCCTCAATATGTAGCCAGTCGGGAGGGGACGGTACGCAAAGCCCTGCGCTTGCTAGGAATGATGGCATCATGCATATGCTTGGTTCCCCACGCGTGGCTGCGCATGCGTACATGCAAGAGTGGCTCAACAGTCGGTGGTGTCAGGCCAGCAGACAATGGGAAGATCTGGTAGTTGTCTCGCCAGCCTTTGTTATCTCTCTGCAGTGGTGGTTGAGGGAAAACATCTTGAAGGGGAAAACCTTCACCATCCCTGCAGTGGAAGCCACTCTCACAACAGACGCATCTCTCACGGGCTGGGGGAGGCTCACCTGCTTCAGCAGACAGCGCATGGAGTGTGGTACCCACAAGTAGCATCCAACCATATAAATCTATTGGAGCTATTAGCTGTGTTCAAGGCATTGAAAGCCTTTTAGACGCAACTAAAAGGGAAGACAGTGCTGGTTCTGACAGACAGCACCACAGCCATGTATTACTTGAACAAACAAGGGGGCACACTCTCTCCAGGGCTATCCAAGCTGTCCCAGAACATTTGGATGTGGGCTCTCAGACACACAATGTTTCTACTGTCACAACGCATTCCTCGAGAACTCATTCTTCTAGCGGACGTGCTCAGCAGACATTTACCACTGCCCGTAGAATACGAATGGCGTCTGCACAAAGACATTCTGTCCAACATCTTCGCAGAATGGGGCTTCCCAGAGATAGACCTGTTCGCAACTCAGAACGCCCAATGCCAGGATTATGCCTCCAGGTACTCCCAGAACCGCTCAAAGGGGAACGGTCTCTGGATAACATGGTCATGGAAATCTGTTTACGCCCCCCCCTCTTGCCTCCACCCCCCACGCCCGACTCCCCCACTCAATAAGTTAGTTCACAAGATGCACCAGGAACCAGTCACCATGATATTGGTAGCCCCCATGTGGGCCCGCCATCCCTGGTTCACTCATCTAATGGAAATGTCCCTCTCCCCACCAGTAAAGCTACCCTGCCCGTACAACATGTCTCAGGACTGGGGGAGACCCCACACCCATGCCCACAAACTCTCAACTTGGCGGTCTGGCTCCTGAGGTCATAGTTTGGATACCTTCAGCTCCCTCAGAGATGCATGGCCATTCTCAGGGAGGCCAGAAATCCTAACACCCGCTATTGCTATTCCAGCAAATGGAAACGGTTTGTCATCTGGTGTAATACCAAGGGCGTCAATCCCATCTATTGCACACCCACACACATTGTGCTGTACCTAACCCATTTGTTAGACACAGGGTTGGTCTTCAATTCCCTAAGTGTTCATCTGGCTGATCTTTCAGCATACACCATGTCACAACAGAAGGTGTCGTGGTGGACAATACAGGTGATTAAAGCTTTTATGGAAGGGGTTAAGAGGATTTATCCTCCCATTTCTCAACCAGCTCCTGAATGGGATCTAAATGTGGTTCTATCCAGACTGGTGGGATCCCCCTTTGAGGCAATGCATAAAGCAAGTCTAAAAGAACTTACTTTAAGACGGGTTAGTGAACTACAGGCCCTTTCTTTTCTGGACCGTTTTGTAACAGTCCATAGGGATAAGGTAGTTCTGCGCACTCACCCCAGATTTGTGCCTAAACCATCTCGAAGTTCCATGTGAACCAATCGATCGAACTACCTACCTTTTTCCAGAATCCCACTAGCATAGCCGAAAGAAGCCTACACACACTAGATGTGAGCAGGACAGTCATATTCTACATGGAAAGAAATAAATCACTGAGAAAAACTGGTAGGGAAGGGGATCCTGTCTCTAAATCGGCTATCTCGAGGTGGCTTGTCAAATTCATCACACTATGTTTCTCTCTTGCTAAGAGAGAACTGCCCTTCAAGCCTAGAGCACACTAATCTGGGCCTTCCATAGTATTCATTGCAAAGGTTCCCCTCGAGTCCAAAGCGGCAACCTGGAGTTCTGTACACACCTTTACAAAACACTATTGCCTAGACACTCATTCTAGGTCTGATTCTCAGGAGGGACCAGCAGTACTAAGACATCTTTTCTCTACTGTTCCTTCTCACAACACACCTCCAACTGTGCATACTGCTCGCTAGTCTCTGCACAGCATGTGATTCTAAGCAGATTAACAAGCATCAGAAGACATGCATTATTCACCGTAATAGCATTTCTGATGATTGTATCTGCTTAGATTCACATGCGCCCTCCCTGCTCAGGGTGGAAAGAACATAGACGTCTTGCTACTTTCTCTTTTCATGTACTCACTCGCAATGGCCTTTGGCTCCCTCATGGCAGAAAAAATACAATTGGAGGGACCTCGGCACGTGAGGGATTTGGGGGACACTACACGTCACGATGGGGATAGTGTTAAAGACACGCCTATGCCGACATCCCCTTTCGGTCTCTGAAAGGCTCGATGCAATACTCCGCGGTTACCACTGGATGTCGGACCATATGCAAGTCCCGCGAACGCCGCGGCTGAGCCGAGCTGCAAATTTTTGCACAGCACCCAAGAGGCAGGTCAGCAGTGCAGTACTGCCGCAACAACAGAGCAAGACCATCTCACACACAGATACGGCACTCTCAAGCACATGAAGGTTGCAGCGATTCGAGGACTGTGGCTGTTTTGAGCGTTTTGGACTACACATGCGTCCCTCTCAACTGGTCAACACTTCAGGGAGACAACCTGGAAGACAAGTTGCACACAGGCTTTTAACAGTGATTGATGACCCTGGATGCAGCATTCCACAGCGCATCCTTTCTATGCCAGTCTGCTAAAGGTGGTCCCGCTACTCGCAATCTTCCGGCCTGGAGGCATGCAACTCGGAGAGTTACAACTAGATATTTGTGGGGATTTTCAATTGCCCTGAAGAAGGCGGCTACTATGATGGAAAAATAAGCGATCCCTCTTACTCCGTCTCAAGACGGATGGTACTGCCGCCGAAACATCAAGCTTACACAAGGAGGAACTATTAGCCCAATGCCAGGGGCTTCTTTTGACTTTTCAATGTGATTCAGACACCATCAGGTGGTTTGACCATATTTTACCCCCGACGACGTTGGCATATGACTATCAGAATTATTTCATGCAAATTTCTTTCTGTAAAATGGATCGGTTAGATGTTTGAACATTAGAACCTTCTTGGCACTTGAATAATTCATGATGTACTATGTAATCTTACCATAATTTAACACACCAGATACTTGGATTCTGGATACACAATTTAATATTTCTAGGTGCAAAACTAAGAGGTGTTTTTACTTTTTGTTTTTCTTTGTTTATGTTGTAAATTCCTTTCTTCTTTAACCACACTAGTCCTCAGACTAGAATAAGACTGATGCTGTTCCTCTGTCGAATAGACACCAATCTATGTTTTCCTTTACAGTCCAGCAATGTTTTTCACATGCAGGTGGTTTCTAAGGAAATTTCATTTTTTGTCCTAAATACAATTAAGATTATTTTATGAAACAGCCCCCTCTGTGTGTGATTTTTCTTCCTTGACAATTGAATGGGCAATTAACTGTGGGATATATTCCTCGAGTTAAAGTTGGAAGGTTCCCCACTATAACTAAAATGGCTTGCTCCCTTTGAGGAAGCACTTGGATTGAGCCCATTAGTAGCAGCACTACCCCTTTTGTTTTTTGTTTACTATTTATGCCTGAGTCTGCTACTCCTCACCACGGGCATTCCGAAAACATTCTTTGATGTACAGCATGTGAATCTAAGCAGATGCAATCATCAGAAATGCTATTACAGTGAGTAATGCATGTCCTATTTTGACCATGAGTAAAGTATTTTTATACCAGTTTGTCTAAGTTTGTTGCTTGACTGCTTTGCTGTGTGTGCTCAGTGCTGACTCCCAACAAGCACACCACCTCTTGAGACTTCGCCTAATCCTCTCGCCCTGCTACCTGGAACTGGTTTGGATCAGTTCTCCAGAGTTGTCCATGTCACAATATCAGGTGGTCTTCTATACACCTGTCCAACAGGCCAGAGTCTAGAAAATCAGTCTTAACACCCTGCATTATATCTAGCTGAACATTCTTTTTTATAAAGCATTTTATTTATCCATTTTAATGAAGAATCAACAATCTGGGATAAAACGCAACCACCTGGAATGCATTGTCATAGCAACCATAAAAGCATGTCTTGTCCTAGTCATATTAAAAACAGCTCTGAAAACTTAGAATTACCAACAGTAATATAAAGTAAATGTTAGAGATTTGCTTCATCCCTTCTCCTAGTGAGACACCCAGCACTTTTTGATGGACTTCTGGAACTTTTTCTTTAATCCTGAATGGGTGGAGCCTTTCGGAACTCTGTTCTGTGTTTTACCTGTCCTATGAAGTCTATTTACTCCTATGTCCTGTTGCCTTTCATCCCTACTGCATGGGTATCCCTCGCTAGGAATCGGGAGACAGAACCTTTTTCACCAGAAAAAAAATCATCTTCCCCTTTAAATTTAGATGTGCGTGGCCCTGGGAGCATGCACTCCCTAGACTCCACCCACCAGCACCACTCCCAGTCCTCTTTTCCTCATAGATTGGAACAGGCCGCTTTCACCAGCGCTCTGGGTGAGGCCTCTGGCCTAGTAATTTCATGCGCTCTTCCCCAGAGTAGTCTTTTGGTTGTTTTAAAAAAAAAAAAATGTTGTTGTCTTGTCTTCATTCAGATATTCTGTCCTCTGGTGCCACGCTCCTCCCCGGTGCATGTCGACATCAGCGGGTGTCAAGGCTGCGAGGGGCTCTTACCTCATAAACCAACCTACCCACAACAAGGGCAGAACCCTTGACTGGATAGCCGCCCACAATTGTCCCATCAACATCCCCTCCAACCAACAGTGCTCATGGACTGACCACAACTTAATTACGTTCAATATCCAGTCCAAACCTGTCAGCCCTTCTCCTAGCATTTCACCTGCTACGGCCACTCGCAATAAACGTGACATTACCTGCGACAGACTCCTCCCTCTCCTCCTCCCTGTTCTCAATGACCAGGTTCTCTCATGCTCTGACCCCACGGCCTTGGTTGATGCTTTTAATCGGGCAATGCTTAAAACCTTAGACACCATCGCACCCTCTAAACTGAGAAAATCCAAACCTCGAGCCCACCTGAATTCTTGGTTCACACCCCAGCTTAGAACTTTGCGCAAAGAAAAATGAATCGCGGAATCTCGCTGGAAAAGCAACCACTCTCCAGCTAACAAATCGTGTCTACTCTTGGCTACCCTCAATTACAAGGAAGCCATACTCCAGGCAAAAAAAGACACCTACAATAAACGTATCGAACAAGCTAAATCCAATACCAAAGAATTGTTCAAAATCCTAAAAGAACTTGAAACTCCTGTTACTGCACCAAAGATATCACCTGGTGTTCCAAAATCCAAGAGGCTCTCCTAGGCAAGATTGCCATTCTCCAAATTAAAATCAACAACAAACTAACTAGCCTTCAATCCAACCCTCAACCGAACCTTATACCTGCCATAAACCACTCCATCCCAGATTCTCTGACTCCTTTTAGCTTCTCTCCACTCTCCATTTCTGAAGTGGAAAAGATCATCGCTAGCCTTAAACCTTCCAACTGTCATGGTGACCTTTGTCCTGCGCCCATTATTAAGGAAGCAGCTCACGACCTAGCACCATTCATCACTACGCTCATCAACTCCTCCTTTAGCTCTGGGATTGTACCAATCTAAAGGATGCGTGGGCCATCCCTCTCCTGAAAAAACCTACCTTGGATCCCAGCATACCTACAAATTACAGGCCAATCACTACTGTCCCATTTATACTAAAAATCCTCGACCGAGCTGCGTATTTACAAATTCAAGAATACCTTGAGTCAAACAAACTTCTGGGACTTAGGCAATCGGGGTTTCGGCCACGCCATGGCACTGAAACTGCCCTTATCGATTTAAAAACGTAGATCGAAGATCTAAAAGACAAATGCAAACTTGCGCTATTACTTCTCCTGGACCTCTTGGCGGCCTTTGATCTTGTCAATCACAAAATTCTCGGTCACCACCTCAAATCAACTGCACACTTCTCTGACAAAGCTTCAACCTGGATCAGTTCCTTCCTAGATAATAGATCAATGCGCGTGTTCTCTCCACTAGCAGCCGCCCCACCTGCTCCTGTCTCTTGTGGCGTGCCTCAAGGGTCCTGTGTCTCACCCACATTGTATATAACGTGTTTACCAAACCCCTTTTTGATATTCTGGACCATCTGGGCGTCACGTATACTAATTACGCTGACGACACCCAGATACTAATCCCTATCACAGGTGACTACACTACTGGCTCCCTCACCCTCAATGCCATCTACCAGGTCATCCAAGCATGGATGGCCCAACACGGACTCTGCCTAAATGATGAAAAGACAGAGCTCCTCATTCTTGGTTCACCACAAAAACTCACCAAACTTGACCCTGCTTTTAAGTCCTTCACCATTGATGAGAATACTATTCCTACTGCCAAGGACACAAAAACTCTAGGGATTTACATTGACTCAACCTTATCCCTGACTAGACAAACCAACTCAGTCTCATCAGCAGCAGCTTATATAACTGCATGTCGCCCGTTCCTCTCTACATCTAATTGTGTGACCTTGGCTAGGACCCTGGTACTCTCTAAGGTCGATTACTGCAATGCCCTCTACCTAGGCACTAATCGCTGTAACTTAAACAAGTTACAAATTGTCCAAAACAATGCGATCAGAGCGGCCCTCAACATTCCCAGGCGCCAACACATAGCTGACACTAGACGTAACCTTCACTGGCTCTCAATCCCTCACCGAATCTCCTTGAAGTCTCTGGCTCTTACCCATAAATGCCTTCACAACCAAGCTCCTTGTTATCTGGCGAACAGATTTGCCCTCTATAGCTCCACTAGACCTCGCAGATTGGCCCAAGCCAACTGCCTCGTCATCCCACGATTCAATCTCCAAAGATCAGGTGGAACCAGCTTCCCCATCTTGGCAGCTAAATTATGGAACTCACTCCCTAATGAGCTGAGAGCAGAACCCTCCTTTCTGAGATTCAAACACCTTACCAAAGTCTGGCTGTCCTCCCAAGACATCTAACACCGGCTCACTGCCTAACTTGTACTTATGACGTACCTTTGTATATACATTCTGCTTGTCTTCTTATTGCTATTTTTCTGATTGTAAATTATGTAACTCATCTGTAAATATTGTAAATAATGCCATGTTCTGCTTTCATCATGTTGTATCTAAGTTATGCGCCTGGTTGCCCCTGGGCCTGGTGCGCTTTAGAAATAAAATAAATACTAAAATACTAAATACCTACGTCCGACCCCCATGCTCTCTGCCTTTGCTGCCTTGGCCCCGACCGCAGCTGGGAGGGCTATGCCACGTGCGACATGCTTTCATCTCGCGCCCTGAATAACAGATTAGCTCGGTGGAGGGAGCTCTTCGGCAGATCGCCTCCAGAGGACTTGAAGGAATCTGTCAAACACAAGTCCAGGCCCAAGGTAGAGGCACTGTTTTCATCCAACACCTCCCCCCGCAAGGGCGACTCCTTTCCCAGGAACCACATGAGCGGGAGAAACCTTTCAGCTTCTTGTAATAGTGCAGGTACCGAGGTTGCTACAGCTACTGGCCGTCATGCAGAGGGGCTTCGAGACTCTACCGGTGAGGGCACTGAGGGACCGCAAGGTTCCGTTACCGGGTTTACGCCCGAGGAGCTAAGCCCTAGTAAAGGATAAATGTCTGAGGGGGCACCTGTAAGCAGCACTACCGCTGACATAGCCAAGGGCAATCCATTTTCCAGGCCTTGTCCTGAGGTGCAGGGTAGGCTTCAACCTCCACCGCCAAAAGTCATGGAAGAGGCCGGGCCAAGCGCGGCAAGCGCCATGCGCAAGCAATTGGCATGCAGCCTGACAAGATGGCCGATTGGCCAGACAAGATGGTGGCACGTCCGACACATACCCATTTGTGGAACAAGCAGGGGAACGAGTTTTCAGGTGGGATTGGTCTTCACCACGGCTCTCGCCGGCCTGGCTGAATATTTTGGACTTCCACAGCCCGAGGGGGAACAACCAGACCCGGGGGTATTGGTAGAGGTCCTCACTCTACGCCTCATGGCTAGAACAGGGATTCCAATGCAAAAGAACGGGGTCACACTGGCCAAGATGGGGATGGCATGAACCTCATTCTGTGCTGCTTACCAACAGGTGCCTCAATGCCAAGTTCAGGCAGATGGAGGGGGATCCACTCTTGCTGTCGGCACAACCGCAGCCGCACTCCTTGGTAATTTCTGCTGCTTCGATCTACTCTTCGACCACATCTGCCTCGGCACTCCTGGGAAAGGAGGAGAAAAGCATACGGGAAGAAAATTGGCCCCAACGCTGACTTCTTTCCGGTGCAGAGCCAGGCACGCTTCAAGACAGAGCTGGCCGAGGCCAAGATTGTCGCCCAAGACATAATGGAGTCCGCGGTGGCTCACATCAACTCCTCTGGCTGTGCCATCTGCATCACTACAGGCATGAGACTGCCTGGCTTCAGGTGACCAAGTTCAACCCACACGTACAGGAACGCATTCTGGACCTTCCCTTTTGAGCGTGGCGACCTCTTCCATTCCACTGCTGATGAGGAACTGGATAAGACAAAAAACAGTTCCCAGACTGCAAAATCCTTATCCATCCTCACAAAGGCCACTCCCAAGGCGTATAGCCAGACGCACCAGCGTTCAAACAAGGGTTGGTCCTTCGGTGGGTTCCAGGGTTTCCAAGAATGGCATTCCAGGCGGCCGGACAGGTCCCCCAGCCAGCACTGGCGCAAGTAGCACAAAGCCGCACACAAGGGCTTGTTTCAATCCCCCTCCTCTACCTCAGCCTCAAAGACTACATGACACGCCCATCCAGGTCCACGTGTCTCCGGTGGGGGGCAGGCTTGCCCTTCACTACCAATGCTGGCGCACAAGGTTTGCGGACCCCTGGATCCTATCTGTACTATCCACGGGCTACTGCCTACCAATCCCTCACACTCCTCCCCTCCACTCCCACAGATTGGGACAACAACTGTTGGCAGAAATTTGCTTGCTCGCAGAGAGTCGGGCATTGGAAGAAGTCCCAGCCTCCTAGCAGGGTCTGGGCTTCTATTGACAGATTTTCACCATACGCAAGAAGAACCAGGGCGGCCGGAGAGTTGTTTTGGACCTTTACACCTTGATGCTTTTCCTTCCTCTTCAACAGTTCAAGATGGTTACCCCAGTGCTTATAGCAGAGACATTGTGCAAGGGAGAGTGGATGTGCTCCCTGGATCTGAAGGATTCTTATTTGCACGTCCCGATCTGGCAGCCCCATCGGTCATTTATGAGGTTGAGGATCATGGGCTTCCACTTGCAATACAAGGTTTTACCCTTCGGCCTCAATTCGGCTCCCAGGGTCTTTACAAGACTGAATAACGCAGTGGCTGCCCTCCTCAAGGCACAGGGTCACCATGTCTATCCATACCTAGATGACTGCTCGTCAGTACAGGGTCTCCAGAGGCAATCCACCACGTAGCCTCTGCCCTCATGCTTACATTACACGAGTTGGGATTTTCCATCAATCTCAAGAAGTTACAGCTGGAACCCATGCAGTCTGATGTTCCTAGGCCTCATCTGGGATACAGGCTCGGAGAGAATATTTCCCTCCGAGGACAAGATCACGGCCATCAAGAGGGCCACAGGGCACTTTCTCAGCAGAGCGGTGACCTCTGCATGGTGGTACCAGCACCTCCTGTGCATAATGTCAGCTTGCCTCCTTGTAGTGCCTCACACAAGGCTCAAGATGAGGATATTGCAGGTGCACTTCGCAGCCTCCTGGAATCAGGAGAGGGGTTCCCAGGTGGAACTAGTCAGCATCACACCACAGCTCAACCAGGATCTGGTCTGGTGGAGCAAGGACAGCAACTTGCGGAGAGGCAGGTCCTTTGGTCCGCCAGCTGCGCAGGTCACCATCACCATGGATTCTTTCCTGGACGGTTGGGGAGCTACACTGGACAGCCACAGTGTCCATCGAGTATGGTCCCGGCAGGAGCAAGAGGCCTACATCAACTGGCTGGAGTTCATGGCCATCTGGCTCGCTCTCAAAGCCTTCCTCCTGATGATCAGTGGCAAGTCGATCCTCATTCAAACACAGCTCCACCAGCATGTATTATATCAACAAGCAGGGGGTCACCAGGTACCCTCCCCTGTGCACACTAGCAGTCAACATCTAGGAGTGGGCCCTGGAAAACATGCACCTGACAGATTAACAAAAAAAAAAGTTATTGTATTTGGTTCATTAGATAACCTTTACAATGTTAAGACACAAAGTAGAAAAATATAATCAAACATTCAGTTTACATACATAATTTCTTTGTAAATAAAACAGAATAAAGCATGTAGAACTTTTATTAAAAACTAGATTATTCAAATACTACTTTACAAAAGAAATAGGTATAAATTAAGCTATTGATCAAAGCATTTTCCTAAACATAAATAAATAAATCTTCACTCAGGATACAACATAGAATAGGAAAGATTTTCTTCATTTATATACCGACTATCGGTAACTGTTCTTTAATTACTTCAAGGATTTTAGTTAGTCTGATGACTAAGTTAATACTTTTTCCTCACATACATTTATTCCATAATGTGCTCCTGAAAATACCTGATTGACTCAAAATAATACCTCATTGACTCAACATAAGTGCAGAAGATCACCAAATGTTTCAGGGTCTCGACCATGTTTTGGACACCACAGAACTGACATTCACCACTTCGGATACCAAACTTTTCCTTATGAATAGTCCAATTTTGCACACGATCATGGGTGTGAAATTGGTTTAATCTAAAACGCAAATATAAACCCCTTGCAGCCAAACCGGGAAATTGGAGAATGTAGCTGGGTAGATCACCAAATTTCCTCCTGAAAAGTGCATATTCTTCATTAGCTTTATAATTTCCGATCTGACTGGAGACACCAGCTCAGCAATTATCGCTTGTTGGATGGTAGACCTGCTAGAAGATCTTCCTCTGATACAGTAATTGATTCCAAGATTTAATCAATTTTTTTTTACGAATTTAGATAGGGGTGGTAACGACCCTGGGTCAATCATGATATTTAGGTCCTCATAAAGCAAATTTTTCAGGGGGCTAACATCTTGCTGTAATTATTCAACAGCCTCCAATTCCGTTTGGCTGAAAGTGGTAAAAGTCCTAGTTTGTGTCGGATTATATCATTAGGAATTGCATTTGCCAGCCCCAACACCTTTTTCCACAATTTCCCCTGAGAAATGTCTAACAGGTCATCAATCTCTGCAGTACAGATATCAAAGTTGTACAGAATACATTGTTTGATTTTTAACAAGTAAAATTGAATAATTGGGAGTATATAAAAGGTGCAATATTTTCGATAAATAACACATCTGAGCAGTAAAAGGCTTTAGTTTTTTACATAGCAACTCATTCCACCATTTTTTAGAGTTCTGATCCGTTAAGGAGTATCCCAGATATCGAACTCCCTTCACCACTTGGAGGTTTACCATTCCAAAAGACCAATTAAATGTTTGTGTTTTTTTTTCTTCCCATCAGAAAAAATAATGATCTGTAATTTTGCCTGGTTCACCTTCAAGTTTAGGGATTCAGCAAATTCATAGAAAAAATTCAATTCTGCAACCCAAACGGGTGTTCTATCCAAAAATAACAAATCATCTGCAAAACTGATACAATTTAGTTTGAGATGGTCTAAACGTGCGGGATAGATTGTTAGATCCTTCCAATACCAATCAAGGTCCGAGAGAGACAAATTGAAAAATACTGCTGCTAGGGAGCAACCCTGAGTGAAAGAGTGCGATTAGTGCTCCTAAGCGCACCGGAATTCCAATAATTTTATTCCACAGCGTTTCTCTTATCATGGTGTCGAGTGCTGCACTCAAATCAAGTGCCGCCATATATATTGACTCTACATCCTTGCGTTTTGTTTGGCACTGCAAATGAGAAACAATTGTAGCATTTAGTGGGCAACCATAGATTTCCAGAACCCTATTTGAAATTTAGACCGGGTATTCTGCTTATAAAGAAAATCCTGTATATCTTTTAAGATTAATTGGGAAAAGACCTTGGGGGATGCATCTGTCAGCGCAATTGGTCTGAAGTTCGATGGATAGTTGATACTGCCATTTTTTATAAATGGGAACAATAATTGCTGAACATCAAGAGCCTGGGATCTGCTTGGAGGCGAATATATTGTCGAATTTGTTCTTTAGGATCAATGCCCATAAATGCGGGTCCATTTTTATTAAGCTGGGAGGGATCCCATCATGGCCAGGTGCTTTGGAATCCTTTAATTTAGCTATAGCATCGACAATGTCCTCCATAGACCAAGGACAACACTCAAGAATTAGTTCCGAATAGTCACGGTAATGTTTCGTTCGAAAAATGTGTGTAAGTTCAAATTTCTTTGTAATATAGTCTAACCAAGTGGAGGCTAGAATAGCTGGGTCATTCTGATCTTTAATCAGGGAATTTAGGGTTCTGAGAAGAGTCCAGATCTTCCATGTATCATGCGCAAGGATATTATACATCATGTGTTGGTTGTCTTTGAGTGCAATGTCATGTCCAAGTTCTCTGATCTGATTTTTATATACCAGAGTGTGGAGTCATGCCTCGGGTGGTGCCGCGGCGTGCACTCAACCCGCACGAGCCCGGAGACGCTGGACACCCTGGCGGCATGCCCGCCCTTCCCGGTGTATCAAGGAAGGGGGAAGCCGCCGCGGACAGCCGCGTTGCTGGCGGCCGCGGCGACGCTGCGGAAAGAGCCGCTATAGACAGCCGCGGCGAAGCCGTGAGAGAAGCCTCTGCGGACAGCCGCGGCGGGCCCGCGGAACACTCACCTGGGTTCCACTCCGGTCCGGGGAACGGGGAGCCGTGCTCGCGGTGGTGCCGGGACGCAGGAGAGCAGCGACCGGATCGCCGCCTCCGTGCTCCTTCTGATGGAGCCAGGACTTCATGTGGCTGGAGAAGGACGCCCATCGTCCGGATGCGTCCTTACACCACGCGGCCACGGCTGCATGGCCAACGTGAACCCTCACCACCTCAAGGGAAACGGGAAGGGCGACAGCCCAGGGCGTCAACCTTTAAGGGAGGCGGGACAACGTCCCAGGAACCAATGAGAAGGGGGTTAGCCCAGGCTCCCAGTGATTGGAGGGGGTTTGAAACCTCCTGTTATGATAAAAGGGCGCCAAACCAAACTAATGGGTTGCTCTCATTCCACAGGACACGGAGAAAGGAGAGAGGGGAGAACCAGAGTGGTGGGCCTATCCGGACACCTCAAGATAAGACCAGACCAGGACTAACGTCGTTCTATTTTGGAAGGCCAAGACACCGGTGAAGTTAACCGGGAGGACTTGAGAATAATTCCCTAAACATAACGCTATCCGTCAACCAGTGATTAAAAATATTGTTTCAGCATCCACCTGTCTCCGAGCTTAATTCCACACTGGCGACGAAGGTGGGATACTGACCGCTATGGAGGCATTGATAAAGACCCTGACCGAGGGTCAACAGCAATTGCAACAGATGGTGCAGCTACAGTCACAACAAGCAGCTGCGGATCGGCAAGCCTTTCAACAGGCCATCCAGCTGCAGGGTACTATACAGACCACTGCGCAGGACAAACAGCATGAGACCATAACCCGTCTCACAGATGCAGTAGCCAATACGAGAAACCAACCACTGGTGCCCTCGGCCCTCCTGCAGAAGTATAGGGACGGGGAGGACCCTGCCTTTTTCTTTACCAGTTTCGAACGCATAGCCAGGAACGCGCAATGGCCTCCAGACCGGTGGGGTCAGTATGTCGCCCCCCTTCTATCTGGGGTGATGCAGGGCGCCTACCAGGCGGTAAACCCCAACGGCAATACGCCGTACAGAGAGATCAAGGCCGCAGTGCTAGACTGTTTAGGACTGGACGATGAAGCATACCGGATCCAGCTAAGGGAAGCCAGACTCAGGGCTGGGGAAAGCCCACGCCAGCTGTATTATAGGATAAAAGACCTAGCCGAGAAGTGGTTGCTGGCTCCAACCCCCGCTAACCAACCCCTGCTCGATAAAATCATACTGGAACAGTTCATAGAAGCCCTGCCCGGGCAAATGCAGAAATGGGTCAGGCAGCACCATCGGCCCACCCTAACCGAAGCAGTGGACATAGCGTCGGCCTATCAGAAGGCAGGTCACTTCCGGCTACCACCCACAGGAGTATCAGCCCGCATTGCCATCCCGGTTTCCGACCCCCATGTGATATGGGGTAGCCGAGTCCTACCCTTCAGGTGGAAACCCTCAGAGGACAAGAGACCAGGAAGCGAAGAGAAGGCCCCGATGCCGACACCTGGTTACAAGCAACCGCAGTGTTATGAGTGCAACGAGTGGGGCCACATAGCCCGGTTTTGTCCCAGGAGAAGACCGGTTGAACCCATGGACATCGGTTACCTGAACCCGATAGACGAGGAGGGCGTCCTGGGACCCTATGTGGTGGACATTCGTGTCGACGGCCGACCATCACGTGCACTCTTGGACAGCGGCAGCAGGCAGACGGCCATATCACCAACCGTGAGTAACTCTCCCTGCTTGTCTAATGTAACTGTACCTATTGTCATGACCGCTGCCTCCAAGGAGTCAGACCCAGCCCAACATCCTTGGAAGCAGGGTCACAACTTCCATTCCAGGCACCAGCCGGTCCCCACAGGGGCCTTTTGGACCTTGTCCTGGTGCCAGTGGCGCCAGGCTCATAAGGGAACCCAGTCCCGGCACAGGAAGCGCCGGGCTCATATTGAGAGGAATGGTGCTTGGGTGGACCTACCTGCTGCAGACCATGCTGCTCACGTACCTGTAGGATGATATCCTCATCCATTCCTGGCTGGAACTACTTTACCTTCTGGGTGTGGCCAGCACCACTCCCTGGGACTGGATACAGGAACTGTGCTGGAAGCTGGAACTTCTTTCTTGTCTGGGCGAGGCTGTGGAAGGAGACACCGAAGCACTCCAGTGGCCTATTTAAACCACGCCCGATCAGTGCAACGTGCTTCGCGTTATTCTGCACTAGCAGCAGGACGCTCACCGTGTCAGCTCCAGAGAATCTTCAGCTTCTGCATCTGTGAACAAGAAATCTTCAGTCTTACCTCCCGGCAGATCAGTCTTCAGTCTTCAGCAGCGTCTGAAAGAGAACAAGGACACCAGGTTAGGACAATACAAAACCAGCGCAGCAATTACCTCGTCCATCGGAGCATTCCGAGGCCGCGTGCCGCACTCTTCATACTCCGGCAATCCTGCGGAAACAAAGGACATTGGTTAGTGAACCTCCGTGATTATTCTGCTTACCTGTGCCACGTACGCCTCGATCTTCGTCAGGCGCTGTTTTTCCGCACCTGCGAAAACAAGGACATCATTAGGGGCACTGTACGCCATCACTACTCACGTGCCTTCTAGCTGTCATCGGCTTGCCCACTCTCCGGCACGTACCTCGGCGTCCACCTCCACGCCGACAGCTACGGCTACCTGAAAAAAGGGAAAAGAGACATTAAGAAGTGCATTTAACTTCGAAAGGGAAAAGAGACATTTAGAAGTGCATTTAACTTCGAATAACATTCTTTTACTTACGTGCCTTCACGAACTCCGGCATTCTTCTCGCTTACCTTATCTACATACCGGACCTGCAATGGCGAGAGACATTTAAGGGGTCATATAAATAAAACTCCATATTCAAGCAATCACCGTTCGTGCAGCTAACGACGGCCTTGCTCCCTGACTTCATCCTCTGCAATCAAGAGGCTGGTCACTTAACCTGTGAAACAACTGGCATCAGCACCCCTGCACAGACGCAGGATGGAGAGCTCCGCTTTCACCTATATAAGGTGAGCACATTCAGCCTACGAGTAAAGTGGGGAGTCCAGAAAAGGGGAAGGTCAGATTGGCCAACCAGACATTCATTAACCCCTTGTTCTCCTACTTGCAGACACCTCACCCTCCAGGTCAAAATTACGGTGAGGAGAGGGTCTATCCAGGGTGTTACCAGAGGCCTGCGCGTGACCCTAGAAGACACTGAAATCTCCAACCCCGGACCTGCGCCTCCGAGGGATTCAGGTGAGCGTTACACCTATCCGATGCATTCACGGGGACACCAAGTGTTACCCAATGAAGGATGTAGTAATTGACTTAAAAGAAACCTCCACTCCCTTGAGGGTTGCCGTCCTACCTAGTCTTCCCACCCCAGTGGTAATTGGGACTGACCTTCCCCACTTCAACCAGACCTTAAGGGACCTAAGGGAAGAGAAGTACCCGCCCGAATCCAATGTTGCGGGAACGGACCCTGTTTCCCGGGAACCCCTACCAGGGCGGAAAAGGCAGACCCGGATGGCATGGTGTCAGGCCAGTTATATGACCCGACCCATCGATTGGAAGCTTGAAGATAACGAGGACACCATAAGGGGAGAGACCCTAACCGATCCAACCCTACGTGTGGCCAGGGAAAGGGCAGCCCGGGAAGTGGAACCCAACCTAGCCAGTGGCCCAGGGTTCCTTCTACGCAATGGTCTCCTATACCGGAGGTATAAGGGTGACGATGGCGTCGTAAAAGAACAATTAGTGTTACCGAAGAGTCACCGTCTTATAGTACTACAACTGGCCCACAATCATCCCTGTGGGGGTCACATGGCCTCCCTTAAGACCCAACAAAATCTTCTAAAGAGGTTTTTCTGGCCTGGCATTTACGGCGAGGTAGCCCGACATTGCAAGAATTGTTCCACCTGCCAGCTTACCAGCGGGGTACTACCCGCCAAGGCACCACTACAGAAAATGCCCCTCATTTCGATCCCATTCCAGAGGATCGGCATGGACATAGTGGGACCCCTGGAACCAGCCAGCCGCGGTTATAAATACTTATTGGTCGTAGTCGACTACGCCACCCGCTACCCAGAGGCCTTTCCCCTAAAGGGAACATCGGCCCGGGTATTATGCGACCAACTAATCCCGTTCTTTGCCCGAGTGGGGATACCCTCCGAGATAATCACCGACCAGGGCACTAATTTCATGTCAACCCTCCTAAAACAAATATGTGGACAGCTACAGATCAAACAATTGAGAACCTCAGTATACCATCCCCAAACTGATGGGCTGGTAGAACGATATAACCAGACGATCAAAAAAATGCTAAGAAGGGTGACGGAACCAACCGGGAAAAACTGGGATCGGGCGATCCCCCTGGTGCTAATGGTGTTAAGAGACACCCCACAGTCTTCCACCGGTTTTTCTCCCTTCGAGCTCTTGTTTGGGAGACAACCTCGGACGATATTGGACCTGGTTAAGGAGGAGTGGGAATCCACGGAAGAGGTGTCCTTAACCGAGTATACAGAGGAACTAAAGGAACACCTAACCGCATTACGTACACTGGCCCAGAACAACCTTGGTCATGCCCAAACAACTCAAGAAAGAAATTATAACAAGGGGAGCCGGATGAGAACCTTCAGCCCAGGGGACCAGGTATTGGTACTCCTACCTACCAGCACCAACAAGCTCTTAGCCAGATGGAGAGGGCCCTACAAGATCATTGATGTGCTAAGCCCAGTGACCTACCGGGTACAACAACCCGATCGAACTACCCCAGAAAAGGTCTATCACATCAACCTTCTAAAGAAATCGAACGAGCCTCTTCTGGGCGCCTTTGTGAGCATCGAGGAACCCGAATCGGAAGAAATCCTGAACACCGTTCCCCATACCCTGGATGCAGTCAACTGGGGTGACACCCTTTCCCCCGAAATGAAAACGGACATTAGGAACAGGCTGTCCCCTTATGCTGACGCCTTTTCCTCCTTACCTGGACGAACCAACGTGCTTGAACATGTAATCAAAACGGACCCCGGACCACCCGTGAGGCTTAGACCGTACCGGATACCCGAAGCCAGGCGGAACATCATTAAATCCGAGGTGGATGAAATGTTACGGATGGATATCATCGAGCCATCTGTCAGCGTTTGGTCGTCCCCCATAGTGCTCGTTCCTAAACCAGACGGTTCGGTCCGTTTCTGTATGGACTACAGACAGTTAAATGGGGTGTCCCGATACGAAGCCTATCCAATGCCTCGGATGGACGAACTACTGGAGGGCCTTGGAGCAGCCCAATTCTTAAGTACTCTGGATTTAACCAAGGGCTATTGGCAGATACCCCTACGCACCAAGGATAGGGAGAAAACTGCCTTTTCCACCCCACAAGGCTTATACCAATATAAGGTTCTACCCTTTGGACTCCATGGGGCCCCCGCCACGTTCCAGAGGCTGATGGACATCATACTAAGACCGCATGCTGGATACGCTGCTGCTTACCTGGACGACATTGTCGTGTACAGCCAATCCTGGGGGTCGCATCTGGACCATCTGGAACTAGTAGTAGCTGATTTACAGAGGGCAGGGTTACATATCAACCCCAAGAAGACTACGATGGGAACCCACGAAACCAAATATCTGGGCCACATAGTGGGTGGGGGAGTGCTTAAACCTCAGTCGTCCAAAACCCAGGCTATACGCGATATACCGACTCCCACCAACAGGAAACAAATACGAGCATTTCTAGGGTTGATCGGGTATTACAGGAGGTTCATCCCTGACTTCTCCTCGGTGGCCGCACCTTTGACAGACGCGTTACGACTCAAGGGGAATCCCAATCTGACCAACAACCCAAGTGCCTTGAACGCCATAGCGGACCTGAAGCGACGGATCACGTCAGACCCGGTCCTCTGCTGTCCGGACTTCCAGAAACATTTCTTTTTACAGACAGACGCCTCCAACCAGGGACTAGGAGCTGTACTGTCGCAGGAGACCAGAGGGGATCTACAACCGGTGTGCTTCATCAGTCGGAAGCTGTTGCCCCACGAGGCGGCTTACTCGACCATTGAGAAGGAGTGCTTGGCCATCAAGTGGGCCGTTGACTCACTCTGGTATTATCTGCTGGGTCGCCGGTTCACCCTGTATACCGACCATGCCCCCCTCCAGTGGCTGGCTCAGCATAAGGACACTAACCAGAGGGTTCTCCGCTGGTTTCTCTCCCTTCAGCCTTTCGACTTCATCACGTTGCACAGACCTGCCAGGTTCCAGCTAGTGGCGGACTATCTGTCTAGATGCTCACCCTGGCCCGAACGGCCTGGGATCGGGGTGGGGGTGTGTGGAGTCATGCCTCGGGTGGTGCCGCGGCGTGCACTCAACCCGCACGAGCCCGGAGACGCTGGACACCCTGGCGGCATGCCCGCCCTTCCCGGTGTATCAAGGAAGGGGGAAGCCGCCGCGGACAGCCGCGTTGCTGGCGGCCGCGGCGACGCTGCGGAAAGAGCCGCTATAGACAGCCGCGGCGAAGCCGTGAGAGAAGCCTCTGCGGACAGCCGCGGCGGGCCCGCGGAACACTCACCTGGGTTCCACTCCGGTCCGGGGAACGGGAAGCCGTGCTCGCGGTGGTGCCGGGACGCAGGAGAGCAGCGACCGGATCGCCGCCTCCGTGCTCCTTCTGATGGAGCCAGGACTTCATGTGGCTGGAGAAGGACGCCCATCGTCCGGATGCGTCCTTGCACCACGCGGCCACGGCTGCATGGCCAACGTGAACCCTCACCACCTCAAGGGAAACGGGAAGGGCGACAGCCCAGGGCGGCAACCTTTAAGGGAGGCGGGACAACGTCCCAGGAACCAATGAGAAGGGGGTTAGCCCAGGCTCCCAGCTATTGGAGGGGGTTTGAAACCTCCTGTTATGATAAAAGGGCGCCAAACCAAACTAATGGGTTGCTCTCATTCCACAGGACACGGAGAAAGGAGAGAATGGAGAACCAGAGTGGTGGGCCTATCCGGACACCTCAAGATAAGACCAGACCAGGACTAACGTCGTTATATTTTGGAAGGCCAAGACACCGGTGAAGTTAACCGGGAGGACTTGAGAATAATTCCCTAAACATAACGCTATCCGTCAACCAGTGATTAAAAATATTGTTTCAGCATCCACCTGTCTCCGAGCTTAATTCCACACAGAGTAATACGATTTTTTTTCAACTTTGTTCCATTCAGAGCCTAACTCAAATTTAACCAAATGTCATAGTTCAGCATTTTTATTCACTTGAGAGAACTGCAACAAAAAAAAAAAACCATAATGGATTGATGAACTCATATGATGGTGGATAGATGAAATAGTAGTAAGATGAAGAGGTTATCTCTAATTTTTTAATTAAAGTTATGTAAATAACTAATTGTTACAATTAAAATAAAAAAATATATATTTTTAGTTGATGAATTTGTTAATTTATTGTATGTCTGTGTTCCGTGGGAGTGCGAGTCAACTTGGTGCTCCGAGCAATATTTGTTAATTACAATACAGCTATTGATTTGCCTCTCCATCTCCACACCAGTTATATACTGCACATTATGTACAAAAAGAGGATCCTCTCTGATATAATTGAGAAGTTTCGTACAAATAGACGGATTCCATCTAATGGAGATGCCGGGTCTTTCAATCTCAATTAGTTGAAGCGTCGAATCTGAAACATGTCGCCAGTCGGGAATACTCAATTCTATAGAGATAGCAGTGATCTCCGAAACCTAGGTCAGGAATTCGCACTGGCTCAGAACCATTTAGTATGGAAGTTAATATAAAGAAAAGGTCTATTTAAGAGCTGAGACCTCTACGCCTCCAAGTTGAAGGACAAGAGCTCGATAGTGGCGGTACCAGCTGAATATCCCATCCTAAAAGGTGTATCGCCCTTTTCTATCCATTCTTGGCCATAAGCGGAAGTTTATTATTACACAGACCCTCATTGATAGCATTGGTAATAAAACAAGTGGAGTTGAAATCCCCTCCTATTACAATCCCCACATTGTTTCTGACAAACATACCTTCAAGTAATACATCAATCGTGTTCTCCATTTGGTCCCATGAAGTAGTTAACCTATTTAATTATATGCATAGAATTACTATAACTAAATCTGTTTGTACATGTGGGTTTAGTTGTATTGCCAAAACAGCTGCATCCTCATAGAGTATTACTGTATCAAATTTACATATATTATTCACCAACATAGCTAAACCCCCAGAAGGTTGCCCCTTTAATCCTTTAGTGGCCGTGTGGGTGTAACACCCATAAATTTCAATATCAAAAGGTGTTGTATGCATGGTCTCTTGAAGGAGGATTACCTCTGGGTGTTTTTTTAGATCATTCTTACCAAACCACCGTAAAAAATATGCCAGCCCACAACTGTTACATGACATTATAGTAACTGGTTTCTCGTTGCGCTAATGTCTCCGAGTTCCCCTTTACAGATGGCATTACGTTTCCACTTGCTACAGTCGTGATACCGCTAAGCGCAGCCGCTAATGCAAGTATTTGCTTTATTGTGTCTGCATTGATATTTAGCTGGGGACCATTTAGCATTGTCTTTCTATTTACGCTCTCATTTTCAAGGGGTCTTACCAAGAACGTCTAGGCATCCTTTTCATTCTGGACTATGAAAGGAACAAGGCCTAAAGCGGCAAAATTCTCCCTCTGTTCCCATACCATCCTCATGATGATCATACATTGGAAACCACATATAATGCGAAGGTTGTAGTTTGTAGCCAAGCAAATCCATTCTATATCATCGGAGCGCAAGGTTCTTAGAGGGGGAATCGCTTGGAAGGTTTTAAGCATAAATGTTCTGTTCAGACTGGTTCTACCATTAATTGCAACATTGCTTTCCCATCCCATGATTATTGGCATTCCTCAGTCCAATTCCTCCTCATAGATTGAATTCCCATTTCCCAACTCCAACTTACTCTTTTCTTTTCACTCCTTGCGGTACATTCTCTTCATTCCCCTATGGGATGGAATTTGGCATTACTACAGGACGGTTAGTTGTTCGTTTATCCTCTAGATGTAGAATCTACATCCTGGGATCCCTCCTCTACTCCATCAATGCCCTCCATCTCCACTTCCTCTCCTAGTTTAACCCTTCCAACTATTTCAATCATCCGGGACTCACCAATTTGCTCATCTATTGAACACACAGAGCTGCTTAGATCCACACTTTTAAGGGGTTTCTTGCAATTCTTAGCAATCGTTTTATTATTCTTCACTGGATAAAATTGCAATAAAGCTGTTTGGACACCTGAAATACCTACTCCTATAGGTGCAATCCGCCCCTTTTTCTGTGGCTGAGAACTTGTCTCACCAGGCACATATAACCCAGCATAACTGGGTGCAGCAATCTGATGTTTTGACTTCCGTAAACACTTCTTTGGGATTGGTGATCCATTCCCAGTGCCCTCTGAGAATAGATCCAAATGCACCTTGGACCTCTCTTCAAGTTGATGTAGGTCAAAACCATTATCATCCTGTTTTCCTGCCACTTTTTTCTTAGGGTTCACTAACTTGACCTTTGCATCATTTTTCTTTTTGTTATTTGCGCTATTAGCCTTATTAATTCTAGCATTTCTTTTTTGGGCTCTAGCAATTGTTCTCTTTTCTCTCTGTGTTAGTACCACAATCTGATTTTCAGTCTCCCCTTCCGAAGCTGAATCAATCATAGTTTCACACATTTCTTTCATAGCACCATCAGAAAGATCAATCAAGTCTAATAACACTTTTGGACTATTACCCCCCACCCCCCCCCCTCCTCTAACAGAGTCAAGTTTCTGCGTTGGCGATATTAATATCCCCAAGCTGTCAGTTTTTCCACAGATGATGGCTTCTTTGATTGCCTCTATATCAGACTTAATTTGATGAATGGAAATACCAACAGCACCTTCAGATTCCAAGTCAACATTTTTCGATTTGGTATCTGAGCGGTCCTTGTTAACCACAGGTACAGCTGCCATTTTAGCATCTCCAGAGGTTATTGTCGTGTTATCCATCAAAGGTACTCCCTTCTTATGGTCCACTACTAATGCAGACACAGCTTCACACGTGAATAACATTCCCTCCACTTCGATTTACATAGGAGTACTGTCATTGTAGATCTTAAGTTCCTCAATTCGTAGTGTATCAGCTCATGGCCCTTATCTAGAAGATCTAGGATTCTAGATAAAACTGGAAAATCAGCTGCAAACCTAAGGGCGCGTCTCGAGCACAAAGATCAAATTCATCCTCTTGAGTGACATGCTCACGTCCTTTCTCTCTAGGAAGGATCCCTGTCGTTAATTCAAACAAATTAATTTGTTCTTTGGAATTGGTAAAGGGATTGTTTCGGGCTGGGGTATTGTTAATATGTGCATAGTGCTTCTCATGTTCTCATGGAATAGGAACCCCGATTTTACTGCACTAGAAGACTAAACATATGTACATCCTCTTCCAAATGCTAGTTTAGACACTGGGGTAGATGGTCCCAAAGAGAATCGCATCCTCTTTTCTACTTCAGCCTCTATAGCAGGTCCCAGTATTGAGCAATCATTCAGTCCTCCAAATTTGGTTTGTATAATTCCACTTGGATCAACCTTTTTGCTCAGCCACTCCTCATCCTCATCATCTATCTTGTTTGTAATATCTGTAATGGTAAGGTCATTAACTTCCTTTACATTGTACTCGATAGGGGAGGATTCAAGAATTCTAGCTACCCTTCCCTTTTGGTTCACATCTTTGCAGACAGCAGCTGTTCCTTCACCCTCATCACTCACACACGTGGACTGGGGTACCAAAACCAGACTGGATTCATTGCATTCAAAATGTACAACCTCACCCTGTGAGGCTGTCCGATTCCCTAATTCTTCCCTTAAGGACATTTCATTCAACATCTCCACACTAGTCCTTTGTGGACTATGTACTCCAGTAAGTTTTCTTCCACTTCTAAGACCATTCACCATATTGACGGGCACACACCGGTGTGTCAAGTATCAGGAAAGAAAGTAAAATCTACACCAACCAGTATTGGGAAGTTCTGAAACATTAGTATCACTTAATTAAACTCTGAGTGAGGTTCCCAAGGTACTATCAGTAGGGAGGCTAAGACTCCAGTTGATACTTACTCGAATCAGGAAATGTCACAACATGGAGCCTTCAACACAATTCAACAAAAATAAGGTTGTAATATTGGTCATATAAGCATTATAAAAACAAAATGCTTATGCAAAAGGCAGGCACCGTGCACCCGCCGCACAGCCAAACACCCAACAGCTGCTTGCAATGGCACTTTAGATACGCGCGCTCCCCACTAGTTGTAGAAACTGAGGATTGGATGTTGGCGGGCAGGTGGGCGGAGCCACAAGGGGGGAAGCTGCAGGCAAAAAGAAATGAGCTTAGGCGAGACTTGGGAGGGATATAGCTTAAGCACTACGGACCGCGGTAAAACCACTTGTCAAAGTAAGACAAAACCAATGCCAATGAAAGTTCAATTACTTGGGTATTGTAGTTAGATGTCCTTAATCCAAAAGCCGTGTTACGGCGAAAGCAAGAAAGTCACTTCCACTTGCAGACGACGTGTCAGCACAAACAACGAAGAAGAGCCTGCTCCAGTAGCATTAATTCAGCCCAACAGCCACTTGCAATGGCACTTCCGATGAGTCTGATAGCAATTCACCTCCCGGGGGAGTCCAACCTGGAGGCGGACAGGCTCAGCATGTTGAGTGCAGGCAACTATGAGTGGCAACTGGACCACCAAGTCCTTCAGGGGATCTTCAACAGGTGGGGTCATCCTCGGGTGGATGTCTTTGCCACCTGGCAAAACAGGAGATGCCCCCAGTTCGCATCCTGGCAGGGGCAGGGCTGGGGCTCACTGGGCGATGCAGATACACTGGAACAATATGTATGCCTGCCTTCCTTCCTACTCCCCTCATTCACAGGGTAGTGTGCAAGATACGGGAGGCCAAGCACTTACGGATCATCCTAATTATTCTGTGGTAGCCGGCAAGACCTTGTTTCTCGGAACTACTCTGCCTGTTTGAGCAGCCCCCGATGGACCTTCCGCTGGGCCTATCTCACCTACTATCAGAAGAGAGGCACGGTCATCCACCCCGCCGCCCTAGAGGTTAGCCCTCGCAGCATGGTGCCTGAACAGGTCACTGGCATGTATTGACCCACTCCACTATGATATGCAGCATCACCCTGTTGGTATGGTGCAAGGAACTGCAACAATGGTGGCAAAACACACAAAACGATGGATGCACAACCTGCCACCCATGGTGCATGTGTGGTGGGATAGCGCGCACACTGCAGAAAACGTGCCAGTGGGCTCTATGAACAGCAAACAGAGTGCAGGGAGAAGCAGCGCTTTGCAAATGAAACTCCAAAATGTGCCTATAAATGACATTTGCTTTGTGTTAAAAACTCCAAAATGCCTATAACACAACACTTCTCAACATTCAAAATCTTGCTTGGCGCTAAAATTTATGTAATCTAAGGAAGCATTGCAAACATACAAAGTCCTAATGTGAAGAGCAAAACATTTCATCAGACAAACTAGATTGTCTGTAAACTGACAGCCCCAATCAAAATCTGGGTGCAGTACCCTAAACTACCTGAATGACAGCTGTCGGGTGACTTACTGATGAAACTTCAAAGTGATCTAAACTAAAAGGATTGTGGCAAAAAAGAATACAGATCTTAGTTGCTTTTTATCCCACAGAGGAAAGCTAAGAAAGTAATATATTGTTTGATGCAACAAGTTTGGATTTTCCTGGATTTTTAATTAAGAATAAATTGGCTTGGCTTGGCTGAGCTGCAACCCTTTGGAAGTGTATAAACCTGTTTCTCCCATGGGGAGGGATATCCTCTCAGCTGAAACTCACAGGGAGATAATTGTGGATTAACTCAGACTTTTGTCTACAGAAAGAGAATGAACAATAGCAGGCCCTTCAGCACAGGAAACTGAGGTGTGATAGGGTCGTAAATGGCTCCTGGAAGGAACAAACAAGGAGGGGGATGCTCCTGGACTCCAGGAAGAGAAAAAGGGGCGTGCCATTTGCTGTTAAGCATGAACAAAGAACAATTTTTAAAGACTCATAACCTGTGATTCAAAATCGTGAAAAATATACCACGGACATATCGGTTAGTCTAATTTTTCGCTGCACATTTTAAGAGGCGGCAGAACCGTGTAACATGTTCTGGACAGGAATGGCAATATATATGGTTTTATGTGAAATGTATTAATCCTAGAATTGCAAAAAATGTACACACACATCCGTATGTTAAACACTCACATTTGTGGAAATTTGCATAAAGTTTGGAAATGGTGTTCATAGCAAAAAGGACTAAACTCTGTAGAAAGGTGGAACAAGATCCCACAGCTGCTGGGTTTTGAGGAACAGCTACTACATCAAATATGGCATCTTTGTGTGTGATTTGTGTAAAGGTGACCAATGTAGAAATATGTATTTAGGATGAAATCCGATTTTGAGACCAGTGGCTAAAGGGAGGTTTCTAAGAACTGTAAAGCAAACCATAAAATGAGACATCATCCGGCCTTGATCCAATCACTCAGTTGCAAGGCGGAGATGAGGTTTTGATCCAATCCTAGCTCACAGGGGCAAGCTTAGTTAAGCCGGCCCATACACTCATTTGGTGATGTCATTTTAAAGGATAGAGACAGCTGACAACACATGGGAACTAACTGATCCACTCACTTTCCTGATTCCGGCGAAGATTCAGCATTCTACATCCAGCTTTATCATCCTTCCAGATGCCAAGCTGTAGAGAACTATTGATTTCAGCAAGGCTTAATCCTCAAACTTATTCTTGCAACCCAGTGAAGTGCTGTTGTGTGAGAAGGCCATTTGAACTAGAATCCTGAAATGACGGTCCAATTTAATAACTTATTCTGTGAGTATTAATAGGAAGAAAAGTGACCCTAATATATCTGCATTGTCTGATCCCTATCTCAAACTCATCCTATCTTTCATTCAGACCCATAGATTGCTAGAACTATCTTTGCGCTGACTCTTTTCTCATCTGAAGAAGTAGAGTATCCACAACAGGCGGGTTACGCTGATCACGTGACTGTAAGATCCATCTGTGGCATTCACTTTTTCATAGTCATAATCTATTGTATTCAGCCCATCTGTCATTTTCAAAAGTGCATTTCTATTTTCCATTCTCGCGCCTATGTGCAAAAAAACGACTTACTAAAACCTCTAACTCCCTCAGTTTTTATGATAGAAGCGAAATTTCAACTCCTACTTGTACCGAACATCCTTAGCTATCCATAGCCAACATTGCAAAACGATTCTCCCGATATAGCGAATATCGCGTAAGGAAAGGTTTGCTGCGATTATACATTCTGAGAAATTTTACACTTGTGAAATAGCTTTCATTTATTTCCCACTTAGACTTTGAGATTTCAAGTTTTCTTCTGACTAAATCATTGCTTGTGGTTGTTTGCAACTGTTCAAAGCGGCTCCCATGGGAAATTATATTTAAGTATTTTTTACCACATTTGGTGTTTTTGCTCAGTGAATTACAAAGACAATTTCAAAGCCATTCTGACAGTGAAAAGTTAATTCCGTTTTTCTCTTGTGTTTGAAGGGGGAAGATGAGACTGATATTCTGTTTGATTTGCGCTATTCCTGAATAACTGTTCTCTCCTCACATCTATTTAATTGCCTATTGGTGGGTTGAGGGGTGTTGCAGGGGGAATCTCTAACCATAGTGCCATCTGTTCTAAACCAATTTAACAGTATTATTTTCTGTGCTGCATTTGTTTTGTGCTCATTACTTGATTCCCAGTGTATTAAAGATAACATTCAGTGTTCTGTCAACCCATTGGTGATTGTTGTTACCTATTAAAATATATTGTGATTACATTTTAAATACATAAATAAGTATTTACCTTTGCGAACTAGCCTGATTCCTGGTTCAGTGTGATCGGGAGGGGGGGGGGGTCCAGGAGAAGGGTGTGAAATGAGTGAATGAGTGGTATATCGTTCAGAATATTGAATTTATAGATAAAAAAAAATAATGGTTTCAATTGTGCACTGCATTCTGGGCGTAACTTGGGTGTGTGCCGGATTGAAATCACTTACATCACACTAAGGGATCTGTCACAGGCCAACCTGGACATCATACAGGGCGCAAGGAGTGATGGTACCAGGAGCCAGTATAAAAGCAAGTGGAGCAGGTTTTGTCACTGGGCAGCTTCTAGGGAGGTTGATCCACTGACCTGCACGTTGGACGACGTGCTATCCTTCTCTGCACACATCGCCCACACGGGGGTGCAAGTAGACACATGCCGCACCTATCTGGCGGCCATCGGAGCCTACCGGAACTCTGAGGAGGAGGTTTTTTCCTCCTCTAACCTGGTGGTTGACATCTGGTTGGCCTGACCAGGCTCTACCCACCAACCCAGAAGCCACACCCGGTATGAGACCTCAATGTGGTACTGGGTGCCCTGGCGCATAAACCATTCGAGCTAATGGCATCTGCGGACATCAGGCCAGTCACCCTTAAGATCGCCCGCCTGGTGGGCATTACCTCTGTACGCGGGGTCAGTGAAATCCAAGCTATGGTGGCTTCAGAGCCGTACACTGCTCATGGAACACATCCAGCATTTCTACCCAAGGTGGTCTCGTCTTTTCATCTTAATGAAGAGATGGGGTCCATGAAAAAAGTCGGTAGGACTAAGGAGCCTCAGCGGGTACTGCACTATCTAGATGTTAGGCAAGACTTAAAATTCTACCTCGACAGAACTAAGAGCTTCTGCAAATCAGAAGCTCTATTTGTCACCTTCAGTGGGTCAAAGCCTGGCTATCAGGCTTCCAAGGCCTCCATAGCAATATGGATGGATGTTGCGACCATCAAGGAGGCATAGGCGGGCCAGTATAAACCTCTGCCAGCTAATATGCATGCTCACGCTATCGGAGCCAAGGCCACAACGGCAGCCTTTCAGAGGCATGTCCATTGGCAAGTCTACAAGGGCTACGCCCTCTGCCTTCTGCAAGCACTACTTCTTGGATGGCAGCTCCAGGTCCGATGCAGCATTTGGTCAGGCAGTCTTGAACTTATTTTCCTAGGTGGGTCAGCTCTTCTCCCTGGGGCTACATTAATTTGTAATCACCCATATAGTATGGAGGAAAGGGGACGGGACATGGGAGTAATTATAAGTTACTCACTGTAGTGATTAATTAACTCCTAGTCCATAGTCCCCTTTCCTCTATACGTACCACCATCCTCACCCACCCTCTAATATATCTATTGTCATTAGGCAATGGTAATATTGTCAATGCGTCAAAGGGGACTGAGTGGCGCCGCAGTAAGGGAGAACATAGTCCCAGGGACGTGCCCCCGTGTGCATCTAAAATTAAAGGGGGAAGATGATTTTTTTCTGGTGGAAAAGGTTATCTCCCGTTCCTAGCGAGGGACGCCCATACAGTATGGAGGAAAGGGGACTATGGACTAGGAGTATGTTGGTCACTACGGTGAGTAACTTATAATTAAGTCGCTGGAGGGCTGTAAGGCCGAGGCCCACGATGCCCATCGGTTACCCGAGCGTCCCTCAGTGCCGAAAGAACCTTTGGTATTGAAAGCTTCTGCTTCGAAACCTATCCTGAAGCCCTCCGTGGTGACAGTCTGCGACGGTTCATTAGTGCCGCTGTTGAGATCGAGCTTCTTTGACTCAATGCAATCCATATTTGCTGTCGATGACCCAGTCGACCCCATTTACACAGGAGCCGGCTACGTTGATTTATTTCGACGACCAGGCCGATTTTATTGGCCGTAGCTCAGGGTCTACAAAACACCAGTGGTCTGGATAACTACCCCAGACCTTGAGTTACAAGAGAACCAGCCCCATACCCATGCTAATATCAAGTTCAGGGATCTGGTTCACAGGGTTGTTGACATCCTTGGGTTGAAGACGTCCACCACACCCCTTCAGTGGTATGAGCTCACTGACGTTTTTGACGAAGGTCCTGCAGTTGAGCATAACATGCCATTCAACCCAGCCATTGCGGACCCTTTAGCCTCCTTATGGAACCACCCTTGTACTATTCCCCCCATGAATACAGATTTCACAGGAAAGTGTAGGCCGGCAACAGGTGACCCTTTTTTCCTCGCCACACACCCTTCCCCGGAAGGGTTGGTTATACATGCTGCAACGAATTCCACCAGACCTGCGGCATCCACTTACAATCTGCCTACGGATAGAGAAGGAAAGAAATTGGACACACTGGCCAGTAAGGTGTTCACCTCTGGCAGCATGGCGCTTAAAGCAATTAACATTGCATGTGGATTCTCCAAGTACTCCTTTGGCTTTTGGAAGACTCTGGAACATGCTGCTGAATACGTCACTGAGGGTGCCATGCAGAGCAGATTTTTACAGCTGGTGGAAGATGGGAAGGAGGTAGCCAAGCAGTCATGCAATCGGGCCTGGAAGTAGCAGACTGCCTTGGCAGAGCAATGGGTATAGCATTTGTAATGAGACGCAAAGCCTATCTAAAAAAGTCTGGCTTCTCTCCAAATGTTCAAAACAGGCTGTTGGACATGCCCTTTGAAGGCGACATGCTTTTCGGTCAGAAAGCAGATGAATCCTTTGTGAATTTAAAGGAATCTAAATTGGCTACTAAATCATTGGGCCTAGTGGCGCAGCCGGCCAAACCTGCCTTCAGCTTCGCCTACAGGGGTTGAGGCTATAGAGGTTATGTGCCCTTTGGCAGCAAGGCGCAGCTCCTGTAAGCCAGGCAAGGGCAGAGGCTCTTCTCGCATCCCAGAAGGGGCAGAGAGGCCTCTAGAGGGCAGCAAGAGCGGCAAGGTCATGCACGTCCTCCCTCTTAGCCACTTTGATTTTCCCCTCCCACGATGCACCAGTTGGTGGATGGTTGGCAGGGCATTTGTCCCAGTGGCAGGAATTAACGTCTGATACCTGGGCCCTGCAGTTGATTCAGTGGTGTTATTGTCTGCCTTTTTCTTTTTTTTGTTTCCGCTTTCCTTCCAATTATTGTCATTTTTTTATTTTATTTAAGCATATATTTAGTTTACATTTTAAACCTTTTTATGCTGTAATATTCTTAACAAAGTGATTAATATTTTTCCAAATCTTCAATAATAAAAAAAACATTTTTTTTAAAAAAAATAAAAGAAAGGAGGAAATAAAAAAAACACTAACATTTCTAATAAAAGTTAAGTTCAGTATAAACGTTGCCTTTCTATACACCAATAGAGTTCATGTGTGTCTCTTCTTCCTCCATGCTTTTTCCAAAAATGTCCTTTACAAATGCCAACAATGCTAGAATTTCAGTTCTCCCTTGGTTAATGTGATCCCAAAGTGAATTAGTTGTCAATGTTATTGACTGTTCGAAAGGTATTCCCAGGTCTTTGGATCTTAATTCATTTAAAGCCAAGCAGTCGGTCGTTAGGTGGGCTAATGTTTCAATTGGTTCGGGACAGAATCTGCTTTTGTAGTTACGGATAGTGGCTGGTTTGCGTCTCTCCAGTACTCGCCTTGTGTACAGATTAAAGCGGAATCTCATAAATTTGTATCTCAAGATTGTCGAGGGAAATGTATTCAGATATCATAGGTATCTCTCCTATCTGTCTTTGCTTCTTTTTCCGCCACTTTTTATAGTGCAGTGCGTTCCTCTGTAGATACCCAATCTAAATAGAATAATTTCTTCTTTTCATGATCGGGATTTGCTAAGTGTTTCTTCGCTGAGTGCTAAACTTTGCAAGATTTCAGCACATGTTTCTCCATTCATTCAGTTCAGGGGCCTCTCGATGTTTAGTTTCAATGCCTTTTACAGCACCACAAATCCATCTGCTCCTGGGGGATTCAGACATTTCCTCAAAAATGATATTTTCGAAGGGATTGTGTCCTCCGACGTATTCCTCATCTTAGATATCTCCTTCCAGCTCTGCTGGCCTCGGAAACTTTTTTCTCTAGAGGGCGCTGCGCGTCGACGTCCTCTGAGTCGATGTCCCTCGACAGCCGCCGTATCGACGTCGACGTCATCCTGCCTATAAAGGCCGCGCGCAGCGTCCGTTGCTCGGTTCCGTTTTTCCGCGCTTACTCAGTGCCTCGAATACCGTTGCTCAGTTCTTAGTCAGATTAATCCTTTTTACCTCGAGTCATTCGATCCGTACTTGATGGCTTCCTCGTCGGAACTGACAACTCCTCGATCCGGCTTCAAGAAATGTCGAGATTGTGGGAAAAAGATGTCGTTGACCTTACCCTCACAGAGTTTGTCTGTGGTGTTTGGGAGCTGAACACCATTGTTCGGAATGCGAGGACTGTATGTCCATGACAGCTAAGGCCCTGAAGGAGCGTAGGGGGAAGCTGGAGAAAGGTAAGACTTTTAAAGCTTCTTCTTCGTCGACGAAGTCGAGACATTCGTCTCCTCATCACCATTCGCGCTCCAGGTCTCGGAGTGGGTCTCATCACTCCTCGAGATCGAAGCACTCGAAGAGGAGATGACAAAGATCCCCTTCTCCGTCTTCCTCTTCCTCTGTTTCGCCAAAAAGAATCCCTTGCCCCACGAAACATAGTTCCCGGGCTGAATGGGAGGAATTCCGAAAAAATATGATGAGCGTCTTCGAGAAAGCGGCCTCGACCCCCTCGAAGACTGCCGAGAGCGATGCTCTGGTCGAAAGAACCGAAGGTCAAAAACGCAGCGAGTCGCAGTACCCGGCGAAGGAAACCTCTCGAGCGCGTCTCGAACCCTCGAGTAGGACTATGACCTCCAAACCTTCCTCGAAGGTTCCGTCGACGCCGTCGACGAGGGTTCCGTCGAGGTCGATGTCTTCGACGCCGTTGTCGAAGGGACCTTCGACACACGGGTCTGTCGACTCGACGCCAGCTTCGACACCAAGAAAAGTCACGGTTACGACACACCCAGTGACTATCCCCAGGTCCTCGACGTCGATGGCTTCGAGATTGTCGAGTAGAATTCCAATTCTGTCGAGGTCTTCGACGCCACGCTCAAAGCCTTCGACGTCGACGACATCTACGTTTTCGAGGCCGATAATGACAAGTTCGGCACCCTTTGCCTTGGAAATGGGATTTACTCCCTTTATGAGTTCAGAACAATTGAGAACTATGTCCTCAATTTTGGAAGAGGGTGAATTGTCTGAACAGGAAGACACATTTGAGTTGCAGGGACCTGTAACCCCAATTAGAGAGGAATTTTCCTCCTGAAGAGTGTAGGTTAAAGGATCTTCATGATTCCTTACATGAGGCAAGTGGGTTAGACACTTCCCCTGAGGTGGAGTTTGCTAAGCCAGACCCGGGGGAGCATGCTGAAACCCCCTATAGAGCCTTAATGGCCAGGATCACAGAGTTCATGGGGTGGTCTGCACCTTCACAATCTTTCCAACAAGATGACATCACGGATATTCTTGACAAAGGCCCACAGGAGGATCCTGTGGTGCCTTTTCATAAAGCTCTTCAGAGAAAGATCATGACAAACTGGGAAACCCCAGATGTAGTACCAGCAGTAAATAAAAAAACTGTCTACAAAGTACAGGGTATCTTCTACAGACCCAGAGTTTTTGTCTAAACACCCATCCCCAGAAAGTCTGGTGGTACAGGCAGCATCCTCTACCGATGTCAAGACGGCTTATCCTACCGTCCCACAGGACAGGGACGATAAAAAATATGACGCTATGGCAAAGAAAGTCTTTTCAGCATGTAGCATGGCGTTAAAATCTGTTAATGCTACTTGCACCCTTGCTAGGTTCAGCCATACACTTTGGGAGTTTGCTTCTACAGCGGCTGACTGCATCCCGGAGGGAGAAGAAAGGGATGCGTTCCTGAATATTATACAGGACGGTAAAGACGCTATGTGCGAATCCCTCCAGACGGGCATTGATTCGGCTGACAGGATCAGCAGAGCAGTGGCGGCAAGTACATCAACCAGGAGATTCGCTTGGTTGAGAAAGTCTGGTTTTGCCCCAGATGTGCAAGCCAGGCTCTTGAACATGCCATTCGATGGCTCTTCTTTGTTCGGGGAAAAAGGCGGATGACAGTTTAGAAAAACTGCAAACTTCAAAAGCAGCAGCAAAATCCCTAGGAGCTGCAATCCGTCAGACTCCTTTTCGTCCCACAGGAACCTCTGCGAGGGGCAAGTCCTTTCGCTTCTACTCCGCATTCGGAAGAGGTAGAGGACGACCGGCTCAAAGGGGACAAAGAAGAACTACCCGAGGTGGACGGGGTAGATATTCAAAAGCCGCAGCAACAGCAGGTACCTCTTTACCATCGGCATCTGCATCAGCCGCCTCAAAACCACTCTGAGGACTTCCCTCACAGGACACCTGTAGGAGGCAGGTTGACGCAACATCTGGCGGTATGGCAGGCTATCACGTCAGATGCTTGGGCATTGGAAACAGTTGCCCAAGGTTACTGCCTGCCTTTCCTACGTATACCTCAGAGTCATCCACCGGGGATCAGCTCTCAGAAAGCTCCAGATCCGCTCCTCTTGCAGGAAATTTGGGACCTGCTAGAGAAAGGTGCCATAGAACCAGTACCTGTAGCGGAGAGGAACAAGGGCTGGTACTCCCCTTACTTTCTCATTCCAAAGAAAGACGGAGGACTGAGACGCATCTTGGACTTGCGAGAATTGAACAAATACCTCAGAAAAGACAAATTCAAGATGGTCACTCTTTCTCAGATCCTCCAGGCCCTTCAGTTCCAGGACTGGTTGGTATCTCTGGACCTTCAGGACGCTTATTTCCATGTGCCTATCCATCTCAAACACAGGAAATACCTGAGGTTCGCAATTGGCAACTCTCACTATCAATTTCGAGTGCTGCCGCCCCGAGGGTCTTCACCAAGTTAATGTCGGTAGTGGCTTCAAGTCTAAGGAGGGAAGGGATTCACGTCTACCCCTACCTGGACGATTGGTTGATCAGGGCTGTTTCTCCGGAACAAGCTCAGATCCAGCTAAATCACGTGTGCCACTTCCTTCACAGACTGGGCTTCTCCCTCAATTTAAAGAAGTCACAAATGATACCATCGCAGAGACTCCAGTTCATAGGAGCGATCCTGGACACTTCCCTGGGAAAAGCCTCGCCACCAGAGGTGAGGGCTCAAGATATTCTACAGATGGTTACCAAGTTCCAACATGCCAAACGTCTCCCAGCCTTCGACTTTTTGAGGTTGCTAGGCCTCATGGCATCCTGCATTTTCCTAGTGCCAGAGGCTCGCCTGAGAATGAGATCCCTCCAGTGGGCACTGAGGACTCAGTGGTCACAATTCTCAGGGAGAATGACAGATCTTCTTCAGGTTCCCGGCAGGGTGGCTCGAGACCTTCAGTGGTGGGCCTGTCAGGAGAACATTCTGAAAGGAGAACAGTTTTGGCAACCCTGGCAGGAGATAACAGTAGTCACGGATGCCTCACTCACGGGGTGGGGAGCCCACGCCAACGACTTGACCATCAGCGGTCGTTGGTCTCCATCGGAGTCCAGACTACATATCAACCTGTTAGAGCTGAGAGCCATCAGACTTGCGCTGAAGGCGTTCCTGCCAGCTGTACAAGGGAAGAACGTCCTGATAATGACGGACAACACGGTGGCCATGCATTACCTCAACAAAAGAGGAGGCGTAGGATCACTACCCCTGTGCAGAGAGGCGATGCAGCTCTGGTTTTGGGCAATCCAAGAAGGAATCGCTCTATCGGCAGTTCACCTAGCCGGAGAGAAGAACTTGACAGCGGACGCTCTGAGCAGGCAGAACACAGTCTCCCACGAGTGGGAGCTAGCTCAGGAAGTCCTTCAAGAGATCTTCGCCCTTTGGGGAACCTCTCAGGTAGATCTGTTCGCCACCAGCCTAAACAGGAAATGCGACCTGTTCTGCTCAAGGGAATTTCCCCCGAGAGGAGCTCTGGGAGACGCGTTCATAGTGGACTGGGAGTTTCCGCTTCTGTACGCGTTCCCACCGGTCCCTGTCATTCCTCAAATGATCAGGAGGTTGAGAAGATTCCGGAGAACCATGATCCTAATTGCCCCGGATTGGGCCAGGAGAACGTGGTACCCGGACCTTCTAGACTTGTCCATCTGCCCTCCAATTCGACTTCCACTCAGAGAGAACCTACTCTCACAGAAGGGAGGTCAGGTTCTCCATCCAGACATCAAAACCCTCAACCTTCACGCTTGGCTTCTGAAAGGCTGAGGTACAAGGATTGGGACCTCCCTGATGATGTTATGGAGGGGTTGCTTTCGGCAAGGAGGCCAGCAACAAAGTCTTTATACCGCTGCCGTTGGAACAGATTTTGCAGCTGGTGTAGAGAACAGAATATCGACCCTTTTTCATGTGGTACACCAATGGTTTTGTCCTTCCTACTACATTGGGCAAATTCAGGCCTTCAAGTTGGCACCATTAAGGGCTATCTCGCAGCGCTATCCATCTTTAAGCGTACTGCGGAAGAACCATCCTATTTCAAATTACCCTTGGTAATACAATTTCTAAAGGGGTTAACCAATGTTTATCCCCCAAGACCATTCCAAATTCCCCTATGGGATTTAAACTTAGTACTAACTTTCCTGATGGGTACACCTTTCGAACCTCTCCATTCTTGTTCGTTAAGATTCCTTACCCTTAAAACTGTTTTATTAATAGCACTTACATCTGCTAGAAGGGTGAGCGAATTACAAGCTCTTTCTTGTAAACCCCCTCACACAATATTTCACAAAGACAAAGTTGTCCTGCAAGTGAAGCCTAATTTCCTCCCAAAGGTGGTTTCTGAATTCCATATCACTCAGAAGATTACCCTACCATCTTTCTATCCTCCTCCTCACCCGGGGAAAGAGGAAGAGAGGTTACACAGGCTAGACCCTAGGAGGGCTTTAAGTTTTTACCTCAGTAGACTAGCCAGGATAAGACGGGCAGACCAGCTGTTTGTAGGTTACGCAGGCCACAAGCTGGGGCTACCAATAACTAAGCAGACCATTTCTAGATGGATCATTCTAGCCATTCTGGAGTGTTATAAACTGGCAGGGAAAGAGCCCCCTCAAAACCTTAGGGCTCATTCGACCAGAGGTATTGCAGCTTCATCGGCCCTCAAAAGGGGCGTGCCGGTAAAAGACATATGTGCGGCCGCTATATGGTCGTCTGTCCATACCTTTACACGTTTTTACAATTTGGATTCCTCCTCCAGTCAAGAGACTAGGTTTGGAAGGGCTGTACTGCATTCTATTCATCAATAGAAGACAGCGTGAAGTCAGTACTCCCTCCTCCGATAATAGAATACTGCTATAGGAGCCTATCTAAGATGAGGAATACGTCGGAGGACACAATCCCTTCGAAGAACAAGTTACTTCTTACCTTGTAACGTTCTTTCGACGGGATGTTCCTCCGACGTATTCCTCATCGACCCTCCCATCCATCCCTGCAGTTCTACTTCCCTTGTTGTTGCAGCTCACGCTCCTTCAGGGTGATTAGTTAGTCCAGAAAGTATTATTGTGGGCTACAAAACGGAACTGAGCAACGGACGCTGCGCGCAGCCTTTTTAGGCAGGATGACGGCGGCTGTCGAGGGACATCGACTCGGAGGACGTCGACGCGCAGCGCCCTCTAGAGAAAAAAAATTCCGAGGCCAGCAGAGCTGGAAGGAGATATCTAAGATGAGGAATACGTCGGAGGAACATCCCGTCGAAAGAACGTTACAAGGTAAGAAGTAACTTGTTCTTCTACCATAGTAGCGTAGAGCAAGACTGTGCATCCACGAGAAGAGACTTGGGCATGTTGAGGACACGCCGCCAAAAGATGCACTCCACCTGTTGCCATACTGACCCCGACAGCTGGAGTTGAGTTTCAGCACCATAGGTCAGTATTGGCATCACCATGCGTTTATAAAAGTTGATTACCAGAATTGAGGACAACCTCCCGTATTTTTGATTGCTAATTCTGGCCTGAGTGGCAAGATTTTTTGCTCTTGATTTCACAGCCATCATTCCATAGGAGTCAACCGTACTGTCACTCAAGAGTGAACCTAGGTACAACATTGAGGTAACCTGGGAGTTTCTCCCCTTGCAAGTACCAACTTCTCTTAGAGAGTCACAATTTTGATTTTTGATTATTTAGTGATAGTGCGTTCAATTCCACATATGCCGTCAATGCGTCTAGCTGCCGCTGTAGCCCTACCTCTGTTTGGTCGAGCAAGAGGAGGTCATACACACAGAATATTCTACCAACTGCTGTTTGTGTGAGGTGGAAAGCATCTCATTTCCTCAAAGGCCTCCTCTACATCAGAAATGTATACGTTAAATATGGCTGGCGCCAATATACAGCCTTGGTTTATACCTTTAGTTGTCCAGATTTCATTCAATAGGGTTCCTGCCCTATCAAGCCGCACCCTGATTGAAGTCTCAGTATGTAGTAATTCTAGGGCTTCTCTCAGGTCTATCGCGCATCCCCAGGTTTCCAGTTTGTTCCAAAGTATCTTCCTGTCTATAGAGTCAAACGCATGGGCTAGGTCTATTGATGCGATGTAAATTTCGTTATTCTTGGTATCTTTTTGCCCTACATTTGAACACATTTTTCAGGAATAGATTCAGTGAAGTCCCTGTACCTTTTTTGAAGCCCGACTGCCAACAGTCCTGGTGATTAGTCATCAGTGACCATTTATCGAGTTGTTTCAGAAGGATTGCCGAAAACAACTTGCCGACTACATCTAGAAGGGCGATTGGTCTGTAGTTAGTAGGGTCAGACCGATTGCCCTTCTTGTAGTTTGGGACCACTATTGACCTCATCCATGATTTTGGTATTGTTTTTGTGGTTTTAATTTCCTCAAATAGGTTCAGCATAAAGTCTGCCCATTGATCCGGATTTTTCTTTAGTATGGCATTGGTAAGGCCATCAGGACCTGCAGCCCTGGAAGAACTTGCTTTTTTTTTAATCAAGGTTAGAATTTCTTCTTTGTCGAATTTAAATGACCATGCTGAATTTGATGAAACTATGGTCCTTGGTGCTGGATTCATCCTGCTAGAAAACAGGCTGGCAAAGTGTTTCTCCCATGTGCTAGAAGGTACTGGATTGTCAAGAAGAGTGTCTTGGGGAGCTGTTAAAGCATTAAACAATTTCCAAATCTCTGCTGTGTTTTTGGTAGCTACAAGTTTTACCATCCCCTCCCCATCCATTTGCAGGAGTCGATGTTTATAGTTTTTAGACCAGTTTGGAAATAACTGTTTTTCAGATCTTGCAGCCTCCCCAGTAGCAGGTGTCCGCACTTTCCTGTGATAGCGACGTTATTTATTCTGTGCTTTTTTCCTATCAGCAACTTCCTATTTAAAAGCGTGTTTTATTATGTAGCCTCTTTTAGATCCTTCGCCTTGTTTTACCTGGAAGGTCTTCAATGCCAAGGGATATTGCATACGTGGTATGATTTTCCCGGAGGAGTGATTGCGCCAGTCAGCTCCTTCACTGCTGTAAAGGAAATTCTTAGACGATTAAAACCGGGTGTAGCTTCAATGCTAGGTGTGATCTGCGTTGTTGATACAGAAGCCAATCCACGCTTCCTTTGGCAGCCTGTGATCTGAAGTTGTGGTCGCTGTTTTCAGTTTATTACCTCCATGTGACCCAGCTGTCCCGACAGGGTCTCTGTGGCAAATACATAGTCGAGGATATTGGTCTGTGTACTTCTCTTCCAGGTTGTATTTGGTGGGATATCACCCTTAAGGTGACCATTCATTAAATAGAGATTTCGAGTGGATTGTATCCTCCAACGTATTCCAAATCTTAGATGTATTCCATCCAGCTTTGCTTCTCTTCGGAATTTTTTTCGGCAGAGGGCGCCGTGCGTCGATGTCATCGAGACGATGGTCCCTCGAAGGCCTTCGTCGAGGGTGACGTCATTGGGTGTTTAAGTAGCATGCGCGGCGCCCGTTGGCCTCAGTTCAGTTTTTCTGCAGTATACGTTGCTTCGGACATTCGGCGCGCCTTGAGTTCTGTGAGAATATTTAATAACGAAATATGTCCTCGTCATCGACGCCGACCACGACCCCGAAATCGGGATTCAAAAAGTGCAAATCGCGCAGGTCAAAAATGTCGATCACGGACTCGCATCAAGAGTGTTTGTGGTGCCTCGGAGAAGGCCACGACATGGAGGCCTGTACGAAGTGTCAGGCGATGACGGCGAAGGCCTTGCGAGAGAGGTGAGGGAAGCTACAGGTAAGGTAGGTCGAAAAACCTCTAGCGTCGAGTCGAGATCCCGTGAGGAGAATTCTCCTCGACGCGAAAGGCATCGATCGAGGTCCCGTAGAGATTCCCATCGCTCGTCGTCTTCATCAAAAAGATCGAAGAAATGACTCCACAGGTCTCCCTCCACCTCGTCAGACGAGTCTCCAGAAAAGATGAAATGCCCCACGAAACATTCGTCTACCGAAGAGTGGGAAGCATTCAGGGTCATAATGATGGAGGTGTTTGAAAAAGCGAAGCCTCGGTCCGCACCTTCTTCGGAAGCCGGCCGAGACCGTCATCGCTCCGACACTCGCGTGCCCTCGAGCCCGAGTGATCGAAAAAGGAAGGATAAGGAACCTTCCAGGACATTGAGTGAAAAACGCTTCCATCGACGCCATCCGAGACCCATCACACTGCAAAGGCAAAATCTTCGAAGGTCGCCTTGACGCCCTCGAAGCAGACCCTGTCAACGACCACGGTGTCGTCGACGCTGAAACCCTCGGCGCCAAAGGCTCCAGCCAAGCCAGGGAAGCCAGAAAAAGAGAAGGATAATCTGTATTGTCCTCAGAGCCAGGTACTAGACCTCTTCCTCCTCCTCTCCCAGAGAAGGTTTTCAAGCCTCTCCCCAGAAAGGAGTTTTTCAAATACCTGACCTCAATTTTTGAGGAACAGGAGAGATCTGATGAGGAGAATGTACCTTTTGGGCTGGAATATGGCACCCCAAATGTCCCACAATGCTTGATTTCAGAAGAAAGCAGAATGAGGGACTTGGTGGAATCATTCCACAATGCAAGTGGCATTGACACATCTCCTGAAAACGACTTTAGCAGACCAGAACCATGAGAGAATGCCAGTCCATCATACCGTCAATTAATGACAAAGGTAGTAGATTACTTAGGATGGACTAAACCATCAGCCCAATTCATCCAGGATGATTTAACAGATATATTGGACCATGGTCCCACCGAAGACCCAGTACTACCCTTTCATGTAGCCCTGCAAAATAGGGTGGCCAAGAATTGGGAAACTACGGATTCTATTCCTCCAGTAAATAAATCACACACCTCAAAATACCGCCTGGCCAGTAGCGACCCCGGCTATCTGTCCAAACACCCAACTCCCGAGAGTCTGGTCATACAGGCAGCCACAGCTTCTAACAAACTTGCATACCCGTCTATCCCTCCAGAATGGAGCGATAAGCGTGTGGATGGTTGGGCACGGAAGGTATTTTCAGCCGGGAGCATGGCATTAAAATCTGCCAACTCCACATGTGCCTTTGCAAAATTGTCATACACTCTTTGGGAGTGCATGGCAATGGCGGCGGAGCACATACCAGAAGGGGAAGAAAGGGAAGGGTTTCTAGCCATCGTTAGAGATGGAAAGGAAGCCAGGCAGGAATCCCTTCAATCTGGATTGGACACTGCAGATAGTGTAAGCAGGTCCATGAGCACTAGCACAGTAATGCGCAGATTTGCGTGGTTACGGAAGTCGGGTTTCGCACCGGACGTACAGAACCGCCTTCTGAACATGCCTTTTGACAGGTCTCAACTTTTTGGCAACAAGGCTGACGAGAGCCTTGAGAGGTTGCAGACCTCAAAAGGGGCTGCCAAATCTTTAGGAGCTGCTATTAGGCAACCTAAGCCTTTTAGCGCATCAGGACAATCTTGGAGGGGTCGATCCTATCGTTATTACTCCTCAAATGGAAAGGTGAGAGGAATGGCCAGTCAAAGAGGCCAGAAAAAAGCCACTCGTGGTGGACGAGGAAAACGTGCAAAGCCAGCCCCAGCTGCAGCCTCTTTACCATCAGCGGCCGCACCAACCGCCACAAAACCACTTTGAGGACTCGCAGTTGGAGGCAGGCTTGCACAGCATCTGCAAGAATGGCGAGCCATTACTTCAGATGTTTGGGCTCTAGAAATAATAGCCCAAGGTTCCTGCCTTGCTTTTCTAACGCAACCTCAAAGCAATCCACCATGGAGACAGTCTTTGAAGTTTCCAGATCCGCTCCTACAGCAGGAAGTCTTAACCCTGCTGGAGAAAGGTGCTATAGAACCAGCACCTGTAGCGGGGAGTAACAAGGGATGGTACTCCCCATATTTTTTGATTCCCAAAAAGGACAGAGGACTGAGACCCATCTTAGACTTAAGAGGCTAGTTCCTCAGGAAGGATAAGTTCAAGATGGTCACTCTTTCTCAGATCCTTCAGGCCCTTCAACTTCAGGATTGGTTGGTGTCATTGGACCTCCAGGATGCTTATTTTCATGTGCCAATCCATCTCAAGCACAGAAAATACCTGAGGTTCGTAGTTGGCGACCCACACTATCAGTTTCGAGTCCTGCCATTCGGGTTGACCTCCGGCCCAAGGGTCTTCACCAAGTTAATGGTAGTGGTGGCATCACACCTCAGGAGAAGGTAGATTCACATCTACCCCTACCTGGACAATTGGTTGATTAGTGCACGTTCTGCCGAACAAGCCCTGGATCATCTGAAAGTCACCTGCCACTTCCTCCACAAACTGGGCTTCTCCCTCAATTTCAAGAAGTCACAGATGACACCTTCCCAACAGCTTCACTACATAGGAGCTGTATTAGACACGTCCTTGGGAAAGAGCTTGCCTCCCAAGTCGAGGGCTCAAGACATTCTTCAGATGGTTTCCAAATTCCAAAATGCCCAAAATCTCCAGGCTTACGACTTTTTAAGGTTGCAAGGCCTCATGGCATCCTGCATCTTTCTGGTGCCAGATGCACGCTTGAAGCTGAGATCCCTTCAATGGGCCCTAAAGACTCAGTGGTCCCAGTTCTCGGGCCATATGACGGATCTTCTTCAGATTCCGAACAAGGTCAGACAAGACCTTCTATGGTGGACCTGTACAGAGAACATCCTAAAAGGAGAACCCTTTTGGCAACCATGGCCGGAGATCACAGTAGTGACGGACACCTCACTCCTGGGGTGGGGAGCTCATGCCAACGATTTGACAATCAACGGTCGTTGGTCTCCATCGGAGTCCAAACTACATATCAACCTTTTAGAGCTGAGGGCAATCAGATTAGCGCTGAAGGCCTTCCTGCCATCTGTCAGGGGAAAGAATGTCCTGATAATGACGGACAACACAGTGGCCATGCACTACCTAAACATAAGAGGAGGTGTGGGGTCAATACCCCTGTGCAGAGAGGCAATGCAGCTCTGGTATTGGGCGATTCAGGAAGGAATCTCTTTAACGGCAATTCATCTAGCCGGGGAAGAGAATATGACAGCAGATGCTCTGAGCAGGCAGAGCACGGTATCCCACGAATGGGTACTGGCTCAGGAAATCATTCAAGAGATCTTCGCCCTTTGGGGAACCCCTCAAGTAGACTTGTTTGCAACCGGAATCAACCGAAAATGCTTAAGGTATTGCTCAAGGGAGTTTCCCCCGAGAGGAGCCCTGGGGGACGCGTTCGTTGTGTAGTGGAATTTCCCACTATTGTACACGTTCACTCCGATTCCCGTCATTCCTCAGGTCATCAGGAGGCTGAGAAGGTTTCGGAGCCGCATGATCCCAATTGCCCCGGATTGGGCCAGGAGAACGTGGTACCCGGACCTTCTAGACATGTCCACCTATCCTCCAGTACATCTTCCTCGGAGAGAGAACCTTCTCTTTCAAATGGAAGGTCAGGTTCTCCATCCAGAGGTCAAAACGCTCAACCTTCATGCTTGGTATCTGAAAGGCTGAGATACAGGGATTGGAACCTTCCAGATGACGTTATGGAGGTGTTGCTTTCGGCAAGAAGGCCAGCAACAAAGTCTCTATACTGTTGGAAAAAGTTTTGCAACTGGTGCAGAGAAAAGAATGTCGATCCTTTCCTATGTTCTATTCCGAAGTATTATCTTTCCTTCTGACCCTAGCACATAGAGGTCTGAATATCGGAACAATAAAAGATTAACTTGCGGCGCTTTCCATTTTCAAGCGCTCATCGGAAGAATGCTCCTACTTCTACATTCCTTTGATAATACAAGTCTTAAAAGGACTCACTAATGTGTTTCCTCCTCACCCTTTTCAAGTACCGATCTGGCGTCTAAATTTAGTCCTAAAATTCTTAATGTGTGCTCCTTTTGAGCCTATGCACACGTGTCCATTAAGATTACTAATGTGGAAAACAGCCCTCTTGGTTGCTTTAACATCAGCAAAAAGAGTGAGCGAATTGCAGGCACTGTCTTCTAGGCCACCCTATACTGTGTTCCATAAGGACAGAGTTGTGTTGAGGGTAAAACCATCATTTTTACAGAAAGTAATATCTGATTTTCATTTAAGTCAGAAAATTCTTACCTGCATTCTATCCTCCACTCCATCCTTCGAAGGAGGAGGAAAGATTACACAGGTTGGATCCGAAAAGAGCTTTAAGCTTTTACATCTCTAGACTTTCCAGACTTCGAGTGGACAACCAGCTGTTTATAGGTTACACAGGAAGGAAACTGGGTCAATCGGTGACAAAACAGACAATTTCACGCTGGATTGTGCTTTGCATTTCAGAATGCTACAGACTAGCTCAAAAAGACCCTCGGAAGGGTTAAGGGCTCATTCCACCAGAGGCATTGCCTCCTCCACGGCCCTTCAAAGAGGTGTTCCCATAAGATCCATTTGCGAAGCAGCAACTTGGTCTTCACTACACACCTTCTCAAAATTCCATAACCTGGATGCTTCCCAGTCTAGGGAGCTAACTTTTGGAAAAGCAGTACTATACTCGGCCATCTAAGAGTATTGAAAAATCTACCCCCTCCTCCAGAGGAATTGTCCATACTGCTTTGGGAGTCCATCTAAGATGAGGAATAGTTTGGAGGACACAATCCACTCGAAGAACAAGTTACTTACCAACTGGTAACGTTCTTTCGATTGGATGTTCCTCCAACTTATTCCTCATCGCCCTCCCAGCCTACCCCTCTGTAGATTTTTCCGGGTAATTGCCATCTCAAATCTTGCGAGGCTCATACCTGTCTGCTGGCACAATCTACACAGTACAAGATCAAAGATAAAAAGGGGAAAAACAGAACTGAGGCCAACTGGCGCTGCGCGTGCTACTTATACACCCGATGACGTCACCCTCGACGGAGGCCTTCAAGGGCCCATCGACGACATCGACGCACGGCACCCTCTGCCGAAAACATTTCCGAAGAGCAGCAAAGCTGGATGGAATACATCTAAGATGAGGAATACGTTGGAGGAACATCCGAATCGAAAGAACGTTACCAGTTGGTAAGTAACTTGTTCTTCTTTTTTTTTTAGCTCTTCTCTCCATCGAAACCCTCTTAGTATCTTCGGTGTGCTGTTTTTGGTAGATCAGTTATTAACTCCTATATGGAGTTAAAACCTTCAGTATTCATATCCCCACACACCAGAATGTCTGTTAATGTAGATAACTCTTGCCTCATCAATATAGTCCATGACAGTTTCAGGAAAGTTTGTCACCAATGGGGATGCTGGATTCCAGTAGAGAATGCAAACTAGTAGGAACCAATTATGTGTGGAGTGTGCCAGTTTGTAGTACCACAAACTGAATGAAAGGTGTGGGATTCTTCTAAGTGTGCATCGTCCATCCACTAGTTTTCTTGGTGGCAATCAGTCCTGCCATTGGTCGGCACGCCTCCCCCTTCATAGCTGGGTTTAGGAAGATTTCAAATGCCTGGTCACCATGCCCAAAAAGTTGTGTTAAGCCCCTAGTGTTCCATGAGATGAAAATAAGTTCTTGGAAGAGGATGGCATCAGTGAGCTGTGGTCGTTATGATTTAGCAGCTAGTGTACCTGCTAACCAACTCCAATCTTCCTTGTAGATGTCATGTCGAACATTTCTTGTTTATGGAAGGCTCGTCATCCGAGTACTCTTGCGAGCCCCCCTTAGGGGAGCAGTTTTCCTTCCTTTTGTCTCCCTACCGATTGGTTCCTCCTGAGTGTGTACTTTACCACTGGAGTATTTCGTCTTCACTGCATCATCTTTCACCTATTTGTTAAACTGGCGGTTGTCACTTTCTTGTATTTTATTCAATGTTAAATCTTGGTCTCCAATTCTTTGAGCCAAAATCCCATAGTTAGAAGTCTATGGCCTTCTGTGTTTAAGGTGTCTTTTATTTTGCATTCAGAGAAGTGAATCACTACCCTGTCCATCCAGTTGTCCTCTGGAAATTCTTTTAAGTGCAGGTCTCTTAATTGAATTGTCCTAAATTCTGCCACACTATTTATAAGTCATCACATTGGCTCTATTTAGGATTAACTTGCCATTCATTTTCAATACCCTCTCTACTACCACTTTCAAATGTCACCCTAATGTCATTTGTGTCAATCTTTCTTGTGATTTTAAGATTATCGTTCTTCTTGGTTACTAGTCTCGATCCGGACATTGGCACGACTTCCCTCCTTTTTGAGCCCCCTTTTCTTTTGTGTTCCCGTATTTTATATTCATTGTCAGTTGTTCTAGATCGTATCTCTCATTTTCCAGTGCTGGAAAGTTCCCTGTCACTGGCGAAGGTACTTTCAGTCTCCTTTCTTTCGTAGAATCACCTGTTTCTACAATCCTCTCCTTGTCAGTGAATCTTACTGTTAACAAGTCTTTCTTTTTTGACTCTTGTTCGTTAATTGTCACAGACCCCTCTTCAATGAACGAGCCTCCATCCTCATTTTACTGGTCTTCATCCTGGTCTTCCCTGGAGATATTCACTTATGACGAGCAGGGGCTGACAGCTTCAACTTCATCAGAGTAGGTCGAAAGATTTAGTAGGGCCTCATCAACTTCACTTTCTTGAGCCTTATCTCGATCTTCCGCCTTAATTTGAGTACTGTGGAAATCTGTTACAATAATTGTTTTATCTATAGTTGGGTTTACAGTACATTGTTGTAAAGGTCTTTCAAAAACCACTGGTTTTCCTGGCACTTTGTTTGACAGTACGTGATTTTCTGTTTGTACCCTTCTTAGTAGAGGCGACTTGCACACCTGTCCTCCTTAGCCGCAATTTTTTTTTTTTTACCAGAGTTTGCTTTTCCATAGCAGTTTTTGTTGATTGAAGTTTTTTCCTTGGTGCTAATCTTTTTGTCTGGGGAGAGTCTGTGTTTTTCGTGGGTTCTTTGTCCCCCTCTCCTAGTTTACTAAAAATGTGGAAGGTTTTAGGAGGGGACTGAATAACACATGGTGATTGTATTACCTTGTCCTCCAAGTGAGTTGTCTTGTCCATCTCTACAATTGAGTCATTATGTTTTTTTTTGTAAACTCTTTTTATTGAATTTTGCAACAAGACAGAAACAAAGAATTAAAACATTTCCTCCCACCCCCCCCCTCTATAACGAGCAATCCAAACCTAAATCTTCTTTCTTCAAGACAGTCCCTCAACCTTATTGGAGCTCAAGTAGTCTCCGGCGCTGCGGGCACCACATCATCACTCTGTAGTCATTTTTAAGAAAGGCCATCACCTCCCCCAATCTGCAGCAAAGTTTTGCACTTTATCCTCCATGTCGTAAGTTGCCCACTCCAGTCCTGAGTCCGGGGGATCTCATGGCTTTTCCATCTTTGCGCTATCAACAACAATGCTGCAAGCGTCGGGATCAATTTCGCTTTCTCCCTTCCTCTGATTCTCCCCATTTCGGGAGTTTCTCGAATGCCCAAAAGAATCTGCATTGGGGTTCGTACATCCACCTGGTCAAAAGCCTGGTTCTGCTCCCTTTGTAACTCCTCTCAGAAGGGTGCAATCTTGGGGCACTTCCACCAGATATGCTCTTCTGTGTCTGTCATATCACACCCCCTCCAGCAACTACCCAATACTGTGGGAAACATCCTATGCAGCCTGGCAGGGGTATAATGCCAGCCAAATAAAATCTTAAACCATGCCTCCTGAAGCTGTCGCCCTAGCCAATTTAGGTATCCCGTCTCCACAATCTTTCCCACTCCGCCCTACTGATGACTCTCCATAGAACCTTTTCCCATTCCAGCATATACACCCACTGAGGATCCGAAGAGCAGCTATTTAAAATCTTGTAAATATTAGAGATAAGGCCTTTTGATCGATCATTGGTTAGAAGGAACCTTTCGAACTGTGTTGGTTCCCTAGTTGCCGCCCTCCTGACTCCCGGGTGAAGCACCCAATGCCTTAACTGTGCATATCTCAATCCTTCCCTCTCCTGTATTGTGATTTCTTGTTTGCAATCTTCAACCGACAATATTTCCCCCTCACGAAACATATCACATAACTTCTCGAAAGCACCTTTCTCCAGGCCTGGGGTGAAGTTACCTTTACCAAAGATGGGGGTAAAAGGGGATGGATACATAGTGATACCCTTAGAGCCCACCAGCTTGTCCCAAGTATCTGCCATGAGTTTAGTTATGGTACTCTCATAGAGATGCCGTGGCCTATGCGCGGTGAGCAAGCGTCCTATCCATTTTCACCCAGAGCTTATCTTGCCAATTTTCTTCCCCCATTAACCACTCTCTAATGATTCTTAGCTGAGTAGCCTCATAATAACGTCGAAAGTTTGGGAGCGCTAGGCCTCCTTCACTCTTGGAAGCCATCAGCAAGTTACCACTCACCCTAGGTCTCGTCCCTTCCCATAGAATAGAAATCTGACTGTTAGCATGTGCCACGCTTAGAATTCTGAACTTTAGCTCGCGTTGCATCTAGATGGAAATGTGATTCTTAGCATGCACCACACTTAGAATTCTGAACCTAGCTTGCGTTGCATCTAGATAGAAATGTGACTGTTAGCATGTGCCACACTTAGAATTCTGAACTTTGGCTCACGTTGCATCTGGATGGAAATGTGACTGTTAGCATGTGCCACGCTAGTATGGAATTCTGAACTTTAGCTAGCATCGCATCTAGATAGAAATGTGATTCTTAGCATGCGCCGCTCTTAGAATTACGAACCTAGCTTGCATCAAATCCAGATAGAAATGTGAATGTTATAATGTGCTACACTGGTATGGAATTCTGAACCTTAGCTTGCGTGGCATCTATATAGAAATGTGACTCTTAGCATGTCCCGCACCTAGATGGAATCCCACAACTGCAAAGGCAGCAGTCCAACTAACCAACCAACTAACAATTCCATCCCTCCGCATACACCTCTCAAACTATAACCAAACACAACCATAAGCCTAAAACGCAGCAATCCGCACAAACTTCACAACAATGCAACAACAAAACAAACCACACATAGACTTGCACAACAGCACACGACGACTACGGACCATAAAACACCCCAAGCCCAGCCAACGGACCCACCGGGCTGAGGCTGCCAACAGCACATCACTGCTCTCTTGCACTCTTCCAGCTTATTCCCACTAACCCACCCCCCACCCGCTCCCCTTTTTCAGAGCCGCCAGAGCGCCAGGGGACCACTTCGGTGGTGATAGTGCGCGGTACAAATGTCCTTTAACATTAACAAATAAATTCTTTGGTCAGGGTCCCTAATTCCTTAAAGAAAATCATGGGAACCGGTTGAGGGACCACTTGGAATAAGTACAGAAGTCGCGGGAGTATTACCATCTTTACCGCTGCTAATCGCCCTAACCAGGAAACCCTATGGCTCCTCCACTTTTGGAAATCCCTTTTAATTGCTTTAAGGAGAGGGGGAAATTTTGCTTCATACCACCCTGCCAGAGTCGCCGTAATCCTTGCCTCTAGATATCTGACCCCCCCCTCCTCCCCAGACTCCACATGAGATGAGTGCCCCCTTTTAGCTTGTCCCGTTCATTCTCCTAAGCGTCAGGTTGAGGACCTCCGATTTAGTAGCGTTAACTTTTAATCCTGAGGCCTCCCCAAACTGTTATAACAATGGCAAGCTAACTTGGAGCGAGGCTCTCGGTGCTGTCAGCATAAGTAGCATATCATCCGCAAAAGCTGCAACCTTATGCTGGTCCCCTCCAAATGGGATACCCCTTATGTTCGGCGCTTCCCTAATTGCTTGCAACAACAGTTCCAAATAAATCGCATAGAGGATGGGGGATAGCGGGCAACCTTGTTTCGTTCCCCTCTGGAGATTAACCCGCCTAGTGGCTAACCCATTGACCATTATTCTAATCGAGGTAGCTTGATAATTGGCCTGCACCATAGTCAGAAATTCCCCCCTAATGCCCATCTTTTACATTACCCGGAACAAGAAGGACCACTCCACACGGTCAAAGGCTTTTTCCGCTTCTAACGCCACCAAGACCGTGGGAGTGTTTGTTCGCTAGACCTTTTCTACTAAATGGGCCACCTGCCTGATGTTATCGGCCGTTTGCCGACCCCTGACGAAGCCTGCCTGGTCAGGGTGGATCAGAGATGGGAGAATAGCATCCAATCTATTAGCCAAGATTTTTGTATACATCTTGGCATCGACATCGATTAAGGCTATAGGTCGATTGGCCGCTCTCTCTTCTGGGTCCTTATTTGGTTTGAGAACAAGGGTCACCTTCGCTTCCTCCATGGACGGGGCAATTCTACCCAATTGCCGAAACAAATTGAATAGAGAGGTCAGGAGGGGGCCAGCTGTGTGATGAACATCTTATAAAGGGCTGCAGTCCGTACCTGGAGCTTTATTTTTTGGGAAGGCTCTAATCGCCCCTCAAACTTCCTCTTCCGTAATTTCTCGGTTAAGGGCGACTCTAGACTCCCTATAAATTTCCCTTAATTGTACCGATTGTAAGAACCTGTCCTGCGTATCACTAGAAGGGTTTTGGGACGCATATAGGGACTCGTAGAACCCCGCTAAGGCCTCCTGTAATCCTGCCTGTTTGGTGACTGTTACCCCCGAGCCCAATTTCAGCGCAGTTGTAGCGTTCTGCTCTCTTTTGCCCCTGAGAAGACGTGCCAAAAGCATATCGCTTTATTTGCCTTTGCATAGAATTTCTGTCTTACAGCTAGCAGAGCCCCCTCTGCCTTTTTGGTACGCAGGAGTTCTAGCTGACTTACTGTTTTCCTATATTTCCGCATAGCTGCCCGGGAAGGGGTCGTCCCCGCCACCTGCCTAGCCGCTTCCACCTCCGATTCAAGTTGGGCCTCTAAAGCCTTCAATTGGTTCACGCGGAAAGCATTTGCAGCAATTAAGTCCCCTCTGATGGTGGCCTTAAACGCATCCCAGCGTACCCCTTCTCCCGTATCCTCCTTTCTATTAATAGAAAAGAAGGTCCCAATCTTCTCCTCTATATCGCTGCGAACTGCAGGGTCTCTCAGAAATGCCCATGGAAATTTCCAGCCCCACACTCCCCTCACCCTTCCACCCAGATCTAGAACCGCAGAGACTATCTTATGATCCGCTATCCCTATCGGACCCACATTCACCTCACAAATGCCTCCCACCAGTCCTACTGAAACCCATATATAGTCTATTCTGGATTGCGATCCATGTACTCCCAATAAGAAAGTGTAGCCGCCCTCCTCCCCCTTCAGCTCTCTCCACACGTCCTTCAGACCCAACCTCCCAATCCTCTCCTTCAATTCAATCGACATCACCGCTCCCCCCTGCTCACTCGCTTACCATTTCTGTCCCTCTCCCTATCCCAAGCAATCTTCAGGTCTCCCAGCAAAACAATGTGCCCCCTAGAATGCTCCTCTAATATTTTCAAAACTTGCAGCAAGAACTGTTCCTGACCGGAATTGGGGCCATATATAACCGCAAAGGTATATGGGACATCCTGATATTTTCCCCTGACCACTACGTATCTTCCCTCCTTATCTCTCATACCTGCTTCAGCAACAAAGTCAACCGTGTTCCTAATTGCTAGAGCAACCCCCCTTGCTTTACTCTGCCCTGAGGCATGGAAGATCTGAGCGAATCCACGCAGCTTCAGTCTTCCCTGGTCCTTGTGTAACAGGTGTGTTTCTTGAAGCCCCCTAATATCTGGTTTCTCTTTTCTCGTGAAGAGCTCCAACTTCTTCCTTTTTGGAGGGGAGTTCAGCCCTCTCACATTATGCGTTAACCACTTAAGGAGTTATGATTTGCGACTTTGGTCGCACCATAAGCTACTGTCCTCTCTCCCCTCCCTCCTCTGGATGACTCCACCACCACCCCTTGACCCACTCCCCCAACATCCCCACTCCCCCCCCCTCCCCTCCCCTCCCTGAAAGGGCACCCCCTTCCCACCTACTCACCACTCCAAACTCGGGCATCACCGCCCTTTCCGTTCCCAAAATGGTTGCTCCTCCTAAGACCCGTTTCCTCAAAACCCTTTTTAGAGGCCCATCACCCCCTTTACCGCCCTCGAAATCAGGAGTCGACTGATGTCCCTTTCCTGTCCTCGCCTGGGTTTCCTTTTTGCTGCTTCTTGCTTCCGTCACCCCCTCTTCTCCTGTTCGCTCCTACTGTCGTCCATCCCCAGGGTCTTGGCCTGGGGCGGACCTTCACGCCCTGAGCTCCTGAGTTCGAAGGAGTTTCCTCAAAGTCCATATGCAGGAGATCAGCCCCTTCCTGTAGAGACGTAACACGCTTCTAGGCACCCTCCCATTCAAAAAGCAGGCCAAAGGGGAAAGTCCATTTGTACCGTATGTCCTTCTCGTTGAGAACCTTTAGCAATGGGCTCATTTGTCTCCTTTTTAGAAGCGTGCTACTTGCCAAATCTTGAACCAGTGCAATTTGCTGACCTTTGAATGTAATGGGCTCCCGCTGCCGAGCTGCTCGCAGTACTTCCTCCATCTGGGCATATCTAGTAAATGCAGCCAGAACATCCCGTTCTGTGCACCTGGTCAAGTTCAACCTTCTCAGGGCACTCTTCGTTTAAGATGTCAGCAAAAATGCCCTGAAGGACCACTTTCCAGTCCTTATCTGTCACTGTCTCCGGCAGAAGTTTCACTCTAATGTTGATCCTTCGGGATCTATTTTCTAAATCTTCCATCTGAACCTCTAGGTTTCTTGTTGCCACGTCGATCCTCTCTATGGCTTCACTGTTAGCTATGGTGTCATCCTCTACTTCTTGGAGAACTTTTTCCAGCGTGTCAGTTCTTTCACCCAATTGCCTCAGCTCTGGTCTAATCTCTCCCAGTGCTTCATTTAGGTCTGCCCTCATCAATTGAAATTGTTCCTGAAAAGTCTTTGCTAGATTCAATTGTAAAGCCTGCAGCTCCCCCCGGAATTCCCGTCTGGACATTGCTGCCTGTTCCTCCGAGCTTCCCTGGTCTAAGTCCTCCCCGAGCTTCTCCCGACAGGACCCAGAGCCTTCCCGCAAAGACTGTGCTGGCCAGATTGCTGGGAGCGTGCCTACCGTGTCACCTGGGGTTGGGGCAGCCCTCCCCCTTTACTTTTGCTCTTGATGTTTATGTTGCACACTCCCCTGAATTTTGTGCCTCTAGGGCAGTCATGGAAGGCAGACCTCCCTCTGTATTTGGAAGGGGAGAGGTTTCTTGACTCTAGGAAGCGGGGACCTGAGTCACTGCAATCCTCTGTGAATACGTGCCCTTCTGAGCGTTGCTGGGGAAAAGTGGTGGAAAACCCGATGAAAGACTCACTTGAATCTACAGTGGGGGCTGACTAAGCTGCTCCAGCCCCTGCTTCTCTCCCAGGCAGGCCTGCCTGACCCCTTTTCTCCATTTCTCCTCAATTGGTGGGGGGGCGGCCCCCTCGTCCACCTCAAACCTGAAGGGTTCTCTTCCCCTCGGGGGAGAGAGGGGGGGCATCGGGGAGGGCCACCAGGGCCCAGCACCAAGTCTGCGTTCTTTCCTTCAGCCCTGGGTGACTTAGCAGACCTCCAGCCACCTTCAAAATCCCGTAGCCTCCCTCTCCACTCCCGTTCTCCCTTCGCGCTTCTGCTTACTTGATGGGGGACTCATAGGGAGCAGATCTGCAGTGCCGGACCTGGGGGACGGGAGCGCCCCCGCGACACCTCCACCAGCTCGGCCCCTCCGGCACCTCCTCCTCCGCCGGCTTTCTCCTGTGACTTGCGCTCCACGGCCTCTTCCCGGGCCAGTCCACGCTACTACAGCTCCTCCCGGCTTCCTTCATTCCCGTTTTCTCCTCGCGCTCCCGCGTACATGGTGGGGACTCGGAGGAAGCCCCGGCTTCGGCGGTCTCTCAAGCCTGCAGCGCCTGTCCTGGAAGGGGTGAGGGGGAGCGTCCCTGTGGCGCTTCCACAGGCTCAGCTGCACACTTACAGACCGTCCGGCGCCCCGCCGCACCTCCTCCTCTGCCGGACACCTCCTGCGACTTGTGCTCCGTGGCCCCCCACGCCACAGCAACTCCTCCCGGCACTCCGCACCCTTTTGCCCCGGGGGAGGGGATTGGGGAGCCGCGGTGCAGCCTCCGCATGTTCGTCTGTGCATGCAGCCCACTTTTAGAGCCCCGTCGGGCTCGCACGCCACACTCGGTAGCCCAACTCTTCACCGAGCCTCCTGGCTCTTCACGCTGCTGGCCCCGATTGCATCAGTGTTTTCTCGAGAGCTCCCACTGTCCGCCGCGCAGGCCGCCACTGCTCCCTTCTCGGCTGCAGCACTCCCGAGGACCCGCGACCAGTGCCTGCTGACTCCAGGTGATTCCCGCTTCGTCCTTGCTCGCCAAGGGTCCGTGCTTGCCGCAACAAAAGCTTGCTGAAGGGGCGGTGGGCACCTCGCTTCAGTCGGGTCTGGAGAGCTCTGTCGGCACGTCTACTCAATGCCGGAGGCCATCTTGGAATGCGTCATTATGTTTTAATAAGATACTACCTCTAGATGTTTTCTCCCTATCAACTTTGGTTTATTCAAATACGATTTCATCAATATTCGATGTAGATGGACTGCTTGTTTAAACTCCTTGTGGACTAGTGGACTCTTCAATTTTCACAGGGGTGGTGCCTATGTGTTTGAGGCCCTCTTTGCTCTTATTCTCCAATAGTTGAGTGTTTTTAAATTATGTGTTGGAGGTGAATCTTTCTGATCTTCTCTCTTTATCCAATGATGGGCTCCAGTATGCTTTTAAAGATGTTAGTAATTTGCTCTTTGTTTTTATCCAGGTTATTTTGAAGGGTGGTGATGAACCCCTCTACGTAGATCATTTTAGTGTGCAGCATAGCTATCACTGTTGTTTGATCTTTCATTTGGATTTTCAATTGACTTCATAAACCGAGCCATCATAAAAGAGAATGCCGTTATCAGTTTTGGATCAATCGTGCTAGATGAGTTAAATTCGTCCTTCCGATGTTCAACCTGAGAGGTATTGGGCCATTAACATAACTTCATCTGTTAAATGGGTTCTAACTTTGTCTGTGGTAGTCCTTTGTCGCTTATTGGAGAAAGTCTGCTGATTTAGTGCCGCAAGATCATTTGAAAGCAGTTTGTTCCAGGTAAGACTTGCTTTTTGAGCTTGCAGTTTATTTCTGGTGGCAATATTATCAGCCCAGGATTGCATGTCCTCCTCAATCTTTGTTTCTGCACACTTTACAAGTGTTGCCCGCCCCCCCTTTTGGGCCCAGGCAGTCTTCTGGCCCTAGCTCTCTCTACGGGTCAGTAATTGATTAAGATCTTGCTATGAAGTGTATAGCCATTGTCCACATTCTGGGTTTCCTTCTGTGTTTCTTACTTCAGTCTGTCTTAGAGGACCGCTATCTACTGGCGGTGTGGCCGTATTCTTGATATTACCCCCTCTTGGTGATTGCTCCATCCATTACTTGGCTCTCATCTTTTCTGTTGTAGTGGAACTACTTGTTCCCTTTAAGTAGTGCTGGCGTTATTCCCCTAGGTTTCCATGCACTTGTTGGGTTGTTTTGTGAGTACTTATTGGTCAAAGTTTTTTTAGTATTTGATCCAAATGTGTATACAGAATTGGAATCGCCATTAGCAGATCCATCTTGGATCACTTTTTGTTTATTTTTACCTTGGATTGTTTAATGTGGCCTATTTCTTGGTTAGGATCAATTGGTGCTTCGCTGCTGAAGTTGAATGAGATAATTAGGTTATTTATTACATTCCCCAATTCGTACCCATCCTGCATACCTGTAGCTTCACCCTGAATTTTTTCAGGCGACATTGTAAGATCGATGTCCAGCTCCTTAATGATTTCAGAAGCTGTTAGTTTTTGGTTAGCTGATGCAGGCTCCTTCTGCAAAATGTTTATTACAGGATGGCGTTTTACTTGTAATTTCGACTGCTGGAATCGTTGGACATGCTTTTGGTGAGAACACCAATTTGTGTCCATTAATCTCTTGTGTGAGCTCGCTGCATTACCGTTTTGGTCGTCCCAAACCTCTGAGTCGCTGGGTTGTGTTTGATTTAGCCTGCCTCTTTCCATCTCATTATCCATTTCAATCTCCAACTCCGTTGCCACATTATTTCCAGAAGGGAAGTAATGGAAGAACAGAGACCAGCACCGCAGATCATAGGGACCACGCCCAGCAGTCTCTACGGTGCTTACTCCTTGCGCCCTTCTCCTTGTTTTGGTACTTTGGTGCAAAACTGCTGTGAGTATATGTGCTGGCTAGATTATAGTTATACAGAAGAAAGTGCTTTACTGTGAATAAGGAAACTCCATAAGTCCAGAACACAACTAATGTAGTGCGGAGCAGTAGGTGTCCAAGGGGTGAACGGCGAAGCATGAGTCTTAGCTGTTTGTTTAATTAGTGCAGTCATCACCGTTAACGTTTTCGCAGGTCGCAATCACAGCCACACCCCCGCCCTGCTCTGTTCACTTACTTTTATCCACATCGGGTGTTACCAAGTTTGCTGCAGCATTGTTCACTCTGATATGCAGAACAGTTCCGCTGCCCACCGTGGAACACCAGTGAACACACTTTTCCTTCACTTCTCCTTCTTCTGCTCCGCTTCTGCCGTACAAGGAGAGTTTGAAGGGTTACGACCTGCTGCACCCTGGGTAGACTGCTTAAAGTGATAGCATTGTCTGCCTTTTCTAAAGAGGCCTCCAGACACACCTCCACATCCCCCAATCCAACTGGGACAGGAGCTCCAGGAAGAACTGAGAGGCCTGTCGTAGAAGGGTGCTTTGGAAGAAGTACCTCCCAATCAGAGAGGGTCAAGTTGGTATTCCTGGTATTTTCTGGTGCCAAAGAAGGGAGGTGGTCTCAGTCCCATCCTGGACCACAGGTCCTTGAGCAAGTTTCTGAGGAAAGGCAAATTCCGGATGGTGACGTTGAGACAGCTTCTCCATGCTCTTAAACTTCTGGACTGACAAGTGTCAATAGACCTGCAGAACGCTTACTTCCAGGTGCTGATACACAAGAAGCGCAGGAAGTTACTCGTAGGGGACAAGCACTATCATTTCAAAGTGCTTCCCTTTTTGTTTGACCTGTTTGCCAAGGGTCTTCACCAAGCTCATGGCGGTAGTGGCGGCTCACCTCAGGAGATTCAGGGTCCATGTATTCCCATATCTGGTTGACTGGCTGATCCGAGGGAAGTCAACAGGCAGGTTTTGTCTCATCTAGAAGACACCTGCCTTCTACTGCACAAGCTGGGCTTCTCCCTCAACTTGAAGTCACATTTGACATCAGTTCAGCGGTTCCAGTTCATCGGAGCAGTCCTAGACCCCTGGTTAGGGAAGGCTTTTCCTCTCGAAGAGCGAGTCAGCAACATAGCCCAGATGGTGCAGTTGTTTAAGAACCACCCCACCCTTCCAGCGACTTCCTTTCTCTGCCTTCTGGGTCTCATGGCCTCCTGTATTTTTCTAGTGCCATGGTGTTAGGCAAAGTCTGCATGTAGTAACCTCTGGGAACACTACACACAACTATGACTACAGGTGTATGCAAAACCAACCTTTTGGTATAAGTCTGTACCACACAGTTTATGGTAGCGAGCTGAGCAGCCAGGCTTATCTCAAGAGGGAATGGGAGCTTGTAATGAGGTCTACAGTTAAAAGTATTCAAGTAGACACTTGCACTCCAGGTTTCTTGGTAAAACACTTATTAATGTATTCTCTGAAAGAGGAGCAAAATGGCATTCAGAGCATTTGAACTAGGATCAAAAAGGCATAAGTTAATAAAACGAATAGTAGCGTTACTCTTAAACAGTGCTAATAGTTTGAGTTCACCGGAGGAGTTGTTCCAATGCAATTGGTATGCCAAAGTCAATGGGCTAGAGTTTTGCATAAGTAAAAACGGTTCTGGTATTTAAACGGAAAAGTCTTTGCCACGGTTCGCAGTAGTAGTGCATAGAAGAAAGATTCATATGTCGGGTCACAAGCTGACTAGGCCTACAAGTTGCCAAAGTTTCACGCACTTTCGCAGTGAGAGGTAAGTTCTCTCGGTCGGGTTTTCACAGTACCTTAGATTGAAGAAAAAGATGCAGCTGAAGACTTCTATTCCTGGCAGTTCATGCAGATCTCGCTGTACCTGAGCCTCAGTCGTGAGGACAAGAGGGAGAACGTCGGGGGGGGACTCCTGCACTGCACAGGGACTGGTCACAAAGCTGGCAAACTGGCAATTCTTCGATTCTGTTAGCTGTCTTCAAGCACACAAACTGGTGTCCTTCTCCCTTGCTATTCGGTTTCTTGCAGCAAATGGGGAAATACAACCAGCTCAGAGAATGGTGTCCAGGTGGCTTACGGGTTGATTGGTCTCACCAACTCAACGGAAGAAGTCGTCCTTGAAGGGCTTCTCTGTCGAGATGAACTTGGTGATTTGGACCTGCAGCAGGGTTCACCGGGCAAACCAACGGTCCAGGGATTTGAGCAGCAGTCCTCTTCCAGCTCGTCTTCGGTTCTTTCGTTGCAGTGCTCGACTCTGCCTTGCAAGCCAAGAGACTTGCCTTTTAAACAGTTTTCTCCCATTCATTCCAGCCTACCTGCCAGTCACCCAGAAGGGTGGCTGTCCTTGCCAGCCAGCCAATCACACCAGAGTGCATTTGGGTCTCCTAGGAGGAGACTAAGCACAGGGAGTTTCGGGCACCTCCCTCACTTCCTGCTCACCCCAGACACTCAGGCGTAGGAACAAATGGACCAAACCTGGTTTGGCGCGCAGAGACAAACTTTAGAAGGACCTTTCCAAAAAGAAATGGCGAAAAAAGACGGGAACCCGTTTAACAGACGCCATCTTGAAAAACATGGCTCCCGCGATTTAACGCTACCGGTCTTTGCGGTTGAGAAAAATCATGGTAGTTAGTTGTAAAACCACTGCCACCAGCCATTTCGAGAGGAAATGGTAGCATTTGACTGCTACATGAGTTTCTAGGCATAGGGGATACTAGGTAACCCCTTCAGCACTCTATTGTAAGATAGGGTGTGCTGGGGCTAGAAATTTAAAAAGACTAGTAAAGTCAATGTAACTTTACTTTCTCTGGGAAACAGTAGTTTATCCCAGAGAAGGTATTTAAATCATGGGATAGCCTAAAAAGGCTTCCCTGTGTCACTGCACTGAGGGTGCTGTGTGAAACACATGAATATATGATGCCTATGGAGTTGTCTAGAACTCCATAATCAAAGAACACTAGAGTAAAACGCACATGAAAATACATGAGAGAGTGAGGAAAAAAGGTTCACACTTTCCAGGTTAAAAAGATCAAGTCCTCAAAATCCAGCAAAGTTGCTGGGGGGTTTCTAAGGTGAAGGAGATTAGCACATTTATGAGGATTCTCCGTAACACATGGACCCCCAGTGGCTCCTGAGGGATCAGTGGTCTCAGTCAATATCTGTGGGCGCTCACCGATCACCTTTCAGTGTTCAGCTGGTGGAACACACGCAGCAATCTATTGGCAGGGGAACCCGCCTGACCTCCTTGGCCCAAGTACTCACGTATGTGTCCCTGAAGGGTTGGGGCACCCACTGTGAGGATTTGCAGGTGAGTGACCTCTGGTCTCCATCAGAAGCCAGGTGGCATATCAACAGGCTGGAATTGCAGGCCATCAGGTTAGCCCTGAAGGCTTTTGCCCCGTCCCTCAGAGGGAAGCATGTCCTCGTCCAGACGGACAACACAGTGGCCATGCACTAACTCAACAAGCAGGGTGGTGTGCACTCTGCAGAGAGGCAATTCAGCTGTGGTTCTGGTTGCGAGAGAACCATATCTCAGACTCATACGCTCTGAGCAGGCAGAGCACGGTCTCACACGAGTGGTGAATTATACCACAAAGTCCTAGAAGAGGTCTTTGCTCTCTAGGGTACCTCAGCAGTGGATCGTTTCGCCATGGGAGTCCAACAGGAAGTGCAAAGTTTTGCTTGAGGGAATTCCCAGCCAACAGTGCACTGGGGGACGCGTTTCTGGTCGATTGGATCTTCCCTCTCCACGATGCCTTCCCCCTGATTCCCATCATCCCTTGGATTCACAGGAGGTTGAATATATTTTTGTCAAGGAGTTCCCCCCACCCCTTCTCACCTGGGTCCGGTGTTTGCCAGTGACTTCGATCGCTGCCTTCTTGCGAACGCTCCTGGTCTTGAACAGCGCTGCTCGAGTCTCGTCTGGTTCCAGGTTGCGTTTAGTTCCAGGAGCGTGGAGTACAGGAATCCGGGAGTCTGGGAAAAGCTAGTAATGCTCGGAATCAGGACGGGGGAAAGGGTCAGGAGCGGGTAATAGCACTGGGACAAGGGAAACAATACCGCGAGCTACGAACCCCTGTCTGAGGCTACTCTGCAATAGCAATGAGCCGCGGTCTATAAATAGATCACGCCGCGTTCAGCGCATGGAGCGAGCAAGGGCTTCAGCTCTGGACGGCCATGTTGGAAGTAGTACGGAATGTAAGCCCCGTTGAGACAAGGACCAGGAGGTCCAAAAGGGGTGTGATCTGAAGTTCATGACAGCATGCCTCCTCCGAAGGCCTTTTCCTCCAGGTTTGCCCGGGTGTATTAGGTGAAATCTTCTGAGCAACCGAGGAGCCTTGATATTTGAAACCGGTTCCCAGGTCCTTTCGCTAGGCGGATATCCTTTCCACTCCACTAGGTATTGAAGATGGCCCCGCTTATACCTGGAGTCACAAATCCGGGACACCTCATATTCCAGTTGGTTGTCAACCAGTAGAGGAGGAGGTCTACTGGATTTTCGAGAGGATTGGATGTAGGGCTTCAATAGGGATGTGTGAAAAACTGGATGAATTCTTTTCCAGGAGTCCGGTAGTTTGATTCGATATGAGACAGGATTGATAATCTCCTTGATGGGAAATGGACCATGGTAGCGTGGAGCCAGCTTGTTAGGTCGCAAGTGTCGAGGGGAGTAGTTTTGATGACAACCACACTCGGTCACCGACCGTATAGGAAGGTCCTGGTCTTCTCTTGGAATCCACATACCTCTTGGTCTGTAATCTGGCTTTCTCTAAGTGTTCTTTAGCCTCCCTGTGAATGTTGATAAGAGTTTCGATCCAGGAGTCAACAGTAGGTACTGGTGTAGGGTAAGGAAGAACCGAGGGTAAAACCGATGGATGGAATCCCTGACTACAATAAAAAGGGCTGGTCTGTAGCGCTGAGTGTTCGGAGTTGTTGTAAGTGAATTCCGCAACAGGTATCAGGAGAGACCAGTCATCCTGGACCTTGGTGGTGAAACATCAGAGATTGTTCCGGGGTCTGATTTGCACGTTCTGCGGCTCCGTTGGTTTGGGGGTGATATCCTGAAGAGAGAGCACGTTGGATTCCTAGTATCCGACATAGGTGTTTCCAGAATTGTGAAATGTATTGGGGACCCCGGCCAGATATGATCTTGGAAGGAAGCTCATGTAGTCGGAATATGTGTTCCAGAAATATTCCAGCTAGCTCTGAAGAGGAGGGTAGTTTCATCAGTGGCGTAAAATGGGCCATATGGGTAAACAAATCTATGGTGACCATGATGGTAGTATATCCTCGGGAAGGTGGTAACTCTACTATGAAGTCTGTAGCGATGATTTCCCATGGTTTAGAGGGTAGAGTGGGCTGCAGAAGAAGACCCGCCGGTCTTTTGTTATCATGTTTATTTTGGGCACAGGTTATACAAGCCTGGATGTATTGCTGTACGTCAGACTTCATTTTAGGCCACCAGAACTGTCACTGTATAAGACAGAGGGTGTTGGTGATACCTCGGTGCCCGGAATGGAGTGCGTCATGACAAAAGTTTATTATTTTTTGCTGCAACTTCCGTGTAGGAATGAGTAGTGCATTGTCCTTGAATAAGTAGCCTTCCTTGGCTTTTAATTTCCAGTGATTTCTTGTGGAAATGTCCTTCCATATTTCCGAGGATTGGGTTTGCGATCGGACTTCTTCCAGGAGATCAACTGCTTGGGCTACGAAGATCGTGGGAGAAAACATTTTAGGAAATGCCTTATCTTCAGTGGTCACGTAGTCAGGACGGCGAGACAAGGCGTCAGCGGTCAGGTTCTGTGATCCAGGGACATGAGTAATGTGGAACTGATACAGGGCAAAAAAGTAGGCCCAACGTGACTGACGACTGTTCCTGCACTCCAGTGACTGTAGAATCCGATGGTTTCGATGATCAGTACAGACTTGGACAGGATGTCTGGCTCCCAGAAGTAGGTGTCGCCATTCAGTGAAGACTTGGCGAATGGCTAAGAGTTCCATTTCCAGGGCGGAATAGTGTGTTTCACTCGGAGTTAAGGTTCTTGAAAGATAAGCAACGGGGTGTTCCAAATCGTCCTCCATTTTCTGCTTCAACACGGCTCCTATAGCGTAATTTGAAGCATCCGTTTCCACTAAAAAGGGTCAACTTGTATCGGGTTGAGCCAAAATGGGAGCTTGTGTGAACTCGGTCTTCAAACGCTGGAATGCAGTTTCTTGTAATGTTGACCAGACAAATGGGGTATCCTTCTTTAGCAGAGCCAATATAGGTTGTACAATCTCGGAAAAGGTGGCTATGAACTTTCGGTAGAAATTGGCTAGTCCTAGGAAGGATTGGATTTGTTTCACGGACGTGGGAGTAGGCCAGGCGAGAATGGCCTTTACTTTCGAAGGGTCCATTCCAATCCCCTCTGGACTAAGGATAACTCCCAGATAGTGCACAGAGGTAACGTGAAACAAACATTTTTCAGGCTTGGTTAAGAGGTGATGTGCCCGGAGTCTTTGTAGAACTGCCTTAACATGTCCTTCATGCTTTACAGGGTCCTTGGAAAAAATCAATATGTCGTCCAGATAGACAATGACGACGAGAAACAACATATCAGAGAACACCCTATCCATAAAACGTTGGAATACTACTGGGGCATTGGCTAGTCCAAAGGGCATGGCCAAAGGGTGTTCTAAAGGTGGTTTTCCACTCGTCTCCTTCCCGGATACGGATCAAATGGTAGGCACCCCTGAGATCCAATTTGGTGAATATTACGGCTCCTCTCACAGCTTCTAGGATATCCGAGATCAGGGGCAGTGGGTACCGATCTTTGAGGGTGCATTGATTTAAGCCTCGATGGTCGAGGCAAGGTCTGAGTTCCTTGGTATCCTTCTTGGGAACAAAGAACAACGAAGCACCCGCTGGAGATTTGGAGGGTCTTATGGTGCCGTTTTCAAGATTAGTGTCTAGGTATTCCCGAAGGTTCCTTTTTCTCAGGTTCGGAAAGAATGAACATTCTGCCAAAGGGAATTACAGCTGGAGGATCTGTATCTTAGGCACAGTCTTCGGGCCTGTGAGGGGGTAAGGCTTGGACTATGGCAGTAGAAAATACATCATCATATCCCTGATAGGCCTCTGGAACTTATATGATATTGGAAACCGTGAGTGGTGTTTCTTGGTCTCTTGGTGGTTCTTTAGAAGTTATCGAGGAGGGGTCCAGGGATAGACAGTGGGACATACAGAACTCTGAGCCCAGGAATAATGATCCTGCTGTCCAATTGATGTACGGATTGTGCTTTTGTAACCAGGGCTTTCCCAAAACCATGGGGTAATGGGCTGACTTAATGTTGTCGAATGTAATTCGCTCTTGATGATGGTTTATGGAAAGTTGGATCTCTTTAGTCTGCAGGCTTATGGGTCCTGAAGAGAGGGGTCTTCCGTCAATTGCTTCCACCGACTGCATGGTGTTTTGTGTCTCGTACGGAATATAACTAACAACCCAGTCTTGATTAATGAACATTTCCATAGCTCCGCAGTCCACCAAGGCCAGAATGGGATAGGTCTTGTCTTTGGAGGGCGACAGGAAGGCCTGTAGTATCACCAAACTGTTTTGTCCAGGAGAGTTCAAGGATGGAATTGATGTGGAGCAAACATCTCTCTCCCGAATCTCTGCTCCATTTAAGATCGGGAGCTGGCGTTTCCCGAACGCAGAGGAGGTGCCAGAGGACATTCCCTGACCAAATGTTTGTCTGAAGCCCATACATACACAAACCGGTATGGATTCTTCTCAACCTTTCTTGAGGTGATATGGGTCCACAAAAGGCTCCAATTTGCATGGGTTCAGGTTCTGGGGCTGGACTTGGGTTTGCATCCGTTCTGGCTGTGCTCTCAAAGGACGTCTTTGGTGGGTTTCCCTTAGATTTCTTCCTTTCAGCCTGCCTTTCCTGGATGCCAAAGACAATTTGCAAGGCCAGGTCCATTAGTGCTTGGAATGAATTAGGTCGGGCCACCCTGGCCAGTTCATCCTTGATCTCTTCGTTCAGGCCTCTCCTGAACAGGGTAAAACTAGCCTCAGAGGACAGTCTGCTTCCTTAGCCAATTGTTTATTCTTGGGCAGTATAGACCTGCTCTGGACGGTCAGACATGCCTTTAAGGGCCTGTATGAACCCATCATATTCGTCTAGGAGGGCATCGCCGGAGTTAACAAGGGGTGTTGCCCAAGTTAAGGCGTTGCCGTAAAGGTGGGATATGATGAAACCCACCTTAGCCCTAGGAGTCGAGAAATAATGGGGCTTAAAGGTAAAGTGGACCAGGCATGAATCCAGGAATCCGCAAAGAGTTTTTGTCGAACCATCATACTTGTCAACGATACCGCCCAACAGGGCACCCTCCTTTGTAGCAGAATCCCGGGATAAGACCAATTGTTTGAGCGCTGCGTTTTCCGCCTTAAGATTTTGGACCTCGGTTGATAATTCTTGCATGCGTCACATTAAGTCCTGCACGGCGGCTTCCATCTCGTTTTTAGGTTCCATCGGGTGGCGTCTCAAACTGTCAAGGAGTCCTCCCCCCCCGCCCCCCCTTCTCACCTTGGTCCGGTGTTTGCCGGTGTCTTCGATCGCTGCCTTCTTGCGAGCGCTCCTGGTCTTGAACAGCGCTGCTAGAGTCTCGTCTGGTTCCAGGTTGTGTTTAGTTCCGGGAGCGCGGAGTCCAGGAATCCGGGAGTCTGGGAAAAGCTAGTAATGCTCGGAATCGGGACGGGGGAAAGGGTCAGGAGCGGGTTATAGCACTGGGACAAGGGAAACAATACCGCGAGCTACGAACACACGTCTGAGGCTACTCTGCAATAGCATTGAGATGCGCGGAGCCGCGGAAGGCATGGTCTATAAATAGATCACGCCGCATTCAGTGCATGGAGCGAACAAGGGCTTCAGCTCTGGACGGCCATGTTGGAAGTAGTACGGAATGTAAGCCCCGTTGAGACCAGGACCAGGAGGTCCAAAAGAGGCATGATCTGAAGTTCATGACAATTTTGAGCTACCATGATCTTGATCTCCCCGGATTGGGCAAGGAGAACGTGGTACCCCGATCTCCTTTATCTGACCATCTGTCTGCCTCACTGGTTGGCTCAGCGTCTGGATCTCCTAACCCAGTCGAAGGGTAGAGTGCTCCATCTGACACTGAATTCCCTCAATCTACATGCGTGGCTCTTGATAGGATGAGGTATGACTGGGACCTCTCAGAGGAGGTACTTGAGGTGTTGCTGGCTGCACACAGACCTTCTACACAATCTCTGTGTGCAGGTGGAGATGATTTGAGACGTGATGCAGGGAACTTGAGACTGACCCTATCTCTTGCACTACCACCACAGTGATGGAGTTCCTTCTGTCACTGGCCTCGTCAAAGGGTACTTGGCGGCCCTGTCTGAGTTCAAGAGGTCCCCAGACCAAGGTTCCTTTTTTAGTATTCCAGTCATGGCCCAGTTCCTGAAGGGCCTTCTCAACAAGCTTCAGCCAACCCCATTTGTTGTCCCAGATTGGGATCTTAATCTGGTTTTGACCTATTTGATGGTGGCTCCGTTTGAACCTATGCAATTATGTTCTTTGCAGCTGTTATCACTTAAGAGACAACCTTCGTGGTCGCAATCACATCTGCCGAGATTGTTAGCAAACTGCAAGCCTTGTGCTGCAAACCTCCTTTTTTGAAGTTCTTTCGTGAGAAAGTCTCCCTTAAAGTCAGACCAGGCTCCGAGTTGTATCTGTCCCAGTCAGTCTATTGATTTATTTGTCTTTTACCCTCCTCCACATCCCTCGAAAGATGAAGAGCGTTTTCACCGCCTTGACCCCAAGAGAGCGATGAGTTTCTATGTTGCTCGCACATCCGAGTTTAGGAAATCAGTTGTTCGTGGCCGATTCCTTGTCTAGAAAAGGTCTTGCCATCACTAAACAAACCCTGTCACGTTAGATTATTTTGTGCATGTATCCAAATGTTACCAATGGCAGGCAAGGAGCTTCCAGTGGGCATCGGGGCACACTTGACCAGAGGGGTTTGAGCCTCTGAAGTACTCCAGAGGAAGGTTCCTGTTGGGGATATATGCAGAGCAGCCACTTGGTCATCCTTACATTCACCAAGCACTGCCTTGGATGTTGCACAGGGAGCTGATGCAAGGTTTGGCAGGGTGGTGCTACAGAATCTACTGGCTTAAATCTTTCTGCCCTCCTCCGTTAATCTAGCTGCTTGTGGAGTCTATCACGATGTGGAATCTGCATGAGAAAAGCACTCCATTGAAGGAGAAATTACTCACCGTAATTATCTTTCTATGGATTTTTCTCCCGCAGCTTTCTCATCAATCCTCCCATCCATACCCACTCAGAGTTCAGTGGCTTGTTGCTTCTATCCAAACGAGAAGGCATCTGGTGATGGCTATTTAATGACCACTTCTGTCTCACTCTAAATAAAAAAAAAAGCAACTTTTGTTTTTTTTTTCCTTCATCAGCGTTCAAGCGCAGGGGCGGGGGTTGTTGGAGGAGCTGAAGCATGGGGCGAAGTGGCATGCTATCTATCCGACGCCTGACGTCACTTCTGGAGCCGACACTCGAGATCCGGACAAGACGGATTGACGGCCGAGTCGAGGTCCACTACGTCCTGTCAGTTTCCAAACCAAGACGGATTGACGGCCGAGTCGAGGTCCACTACGTCCTGTCAGTTTCCAAACCGTAGAGCTGGATGATGGCTAACCTTTCAAGATAAGGAACCTGCGGTGGTGAATCCATAGAAGGATCATTACTTTGAGTAATTTCTCCTTTAGACTAACCAACAATATTAATGATAAATATTCCTGACCTGTGTCAACCCCAGAACTTTTAGCTGGACTGATAGATTATTTTTCCCTATACCTCACTTGAGTGGGATTTTTTTTCCACAATCCGTCTTTAACTCTTTTTATGGGTGTCATAAGACTCTCCATAGTGTCTTAACAGTTATCCTATTGACCACTTTTTGGCCATAAGTGCCTATTGTTGCTGGGTTGCCCTAGGGGCTCCCCTTTTAACTTTCTCTGGCAAACCTTGTGGGAACTACAGTTCCCAAAGGTAGAAAGGATATTTGGGTCCCTTTTACATTTTATTAGGTGAGACCAGCAGCCCCACCTTATGTGGAGTGCTGCAGAGATACTGAGTATTGGGTAGAAGGAAATGGGTTGGGCGGGCACCACATGGATTAATAAAGTTACTGAATATCCCCTTTCTCATTTTAAATGTAACCTTTATGTAACATGGGACAAACTGACCTTTAATGGTTGGTGGCATTGAACCTTTTTATGAATTTGGTGCACCTTTACCGCGGGCTGTTTGCACAGCCCCGGTAAAAGCACCCATGGGTGCCCATTTTACCAAAATGGCCCCGTCTTGTTTTTTTGCCAATTTATTGTTCCTTGTCCTTTCTTGTTCCTTCCCCTGACATCCCGAGCAGGGAAATTCCTTTGTGTGATTTTTATCTTCCCCGGAAGTCCTGTGGACTCCCCGCCGAGTCTCCAGAGTGTTTGTGAAGGCAGGTGGTGAGGTAGGAGTCCAAAACGCTGCAGCACAGTCTTCCAGCCTGATTGCGAGATTCCAGTTCAAACTGGGAGGCTGGCTGTCCTGAAAGGATTGCCAACCCCCCAGGTTTGAATGTTGCAAGGCTGTTTGATTAGCTTGCTTCCTGCATAAAAGTCAGATCCTGGAAGCTGAAGAGGTAGTCGACCACTGGAACCAAAACCGAAGAGCAAGATTAACAATTTGTGGCTGAAACTATTTCCAATGACCGGAGAGCCTGCTGTAGCCCTTTCTTGCAATGGACCCGGGGACTCAGAAAATGAAGACCATGACCCAGAGCCTGGTGAGACCCACTAGACTCAAGAAGACCTGCATTTTGAGCCATCCCATCCCATTCCATGCTGCGACCTTCCAGGGCTGCAATACCCTAATACCTTGGGACCTCGAGCAGTTGTGCAGTCCAAATTCCGAATCCCGCTTTAACTTCGTGAGCATCCTGCTGGATCTCGTGAGGCACGATTCTGGTCCGAAAAGTCCCCACACCAGAGTGCTGGACCTTGCAAACAATGAGAATCCGACCAGCGATGTTCTGTCTTCTGTTCTCATGAAAAGGGCGCCAAATCCACAGAGCTGCATCCAGCTGCATGGAAAACCTTGCCTGGAGCCTTCCCTGTGATCCTTGCTTCAAAAGAAAGTCCTTCCAGTGTCCTGTCTTCTTGATGAAGAAATTCATCAACCAGATTTTTGGCTGCAGATCCTGAAGTTGTCCTGCTGCAAAGTCTTTGTAAGGAGGTACTGTGTTGGCTTGGGTATTTACATACGTCTCTTGTGATTCCTGTGTAGTTTTGGGGTGTTTTTGGTGGTAAGTGGGGTCTATTGTCCAGTTCACCCAGGCCCACTGCTGGAATCCTCCTAGGGTGTCTTCTCTGAAGCCCCTGGACCCTCCACAAACTATAAAGTCAGACCCTCCAGCTTATAGCGAATTTGCGATCCCGCGAAATGCCGCAAAAACGGCTATTTTGTGCAGACAGTATCTTAAAAAAAAAAGTTTACTTTTTTGTTTTTAAGTAATCTGCAAAAATTACTGTTTTAAGAAAAATTATACTCAGGGTGCCAGGTTCTAATTTTTTTTTTTTACACAAGAAATGAAATGCGCTAACACATCTCATCACTTGCGCCCCAAAAAAGTACAGCCCAATCCACAAGGGACACATGAATAGGCACATTTTATATGCGCGCCCATTCAGATGGCCTTTTTCAACTCATTGATCAGATAAAGTGGCGTTTCTGTCAACTAAAAGCGCATCCCTCATTTCCAAGCAAGATGCACTTTTAAATGTGTAGAAATTGTAGGCAACCCTAGGCGCACGGGATGTGGGACTGCCACTGCATGACAGGGTCTTTCCTGACCCTGTCATGCATTTCTTTTAAGGTATGAACCGCTGCTGTGTCGCTTGCATTTCTGTTCCTCAAACAGGATAAAAATGAATTTTTTGGGTCGCATTTTACAGCGGCAGGCACCTGGAGGGCCTGTCCCTGTGAAAGGCGCTGTGAGCTTGCAGAACACTGTCGGGAGAGCGATTCTATTCAAAGTACTGCCCATTTTGATGACAAAAATCTGTTGACTGTTCCAATTTGACCTATTTCGTCCAGTACAATTCGATCGATTTTTATAAATACTGAACATATGTTGCGGGGGTGTCACCCGCTCCCCATGTTCAGTATTTTTGGTCTAGGGTGGTTGCAGAAGTGTTTTCCCCTTTTTTCGTCAAAATTGGAGGCAGGGACAGAAAAAAAGAAAATAACGAAAAAGGGACCCTGCGGAGTCGGATCCGACCCACGTTAGAGGGACCGATCTGGCACCGTAGGGTTGCAGGGGAAGCGGCAGCGACCAAGCAGTTAAGTAGGGGAGGGGGTGCGGTGGGGTGGTGGTGAAAGGTACATTTTAGCTTGTTTGGCAGAAGTGCAAATCAATTTGCAGCAAAATTGACTACGGTCAATTCCGCCGCAAATAATTACACTTCGGTCAAACAACCCAGAACACCATTCAAGGCAGCTAGCCAGCGCACAATTTGCGCCGGTCACCTTTTGAGAATAAGGTGACCTGCTCATTTCCAAAAATGGGTTATCTAAAAATAACATATCCTCTGTTCTTTTTTAAATGCCCCATTATTTGAGGAACTGGGTCAAATTGTGCATTTAAAAAAAAATTGGTTACACTATGAGGAAGAGTGACGGGTGAGATGTGAAGTGATAGGCAAGAATGCAGAGGGAGAGCAATGGGTCAGAGGAGGAAGCGCTGCACAAGAGAGCAGAGGAAGCAGTGATGCGGTGGGCCAGAAATCTGAGAGCAAGCAGAGGTACAGAAAGTAGAGGGAGCGTTTGGTCAGTGAGCCGGAAAGCAGAGAGGAAGCGGTTGGCCAGAAAGAGGCAGTGAGCTGCAGATTGGGAACAAGGATGAGGGAAGAGTGCGATAGATTGGGAGAAAGTATGCAAGATGCAGAAGCAGCACAAAAGAATGAAGGACTGTATATTGCCTGAGGAATTGTAGAGTGTAAGGTGTGAGTTGGGAGTATGATGTGGAGTGTGGCAGGGGCTGGGCAGTGCAAATTGTGACTTGACAGTGTGACATAGCACGTGAGTATTTGTATGACAGAGTGAGAGGTTAAGGAATGCAAGTTGTGATGGAGAGTTGGTGAGATGTGTGTTGGTGAGAGAGGTGTGCGGGTGTTTGGGGGATTGGAGAACATAGAAGGGGAATATTTTCAGCATTACAATTGATAATGATCAATTTAGTTAATACTATTAAATAGGAATGAACATTAAACCAGAAATGTAGCCAAATCAAACTGTTCTGCCAAGCCAGAGACATCTGGGACTCTTCCTATTAAATTAATACAAAAGATACATAATAATGATACCCTGGCTCTCTTGTAGCCTTGCACTATGCCTATTTCCTGCAGTGTGGCAATCTTACACCCTCCAGTTAATACAAAATGTCCCGCAAAAATGCTGCAATAAATAAAGGTTTGTGCCGCAAAATTTGCCATTTCATGCCGCAAAATCCTGGAAGGTCTGTAAAGTAAAGTACTTACTTGTTCTAAGAGTCTTCCTTTGGAACTCTGACTTTTGCTACTTAAGAACCTATCCTGACTTGCCTGATAAACACTAGACCCCGGTGACGCCCCTTCTGCCACTGAGAACACTCATGCTCCAAGAATAAGGGAAAGACTCAACGATTGGGCCTTTGGCCTAGAAAAGAGAATACGTGTTTACAAGTTACTTAACTGCAAACAAAGTTAGTTGGTAACTGTAACGAGTGAACAGTTACACAAGTTATTACTTACCTTAAAATGTTCTGCCATTCTGAAAAGTATATGTAACGTCTCTTTCCTTAGAAACTGTTTCGCCGTTCTAACAAAAAGTAGATATAAGGTTATATTACTTGCCTGTGATTTGGTTGTGCCTCTTCCCAAAAGTAATGCTGTTGGTTCCACTTCACTATTCCTGTTAGGATAAATGTATGAGGGTCCCCAACTGGGAATTGCTTCACCTGACGTGCTCTTAACCTGTCCAGAATAAGTCTGCATTAGATTTTACCTACCTAGAATAACCTTGATTCATTCATAAAGTGCAACACTGGGTTTTGCTTTCCCTGGTCTGTTTTAGACAGACACAAAAACAGTCTGAGGTGTATACCTGCCTTTAAGTTGCTGATAGCTCCTTTAAAAAGTGTATGTTTTACTTACCTTGAAGTAGCCATCTGCCATCCGAAAATAAGTTAGTTACTTATCTCAATCTGTGTTACTGATCTCAAAAGCACCTGTAATAGAATATTACATCCTTAGGTTTTACTCGCTTAGTATAACTGTGGGGTATCACAAGAAGTTTTAGGTTTGCGCTGCACCTAGAATACGTTTTCCACTATTCACAAAAAGTATATTGTACAGTTGGTTTAATAAGTGATTTCTCGCTGCATGTCAAGGTACAACTGCTAGGGTCTACTACCCTTCTATTACTGAAAGTAATCTAAAAGTAACTTTTGGTTTTCACTCCCCTAGAACTCTTGTTAGGTGTTACAAATTAAACCATTTATTTTTACAATACATAGTTTATTGTAATGCGCACCAAACCCAAGGGTAACTGGATGCAGCAGTAAGAAGATGCAAAGCTTACATAGTTACAGGTATAGTTACAATGGGACATATATAGTTACAGGTATGTTCGCAGTAATACATATATACAAATATTCAAGTTACAGCAGGTTATGCACAGGAAGGAGTTAGTGTGATGGAGGGATAGTCTAAGGCAACCAAGTTAGGGCTAGTGCAATGGCACAAGCTAGTGGTCAGTTAAATTGAGCATGTTAATGTAATTACTTCTAAATTGTAGATACAGTAAACTACTCTAAGCTTGTGAGGCAAGGAGTTCCATAGTTTGGATGCTTTCACAGGAACGCTATTGCCACCAATCTTGGTGAGTCGGAATCTTGGTACAATGAGGCAGTTTGTGTTGCTGGCTCTAGTTGGTCTGATCGACTTTATTCTGTGGAGTCTGTCTACGAGGTAACTAGGGGCAGCATTGTTTAATGCTTTATAGGTAATGGAGGCCGTTTTTAGAAGAATTTTGTTATGGGTGGAAATCCACTTATATTGGCATCTAGTTGCAGAGATATGTACTCTTTTATTCACCCCTAGTGCGGCTCTTAAGGCATTATTTTGGAATGTTTGTAACCTCTGGATAGTGGCCTTATTGCCGCCACTGCAGAGAGCGTTACAGTACTCTAGCCTAGGGAGTATCAGTACTCTGGCCAGGATCATGCAACTGTCATTTGAGAGGAATGGTCTGCCTGCCCTGATGAGCTTATAGGTGTAAGCGGTGGTAGAGGCCACCGATTTCACCCGTTTGTCAAAGGACATGGTCGAGTCAAGGTAAAAGCCAAGGGTTTTCACCTCCTTGGCTACCCTAATGATTCCATCAATGACGAATGATGAATATTCATGGCCTAATTTCTTAAGGTTAAAGTGGGTGCCCAGGATGATCAGCTCTGTCTTATCATTCAAGCATAGACCATGGGTGGCCATCCATGCCTGGATGATGAGATACTCTATTCCCCAATGCTAAATCCTTGCCATAATCCCCAGAAAGTCAGAGGAGAATCTTGAGTATCATCTGCATAATTAGTGTAGGTGATACCTAGAAGGTCCAGATCATCGAACAGGGGCTTGGTTAATATATTGTAAAATGTGGGGGAGACACATGAGCCCTGGGGTACACCACAAGTGATCGGGACAGGGTCTGCAGCTGCCGATGGGGAGAAGACCCTCAAAGTTCTGTCTCTCAAAAATTATTCTATCCATCTGATGGCCTCTATAGAAAAGTGAGCTGCTGAGTCCAAATGATTACAAAGTACCTTATTATCCACTAGGTCGAATGCAGCTGATAGATCTAACAGTAGGAGGAGGGCTGTTTTACTTTTATCTCTTAACTCATCAACCTGTGTTTTTAAGCCAATGAGGGCTATTTCCGTCCCATGTAATGGACGAAAACCAGATTGTCTTGCTCGTAGGAGCTTATGCAGTTCAAGATAATTTTGGATCTGGGTGTATGTGACCGTGTTAAGTATTTTGAGTAAGAATGGTACCGTTGTGATGGGACGGTAGTTGGGAATAAGTGGGTCTAAAGATTGCTTCTTTAAGAGTGGTAATACCCAGGATTGTTTCAAATTAGAGGGAATAGTGCCAGATGCAAAGGAGGCATTGATCAGTTTAGAAATGAATGGTGCAAGGTCTCTAGCCGCATCCTTTATAATCTGAGCAGGACAGAGATCACCTTTACAATTGGACGCCTTAAGAGATAGGATGACTTTCTCTACCTCTAATATGGAAGTTTTAGTAAAGTGGAATCTGGCAATTTGGTCAGTAGGTATTTTGCTGGAGGGCGGGAGGTTATTCGATTGTGGTGGTAAGTTCAGAGTCTTTTTTTGGCCAATTTTATTTTGAAGAGTGGTTATTTTATTGGATAAGGCATGTTGAATATCTGAACACCATGTCTTATTTTTAATGCAGATGTCAGGTGTGGGAATTGGAGAATCTAGTTCTTTTAGTATGGAGACTCATTGCTTCATACTGGAGTTTGCTTTGGCAATGCATTCGTCATAAGAGTTTCGTTTTGCCAAGTAAATTTCTTTTTTGTAATGCAAGGATATTTTGGTTAGCGTAGATTTGTTAACATTGGAAGGGAGTAGTCTCCAGGTGGTTTCACATTTCTGTTTTAGAAGACGTAAGTCCTTTAACTGAGGGCTGAACCACTTATTGAGATGGGATTTCGGTTTACTAGGTTGAAGTTTGTTGAGCAATTTTGTCTATTGTGGCGAGCATGATTTTGTTATATTCTTGGACCAATCCGCTGGGGTCTAGGTTGTCAGCTAGTGAGTTTAAGGTGGGGAGAATGGCAGGGATCACTTTGTCCACTGTGATATTCTTTTTGTTGTTAGACAAGGTGGGGCAGTAGGTAGGGCCATCGGAGGTGGTCTGATGGTTGATAGTGCGAAAGTCACAAGTGAATGGTCTGTCCATAGTTGCGGTACGATAGAGGTTATGGTGGCAGTGCAATTGTAATCCGCTACCCAGTCTAAAGTTCACCCTTTTAATGTGGGTAGGTTCGTAATTTCTTTGTGACAGCCCTAATTCTGATAGGATATTAGCTAATTTAAGGGCATTCTTATCCGCAGGGTCGTTAAATCCTAAATTAAAGTTACCTAGTAATAGCACTTGGGTAGTTATTTTAAGATTGTTAGATAATAGGCTGTAAATATCCTCCTCAAAAGTCCCAAGTGGACCAGGCGGTCTGTAGATTAAGTGGATAGTAAGTGACTGGGAATTAGGGGGAGTTTAGCAGTGAGGACTTCACAAGATTGAGTAATTTGTAGGGGGGCTAGTCTCTAGGAGAGGCTAGATCTAGATATGATAGTGATGCCTCCGCCTCGAGTTTCATCTGTCTTGTCTAGATATCGTGTATCCATCAGGGATAGCTAGCATAAGCGCAGGTCCTGCCGCGTCATGTAGCCAGGATTTCGTTACAGCAAGGAAGTCCAAGTTACCTTCTAGTATTGGGTCAGAAATGTCTGTTGCGTGGGGCAACCACATATCTGGCATTTGAGTGCTCCTTTAAGGAAAGGTGTCTCAATTTTGGCTGTAGTATGGGTGGGAGTGAGTAGGTTAAGGTCAGCTAACATAAGTTTGTGTACAGTTTACTAATTAGTATTATCATGAAAAAAAGGCGAGGAAGTTTTCCAGGATGGACTTATTGAACTTCTCACCTGTGGGGCAGTTAGTTTACTTATTTATCGGGGGTAGTGATCTCGTAAGTGGTTTGTGCCGTTTGGTGAGTCTGGCACACAGTTTAAGGTTCCTGTCATTTGTCGTGCATGGGTAGGTTGCATGGGAGCCTAAGCCTGTTGCAATAGGGTGGTTAGGTTGGACAATACTAAAATTGTTGACTGCCATTTTATTCAGAGTGGGTGTGACTTGTATCACCTCAGATGGAGGGAACAGCCAGTGTCAGTCCTCTGAGAGGCTAGTTGCAAGGAGTGTAATGGCAACAAATAGGCTGTACATGCTGTGTATGTTTAGCATATTTAACAAGTCGTAAGTTAGGCGTGGGGTAAGCCTATATGGCGAATGAGCCGATTCAGAAGGCACGGGGCAGTAAGAACATGTTCAGATGGCAAAGGGCAATGAATAGCCTGCACATGACAAATAAGAACAAAGTGCAAGTTCATCTGGCATAAGCGAATGAGTCCAATCACATGGCCGGTGGGAACTAAGAGCATACTGGAAGTGGCAGGTGAACAAAGTGCCCAAATTTAAGTGGCATGAGGTAGTCTGAGCAAAATCAAATGGCAAAGGGTGCTGTAAGAACAGTCTCAATACAGCTCAGAACTGTAGGCAATTTCAAATGGCAAAGTGTGCTATAGGACAAACTCGGTGCAGTTAGGAATAATAAACAAGATCACATGGTATGGGCGATTGAGCATGTGCCTTAATAAATAACAAGTTTATGGCAAATAATCACTCCTGTGGGATGACAGTGCAGGGATACGAAAGTTAGCTTGGTTTTGAAAGTTGGGGCAGCAGGAATCAGCCGTTGCCGGGCCAGCCTGGGCAGGGGGTCTGGCTGACAGCATGTACGGCTGTGGACAGTCTCGGGACAGGCATCAGCCTTGACTCCTTGGGCCTTGCTGACGTGGGCCGGCTTCGCCTGCCTTATTGTCCTTTAAGTCTTATTTCCTTCTATAATGTTTCTACCACCCCAATGTACCTGGAATAGCAGAGTTCGACGACGAGTCGTTGACGGATCCTTCTTGAGCAGCTCCCTTTAAAGCAGGAGCCACGGATCGTCGAGATTCCTCGAAAGTGAACTGTGTCGAGGCGGCAGCTTCGGTCCCAGCAGTGCTAGTCGATGATGGAGCGAAGACGTCCTGCAAGGAAGAGGCGTGCGGGGCACCTTGATGTCGATAGTTCAGGACCGCAAAGAGGTGGTGAAGAGCTGTGGCCCAGCAAGGGCGTTGAGTCGTCCGGTTTGTCTACAGTCTTTGGGTGGCGGGAAACTCGCCGGCGGATGCTCCTCAGCGTGTTGATGGCCTGGCCTTCTCCTGTGGGATAAGGCGGTGTTGGGGAGAATTCTCTCTTTAGGCTGAATTTCCTAACCTAGTGAGTCCCCCAGCAGCTTTGCTGGATTTCTGGGGTTTGTTTTTTCCTCCTGCCAAGAGTGAGACTCTCTTTCTCCCACTCTTGGACATGATTAATGGTATTCCTTTGACTGGTAATGTGTTTTATGGGCTATGGGGTCCTTTACTCCATAGGGTCTCATGACACAGCACCCTCCGTGCAGCAACACAGGGGTGTCATAGTGACACCCCACCATAGACTCCATACCCTGGGACTGACTTTCTCCCAGGGCATGTAAAGTCACCATTGGCTTTACTAGTCCCAAATTATTAACAGAAACCAGTACAAACCATCATATTGTGGACGTACTGGTCGGGGCAATTCGATTGCCTGTTAGTTGGTCTGTTAGTCGAGGGAGCATGTCTCCGTCCCCCCTGATCGAATTTTGGCTGGTGGCAGTGGAAACTACTTTTTATATTCGACCGCAAATATTTTCCTATGGGATTTTCCCATTGTTCGAGGCTACCAACTTTAATTATTTAATTCTCATAGCCTCGAACATACCGCCGGTTTATTTAATATTAATTCTCCGGTTGGTATTTTTTGCCAAGACTCGATTCTAAAATGGCGTTTGTGTTCTCTTCTGTGACTCCAACCCAAGTCGAGCCCTTTGTTCCACTTTTTGGCGGGCTTCTCCACAAAAGCCTCCAAAAGTGGTGCCACTCTGTCTGGGTACCACAGGGTGTGTGGGAGGGGGTTTAGGCACCCTGGACTGAGTTACCTTGGTAACTCAAGTCACACTCTTGTGTGATTGGCCCAAGTGGTGAGCCGGCCGGCTCACCACTTAGCATGTTTGAGTGACAGCTAGGCTGAGTGAATGGGGGTTTTCTGCATAAAAGCAGGGCTTTGGGGACTGGAACTTCAGAAGTCGCTACAGGACCTGAGAATCCGACGAGGGAGAAGCTGAGCCGACCTGCCACGACGACACCACTGTTGGAGCCCTGCAGAACCGACTCGCCACTTCCCGACGACAGAGAAGATCTCCCGGCTGGAGAGGCTTCTTCCCCTGACTGGTGGGCACAACTGGTGGGCACAACCAGTTTACCTTTCTTTCTTCGCACCCCAGCCCGGTTTGTAGTCGAACTGCCCGTGCCAAGCACCCTGGCAGCCGGATAGCCACTCACCACTGAACCGCGAATCACCGGACGACTGGTTGTACCTGAGAAACTCTGCGGCTGGTTTCTTCCCTGGCAGTGCAACGGACTCCTGTCTTCCTCCACGACGAGATCCTCTCTTCCCCCGGACGAAGCACCGACTTGCATTTGCTGCCAGGAACAACTGCCCCCGCAGGAGCGTTCTCACAACTTTAAGGTACCGTGTCAGCCAGGCCTCCCTTTCTAAAGATTGCCTCAAGGTAATAATAACCCCTTAACCTTCTGGACTGGGCTGGCCGCCTTGACCCTCTAACTGGTCCCTTTCTTTGGTCCAACTCCTTTTTGAACCTTTTCAAGACTTTTGTGCACTGCAACCGTGTGACCCTGGACACATTTTGTTTGGATCCTCTGAAAGTGGATCCGGCCTCTTGAACTCTAACTTCACGGTTTTACTTTGCCTTCCTCTCTTGTTATGTTCTGATAAAAGTGTTGGGATCTGTTTCAACTTGTTTTCTGCTCTTCTCTCCCTTTTTTAAACAAACTATTAGAGTGCCATCTACGTTAAGCGCTCACCGCTGTCTGAAAATAAGTGGGTCTTTACTTAAGACTTGTCTAATTATTGTTTTAAGGGAGTGTATATCTTTTACTGACCGTGTTTTTGAATTGCTTACTATTAGTGCCTGTGTGTTTTTTTTCTAGATGTGGTTTTAAAATAAATAATTCTCTTTTACACCAAGCCCTGGTCAGTGTTTACTTGTTCTACTGTTTTCTCTTGACCTATTGTGAATACTCTGTATACTGCCTAACTCTTCTTGAGGGAAGTCCGACTGCTCAGCCACAGCTATCAAATGAATCTGTGTGGTACAGACTGCTACCAAGTGGGTTTACTGCCAAACACCTGTAGTCCTAAATCTTTTGCAGTGGTCCCAGAGGGAACTGCACAGGTTTCTGCCTAACAGGCGGGTGGCGGTGCGGACAAGCGCTTCTGTGAATCAAAAGTCTTAGGCAAAGGAGCGCTGCGGCTCCGGTCGTCGGTGGCACGGCGTCAAGTGGTCCCCTCTTCTTGGCAACACGGCTTTGACGGGCCTCCAGTAGTTATGTGAACCTGCGATAGTGTTTCAGTGTTTCTTTGGAACATTTGTATTTCAATTTTTTTGTACTGATTCTTCAGCCCTCTCTCCCTCCCAAGGTGAGCCTGGCTGCTCTGCTACCATATACTCTGGTGGTATAGCCTTATATTAAGAGTGTGGTCTTATACTGCCTCCATTGAATGGTTTTACTTGACGCTTAGTTTGACTTCAGAAAAACTGTCCTAGCACCAACACATAATAAAAAACAACCAGTAATGAACACAGTTCAAGGATAAATCAATTCACTTTGTAAAGGCACTCAGAAAATGTTCAATGATTCTAATACTTTAGCAGTCCATTCCTTAACTAGTTAAGTTCCTCAGTCAGTTGAGATGGGGTGCGAAGTCATGCAGCAGCAGAAAAGGAAAGCTTTATAATTACTTTCATGTAGAATGCTTTAGTGGAATAATACAATTAATAGGGGCCTTGGAAAGGACTCCCAATTGGTGCAGAAGCTGTTAGTCCCGGGCAATGGGTATGGGTGAACACCCAAACTCCTGATACAGCAATCCAGTGACACAGGAGTGACAACTTAGCTTGAGTTAAGCTAAGTTTACTGGCTGGTCGATCCACCTTGATTCTGCAGTCCTGCACTCTCAGGAGGGGGAGCTTGCATGTGGCGGTTCAACTAGAGCTCACCAAAGTTCTGGAAGGATTGGTTCACAGATGATATACTGCAGTTGGGTCAGAGGTGCCCTGGTATTGGTGGTTTGCAGCCGTGGACGGTCACGGCTCATAGGGGGATGGCTCCTTCTACAGGTCATCTTATGGCTGGTCTTTTTATTTCCTTGAATTGGATAAGTGTTTTCTTAACCTATACTGCGCTTCCAATTGCGCTCTCGTTGGGGCTGCAGTGGTCTGCTCCGCGCAGAAATCAAGACCAGCTCACAGTATTTGTGAAAGCTATACAGCTAGGAAGATCCACTGTCAGATGCCGGACATTAGTACGCTGGTATTGTGTACTACAAATATAGAATGAATAGGTGATAATACTGGCTCTGAGGAAGACCTATGTTTTGAAAGGTCGAAACACGTGTTGGCTGCATTATACCATCAGCCATAGAAATTAAACCATGATCTAAGCGTGAAGAGTTTACTGAGATCTCTCATTTGCAAGAATTCTAAACAATTACAACAGTTAATCATATAACTGTATTTTGGAAAAGAACTGTAAACCTGTCTATGCGCAGTGGATAGACCATTGCCTGTTTTCATTGTATACTATGTGTTAGGCTCATAAGGGGAGCCTGGGTCTGGATTGGTAATCCTTGCTGCAAGGACGTTCGAGGAACTAGTACTGAAATCGAATCAATTTACATATATATTTCTGATGTTTGTTAATCTTCTTAGAATCACATGCTGTGCATAGTCCGACATCCAGTGGTCACTGCGGAGTATTGCATTTTGTTTTTCGTAGTCGAAAAGGGGACGTCGACAAAGCGTGTCTGTAACACTATCCCTATAGTGATGTGCGTTGTACCCACAATCCCTCACGCGTCGAGGTCCCTCGGATTGTTTTTTTCCGCCCAGTTATTGGTCGCCTCTATGCGGAGCTCCTTGAGAGACATTGCGAAATCATTTCTTCGACCCTTGGTCGTTTATTATTAATATCTAACATATAGATCCCTCCCTCGACAAAGCTGCAAGCTGTTTCTCCGCCAAGCAAGATCTTCGACGGAAGGACGAGCGGAGGAGATCCTTCGGCGTCGCCGAACACGTGGCCTGGCCTCGCCAGCCTTACACAGTAGGGAGAGTTGGGGTTGTGTGGTCTTTTCTTTTCTCTCCGAGAATGCCTTTCTCTTCCCCTCCCTCTCTTTCGAGGTTGTAATCACACTTCTTGCCCTCAGCTATGGAGAGGATGCCCTTTAGGTTTTGCCCACTTTGCAAAGGCAAATATACCTGGAAGGACAAGCGCACCGTTGCTTGCCCCTCGATCACAAGGAGGAAGGCTGTGCGGCCTGTAAGTTACTTAAGCCCAAAACGATAAGAGACCGTAGGGTTAAAAGGTGGGCGGCCTACGCCATGTCTAGGTCAGATTCCTCGCCCGCTGCCGCCGAATGTGACGAGGACAGTGATTACACGGCCTCCGTAACGGAGGTTGTAGACCTCTTGAGGGAGCGTTCACGCTCCTTCGTCCGTCCCCGGCCCCGACCAGCCCGGCTCATGCCCAGCTTATGGGGATGAACACCCCGGCGACAAGGACGCACACAAGAAATCTCAAAAACACATACCCCACGGCACGCATTTGTCGAAGACGAAGGCAGCCAGAGCGCCAACGAAGGCGCCGGGCCCACCGGCGTCTTCCGCTGACCCCAAGGGTCGCCAGCCCCCTCCGCTCCCGCGACAGGCGACCGGGCACTCTGGAAATAAGGGCGCTAAGCCCAAACCCTCAGGCGACGACGCGCCTCGTAAGAGTGCGCACGTTGCCAGGAAAGACTCGACGGTAGCTAATGCGCACGTTGCCAGTAAAGACTCAACGGTACCTAGCGCGACGACGAGCGATCCCTCGGCAGACAGAATGATCGCCGAAAGCCTCGCGCGTATATCTTCTAAGGACGGCCAGAGACGGACATCAAGTGACACGCCGAAAACCGCACACAAGGCCAAAGAAACACCGAAGGCGCCGGAAAGTAGGCTTGGACAGCTCCCACCGTCGACGGAAAGCCCTAGCCTGCCAGAACAATTCTCAGAAGGCGAAGGCACCTTATCTTTGACGCTATGGGACAGATCTAGACGAAAACAAGGAGAAGAGACTCCTTTTTCACTCCCAGACCGCTCTGGCCTACCTCAGTGGACCTTAGAGAAGTCCAGTCCTGTATGGACAAGTTAGACAGATTCATGGCCATTCCAGAAAATAGGACACCTAAAAGACCTAGGGAGGTAGTCCTAGAAAGTCCAAGGGCTAAATACCCAAAGTTGTTCTATAACCCCCTTCAGGAGGATATGAACTCTTAAGACCTCACTGAAGAGGACACTCACTTCCAGGAGGAGTTCATTAATGAGGAGGACCAACAAGAGGGAGAAGGCTTCCATGAGGACTCTAACATAAGTGAGGAAGGGTACGAAGAAGACCTGGGTGAAGGTGACCCAAATCCCTGGCAGTCACCATCAGGGTCTACAGAGCCAGACATTAGACATCAGGTCTCCTCAAACCACACCAGTCAGGAACCCTTCGCCTCTTGACGACCAGCCCACCTTTAATGCGCTGCTGAGGAAAGCAGCAGCACATTTTGAGGTCGAAACTGGGGAGGTCACCCCAGACACTGACTTCGTGGAGAGGATTATCAAAGAAAAACCCCCCACCAGCCAAACAATTCCAATACTCGCCTCTGTTAAGAGACAAATCAACCCTTCACTGGCCACCCCTGCACTAGTAAGAGGGGTTAATCCAAGAATCGAAAAATTGTTCTCACCCTCTCAATCAGACCCACTATATATTAAGGGTCACTCAATCCAAGACTCCTTAGTGGTGACTAACCCTAGGAAAAGGGCTGTCTACCAGCGAAACACCCCCGGATAAAGAGGGGGAAAAAGCTTTATGCCCTAGCCAAAAGAATGACCACCTCGGCAGCGTTCTCAACTAGAATTGCCAATAATCTCGCCATCCTTCTCCAAGAAGTGGACCAGCTACTGGAAAAAGGAGCTATAGAGGTCGTGCCTCTATCTCAGGTAACGGAAGGTATTTATTCAGAGTACTTCCTTGTACCCAAAAAGGATCTAACCATGCGCCCTGTATTAGATCTGTGCCCAGCGAACAAGTTTGTCAAACCCCAAAAGTTTCGTATGGTGACCTTACAGGAGGTAATCCCACTACTATCACAGGGAGATTACATAACAACACTGGACATGAAAGATGCATACTTTCATATTTTAATGTTGCCAGCGCACAGAAAATACCTCAGGTTTATGATAGAGGGCAAGCACTACCAGTTCAGAGTGCTACCCTTCAGCATAGCATCTGCACCAAGCGTATTCACGAAAGTACTGGCAGTGGCAGCGGCCCACCTACGCAGGTTATCCATCCCAGTATACCCTTACCTCGACGGCTGGTTCATAACAGGGTATTCTTACGAGACATGCTTCTCAAACACCCAAAAGACTGTAGACCTTTTGTTCCAACTGGGCTTCTCCATCAACGAGAAGAAGTCCAGCTTAGACCCCAGCCAAGTCAAACAATTCCTAGGAGCTCTAATTCGAACAAAGGACGGCCTCGTCTTCCCCTCCAACGAGAGGGTCCAAAACATGCTGTTTCAGATCCCCCAATATGTGGCAGGTCGGGAGGTGACGGTGCGCAAAGCGATGCGCTTGCTAGGAATGATGGCGTCATGTATTTATTTGCTACCTCACGCGCGCCTGCGCCCAATGCAAGAGTGGCTCAACAGCCAGTGGTGTCAGGCCAGTGGACAGTGGGACGATCTAGTGGTGGTCTCGCAGGCCTTGGTTATCTCGCTACGGTGGTGGACAAAGGAAAACTTGGTAAGAGGGAAACCCTTTGCCACACCCGCAGTGGTAGCCACTCTAACCACAGACGCATCCCTCACAGGATGGGTAGCTCACCTATCCCATCAGACTGCTCACGGAGTGTGGACTCCGAGCGTAGTATCCAAGCACATAAACCTACTGGAGCTACTGGCCGTGTTCAGGGCACTAAAAGCCTTCCAGGAACACCTACAAGGGAAGACAGTGATGGTCCTTACGGACAGCACCACAGCCATGTACTACCTCAACAAGCAAGGGGGCATCCACTCTCGAGGGCTGTCCAAGCTGGCCCAGAATATCTGGAAGTGGGCTCTCAAACACATGTTCCTACTGTCGCAACATGTACCAGGGGAACTCCATCTGCTAGCAGACGAACTCAGCAGAGACTTCCCTCTGCCCTCAGAGTACGAATGGCAGTTGCACAAAGACATCGTCTTCGACGTCTTCACACAATGGGGATTCCCAGAAATAGACTTGTTCGCAACTCTGGAGAACTCACAATGCCAAAATTACGCCTCCAGGTACCCCCAGAACCAATCCAAGGGGAACGGTCTATCGATTCCATGGTCAGGGAAATTTGCTTACGCCTTTCCTCCCGACTCCCCTTCTCAACAAGATTGTGCAAAAGATGCACCAGGAACAAGTTACCATGATACTAGTGGCCCCTATGTGGGCCCGGCAGCCATGGTTTGCTCACTTGATGGAGATGTCTCTATCTCCCCCAATGAAACTTCCCTGCCTGACCTACATGCTGTCACAGGACAAGGGCAGGACACTGCATCCATGCCCTCAGACCATGAACTTAGCAGCCTGGCTCCTGAGATCATAGAATTTGGACACTTAAAACTCCCGCAGAGATGCATGGACATCTTCAGGGAGGCTAGAAAGCCGAACGCTCGTCACTGTTATTCTAACAAATGGAAGAGATTTGTCATCTGGTGTAGAGGAAGAAGCATCGACCCAGTCGACTGCTCCCCCACGCACATTGTACTGTACCTGACCCATTTACTAGACTCAGGTCTAGTTTTCAATTCCATTAAAGTCCACCTAGCAGCACTTTCTGCATACACCACTTCCCAGCTTAAAGTGTTGTGGTGGAAAGTCCCAGTTATCAAAGCCTTCATGGAGGGAGTAAAGAGAATACACCCTCAGATAGCAAACCCAGCTCCCGGCTGGGACCTGAATGTGGTACTTACCAGACTCATGGGCACACCCTTTGAACCCATGCACAAAGCAACTCTTAAAGACCTCACTCTTAAGACCGCCTTCCTATTAGCTATCACCTCCATTAGGCGAGTAAGTGAACTACAGGCTCTTTCTGTTTTAGACCCCTTTGTAGCAGTACACATATAAAGTGGTTCTATGCACGCACCCAAGGTTTGCACCGAAATTCATCTAAAAATCCCATGTAAACCAGTCAATAGAACTACCAACGTTCTTTCAAAACCCTTCCAATTCGGGAGAAAATAGTCTGCATACACTAGATGTACGCAGAGCTGTCATGTTCTACATGGAAAGAACCAGACCACTGAGAAAGACTAATCAGTTCTTTGTCTCGGTGGCAGCAGAAAGAGAAGGAGATGCAGTTTCAAAATCCACTATATCTAGATGGATTGTTCAATGCATCACTCTCTGTTACACTCTTGCTAAGAGAGAACTATCCTTCAAGCCAAGAGCACATTCTACTTGAGGCACTGGGGCATCCATAGCATTAATTGCAAATGTTCCCCTTGAGTCCATCTGCAAAGCGGCAACCTGGAGTTCTGTGCACACCTTTACAAAACACTGTCTAGATGCACACTCTAGATCTGACTCCCAGGTGGGACAGGCAGTATTAAGACATCTTTTCTCTACTGTTCCTTCTCATAACCCACCGCCAACTCCGGGTACTGCTCGCTAGTCTATGCACAGCATGTGATTCTAAGCAGATTAACAAACATCAGAAGACAATGCATTACTTACTGTAAAAGCATTTCTGATGGTTGTATCTGCTTAGATTCACATGCGCCCACCCTTCCTCCCCGCTCGGATGGAAGGAACATAGACACCTTTCTACATCTCTCTTTTCTGTACTCACTCACGTATAGAAGGCTCCCTCAGGGCAGAAAAAATACAAACAGAGGGACCTCGACGCGTGAGGGATTGTGGGTACAACACACGTCACTATAGGGATAGTGTTACAGACACGCCTTGTCGACGTCCCCTTTTCGACTACGAAAAACAAAATGCAATACTCTGCAGTGACCACTGGATGTCGGACTATGCACAGCATGTGAATCTAAGCAGATACAACCGTCAAAAATGCTTTTACGGTAAGTAATGCATTGTCATATGAGTAGCAGTTCCCCACCCCCCAGGTTTCTGAGGCGTATTCAACCTTTGTTAGACATAAAGAACAGAGTTCCAATGGTTAGAGCAAACAAGAATTAGTGGAAACATGCTACCCTCCATTCAGGAGAACAAGAAAAAGGTCCAGCAAAAATCGCAAGGGTCTCGCTGGGAGAGGGTATTAGGCATAAGACAATGTTATCTCCCTAACATTGGGTGCGAGGATAAGGGACCAGGTGCAAATAGTGACTGTGTATTTGGCGAGTAGGGCACCATAGCCCTGAGTAGCGTGTGAGAAGAGTGTAGTGAGAGGATGGATTTAGTGAGCCTAGGGGTGTAGTGAGAGGTGGTGAGGGGGCATATGGCGATGTGAGGGGCCACAAGGTGATGTGAGGGGGCGCAGGGTGATGGGAGAATGGACGAACACCCTAGATTCATCACAGATCCCTCAAGAGGAGGACCCACCCCCTTTTTGAGTCTAGGAAAGTCAACCTGCTTAGCAAGACCCTCCCTTGGGGTCTGCAAGTGGGACCGCATTGGGAGTGACTCCCCTCTAGGGGACAAAGACTCCCATTCCCAAGTGGATCTTCCTATACCAGCCCTACTGTTTGCTTTCATGAGACTGCCCCCAAGCATCATTGATTTGGCTTCAGATCTCCTGGCTTCAGGTAATGCTGGACAGAAGACAAACCACAAATGGAAATGTCACACCCCTTTTCCCACGGGATAATCTGTAAAAGGAAGGAACCGGATTTGGAGAAAAAGTGAGCGGTACACTGGGGAAATTCTCTGCCATATGCACAGCCTAGAGGGGCAGAGCGTAGCCGAGGCGAGCCCATGTATCAGGTGGTATTACAAACATCTGACAGAACGTAAGAAATCCCACCTTGGCTGAACAGAGTTACACTACTTGGGTTTAGCCTGAACCACACAGCGGCTTGGTAGAATGGCAAGCAGCCAGGCTTAGTCTAAGGAGGGAGGAGCTATAGCGAGGTAGAAAGAACTCTGAGCATACAGTCCAATTAAACATTGACACACTAAATTACTGTTGTAAATTTCCAGTAAGTACTATAACACAGTAAAATATACTCCTACGTCCCATCCCCTTTCCTCCATACTTATGGGACATTCCTCCGTTCCGTCCCACAGGACGGAGGAATGTCTAATAAGTATGGAGGAAAGGGGACTATGGACTAGGAGTAAGGTGGTCACTACTGAGACATATGCAAACTTTTCCAAACTCTTATAACTTTTAGTAACGTTGTTCCAGCCTGTCTTAAAAAGTCGAACCGTATTTTAGGAGAGTCTCACAATGCTCAGAGGGGAAACTGGGCCACCAGTGTTTGGTCAGAAAAGGCGGGAAAACAGAGTACCAGCTTTGCAGAGTCCCAACAGGATCTCTTCTTGGTTTTGCGGGTAAATAAGTTAGGTTTCACCAATCTGGGGGGAATCAAGATCTTTCCTTTAAAGCTTGCCCCAAGGACCAATGTCCTAAGGCAGGATTAGAGTACAATGGGTTGTCCACCCCAATTTAACTCTGAAGGTCAGGAGGGGTGCAAGATAAAGGCCATCTGCAGCCCACCGGATCAAACAAGCAGACTCCAGGGTAAGTTTTACCAGGAGCAGGACAGTATCTTAAAGCGAACAATCTGTTTCTTCAGGATGGTTCAAGCAGTGAGGCGACTGCCGTTCCGGTCACACAATTCTGTCTTGGCGACAGAAGAAAGGGACTTCAGTGGATCCTGTAACTGCGCTTGTGCAGATGGATACGCAGCAAAGGATTTTTGTGGTTTCTGCTTGTTGTCACCTTTTTCAAGCTTGGGTGAAGGACGGTTGTCGCGCCGGTAGACTCTGCTTTTCTTGGTCGTTGTCTCTGGTGAGGGGATTTTGGGAAGCTGGCTCGAGTCACTTCGAGCGTGGGAGGATGCCTACAAAGTTAGAGGGGAAACCATGCTTCAGGTGACCATGCACAGTGACGCAGCACAGGTACCCGGGTATTGCTGAATTGCAGGCCGTTTAGGGTGTAGCTCTTCCAGGGATGGCACATATTGTAGTTGGTCTTGAGATGGGTTTGGGCCCACCAGTCCAAGGGAGAACGTAAGTTTTCGGCTCTTCCCTGTCCCTTATTTGAGGTTGGTACAGCAGCGGTTACTCTGCCGGTCACGAAGTTGCAGGCGTTGTCCTTTATGCTTCTTCAGTATCTTCTGTTCCAGTGTTCAACTGAGTTTCAGCTCCAGGACCTGGCAATTTATCCACGAACACCGGCTGAGTCCAGCAATCATGACCCATTCACCCTTCAAACTTTGGGGGTGGTTGTCCAGGGAGGCCTCCAAGTCTGAAATGGTTTCCATCAGGCACACTGCAGGACAAAGGACAGGGGAGTTTCGGTCACTCCCCCACTTCTTCTCCTGCCAATCGCTCTGAGAAGCTTTGCAGGTTTTCCTTGGGAAGCCCGGCAAAGAAAAAGACACTAGAGAATCCTCCCCCAGTCTGATCGGTAGAAGAAATCAACATGAACAAGTCGTCTTGTTCAGGGCTTAAAGTATAGCCACCATTTTGGGTTAATGGTGTCCCCTACCGCAGTTGCAAAGACAGCTTGCGACAAAAGTCCACGAAAAGTTGTGCAAAAAAGGTACTCTGCCACTAGCTTGAACAGAGCTTGTCACAGTAACCACATAATTACTGGAGAATCGATAAAAGGGTTACGTTGGATCCCCTCAGTTCTCCACATAAGGTGAGGTGTGCTGATCTTGCAGAAGAAACTTGGTAGGATTAAAGTATCCCCATGCCTTAACTGTGAGTTAACCAATAGAAACTAAAGAAATACTAAGGTGGAAGCTCTAAGAGCTCCCAGCAACACTGCACAGAAAGTGCTGTGATCTGCGTTAGTAAAATGAAGCCACGAAAGTTGGAGGAACGCATGACTCCACAAAGATACTGAAAAGAGGTAAAAAGGGTTCCCAAAAGCAGAGTAAAAGAATTGTGTGGAAACAGGTTCCCACTCACTCAGGAAAACTAGTAAAAAAAAAAAAAAACAGAGTCCAGTAAAAAGTGCTGGTTTACTCAAAGGTGGAGAGGATTTCACACAAAAAGGGAAATCTTCTCTAACATTGTGAAATAGAAAAAACAAGCTTAAATGCCAGGAGCCTGGCAGAGAGCATTGGGGAAGCCGATGTACGCCTGAAGGAATACTGAATCTTGCAAGTGGTGGCGTTGCCATATGGAATCCGCGGCAGGTCTGGGTCCCAGCAAAGTATGCTGAAACCTTATGGGACGCGAGTAACGTAATATATGTTCGGCAAACCTGTGCAGAGCATCCAGAAATCGCAGGACGTGGGGAGCGAGCCCATGATGTGACGAGAAGCTATAGCGGAAACATCCCAAAGCTGACCTCAGTGAATCAACCCACGCTAAATGAAGGTACCATGGTGATTCCGAGAAGGGGGTGGAGGGGATCAGATGAACGCTATCACATTAACTGTCACGTTGAATATGAAAAGTTGAGAAAGCAAGAACTTGTATGTGGGGAGAAACCATGAAAGTATACCTATTGCTAAATATTGGTAGCTTAGTAGAATAGACTATGAGAAACCAAGTGAGCTAATTCAGAGCGGAAATTTCCAATTTCAGAGAAACATGAGGGGAGAATCTAACAAAAGGTCACAGGAACAGGCCTCCGTTACCTCAAGAGGAAATCCATACTAAGAGAGAGAAATACCCAACCAGAAACTGCTCTGTATCTAGAAGGACAAAAGGCAGAGTAATTGGAAGGCAAAGAGCGAATTACTAAGGACAGAGTTTACCTTGTCAAGTTTAGAGATACTTAGGATGAGAAAAATAACTAAAGGTCCCAGAAGGAGTGGCCTCCGATATCATAAGAGGAAGCCAATAGTAAGAGTGAAATACCCCGCGCTACAAGTGTTTAAAAAGATAAACGTAAGGGAGGCATGGTATCACAAGTATCACACTGACACGAGTTACACATTTCAAAACCTTTATTCAATTCGTGTGGTTTGGAAAAACTCCTACTTTGCCCGATAGCTAAGGTGGGCATAGTCTCTACCATCAAATAATAAAGAAAACACAGTCCTAGGAGTAAGGCGGCCTAAATAGGATGACACACTCTGGCTCAGGCTATAAACGAAAGGCAGTTCAAAACGTGGGTCGAGGCCCAATTTGCCTTCGTTATTCATTTATTCTAGCTTTCTAAAGTTCCTTCAAAGTCAAACGAAAGTTCATGTAGGCCTACCTCAGTAAGGCTCGCACCTTTCAACCAAAAAGTAACTGATTCAACAAAGATCTCCCTCAGCCGGGCCGAGGCTTCGGGGGTTTCCTTTCCCAAACTTCATTCACATTCTTTAGGGCAGAGGTGCACAACTGATTTTGGCAGAAGGCCGAATTTACCTTACATGCTGCCTATAGTGGGCCAAAAGGTTCATGTGGGAATGGTGGGGGAGGGGTGGGGGGGATGGGAGGCCTTTTCAACCCCCAAAGTTTATTGGTCACATGGAAAAAGTTATCCTTTTTGGAGGTGTCCCGGTCTTTATTTGTATTTGACACTTACATTTTGTAGTACACATTTTCCATTCCACTTGTATCATTTCTTATTTGCAAAGGACATATTGGCACTAGAATAAATATGCAAATCATACAGGATAAAAAGACTGCGCTCAAACATTTCACAATTTATGTTGGTTTGGATTTGGAAGGCACAAGATCTGCCATGTTGCACAGCAACTGGCACGGCTGTAAGTGATCAATGAACCATGATTATTTGGGAGATGAACAGTGAACCAGACATACTTGATGAGTGAGAAACATTGCAGCGTTTCTCAGCTGTCAATTTCTGGATCTCGGGCTCCAGTGATGATGATCCTACTCTCAGGATAGCATGGAGATGTTGGTCAGTGAGTCTTGTCCTTAGGCTGGAATTATGTAGTTTCTTTTGCGAAAAAACATGCTCACCAATGCAAAAGCTGCCAAACATAGATAACCTATTTAATGCTTACATTGACATTTTGAGGAATTGAGCAATGTTCAGAGACTGATAAAAGGCTAATAAAGGCATCGCTATACTTATTTTTGAGGGCACTACAGCACTGAAGTACAATCACTTCGTTGAAGTTTAGGTTACACACTGTCGACATCAGCAGAGAAAAGGGTCTGCAAAAAGTTTGAGATTCAATGTGATTTTAATTGTGTGAAACGAGTCTCTAAAACTTTTTGCGGTTCATTCCGGACCTTCACATGCCGATACCATCCTACATACTTGTCATGAGAGAAAACCTCTACACATGCAAGGACCTCACCCCCATCTCAGCAAACAGACTAACAAGCATACACCATGCATACATACACACATGCAGGTCCGACCCCCCCCACCCCCCCCCCCCAGCCCTGCAGCGCAACATACACTGTCCATAATACACACACAAAAAACATACACATACATACCCCCCCCTCCCCCCCCTCTCCAAAATATGTACTTACCAGGCTAGCTGGAACGCTGGCGAGGTTTCTGGTACTACGGCTGGTGTGGCAAGGCTGAAATGCCTTCCGGCATCAAGCCTTATTGACCACGCCAGCCGTAGTGCTGGCCCTCCATTGGTGCAGCACACACGCACTACATGACTCGTAGGAGCTACGTGGTGCATGTGCACTGAGCCAGTGAGGGTCAGTGTTTCCGGCCCGGAAGACAATCAAAGGCTTTTCCTAATGGAGGGCGGCCGATGCTGCTTGCGGGCCGCACTCCATTACGAAAGGTTTTGTTCCTGGCAGGGCAGACAAAACAGCATAGCGGGCCGCAACTGGCCTGCAGGCCGTAAGTTGTGCACCTGTGTTCTAGTGGTTCCCTTCCCCTAACTTATTTCATACTTCTGGTCTCCCCCAGTCGGGCTTTGACCTTCACTGATGCTGAAGACTTTCGAAAGTCTTTTACCATAGATCTCTGCAGGACCACTTTGGCTTTCACTTTAACTCTTCTTAAATGTTTGCCACAATGTCTCTTGGTATTGGTAGTTATTTACCATCAAAAAAGTTCAAAGAAATCTTCCTCTTCAAGCATTCACCTTTTCACTTCCCCTTTTGCCGGAGTTAGTCCTGACCATTACGCATTTCAGAGTTCGTTCACTTTGCCGCTTTATAACCAAACATTTCACATTTCGAGGAGACTTTTCAGTGGGCTACTTCCTTTCGGCAGACCACTCCTCTCCTCTGTATCACTGGCTTCACAGCAGCCACTTAAAAGTTCTCACTGGTTAGCTCTCTTTCACGTGTCATCAGCATGTGTGCAACCTTCACTTGTGAGATACTGTTGCCTCTTCAATATTTACTTGACACAAACCGGCCTTTCACGTCTTTCAGTAACTCACTGGTTGTGCTCATTCCTTTCTTGTATCAATGGCTTTGATTCATGAGTCAAGCTTAATACCACAGGCTTGGTCTTGCCTCCCCAACTCTGTTGTTCACCCGGAAGGGTGTCCTTAGAACACAATGCAGGTTTCTTCTTGTCTGCGGTTTGGCTTGCTCTGTGGCGTCTTCACGGTTTCATGGAAGCAACAACCTTCTGCTGGGATCTTCAGGGCTTACCCTTTGCTATAATTCCTCGATTGGTGGTCCTGCTCCAATGGGTTTGCCTTCTCCATGGAAGATCTGCTCCTTCTCGTGTCCCACCTTGCTCAGAGTGTCGCTTTGTTCTGCCTTTTATCCGTGTGGGGAGTGCTAATAGGTATCAGATGTATGTGATTAAAGTCAGGTGCCTGCCCTATTAGCGGGACATGTCCAATGAGATATGCAAGTGTTAACCTCTTTACTCTGTCGCCCTCTTCCTCGGCTCAGTGTTTGTGTAGAAAGGGGGAGGGGGGAGTTGGGATGTTGGAAGAGCCTATAAAATAGGATGGGGTATGGGCACGGGAAAGGGGGGGGATACTGCGTCTCACATCGGTTGCCTAACCCGCACTCCCTGAAGACCCCCTCACCCCTGTGATTCTTTTGTACTGGTCCACCCCCAGGGTCTGGATCCAATTGTGATGGCCGTGCCCCGGCCAAGAGAGAGAGAGAGAGATTGATAGATTGATCCCTGGGGACTAGAAAGTGAGACACCCTTTGGTTTCTCACAAAAAGGGAAGAGAAAATTGCCACAAGGAGTGGGAGAATATGAGGAAAAGATGTCGGAGATTTGCTGAGACGAAAGCCTCCACCCTAAATCGAGATCTGCAGAGGCTCATCTGTCGAACAGTAACAAGAGGAGACATATTCTTTATTTACTTTGTGCCTAACAGAACTGTACTTTTTGGAAAAACCTGAAACAAAGCCTGGGGAAAAGTGGCTAAAGGGAAGATACCCAAGTTAGTTATATATTTAGAAGTTGGGCCAGACAGGAATAGTTAAGTATAGATCACTAAAACTTCCCTGTTGCATCAGAGTCCTTCTGGTTGTGCAAAGGGTGAGGTGAGGTTAGGGGGTGGGAGATGCAGGGTGAGGTGAGAACACTGAGCGGCGAGGGGGCGCAGTGAGTGCATGTGGGGTGCGGTAGGTCGAGGCGGTGCAGTTCAAGGCATGTGGGGGGCGTAGTTCAAGGTGAGGGAAGGGGTCTGTGAGGGGAGGGTGTGGCCATGGGGGGTGTGGCGAGGCCAGGTGGGCCGGTGAGAGGTGAGTTGGCAAAGGGTAGGAGAAGGCGAGAGGAGAGTGTGGAACATCAGAGGGACAGAAGAGGGATTCGAGGAGAGGGAAGGGGGTGTTGAAATGGCACAGGGGAGGAATGGAAGAACAGTAGTAAGATGAAAGGAAAGAAGAGAAGAGCGGGTGAGTGTAAGAAGGGGCCAGCGTATCTGCAAATGGCACAAAGAATCAATTGCCACTATTTTGAGAACACTCCGGGGATAGATACACTTTGAGAGAATCCCAGAGGGAGATAGAGCGATAAGCCATTAGCCTTTGGGCTCTCATCAATGCTAGCCATAAATCGGTATTCCGATCACTAGTGGGGAAACATGGAATTTAGCAATGCACAGGCTATGGAGGGGGACGCCTATTGGTTTAATCCACCCCCCTGGTTTTTCCAGGCAGTGCAATATGTTTAGCAAACTATATTTTGAGCAGTCTGTTCATATTCAAATTGAACATTTCACATATCTTAACTCGTTTAAGAAAAACAAATAAAACCTAGAACTACTCCCCAGTTTCTGTGAATTAAGGACTCTGACACGTCATGTGGGCTTGTTCAGGCACCGTTACAGGGGCACCCTACTTGGAGAGAGATGTGAGAAGATGGGGCACAACAGCAGAAACCAGTCCTAGATGCTAACCTTGCAGGGTATTATTAGAGACATGCAGAGTCCCGCCCCATTTGAAGATCCCCTGGAGAATGCTTACGAGGGTCACAGTGCCTGAGTCCCCACAAATGAAAAGATGATGCTTGAGACATAAAAGGATAGACTTGCCGATTAACAGCTTTGGGTATTTACCTAGAGCCTAAATCAGCTAATAGATGCCTTGTTAAGTTATTTACTGTGGTTAGTATGGCGAAGCACCCCAGGAAAGTCGGGGCCTTGCTGATCAACCTCTCCCCCACCTCAACCCACCTTCAGAGGGGGAGATAAACCATTGGTTTTGTGGGGATACACTGTGGTTCACCAAGCAAGAATCCAAGCGAGAAAGCACCTTAAGATTGCTGGAACCCACTGTGTGTCTCCAGTTTGATACCATGGAGGCCTTGGTGCAGTGCATTCCGCCGTGAGTCATTGAAGTGGCAATGACTGTAGGTTCCGGAACGGACATAGGTGAGCAACATGATCAGGGTCCGCCCAAGCAAGCCCTACATCCATGGGGAGAACTCTGAAGTGAGTCAGAGAATTGAGCAGGATGACTCTTCCTTTGTTCTCCCGATCCATCCGTAGAGCCTGGTTTGGAATTGATTACAGGGAGCACCTGGGCAAGGATTCAGACGTAAGGAAAGTCCCGGGGCTGCACCCACTGAATTCTGTGACTTTAGGTACTGTTGGTTGATTTGACTGAGCTGGAGATGACGCAGGAGGACCTACCCCAGAGAGAGGCTGGCGGTAAGACGCAGCATGAATCTGAAAGCTTGCGATTAGAAGATTCATCTGAGACCCGATAAGCCCACTCCAGAATTAAACGGAGATAAAGACTGGACCATTGCCTCCGAGAGATCCTTCTATGCCAGAGGGAGTACGAGCCCTCACGGGAGGAGACACAACTTAACTTAGGTTTCAATGACCCCGAAGACAAACCAGCCCAATCTATAGCTACCATGCTAGCTAAACATGGCCTAACCCAAAAAGTAATCGCTGCTACGCACAACAAAGGAAGGACCCTTGACTGGCTTGCCACTTTAAACTGCGATACCACTATCAATAAAGTTACCCCTCAACAGTGGACAGACCACTACCTTATTGACTTTTCCTTAACTCTTGATAAACAAATTACCAAAGCTAAAGCCATGGCTCTTCCCCTACCTACTAGATCTAAAAAAAACATCACAGCGGACAACTTCCTGCCACTCCTACTCTCTACCATCAATGGCGCACAGACAGCCTTAATTGATCTCAAAACCCAAATTGATGGGCTCAACGACAAGGGAATCACTGCCATGCTACTCCTCCTTGCTCCTTGACCTGTCGGCAGCCTTTGACCTGGTGGACCACACAGTCTTGTGTGAACATTTGGCATCAGCTGCCTACTTCTCAAGTGAGGCGCTAGCCTGGGTCCAATCATTTTTGGACAACCGAACTATGAGAGTTTTCTCCACATCGTCATCAGCAGATCCCATCAAAATAGCCTGTGGTGTACCCCAAGGCTCTTGTGTCTCACCAACCATGTACAATATATTTACCAAGCCCCTATTCGACAAATTGGACAGACTGGGTGTCACCTACCCTAACTATGCAGATGACACCCAGATATTCATTCCCCTTTCGGGCAATTTTGTCTCCGACACGGCCTTGGTAAATGAAATATACCTCATTCTGTCATGGATGGCCAATCACGGCCTCTGCCTGAATGATGACGAAACTGAAATCCTGCTCCTCGGCGCTGCTGCTAACCTTAAGGAACTTGGCCCCAACTACTCTGCATTCAACATTGACGGCAACATAATTACAGTAGCTAAAGTAGTGAAAACATTAGGCTTTCACCTTGACTCTACCTTGACGCTGAAAAAAACAGGTAAACTCCCTAGCATCCTCCACCTCCTACACCTGCAAGCTTATCAGAGCATGCCAAGCTTTCCTCACACAAGCAAGCTGTATCATCCTTGCAAACGCCTTAATACTCTCCAGACTCAACTACTGCAATGCCTTGTACTCGGGAGCCAACAAATACATCAATGACAAAATGCAAATCCTGCAAAATACCGCCCTTAGAACTGCCCTCAACTTACCTACCAGAGAACACACCTCTAATTTAAGAAGAGAACAACAGTGGCTAAAAATTAGCAAAAGGATTTCACTCAAAATAGCCTCACTAACCTATAAATGCCTTAATAACGCAGCTCCCCCTTACCTTGCAGAGAGAAAAGTGAGAAGAACATCTGCCCATCCTACCAGAGCTTCCAACTCCTACTGCCTACAGACACTGAGATTCAGGCTACAAAAAAACAGGTGGCAGTAGTTTCCTGGTTAAGGTGGCCCAGTACTGGAACTCTCTCCCATTTGACATCAGAATAGATCAATCCTATTACAGTTTCAGACGTAATATTCTGAAATGGCTACATTCCATCGACTCCCAAGACTAACTGTAACCCCACCTCAGCCTTTGAACTCTGTCCCGACTTTAACCTCTATGATTGTACATATACATTCCTTCCCCAGATTTGTTCAATTACTTATTTGCAAATGTTTTCCTTTTTCTTCATGTACCCGTGTGCCTCTGTAACTAAGCTTAAAGTATCCATGTATTCTGGTCTCTGTTGCCTCAGTTACCTTTGGGTTTGGTGCGCCATACAAATTAATAAACAAACAAACTTAGGGCAGTCCAATTACAGCAATGGCCTGAAGACTAGGACTTGGACCACCAGAGAAAAGTGAAGATAAGGCATAGGAAATTAAGATCTATGCCTGCTCCCCGGATACTGGGAGCACCAGGAGTTCTTGCCTGGATTGAAGTTAGATTTCCTAGGGAAGAACCTTGTTTGTTCTCCTGTGTTAATTGGATCATGGTTGGTTCAGGATGCACAGCCCCTGGCGAACGCATTCTGAAAACTGCACCTTTGGAAAAGAGCCATTCGCTTGCCAGATTGGTTTGGGTCGTTCTAGCCGTTTTCTCTGAAAACCAGAGATGAGCATCTACCTTGGGGTTCCTAGGAAGGGTCATGATACCCCAATCCTCCCCCACACCCCACTTCAGCCCTCCCCTGCGTGCCACACCCTGGTTTGTGGTAGAGATTTCTGAGAGGTGAGTCAAATCTCAATTCCCCAGAGATTTTCATTGGGGGGTCCCCCCGTTCTGCAACTTCTTCTGGAGTCAGGCTTCCGACCTCTGGAACCCTTGGGGTCTCCTGTGGTCTTACCTGGGGTTGATTGTCCCAGCATATGCACCTGTAGCATAGATCAGCTGTAACTCCAGTAGTATGGATGGGCCTTTTAACTTTAACCATTATATCCTGTGGAGCGGTGAACAGACACAAACTATCCTTAAAGTGACTTTGGGATACTTACCTGCCTCTGGACATTTTTTCTGAATCCTGTAGTGGTCCTTTGAGCTCTGGGCTGATTCACATTTCTGTACTTACCTGTGACTTTCTATCCTTTTTCTAAAGTCATCCCTTCCATTTCTGTAATGGTAAATATGGTTTATAGTGACTTTTTCAAATGGCTTATTTTCGAATGCCATTTTCTCGAGACAATTTTGCCGATTAGTTTATTTTTTTTAAATTTTTATTTTTATTTTATTTTTGAAATGGGGGGGTTCCCCAAACCCCCTTTTTTAAACACTTTTTTTAACTTACGAAAACCAAAAAAAACACACAAAATAAAAAAAGAATACATTTGAGAAAAAAAATTCAACAAAATGGTGTTTCGAAAATAAGTTTTCGAAAAAATGAGCGGATACCACTAGATATACTTGAAACACTAATTGCACTGGTAAAGGTGTTTGAGGCTTGCGGAATCTTAGATCACATGCTATGCATTGGCCGACATCTAGTGGAAGCTGCAGGGTATTACAGTTGTTGTTTTCGAAACTCAAAGGGACGTCGCCAGGACGTGCCAGTAATACTATCCCTAGTGTGACGTCCACATAGTCCTTCATGCATCTAGGTCCCTCAGATTGTGTTTTTCCACCATCATCGTCGGACGCTATAACAGAGTTCTGTGTCGGCTAACAACATTAATTATTAGTTATTAGAGCTAGTACTTTCTATCCTTTATTTACCGACCTTCGATGAACATCTTTGCCGGTGGAAAGGACTAATGTCGTATAACAAAGAGCTGACTCGTCGACACCATTCAGCCGTGGAAGGCCTCACTGGGTCTTGGCCAAGCACAGCTGACAAATCAGTCGGTACAGATCCTGGCCGACAGCACCACTGCAATGTTCTACATCAATAAGCAGGGGAGCACACATTCTCCAAATCATATGAAAATGGGCACTCAAGCGGGGGATGTTCCTAACTTCCCAACATGTTCCATGGGAACTCAACACACTAGCAGACTCGCTAAGCAGAGATCCCCTTCCAGAAGAAAACAAATTGCGGCTTGACACAAGCGTCTTAGATCACATCTTCTCACAGTGGGGTTACCCCGCAATAGACTTGTTCGCTACAAGAGAAAACAAGCAATTCCCAGATAGATGTGGAAGGTAATTACCGTTACTGAAATGTTTGATTCTTGGAGGCATTTGCCATAGTTTACTAGGGTTCCATATTCTATGGCTTTAAATGTATTAGTGCTGCCAAATTGGGCATTAATACTGTTTTAAGGCCCTAGGTGCTCTAACTGTATGGGAAATTGTGAATTGTGTTTCAGACTTAAGTGATTGTAGTTCTTTTTCATCAGGATAAAATGGTTTCCTTTTTTAATCCCATACCCTGCCATGTGTATTAGGTGCTGGTTTTCAGTCTAGAGCCTTCAACATATACTAGGGTTGGGATGTGTCTTTAGCACACTGCACTTAGTTGTGTAGGCTACTATGTATTTACCTACTGATTGAGTTGGAATCCTGGGTCTCCCCACCATCCTGTTTTATGTTGAGTACTTTCCCTTGGCAAAAGACCCGCATATAGACATTGGGGTTAGGAGAATCCTTGTACAGGCATTACATTAGAAGTATACTTGAAAAAATATATATGTATGTACTTGATATATTTTTAATACTGTATATTATGACTGAAGTACTTATTTCAGCTGATAGCTTTGTGTGTCTTTATTAAAGTATATATTTTCAGTATATCTGTATGGTATATTTTCTAGAGGTGTGTGTGTGTGGACTTATTGCATTTGTGTTGATTGCTACCCCTGCCTGACAGTTGTGTTGCTATGCCCACACTACCCACGTTTGGCTTACATTTCTTGTCGGGTGCATTAGCCTTCTCCACACACCCCCCTAGGGTTAGTTATTGTAGCGCCCTCACCTCAACAGAGGATACAGAAACGGTCTTATCAAAGGCATATACTTCACAATCTCAACGGGTATGCATTTTTTGCAGGGATTATATACGTTTCCTTCATGTCCGTTTGTTTTTCTGGTGTGGGATTGGAATTTAGTGTGGTTATTGCTTATGCACACTGCGTTTGATGCTGTGCATTCATGTTCTTTTAGATTACTCGCGCTTAATCTTTTTGTGGGTTATGCTGGTGCCCATTTTAGCAGGGGCGTGACTAAAAAGACTGTCTAGGTGTCTCATTCTCTGCATCTCGGAATGCTGGTAGTGATGTGCATAAAGGTCTCAGCTTGTTGGACCAGAGGGTTGGCTGCCACCTCTGCTGGGATTGCTGTGAGGGGAGGCAGGGTGGTCCCTGTCCTGGACATTTGCCAGTCGGCTAGATGTGCCGCATTGCATACATTTGCCAAACATTACTACTTGGCTTCGCAGTCAGGGTTTGATGGTTACTTTGGTAGAATAGTGCTCTGGTGTAGATGGTGTCCCTTGCTTTCTCCCGGTCTATGTACTGCTATGGCAGGAAGGAATCCAATAGAAGAACAAATTACTTCTGGTAATGTTCTTTCGAATGGATTGTGTCCTCCAACGTATTCCACATCTTTGACATGTAATGTCCACAGCCGTGCTGCTTTGGAAATTTTTCAGCAGAGGGCGTCTTGCGTCGGGTCGATGTCCCTGGAAGGCCTCCGTCGAGGGTGACTGCATCGGATTTTATAAGTAGGACGCATGGTGCCAGTAGCCTCAGTTCTGTTTTTTCCACAAACGTCTTTTCTTCGAGAATTCGGTGTGCCTTGTGTTATCTACTTTGATAATGTTTTCTTCTTCTACGCCGCCGACCCCATGGTCAGGCTTTAAAAAGTGCAGGTACTGTAAGTCCAAGATGTCCATCACAGACCCGCACTGTATCTGCTTGTGGTGTCTGTGCGAGAACCATGACACGGACTGCTCGAAGTGCCAGTCGTTGACTGCCAAGGCCTTGCCGGAGAGTAAGGGGAAGTTGCAGTTAGGTCGGATATCCAAACCCCCGTAAATCCAAAAAGACTACTGGTCTTTCCATCGATGACTCGAGGGGTAACTCTCCCTGTCAGAGGGAGTCCAGGGGATCTCGGTCCCGGAGTGCTTCTCGCCACTCATCCTTGTCTTGGCACTCCCGGAAGCAGCGTCTCCGGTCGCCTTCCCCGTCAGATGATGGTTCCATGGGGAAAGTGGCTTACCCCATTAAATCCTCTACTCTGGAGGAGTGGGAGGCATTTAGAGAGAAAATGCTTGAGATTTTTCAATCTCGGGGCACTGTTCCATCCGCGCCTTCGGTTGAAGCCGGCAGGGAGTGGTTTCAGTCCGACACTCGTGCACTTTCGGGCCTGGGCAGTCGGCGTGATAAACATCGGGAACCGTCGAGGTCCTGTTCAGATAAGGCTCTGGTAGATCGCCAGAGACGTGCCAGATCCAGGTTGCGGTCTTCGTGCCCAACGAAACCGTAGAAGTCTGGGAAGGTGTCGACTCCGTAAGCGCTGTGTCCATAGAGTACAGCTTTCGGGGCCTTTCCCTTAGCACCCTTGTCGTTGACACTGAACCCGTCAGCGCCATCGGGGCCTACAGGCCTGAATTTGCCGGTGGAGGCCCCTAAGGCTGTGGAACCTCCGAGAAAGGATCTAAGACTGTGAGGCCTATTCTTGACTCCAGGTCTACTACTGTACCTAGGAAGGAGTTCTTTCATTCTCTACAGAGCATCTATGAGGAGAGATCTGATGTGGAGTTGTAGCCTTTTGATGCTCCTTTTGACACTCCTGACGCTCCTGACATGGTCTTTTCTGGGGACAGTCAGGAGGAGGATCTGCATCAATCTTTACATGATGCCAGTGGCCTAGACGCAACTTCTGAGATGGAGTTTGGCAGGTGGTTCAGGCGGCCACAGCCATCTCGAGGCAGGCGGCGTACCCTACCATCCCTCCAGATAGGCACGACAAGCGCTTCAATGGATGGGCACGCAAGGTATTTTCGGCTGGGAGTATGGCCCTCAAATCGGCCAACTCCACTTGTGCCTTAGCCAAATTTTCGTACACTTTGTGGAATTCTCTCTGGCGGCTGAGCATATTCCCGAAGGGGAAGAAAGGGATGGGTTCCTTGCTATTGTGCAGGATGGCAAGGATGCCATGTGTGAATCCCTTCAGTCTGGGTTGGACACGGCTGATAGTGTCAACCGGTCCATGGCTGCGAGCACCGTGATACGCAGGTTTGCGTGGTTGCGGATGTCAGTGTTTGCACCGGATGTGCAGGCCCGTCTTCTCAACATGCCCTTTGATGGTTCACATTAGTTTGGTAGCAAGGCTGACAAGAGCCTTGAGAGGTTGCAAACCTCCAAAGCAGCTGTTAAATCTTTGGGCGCAACTGTGCGACAACCTCTGCCTTTTCATCCTTGAGGACAGCAGTGGAGGGGGTTGCTTTAGTCACTACTCCTCATCCTAACCCAGAGGGAAGCGTTACTGGATATGGGCATTGATGTCCTGAGGGTGGAAGAAGAGAAGGGGCCTAGTGGTCGCCAACTGGAAATTCCTATTAGTATCTCCCTGGGGAACCTAGTCCAACAGAATAGGGGGGGAGGGGGTGGGAGTAACCAATGATGTGGGTTGGACAACAATAATCTCCTCTTTATGGCAGAAACTGGTCCCATGATCAATCCCGGGATGTAATAACCACAAGGGAAGATGAACATTTTTTGGTCAAATCTTGGAAATCCCATGGTAACTCGTCTCTTTACTAACCAGGATTGTGTAAAAGAACTAAGATCAGCCAACTGTGTATGTTTTCAGGAGACTTGGCTTATCTCAGCCCCTATTCTAGATGGTTTCACTATTTTCACTCAACCTGGGAAACAAGGACCTGGGGGTAGACCTTCGGGGGTTGGGGGGGGATTGCTGATAGCTATCGATAATTCATGGGGGCTGACTGGAGCAAATATTGAAAATCTGCCATTTGGGGCCCTGGGAATTGAACTATGCACTGGTAATGAGAAGAGTAAGGTTCTAATTATCAATATTTTTTGGCATAATGGGATTGCTCCCTTAGATGAGTTTCTGGGTACAATTCGGGTCATCATTGATCTTTGGTCTGAGAGAAACCTGAATGGAAGAATTATGGGGCTTGTGGACTTTAATGCTGATTGTGACCAATATGAACCCCTATGGAATGGGGAAGACATAAGGGAGGGGGTTGGCAAAAAGATCACGAGGCAACAAATGGAGATTGGCGCTGGAGGGGCGTGGTGTTCATCCTCTTGTGGGTCCCAACTCCAATCAAGACGCTATAGGGGATTGGAATACATGGCATAAGGGCCTCAGCAGTTCTTTGATAGATTATATCTTTGTCTATTCCTTCTTTATGAATCATTGCCACTCCTTCGAGTTTAAGTCTAATGTCTGGACTGACCGTTCAATTATGATGGCCTCTTTTCACTGCTTTCAAACCACGGGGGTTTCTATGACCCAGACCCTGGTAACGTCTAATGTGGCTGGGAATGCAGTCAAGTGGTCTAATCGAAATATACTACAGCTCAACTCAAGGGTAAGGAGTGCTCTTGACCAGTCCTACAAATGGAAGATGGGATGTTATAATTCTATTGTGTTTCAAAACCTTGTAGAGGGCATAGTCACTGATATTGGGGCTGCCCGGGGGAGCAGATGTAAATCAGCAATTAGACATCCTCATGTCTTCAGCTCAGTAGCTGCAGAGGAAAAAAAATCTGAGGAGAGAGATCCGTATGAGGAGGATCAACCACCCTGAGCAAACTATATGTAACAATCTAATTAGCAAGGTGATACAGGCCTACAGGAACCGTTGTAAATCTCGCAAGCACATGGTCTTAAAACAGGATGCAGAATTGATGCTTGGCATTCTGATGAAGGCTGATGTGAGCGCGTTTTGGTACCTTGTAAATGGCCAAGACCCCAACTACTCTGTATCCCAGCTCAACTGCATCTCTGAATGTGCTTGGGTTAGTTCTTTGAAGACAGATTTGGGCCCCCTATGTTGCCTAGTGATACTTGAAATGTAACCTTGACCAAGAAGTATGATAGTTGGGACCCGTATTTAGATCTGGCCACCATTGATGGCCTAATAACCAGATCAAAGTACTCCCGGGCACCTGGCCCTAATGGTCTAATGCTACCTTTAAGAATGACCGTATCCTCTGGTCCAACCTCCTGTTTTTATAATTTAGGGATATCCTCTCGACAGGAATTACTCCTGATTCTAGGAATACAGCTCACGTGATTCCGATATTCATTTGTGGGGGCAGGACAGATCCTAGCAACTATCGGCCAATCTCATTGATGACGACTGTAAAATCCTCTGGGAATTCCTGCTCTCACACTTGGAGAAATGGTCATCTAAACATCACCCGTTAAACCAATTCCAGACTGGTTTTAGAAAGGGTCATTCAACTCACATCAATAGATTGGCCCTGAAATGCATTCAAGAGGAGACCTGGAACCTACCAATGGGTTGCACGTTTATGGCTTCAATCGACTTAACTTCCGCTTTTGACTTTATTGATTGGGATAGGCTTTGGGCAAAATTAACCAAATGGGGGTTGCCAGAGGGTCTTCTAAGACTTATTGCGGGGGTCTATGAGAATTGTGGCATCCGGGTTCGACTGAATCAGAAAGGGATCCATCTAAAAGAATTCGCTTTTTCCAAGGGGTGAGGCAAGGCTGCGTTTTAGCACCTTGGCTTTTCAATCAGTATTTCTCGGAAGTAACTATATCCCTGGCCATTGAGGGACTAGTTGCACCTAAAATTGGCAAAGAGAAAATCGTGCCTAATATATGCAGATGATATTTTGATCTTTGACTGCAATAAAGCAGGGCTACAAAGATCACTGATGAAATTTGAATAATTTGCCAATGACAATGGGTTAGTTATTGATCTGACAAAAACGAAGATCCTTGCATTTAAAAAAAAGAAAGTTCCAAATAGAGGCTTTGTATGTTCAGTGGGAGCTATGCCACTGAGGTTGGTTGATTCAATCCGGTACCTGGGCTTTGAGGTTTTTGCGTCTAGATGCACTAAATCTGCGAATAACATCTTGTTACACAAGGCAAAAATTCTGCTGTCCCAGGTACTCCAAATTGATTGCAAGTTCGGTAGATTTTCTCTGAAACCCTCGAAGGGAACATTGTCCCTAAGATGATATATGGATTAGAGTTAAGAACTGAGAACCTCAGTAATATGTTGAATAAAATTGAGGGGAAAATCTGGAGGTGCATTTTGGGAGACCTGAATGCCGTTCCAATCGCAGCCATTCACTTTGAGTTGGGATTGGTCTCATTGTGGGCTCGGGTTAAACGGGCTCTGCTGGTTCTTTATTCTGAAATTCTCAATTATACCCGATTCTCTTTACCAGTTAATGTGGTGAAATCTCGATAATTCTCAGGTATTAAAGGCCTTGAGATTACGATCAGATTTAATCCTGGCTGAGATTGGGATGACAGTAGAAATATTCATTAATAATCCGGTGAGGACCAAGCGGGCCCTATTTGACCACTGCTGGGCAGTGGATACTGACCAATTTCACTCTTACCCATCGATGAGTCATCTGACACATGAGCATAGAAGACGTGGCACTTTTATCTAGGTTCCAGGTACAATTCCCTAACAGATTCTATCGGGGTATTCTCTTGAGGGTAAAATGGAACTTGCTCCCCACTCGCGAAATCCAACTCGGGAGATCCCTCATTGCTCCAAAGAATGCCTCTTCTAGGTTCTGTCGGGGTAAATTGGAAACTCTTGGGCATTTGGTCCTTGAATGTCCCTTCTTACAGGGCCGTAGAGCTAATTTTCTAAAGCAGCTGTTTGTCTCCTTATCTACATGATGAAGACCTTATCTGGAAACATTGCCTTCACAATTTCAACATACGTGAAGGGCTGGCTCTGGCTGGTTTTATTAAATCTCTGCACATAGAGGTAGGAAGGATACGACCAGAAACATTGAGATAGGCCATTCTTTGGTATCACTAAGCCCTTTTTTTGTTTTATTTAGTTCTTAATGTTTTGTTTGTAGGGAATACTTCGATTGTTTGCACCACCAGATTAATAATAATAACTGTTATTTTTCTTTTTTTGAAAACTCAAATTGTGAAATTGGTAATTTCTGGCTTTTGTTTTCTGTTTTTTCTTTTATCATGGTGGCATTTGCTTTTTTAGCCTTGTTATGAAACAGCTGTTATGAAACTGTTTTTTTTAATCACATGTGTTATCAAACAGCCGTTGCTGATTTTCTTGTTTTTTATGTGCTTGTATGTTTGCTATTTGATTCTGTCTTTTGTAAAGGTTTGAATTAACCAAATACAAATAAAAAATAAAAAAAATACTACTCCTCTTTTGGTAGAGCGAGAGGAGCGGCCAGTTAAAGGGGCCACCGTAAATGTCCTTGTGGTGGACGGGGGCGAGGTGCCAAAGCTGCTCAAGCAGCTGCCTCTTTGCCTTCAGGCGCTGTCGCAGCCGCTCCAAAACAGCTATGAGGCCAGGTCTCATTGTTCGCCGGTTGGGGGCAGACTGTCTCAGCATCTCGAAGAGTGGTGAGCCATTACTTCAGAGGCGTGGGTTCTGGAAACAATAACCCACGGCTACTGCCTACTCTTCCTAAATTGGCCTCACGACAATCCGCCGGGGAAACACTTTGATGATTCCGGATCCGCTCCTTGTGCAGGAAATCTTAACCCTGCTGGAGAAAGGCTCTATAGACCTAGTGCCTGTGGTGGAGAGGAACAAGGGCTGGTATTCCCCATATTTTTTGATTCCCAAGAAAGACGGAGGACTGGGAACCATCTTGGACTTGCGTTGCTTGAACAAGTTCCCCAGGAAGGACAAGTTCAAGATGGTCACTCTTTCTCAGGTCCTTCAGGCCCTTCGACTTCAGGATTGGTTGATGTAATTGGACCTACAGGATGCTTATTTTCATGTGCCGATCCATCCAAAGCACAGAAAATACCGGAGGTTCGTGGTTTGCAGCTCGCACTTTGTTTCGGGTACTGCCATTCGGGTTGACCTCCGCCCTGAAGGTCTTCACCAAGCTCATGGTTGTGGTGGCAGCGTATCTCAGGAGAGGGGGGTTCACGTCTACCCCTACCTGACGACTGGATGATCCGAGCGCATTCTCCTGAACAGGCCTTGGATCATCTCAGCCTCACCTGCCACTCCCTTCACAAGCTGGGCTTCTCCTTCTCCCTCAATTTCACAAAGTCGCATATGACACCTTCCCAACAGCTCCAGTATATCGGGGCTGTGTTGGACACATCCTTGGAAGTTCTCGCCACCCAAGGTGAGGGCTCATCACATTGTCCAGATGGTCGAACAAATTTCAACATGCCCAGAGTCTCCCGGCTTTCGAATTCTTAAGGTTGCTCGGCCTCATGGCATCCTGCATTTTTCTGGTGCCAGAGGCCAGACGGCCTTCAATGGGCTCTCAGGACCCAGTTGTAGCAATTCTCAGGCAAAATGTAAGATCTCCTTCAGATTCCGCTTAGTCTCACAGGATCTTCTGTGGTGGGCCAGCGAAGGGAAGGCCTTTTTGGCAACCGTGGCCGGAGGTGACGGTAGTGACGGATGCTTCCCTCACGGGATGGGGAGCTCACGCCAACAAGCTGACCACCAGAGGTTGTTGGTCTCCGTCGGAGTCCAGACTTCACATAAATCTTTTGGAGCTGAGGGCCATCAGGCTAGCCCTGTAGGCTTTTCTGCCGTATGTACGCGGGAAGAGTGTCCTGATCATGACGGACAACACAGTGCCATGCATTACCTCAACAAAAAGCGAGGTGTAGGGTCGCTTCTGCTGTGCAGAGAGGCGATGCAGCTCTGGTTCAGGACAATACAGCAAGGAATCTGGCTCTCAGCAGTTAATCTGGCTGGAGAAGAGAATGCAGCGGCGGATGCTATGAGCAGGCAGAGCGTGGGCTCCCACAAGTGGGAGTTAGCTCAGGAAGTCCTTCAGGAGATCTTTGCCCTTTGGGGAACCCCTCACCTGGATCTGTTCGTCACGACCAGTGCCAACCGGAAGTGCAAGACCTATTTCTCAAGGGAATTTCCTCCAAGAGGAGCTTTAGGGGACACGTTCGTCGTGGATTGGTCATTCCTAAGGTTCCAAGGAGTTTGCAGAGGTTCGGGTCCCATATGATCCTAATTGGTCCAGATTGGGCCAGGAGTGCGTGGTACCCGGACCTTCTAGAAATGTCCTTCTGTCCTCCACTCAGTCTTCCCCACAGAAAGTATCTTCTCTCGCGTGAGAAGGGGAGGTAGGGGTGGCTTCTCCATCCAGATGTCAAGACTCTAAACCTTCACGCTTGGTTTCTGAAAGATTGAGATATAAGGATTGGGACCTCTCGAATGACGTGATGGGGGTGTTGCTTTCGGCCTGGCGTCCAGCAACCAAATCCCTGTACCGTTGGCGTACATTTTGCAACTGGTGCAGAGGAAACAATGTCAATCCTTTTCAGTGTTCCATTCTGATGGTTCTTTCTTGCTTTCTTTGGCCCACAAAGTTCTTCAAGTGGGTACCATTAAAGGTTACCTGGCAGCGCTGTCTATTTTCAAGCTCTCGTCTAAAGAATGTTCTTCTTTTAAGGCTCACAAATGTGTTCCCGCCGTCTCCTTTTTTCAGGTGCCGGTTTGGGATCTGAATCTAGTCTTGAAATCCTTGATGGGTGCTCCGTTTGAACCTTTGCACACTTGTCCTTTGAGACTGTTGACCTTAAAGACAGTTTTCTTGATTGCAGTTACATCTGCTCGCAGAGTGAGCGAGTTGCAGGCACTTTCGTCTAAGCCACCCTTAATGTGTTCCACAGGATAGGGTTGTACTGAGGGTACATCCTTCCTTCCTACCTAAGGTAGTGTCTGAGTTTCATTTCAGCCAGAAGGTGGTGCTTCCTGCTTTCTATCCTCCTCATCCTGGTAAGGAAGAGGAGAGACTCCATAGGTTGGACCCCAGGAGAGCTTTTATATTTCTAGGATGTCCAGGGTCAGAGTGGACTACCAACTTTTTGTGGGATACACTGAACACTGATTAGGGCCAGGCTGTTACCAAACAGACCTTGTCCAGGTGGATTATCCTCACCATTGCTGAATGTTACAGATTGGCTGGCAAGGACCCTCCTGAGGGTTTGCAAGCTCACTCCACCAGGGGAGTGGCTACATCCACAGCCCAGCAACGCAGAGTTGCTGTTAAGAAAATTTGTGATGCTGCAACGTGGTCTTCCATCCACACCTTTGTCAAGCATTACTCCCTGGATACTTTCCCTGGTCAATGTATGGCCATCTGATTGGGTATATCTAAATTCTTCCCCCTCCTCCACTCACTGATACTGCTTTGGGAGTCTGTCAAAGATGTGGAATACGTTGGAGGACATAATCCATTCGAAGAACAAGTTACTTATTAACTGGTAACTTTCTTTCGACTGGATGTTGCTGCAACGTATTCCTCCCCGCCCTCCCAGCCTGCCCCTCTGAATAATTTCCTATGCTGGTGCAGCTTGCATTCCCACAAGGCTTTATGCAGTCAAGGAAGCTTGGTGTGCGGTTATGGCACACGTTGTGGAGGGAAAAACATGAACTGGGGCTACAGGCGCCTTGTGTCCTCCTTGTAATATCCGGTGATGTCACCCTCGACGGAGGCCTTTGAGGGACATCGACTCGACGCAGAACACCCTCTGTTGAAAAGTTTCCGAAGCAGCACAGCTGTGGACGTTGCATGTCAAAGATGTGGAATACGTTGCAGAAACATCCAGTTGGATCCAGAAGTTCCAGAAGAACGTTACCAGTTGGTAAGTAACTCTGTTCTTCTGGTGGATGTCCCGCCTGCAGTTTCCTCATCGCTGTACCAACCTGCCCCTCTTGGAGGATAGGTAAATTCACCTTTTGGTTCTCTGGTCCCTCTGCATCTTGAGTGCTAAGGAAAAAGGACAGAACTGAAGTAATGTGACACAGTGCCTCAATGTAGACTGACTGAAAACATATCCAACGTATGTCGAGCCGCGCTGTGCCCCCATGGTCACGGAAAAGTTCCTGAAGCGCAACTGCGCTGGACATAGTCTGGGAGAAACATCCATCCAAAAGAGCATTACAAGAGGTAAGTAATTTGTTCTGCTCCACTTTCAACCCCATTTCCTTGTAGGAAGATCTATTTTATGCACAAACATTGGTGAAGTCTAACCGTATTGAACATTGTTCTAGCAAAGATTGACCATTTTCTCATGCTTTACATCCTGAATATAAAGGAAAAGGTACATTTGTGGCTTGGATGAAGTTTGCTATTCTAAATGTATTGTCTATTTTCTGCAGAGCCAAGCGTTCTAGCCGGCACATTATTAGCTCACACAGATGCAGTGTGGGGCCTCTCCTACAGTGGGATAAAAGGCCACCTACTGTCTTGCTCAGCAGACGGCACTGTAAGGTTATGGAATCCACCAGAAAAAGCCTCCTGCATTGGCACTTACAACTCTGGGAAAGGTGAGTGGTGTAAGCACGTATTTTAATTTATAACCAGCAAATCTGGCTACATCGCTCTGGTTTTATGAGGATTTCTCTCTGCCCAGTGTTCCTCCACTACTAGGTAACAGCTGACTCTCTAATAGTAAAACTAGCCAAGCAGTCACAGCCTCATACAACAATAGAATGTCCACCCAACATTGTTCAAAATGTTTGCTTTGCGATCTGCTGTTAAGGTTTTCCTAGACCCTATTTGTGGGATTCAGAATGATCAAGCCACACCTAGGTTTCGGGGCTTCCCCTTTCTTGCCTGACTCCCCCAAGAGTGAACATGGCAAAGCAACCTGGGGCTAAACATCAGCGATTGAAGCAGGTTGGTAGAGAATGGAAAAACAATATATTTTTTGAAAATATATGCTTTATGCAGGAGAGAAAATATTTTTTACATGTGGGTAACTTTAGTATGGAGTTTGTAATGCAGTGACTCACTGAAATCAATGACGATTAAATTGATGTTTTGTCTACAAATGCTGTGTTTCTAGGCGGGTTTTAATAATTGCGGCAAAACCAATGTTATGTAATGGGATAAAGGGAAAATGACAGTGCCACTATTGTAAGCAAAAGGATCTGTCCAACTTTATAAGTTGTTGCTGACCACAGCTTGTTTCTGATACTACTGTATAGGCCTATGTTGTCCAATCTGAAAAAGATAAGCATAAAGACTTGCGTTTGTAGTCAAAAGAAGCTGTTGAATTTGCAGTTTACTTAAGGTGGAGAGTATGCAGGTCTTTAACTCGGGCCAAAGACAATGGCTCAAGGACTCAGGCTTGCATCTGTACACACCAACAATGCTAGCCAGAGTTTTGGGAATGAGTTGCCTAGTTGCTGCTCTTAGCCTAGCCTCGTTCTTTTGAGACCCACGGCATATTTGCTGGTGATTTTGTTTTTTTCCTGGCCTGTTAAAAGTGGGGGACTTTTTTCTCTGTGCCTGTCATGGTAAATGTTAGGAAAGATTTTCTTTTTGCATTTTTCCCTCCATAGTTTCCTATGGCACCACATCCTTTTAGCTCTGTTTTATCCTGCCATTGCTTCACTGCCCCTTTTGCTCATTGTTATTGGGATACTGACTAGTCCTTCAGACTATCAGTCCTGGGACACTTCTTGTATTTTTACATTTCACACAGCACCTTGCAGTGCAATTGGGATACGTTTGTATCACCATAGCTTTTTCACATGGAATTTTTGGTTACTTTTATATGTGCCTAAAGACAAGCTGGCAGCAGCACTTCTAATTGAATCGTTTTTGCATTATTTTGGTAAAGGATGGAAGTCTTTTGTGAAATCAAGTCTGTCCTAGATACCTCAGGACTCATGGCCAGAGCAGTGGCTACTAGCACGGTCTTGAGGCTATACTCCTGGCTCCGTACATCTGGTTTTTGGAACCAAGGCAGATTAATCCCTGCAGAAGTTCCAGGCTTCAAAGGTGACTGCAAAATCTCTGGGGCTAGCTATTCAGAAGCAGCAACCTGTGAGTTCCTTTTAGGGAGATTTAGCAGTGTATGCTTAATCCCCTCTCCTAGTGAGACCCCCATCACTTTTTGCCCGACCTCTGAACCTTTTCTTTCCCTCCTTAATGAGGGAAGCCTTTTTCCCCCTCATTCATAATTATTTGCTCTGACTTTTGCAACTATATTCAGTGTTGCTGGGAACCGTTTAGGCCCTCCTTTGAGATTCTTTCACTATCCTGAACTACTGTTCTTAAGGAGAGAGCGATACTTTGTATCCTTTCTAAAACGTTATATTATGAGGGAGTAGCACACACCACCTTATGTGCAGTGCTAAGTGGATACCCAGTATCCCCCTTCTCCCTGCTCCTGTGACTTTCTAGTGACAGCCTTAGAGTTATGGCTGGTGGCAGTGGACATGTTCTACCAACTATTGTACTATTTTTCTACCGCAGACTGTTCAGTCTTGGTTATGCACAATGGGATCACCTATGTTCTAACATGGTGGCTCCTTTGTTTTTCCACCATTTCCTGTGTGGTTGTCCTTTGTTAACCCTTCTACCATTCTGGGAGGGGGAGGTCTGTGTGTTTGTCTGTGTGTTTGTCTGTGTGTTTGTCTGTGTGTTTGTCTGTGTGTTTGTCTGTGTGTTTGTCTGTGTTTGTCTGTGTGTTTGTCTGTGTGTTTGTCTGTGTGTTTGTCTGTGTGTTTGTCTGTGTGTCTCTGTGTCTGTCTGTCTGTCTGTCTGTGTGTGTCTCTGTGTCTCTCTCGGTCTCTCTCTCTCTCTCGGTCTCTCTCTCCCCACCCCCCCCCCCCCCTTTGGTGGGAACCATTGGCCTGCGAAGGCAGGAAGTGGGGGAGGCGTTTATAACTCCACTGCTATTTGTCTGCATAAGTGCCTGAATGGAACCAGTTCCCACTGGGAGGATGGCTGTCCTAATTGGGCACCCGCCCCTTTTTGTAAAATTCTTAGAGTTTGCAGAGGAGTGAGTGTGGAAAACCGAACTTAAGGTGAGGTGCTGGAGGTAGAAGACAAGTCAACCACTGGAACAGAAGAGCCAAACGTGAAGACGACCAGAGATGCATGTTAGGCAAGATTGTATGCAGTAACCCTGTGGGAGACTACACCAGTCCTCTTGGTTTTAGGTAGCCCACCTATTGGTATAGGTCCATACTACACAAGTTGGTAGAGTGACTGAGCAGCCAGACTTATCTCAAAAGGGGTAAATGTGAGCTGTAGCATCGAAATCCACACATACAAGTGCACAAATAACACTTAAACTATAGGTTTTCTAGTCAAAAGAAAATTTAACTGTCAGTTTTAAATAAGCATTGTTTAAAAAGGGCAACGTGCAACAATTATAATATACTTTATAACACGTTCTCAGAATCAAAATAAGCAAATAGATAATCTTTAGATATGCTTCATACACACTTCCTACACTGTGAGGTGACTTCAATTAATAGGACAGTAGTGGCATTTATATATCACTTTTTGCACTTGATACAATTCTGAGGGTGTGGAAAGGAAAGGTTAAAGAAAGGAAAAAGGTTAACAGGTTCTCAGAGCATGTGAGCACTTTTCAATCTACCAATGAAGTCTAGATACAATCTTTTCCAGGAATAACAGTTTCAAACAAGTTACGACCCATGAGGGACAATTAGAATCAAAGTCAATGGGTCAGAAGAGTCTGCAGGGAGCATGGACAGCCAACATCAATTTGAACAAAGTCTATGGAGCTGAAATCACTGTTGGGCCACAAGCTGTTAGACTTGTGAAAGGTAAAGCTGATATCAACTCGGTAAAAAGCATCTACTGCAAGTCTCAAGTGAGATAATGCAAGCTACAGACAAAAAATAAGTACCCCTTAGTCATCACAGTACCTTAGGCTTGAAGAGGATCCAGCTGGCTACTGTTCGGGTTGCCACCAGCCATTAATTGTAGAAATAAAAATATAAAAATATTACATGAGAAACTAGACAAAAGGGGATACTAAGTAACCCCTCCATCACCCTATGGTAATATAGTGTGTACTGGGTCTAGAAAATTACAAAATGTAAGTAAAGTAAATTTCACTTAACTGCTCTTTGAAACCGTAGTTTCACCAAGAGAAGGTATTTAAACCTTTGGGAAATCTAAGACTTCCCTGTGTCACTGCACTGAAGGTGCTGTGTGTCACAAGGCAAAGATGATGCCTATGGAGTTGGTGTTTCTTTGACTTTGGAGTCTGACGGTGTCTAAATCACAGAAAAATACATGGGAGAGTAGGAAAAAGGTCTCTCTCTCCAGGTTAGAAATTAAAAGTCCTGAAGTCCAGCTGGGGCTCTCTAAAGTAGAAGGGAATTAGCACATTTCTGAGAATTCTCCCGAACGGATGTAAAAGTTAGAGGATTCTGGAGTGTGGAAATATGGTTCCGAGAGTCGGGCGAGAATCTGCTATGGAGAACAAAGTTGTCCCCAACTTTCTGACGGCTTTAGGAAGTGGAGACCACGCAAGCCAAGGTATAGCCCACAAGGGATATTTTGTGGGCAAAAAGGGAATGGGTGAACTAGGGGCCACCGGTAAGTAGTATGATTACTCACCGCCCTTGGCTCACTCCAGGTCCAAACTTGGCAGGTCTGGTGAGGGTCTCCTAGAGTACGAAATCCCACCCTTGAAGCTTCAAGATGCACAGGTGCTGCGGGTCCGGTTTACAACTGGAGCTGGATCTCTCGTCTCAAAAGCAGGACAAAGAAAACACTGATGCAGCTGGTCTCGGGACCCTTTAAGAAAGGCTTGAAAGTCACCTACTGCCGCTGTCGCACATTGACCCAGGGGCACCCAAGTCTTGCTGTCTGACGCACGCTTCTCTGTCCCCGCCAAAAGCAGCTGGGACAACAAGATTTGACAAGAAGATGCTTTGCAGTGCGAACTAGGCTTCCCCCAAAGCGCAAACCAAAACTCGATGAAACAATGCTCCAGCACGGGTCAGAGATACAAGCTGGTCAGTCCACTGTAGGGCCCAGGGACACTTCCGAGAAGGCTTGTTTGCACGGCAACAAGGAGACGTCGAGAGCGATTGTTCCCACCACTCCAAGAGGTTGAAGCACCTTTGCAGGTCTTCCGAGATCGAGCACAAAGTAGTGCTCTACCAGTACAACAGTGTGCTCAGGGTGCCAACCTTCCTCTGTGCTATTCAGTTTAGTCCTTGGGTCCTCTGGATACTTGGCTCCATGTATAGGTTGATTTGGACCTATTGGTGATCTGCGGGTCTGCAGTCCAGATCCCCCCTCCTATATCCTAAGGTCCAGTGAGTGCTCGCACCCAGCTGGCCAAGGATATCTGCCCCACTGCTGCACGCCAGCAGTGGTCCAATTCTGGTGCCACTGCAGCTCTCGTGCCTACCAGATATCCTGGCACCAGTAGTGTGAATGCGACCAGACAGTGCCAGCCCACTTCCTGCATTAGCAGCAGATTTTGTGGGTGAATGCATGCCCAAATAAGGACTCCCCGGGTCACAAAGACCAGGAGGAAGGCCAACAGACAAAATGGCCAGAGAAGACTGAACACAATGTGGCATGGCCATGACCAACACTAGCCACAGTCATAAGCCAAACACGGTAGGCGCGGTGCGGATCAGTAAAAATTCATAAACATACATGAAAATTCTTCTGCTGGTACCCGTCTACTCTGGGGCACTTTGTCCAGTTACCAAAAAATCCTTAGTGGATAGCTAGGGCCCGAAAACGCAAGGGCCCCAGTGCGCGGTACAGTAATGTACTTTGTTGCCAGTTTTGGCAACTGTATTTCAGAGCGCAAAGTCAAAAGACTAAGAGGAACAGTTTCTCAGTATTGACTGTCTGACGGGCAAGTCGTTTTCCCCATAACGATGAGCAAAATCCCAGTGGAGTGCAGCTGAAGGCTGTGCTACACTGGCAAAAGTCAAGACAAGAGACTGTAACAAAAGCAAAACGTTTTTGGGTTGGGGGCACAAATACAGAGGTAAAATAGCAGCAAGTGAAATTTTCCCCAACATGGGACGATCTAGTGGTAGTTTCTGTTAAAGGGAAAACCTTTCAACACCCCAGCAATCAAAGCCACTCTTAGAACAGACGCATTAATGCCAGGGTGTGGTTCTCGCCTCCTCCACCACACTGCTAACAGGGTATGGACACTATCATTGACCAAGAAACATATCGACCTTCTGGAACTGCTAGCAGTCCTCAAAGCACTTCAAGCATTCAGGGCTCAGCACACACATTTCTAATTTTAACACAGTACCACAGCCTTGTTTTATATAAACTGGGGGTGTGGTGGACATTTTCCAGGGCTGTGCAGACTAGCCTAGAACATTTCGGTGTGGGCACTAAAGCAAATATTTTTAGTAGCACCATATGTTCCAGGGGAACTCAATTCACTGGTGGACGTGCTAAGCGGAAGTGAAATGCTGCCCTCGGAACATGAGTGGCAACTAAACAGATGTGTTAAATGACATCTTCTCAAGCTGGGGGTTCCCAGAAATAGACCTCTTCGCTACACAAGTGAACGCACAATGCCTAGATTCCGAGTCCAGTTTTCTCCAGAAAGGTTCCAAAGGAAGAAACGCACTACTAATGCCTTGGTCGGGGAGATTAGCGTATGCTTTTTCCCCTTAACACACCTTCTCAACAGAATAGTCCACAAGCTACACTGGGAACGAGTAAGACTTATCCTGATGGCTCCTATGTGGGTACGACAAACCTGGTTCTCCCACTTTTAGTGATGTTCCTGTGTCCTCCCATGAAACTACCCTGCCCAGACAATCTGACACAGGATCAAGGGACAACACTCCACCCATACCCTCAGACATTGAAGTTAGCAACTTGGGTCCTGAGGTCACAGAATCTGGACCAAAGGTGCATGGAAATCCTTAGTGGCACGAAAAACCTAACGCATGACCTTGCTATTTTAACAAATGGAAGTGATTTGTGTTATGGTGGAGACATGTTCTCAATCCAATTGAATGTTCACCGTCAAATACCTTCTATTTCGATTATACTCCAGATTAGTTTTTAACTCACTGAAAGTACCACCTAGAGGCTCTCTCTGCTTACACCACATCTCAAAGCAAAGATTAATGGTGGAAAGTGGCAGTAGTTGGTCTTTATGGAAGGTGTTAAAATAATTATACCTTCCAGTTTCTAATACTACTCCTGGCTGGGACATCAATATCGTACTCGCAAGGCTCATGGGTGCCCCTTTCGAGCCTATGCACAAGGTCCGCCTTCAACATCTGACCTATAAAATAGCTTTTCTTATAACCATTAGTTCTATCAGAAGGGTCCGTGAACATCAAGCTCTATCAGTACAAGACCCCTTTGTGATTAACCACAAGGACAAGATAGTGCTAACCACTCACACTTGATTTTCACCAAAATGTATTTCGAAGGGATTGTGTCCTCCGACGTATTCCTCATCTTAGATATCTCCTTCCAGCTCTGCTGGCCTCGGAAAATTTTTTCTCTAGAGGGCGCTGCGCGTCGACGTCCTTCGAGTCGATGTCCCTCGACAGCCGCCGTATCGACGTTCAACGTCATCCTGCCTATAAAGGCCGCGCGCAGCGTCCGTTGCTCAGTTCCGTTTTTCCGCGCTTACTCGGTGCCTCGGAATACCGTTGCTCAGTTCTTAGTCAGATTAATCCTATTTACCTCGAGTTATTCGATCCGTACTCGATGGCTTCCTCGTCGGAACCGACAACTCCTCGATCCGGCTTCAAAAAATGTCGAGATTGTGGGAAAAAGATGTCGTTGACCGATCCTCACAGAATTTGTCTGTGGTGCTTGGGAGCTGAACACCAGAAAGGTAAGACTTTTAAAGCTTCTTCTTCGTCGACGAAGTCGAGACATTCGTCTCCTCGTCACCATTCGCGCTCCAGGTCTCGGAGTGGGTCTCATCACTCCTCGAGATCGAAGCACTCGAAGAGGAGACGTCGAAGATCCCCTTCTCCGTCTTCCTCTTCCTCTGTTTCGCCAAAAAGAATCCCTTGCCCCACGAAACATAGTTCCCGGGCTGAATGGGAGGAATTCCGAAAGAATATGATGAGCGTCTTCGAGAAAGCGGCCTTGACCCCCTCGAAGACTGCCGAGAGCGATGCTCTGGTCGAAAGACCCGAAGGTCAAAAACGCCGCGAGTCGCAGTACCCGGCGAAAGAAACCTCTCGAGCGCGTTTCGAACCCTCGAGCAGGACTATGACCTCCAAACCTTCCTCGAAGGTTCCGTCGACGAAGGTCCCGTCGACGTCGAGGTCGATGTCTTCGGCGCCGTTGTCGAGGGGACCTTCGACACACGGGTCTGTCGACTCGACGCCGGCCTCGACACCGGCGTCGACGCCAAGAAAAGTCACGGTTACCACACATCCAGTGACTATCCCCAGGCCCTCGACGTCGATGGCTTCGATATTGTCGAGTAGAATTCCAATTCTGTCGAGGTCCTCGAGGCCTCCACCTCTGTTTTCGACGCCACGCTCGAAGCCTTTGGCGTCGTCGACGCTTTCGAGGCCAATAATGACAAGTTCGGCACCCTCTGCCTTGGAAATGGGATTTACTCCCTTTAGGAGTTCAGAACAATTGAGAACTATATCCTCAATTTTAGAAGAGGGTGAATTGTCTGAACAAGACACATTTGAGTTACAGGGACCTGTAACCCCAGTTAGAGAGGAATTTTCCTCTGAAGAGCGCAGATTAAAGGATCTTCATGATTCTTTACATGAGGCAAGTGGGTTAGACACTTCCCCTGAGGTGGAGTTTGCTAAGCCAGACCCGGGGGAGCATGCTGAAACCCCCTACAGAGCCTTAATGGCCAGGATTACAGAGTTCATGGGGTGGTCTGCACCTTCACAATCTTTCCAACAAGATGACCTCACAGATATTCTTGACAAAGGCCCACAAGAGGATCCTGTGATGCCCTTTCATAAAGCTCTTCAGAGAAAGATCATGACAAACTGGGAAACCCCAGATGTAATACCAGCAGTAAATAAAAAACTGTCTACAAAGTACAGGGTATCTTCCACAGACCCAGAGTTTTTGTCTAAACACCCATCCCCAGAAAGTCTGGTGGTACAAGCAGCATCCTCTACCGATGTCAAGACGGCTTATCCTACAGTCCCACAGGACAGGGACGATAAAAAATATGATGCTATGGCAAAGAAAGTCTTTTCAGTATGTAGAATGGCGTTAAAGTCTGTTAATGCTACTTGCACCCTTGCTAGGTTCAGCCATACACTTTGGGAGTGTGCTTCTACAGCGGCTGACTGCATCCCGGAGGGAGAAGAAAGGGATGCGTTCCTGAATATTATACAGGACGGTAAAGACGCTATTTGCGAATCCCTCCAGACGGGCATTGATTCGGCTGACAGTATCAGCAGAGCAATGGCGGCAAGTACATCAACCAGGAGATTCGCTTGGTTGAGAAAGTCGGGTTTTGCCCCAGATGTGCAAGCCAGGCTCTTGAACATGCCATTCGATGGCTCTTCTTTGTTCGGGGAAAAAGGCGGATGACAGTTTAGAGAAACTGCAAACTTCAAAAGCTGCAGCAAAATCCCTAGGAGCTGCAATCCGTCAGACTCCTTTTCGTCCCACAGGAACCTCTGCGAGGGGCAAGTCCTTTCGCTTCTACTCCGCATTCGGAAGAGGTAGAGGACGACCGGCTCAAAGGGGTCAAAGAAGAACTACCCGAGGTGGACGGGGTAGATATTCTAAAGCCGCAGCAACAGCAGGTGCCTCTTTACCATCGGCATCTGCATCAGCCGCCCCAAAACCACTCTGAGGACCCCTCACAGGACACCTGTAAGGAGGCAGGTTGACTCAACATCTGACGGTATGGCAGGCTATCACGTCAGATGCTTGGGCATTGGAAACAGTTGCCCAAGGTTACTGCCTGCCTTTCCTACGTATACCTCAGTCATCCACCGGGGATCAGCTCTCAGAAAGCTCCAGATCCGCTCCTCTTGCAGGAAATTTTGGACCTGCTAGAGAAAGGTGCCATAGAACCGGTACCTGTAGCGGAGAGGAACAAGGGCTGGTACTCCCCTTACTTTCTCATTCCGAAGAAAGACTGAGGACTGAGACCCATCTTGGACTTGCGAGAATTGAACAAATTTCTCAGAAAAGACAAATTCAAGATGGTCACTCTTTCTCAGATCCTCCAGGCCCTTCAGTTCCAGGACTGGTTGGTATCTCTGGACCTTCAGGACGCTTATTTCCATGTGCCTATCCATCTCAAACACAGGAAATACCTGAGGTTCGCAATTGGCAACTCTCACTATCAATTTCGAGTGCTGCCATTTGGGCTGACCTCCGCCCCGAGGGTCTTCACCAAGTTAATGTCGGTAGTGGCTGCAAGTTTAAGGAGGGAAGGGATTCACGTCTACCCCTACCTGGACGATTGGCTGATCAGGGCTGTTTCTCCGGAGCAAGCTCAGATCCAGCTAAATCACGTGTGCCACTTCCTTCACAGACTGGGCTTCTCCCTCAATTTAAAGAAGTCACAAATGATACCATCGCAGAGACTCCAGTTCATAGGAGCGATCCTGGATACTTCCCTGGGAAAAGCCTCGCCACCAGAGGTGAGGGCTCAAGATATTCTACAGATGGTTACCAAGTTCCAGCATGCCCAACGTCTCCCAGCCTTCGACTTTTTGAGGTTGCTAGGCCTCATGGCATCCTGCATTTTCCTTGTGCCAGAGGCTCGCCTGAGAATGAGATCCCTCCAGTGGGCACTGAGGACTCAGTGGTCACAATTCTCAGGGAGAATGACAGATCTTCTTCAGGTTCCCGGCAGGGTGGCTCGAGACCTTCAGTGGTGGGCCTGTCAGGAGAACATTCTGAAAGGAGAACAGTTTTGGCAACCCTGGCCGGAGATAACAGTAGTCACGGATGCCTCACTCACGGGGTGGGGAGCCCACGCCAACGACTTGACCATCAGCGGTCGTTGGTCTCCATCGGAGTCCAGACTACATATCAACCTGTTAGAGCTGAGAGCCATCAGACTTGCGCTGAAGGCTTTCCTGCCAGCTGTACAAGGGAAGAACGTCCTGATAATGACGGACAACACGGTGGCCATGCATTTCCTCAACAAAAGAGGAGGCGTAGGATCACATCCCCTGTGCAGAGAGGCGATGCAGCTCTGGTTTTGGGCAATCCAAGAAGGAATCTCTCTATCGGCAGTTCACCTAGCCGGAGAGAAGAACTTGACAGCGGACGCTCTGAGCAGGCAGAACACAGTCTCCCACGAGTGGGAGCTAGCTCAGGAAGTCCTTCAAGAGATCTTCGCCCTTTGGGGAACCCCTCAGGTAGATCTGTTCGCCACCAGCCTAAACAGGAAATGCGACCTGTTCTGCTCAAGGGAATTTCCCCCGAGAGGAGCTCTGGGAGACGCGTTCATAGTGGACTGGGAGTTTCCGCTTCTGTACGCGTTCCCACCGGTCCCTGTCATTCCTCAAATGATCAGGAGGTTGAGAAGATTCCGGCGAACCATGATCCTAATTGCCCCGGATTGGGCCAGGAGAACGTGGTACCCGGACCTTCTAGACTTGTCCATCTGCCCTCCAATTCAACTTCCACTCAGAGAGAACCTACTCTCACAGAAGGGAGGTCAGGTTCTCCATCCAGACATCAAAACCCTCAACCTTCACGCTTGGCTTCTGAACGGCTGAGGTACAAGGATTGGGACCTCCCTGATGATATGGAGGTGTTGTTTTCGGCAAGGAGGCCAGCAACAAAGTCTTTATACCGCTGCCGTTGGAACAGATTTTGCAGCTGGTGTAGAGAACAGAATATCGACCCATTTTCATGTGGTACACCAATGGTTTTGTCCTTCCTACTATATTTGGCAAATTCAGGCCTTCAAGTTGGCACCATTAAGGGCTATCTCGCAGCGCTATCCATCTTTAAGCGTACTGCGGAAGAACCATCCTATTTCAAATTACCCTTGGTAATACAGTTTCTAAAGGGGTTAACCAATGTTTATCCCCCAAGACCATTCCAAATTCCCCTATGGGATTTAAACTTAGTACTAACTTTCCTGATGGGTACACCTTTCGAACCTCTCCATTCTTGTTCGTTAAGATTCCTTACCCTTAAAACTGTTTTATTAATAGCACTTACATCTGCTAGAAGGGTGAGCGAATTACAAGCTCTTTCTTGTAAACCCCCTCATACAATCTTTCACAAAGACAAAGTTGTCCTGCAAGTGAAGCCTAATTTCCTCCCAAAGGTGGTTTCTGAATTCCATATCACTCAGAAGATTACCCTACCATCTTTCTATCCTCCTCCTCACCCGGGGAAAGAGGAAGAGGGGTTACACAGACTAGACCCTAGAAGGGCTTTAAGTTTTTACATTAGTAGACTAGCCAGGATAAGACAGGCAGACCAGCTGTTTGTAGGTTACACAGGTCACAAGCTGGGGTTACCAATAACTAAGCAGACCATTTCCAGATGGATCATTCTAGCCATTCTGGAATGTTATAAACTGGCAGGGAAAGAGCCCCCTCAAAACCTTAGGGCTCATTCGACCAGAGGTATTGCAGCTTCATCGGCCCTCAAAAGAGGCGTGCCGGTTAAAGACATATGTGCGGCCGCTACATGGTCGTCTGTCCATACCTTTACACGTTTTTACAATCTGGATTCCTCCTCCAGTCAAGAGACTAGGTTTGGAAGGGCTGTACTGCATTCTATTCATCAATAGAAGACAGCGTGAAGTCAGTACTCCCTCCTCCGAATATAGAATACTGCTATGGGAGCCTATCTAAGATGAGGAATACGTCGGAGGACACAATCCCTTCGAAGAACAAGTTACTTCTTACCTTGTAACGTTCTTTCGACGGGATGTTCCTCCGACGTATTCCTCATCGACCCTCCCATCCATCCCCGCAGTTCTACTTCCCTTGTTGTTGCAGCTTACGCTCCTTCAGGGTGATTAGCCTAGTCCAGACAGTAATACTGTGGGCTACAAAACGGAACTGAGCAACGGACGCTGCGCGCGGCCTTTATAGGCAGGATGACGTCGAACGTCGATACGGCGGCTGTCGAGGGACATCGACTCGAAGAACGTCGACGCGCAGTGCCCTCTAGAGAAAAAATTTTCCGAGGCCAGCAGAGCTGGAAGGAGATATCTAAGATGAGGAATACGTCGGAGGAACATCCCGTCGAAAGAACGTTACAAGGTAAGAAGTAACTTGTTCATCTAAGTCATGTAAACCAGGCTATAGAACTTCGTGCAATTTTCCAGAATCTAACAAACGCAGCAGAAAAAAGTCTGCATAAACTAGATGTATGTAGAGCCGTCATGTTCTACCTTCAAAAGACTAAACCTCTCAGAAAAACAGATAGCTTTTTGCATCTGTAGCCTCAGGAAGAGAAGGGGACACTATATCTAATGCAGCAATTTCTAAATGGATTGTCAACTGCATCCAACTTTGCTATTCTCTTGCTAATAGAACGTTGCCGTTCAAGCCTAGAGCACTCTCAACTCGGACCTCAGAGGCATCTCTAGTCTTCATAGCAAATGCGCCCATAGATGCCATTTGCAAACCTGCCAGTTGAAGTTCAGTGCACACTTTCACCCAACATTACTGTCTAGACGCACATCCCAGGTGTGATAAACTGGTGGGACAAGCAGTGTTGAAACATCTTTTTGCAGCGCTACCTTCAAACAACCCACCTCCTTCTAAAAGTACTGTTCTCTAATCTATGCAAAGCATGTGATTCTAAGCAGATCCATAAGCCTCAGAAGGCATACATCACTCACAGTAATCATATTTCTGATCCTTGTATCTTCTTAGATTCACATGCACCCACACTTCCTCCCCTCTTGGAGTTAAAGGTTCTTGGGAAAAACATAGATCTTTCACACCTCATGGTCTCTACCTACACTCCACGCTTAAATCTTACACTACCTGTCATGGCCACTAGTCAAGGGCCATTACCTTCCTTCTCCAAAGGGTCAAAATGGACCCAGTCCTGGCACCTTTGGCGCCAGGCTCATAAAGTGTGCTCTGCACACTTTGTGTCTAGGGCACATGCATCCAGGCTGGGTGTGGCCATTAAGAAGCATTGTAAGGCACGTGCAGAAGTCTGGGAGTGGCAAGGTGGAGCCACAAGGCGGGGCTAAAGGTGAGTGGCTGGGGCCAGGCTATTTAAGCCAGCCCCACCCGCATGCAGGCGATTCGTGTTAGTCTGCTGTGTGCAGCATAACGCTTACTGCCATCTGAAGCTCACTTACCTGTTTCCAGCGCAGCACGCATCTCATCCGGTTCTGGAACATCTTCAGCGTGCAGCTTACCCTACTCCGGCCACACCATCGCTCGAAGCGCAGCTTACCTGATTCCAACTCTGCATCTAAGCAGATAGAAGCATCAGGAATGGGATCGGATTGCGGTCAGTAATGTATGCCATAAAAAATCACCATTAGGTTTACTTAACCTCATCAAATAACTTAATCAAGCAATGCAGATAAGTAATGTGACTGGTTCCCATTATGTTATTGCATCTACAAGTATGATTTTCTAACCTTAGAAGTCCAAACCCTAAGATGAGTGGGGCATTATGCCCAAAAGCCACAGGGCGGCCCAACATAATGTTTCACACAGGTCTGAGTTCTCTTTTAAAAAAAAAAGTACATCACTGGCTTTTAGTGGTGATTTAGTTTCAAATTGACTAAAAATGTAATAACAAAATACCAGAAAAGAGTAAGTTCTCTCCTTTTTTCCAAGCCCAAGGCTAACTCGGGGGCAGGATACCCGACCCAGGTCCATTGAGTGAAGCATAGAGGAGATAGGAGACTTGTCCCAATGTTATCCTATGGAGGACAGGGGGAGTCGGGCACAGCTATGCTTAACCCCGTTATGAAAGATTTCTCTTTTGGCAACTTTCCCTACAATGTTTCTATGGATCCCTATTTTTTTTTTCTTTTGTTTTTGAACCTGTTCTGACTTTTTAAGGGGAAGTAAAAGCCTTCAGCTTCGCTTCCCCTGCCATTTTGTTACGGAGAAACTGATCAGTCCTTCAGACTATCAGTACTGGGAAACTGTTTCCCTTTTATATTATACATTTTAGTAACTTTTTAACATTGCACACAGCATCTTGCAGTGCAATGGGGATACATTTATATCGCTCTAGCTTTTTACACTTGGGACTTTTGGGTACTTTCATAAATACCTAAAGACAAGCTGGTGGCAGCAGATACATTTGTACCATGTTTGCATTATTTCTAGTGTGCAGATTTGTATTTACCACGTATGTTTACTAAACGTGGCTAGTGCCCTAAAATTCCAGTGCCAAGAGATTTTCGCTTGGTCTTTGGCCATATCGTAGTTCGGCCTTCTTCCTACCTTGCCAGGCTAGTGCACCTTTGTGTGTGTCTCCCAGAAAGTGGCTGTGACTGCCTGGTCCCATGCCATCTTTGGTGCCAGCAGAGAGTCTTGGTATGGGGCATGAGTGAAACCCAATAGCTGGCCCTGATTGGACATCTACTGGCTGTTTGCATTGTACTGATCCTTACCATTGTGTGCTTCGGCTTGCTTCCAAGCTGGATTTTGTTTAAGAAGATGACTCCTGCATCCCTTTCTTCAGATCAGTGTTGGAGCCAAGAATCCCCTGCAGATGAACAGCTGATTGAAGATTCAAAGACTACCCTGGAAGATGCTTGGCATACGCCGTTAAGAGAAATGACCCTCGGCACAGAATTCTTCGTGCTCCCACATCGGTCTGCAGTTTTGTCACCTTTTCACATGCTCAAAGGATAAACATTTACCACGCGGTCAATCCGCCTCGTTTCTTTTGGTCCTGCACTGTGGTGAGGCGGGTTATCTTGTCTCTGGAGGTCCAACTGGAGCTCACCAAAGTTCTGGGAGGATTGGTTCACGGGAAAACGTGCACTGCAATTGGGTTTGACGTCCCCTGGTATTGGCGGTTTGCAACCCAGGAAGGTCACAGCACGTCGAAAGATGTCTTGTACGGCAGGTCGTCTTATGGCTAGTTAGTCCCACCAGCCAAAGGGAAGGAGTCCACCTCTTCGTAGCTCCTCTGTCGAGCAGGACAGCAGTGGCCTCTTTGCGGTTACTGGAAGGGGCTACAGGCGTCTCTGGTCATCTACGGATCTTCTGTTCCAGTGGTCGACTTGCCTTCTACCTCAAGAACCCTCACCTTTTTATTTGGGATTTCACACCCATCCTCTGCAAACTCTCCCTGCAGTTAACAGAAAGGGGTGGATGGCTGTCCAATCAGGACAACCAGTCCCCCAGTACCAGTGGGAACTGGTTCCTTTCAGGCACACCAAAAGACAAAGGATAGTGGAGTTTCGGGATGCTTCCTGTCCTCGCAGACACACTGGAGACTTGGCAGGCTACACAAAGGGTTCCTGCCAAAGACCAAACTCGAATTAGGTCATCCCCCTCCCAGGATGGTAGGACCAAGAAAGAAGCACCACACAAGAAATAGCGAAAGAAGAAAGAAGCCACCATGTTGGAACAAAGGTATTCCTCCTGTGCATAGCCGCAGCTGTGACTATGTGAAAACAGTGGTGGGCAAAAATAGCTCGAAAGTCGGTAGAATGGGGTTGTTACTGGAACAGAAATGTTACTGGAGCTGAGAGGAACAGTATACTAGGTAACTTATCTGCACTCCACATAGGGTGATGTGTGCACATCTCTCCATAAGGAAAAATTAAAAGGATAAAGTATCCTTCTAACCCTGCGAACAGTAGTTCTTAAGGAAAATATATAAAAAGGAATGCCCAAAGGGCTCCCAGCAACACTGCACATAGGGTGTTTTGTGCAGCAAAGGTGAGACACAGATGCCTTTAAAAAGATATAGGGGAAATCATGACTCTATAAAATAAAGTAAAACCCAATTAACAGGGTTCCCATGGTCAGAGCAAAAAGAATGACTCAGGGGAAAAATGCTCCCCTCATTCAGGAGAACATGAAAAAGGTCCAGAAGTCGAGCAAAAAGTGCTGGGGGTCTCACTAGGAGAGCGGATTGAGCCTAAAACTGATAACTCTAGCTAACGCTGTCTAAGTTTAATTATTGTGTGCTTCACTGTTTGGACCTCTGACCCCAATCGCATTCTCCTGAGAATAGCCTTGACTGCGCTCTACGTTTACCTTGATTGAGTTTTGGCTAACCTCGGAGTTCCCTGAAACTAGGGTGGCCTCTAAAAATCTTTGTACCAGGCCAGTTCTAGAAATTCATCTCAAAACCCCACCGACTCAGTTTTTCCCAGCTGTCTTTGTGGATCTTGGGGCTCCTGGGGGGGCTCGACCTTCTCACATTTGTTTCAGTGAAATGTGCCATGAGGTTGCTGGTTTGAGGATTCTTCCGGTCAGGTGCAACTGCAAGATGTAATCCCCCTCTGTGAAGAAATACAGACCCCAACGATGTAGACCTCTTCAGGACACTTAACAGGATGGAGGAAGACGAGTTCCAGCAACAATCAGTTTGCAGGTGATAGGTGCCATTCATTTGCGGTCACATAAGCTGCTCCAGGACAGGTTCCCTTGAAGATAGGATGCATACATTCAGGGAGAAGGCAACTTGTGGGCCAAGCTGGCGGCCATCAAAGTTCCGGGCTTAAATGTGGAACAGCAGTGTTTCTGGCTGCATATCTATACGAGTGTCATGGCTCATTTAGACATCCCTACTGTAGCCCTTGCGCTTATTCCTAGATATACCTCCCTGTCCACAGACCATATCAGCCAGCTGAACTAGATCCTAACTGACCAGATCCACATCAGCACCTTGCAAATTAAATACACTATCTCAAGATGATCTAGGGCAACCAATGCATGCAATCTGTCTTCGGTTACCTTGTGCTTACCTGACGGAAATCCTGGTACCGGGTCACCCAGTGTTTACCTGCAACTGTGTATGCCTCCATCAGAAACTTAGCTCCACTTAGCCTTCCACCTTTGCTGCTATCATAAGTGCTATCATCCAGCCCAAAATCCATCCCACTTGCGTCAATATGCACACCCCTACGCCTAGAAGCCTCATCACCATGGCCAAGCATTCCAATTCCGACTGCTACATTAAGCCCACCAATTTTCTTTCACCTTTAAGTCTTCCAGTCATGATTAAACCTAATCCATTCCTACCCCCATTGAAGCCTATGCACACCTTGTTACTCATCAGGAGAGCCCGGCAGCAAGTGAGAAGTAGTTGCGGTCTTCGAAGACCTTTGAGGGCGCTCCGGCAACGGTGAAAGCACAATGTCAACCACAAGCCAACCCTCCGGCTCGGTGAAAAGGAAGTCTGAGAACCTGGGTAAGCTTCGGGACAAGCCCTGGTTGATCCCAGTGGAGACAGCCCAAGGGGGAGTGAGGTGGTGACCCTCCCCCCTACGTTGAAAGCCTCCAACGGGCCTAAGGTCGTGAAGGCCCAGATTCACCCGGCTAAGGCCTCGATTGAAGGAGTCGTGGCGTCCCTGGCGAAGGCTGCAGAGGCGACCCCAGTGGAGACTGCCTCCAGGCCTATAGTTTCCCTGCCATCCCGGAGGGAATCGTCTTTCCAAAGTATCAAAAAGACCCCCGTGAAGCCGCAGACCGAGAAGGAGGGGAGGGGCGGGCAAGGTAGTCCTGGTGAACTCGGATACCTCCTCCGAGGATGAGCTCTCTCATCAAGGCTGCCCTGGACAAGAGGTTTGAGGAGGCCAGGGCCTGCGGGAAGGATCCCGATGAGGCGGACGTAGAGAGCGAGGGTGGAGCCGACGAGGAACTGCAGGTTGAGGAGGAACCGGAGGAGCCTCAACCGACACTCCCGTCGCAACCGAGGCCTACACCGCCGACAGGTCGGAAGAAATCTGGCTGGCACTGCGCCCCTTGTGCACAGAGATAAGGACAAGGCTGCCCTTAGCGCCGGCAGACGATCCAGTGGCACCTGGACCGTCGGGGAGCCCTCAAGGCAAGCGGAGGAGGGTCCATCCTCCCCACCTTTCCATCCTTCACCCCCATCCCCTCCTCCGAGGGATGAGACGGCGACGACTGGGATGGACGACGGGGGGGGATGACGGAACAGATCTCCCATCGCCCCTGCCCAGGTTCCCCCCATCGCCCCCTCTCCCTCCGACGAAATTGTCTCGTTTCACACCATGATTGCCAGGGCCTCAAAGCTCTTCCAGCTATGCCCTGAAGAGCAGAAGGAGGGATTCCTGTATCAACGAAGGGAGGCCAAGAGGAAGACTGTGCTCTCAGTCCCGCTGTTGGACGACATCTGGGACGAGGGACTGTCCCTTCTGAAGAACCCATCCACGGCCCCTGCGAAGAGAGACCGGTACGAGAAGTAGTACTGGGTCCCAGATTCCGCCCCTATGTGCGCAGCTGGCTCCGGACTCAGTAGTCTACGCGGCGGCCAAGAAGAAATCGGCAGGGGCTACGGCATCGACTTCCACTTCCCCACTGGACAGCGAAGGGAAGAAGCTGGACGCCATGGGACGTCGGGTCAACTCGTCGGCAGCTACGACCATTAAGGCGGCCAATGCTCTAGCTATTGTGGCCCGTTACGATAGGGAGCTGTGGTTCAAAATAGCCTCCTCTGCCCCCCGCCCCCCCCCCCCCCTGGACTTCCTCCCGGACAAGAGAGCGGAGGCCCTCGAATTTCTGCAAGAGGGTGAGGTGGCTTCGGATCACGGTAGCCATGGACATCGGCGACACCAGGTTTCGCCAGATGGGCAACGACGTTTGCCTTCGCCAGCGCGGTTGTCTCAGGGCCACCGACTTCCGTCAGGACGTGCAGACCAGGGTACTGGACATGCCCTTCGACGGGAACAAACTGTTTGGCAAGGCAGTGGACGAGCCACTGCAGGCCATCAAGGCGGACACTGAGGCGGCCCATGCCCTGGGCACGCTACATCAGCGTTGGCCGTCCTTTCGGACCTCCGGAGGCAAGTCACAGGGTGCCTCCAAAGGATTCGGCTGCAGCTCTTAGTCATACCGCCAGGTCGCCCGTTTCTCGTCGTAAGAAGCCTACAGAGGCCGCAAAAAGGCTGGTGGACATCGTCGCTGTCGCCAAGGGGCCCAAGGCGGCAAGGCCCGGCGAAGCAAGACTGAACCGGCCGTGACGTGGGCCCCCACCCGAGCACCCCGGTAGGAGGCCACGGGCACACTGTAGTTCCAAAGGAAGTGCCCAGACTTTCCACCGGTGGCCAGGAAAGAAAACCACATCCCAAAACTACTTCTGGAGGTACGAGCGATGCTGGCAAAGGGCACGATAGAACTCGTCCCGAAGAGCCTCTGGGGCTCGGGAGTATACTCACGGTACTTCCTCGTCCGAAAGAAGACTGGCAGCCTATCCTGGACCTGCGCCGCCTCAACGTGTACATAAAATACCAAAAATTCCGGATGGTCACCATTGAGCACGTGCTGGGGCAGCTGGAAGAAGGGAAGTTCCTGTCGTCGCTGGACCTGGAGGATGCATACTTCCACATCCCCATAAACAAAGGACATCGAAGGTTTCTACACTTCATGGTCCAGGGGCGGCACTACCAGTTCAAGGCACTGCCCTTCGGTTTGAAGTCGGCACCAAGGGTCTTCACCAAGTGCCTGGCGCCAGTGACGGCGCGGCTGCGTGGTACAGAGAATTAACCTTCTAGGGTTAATTTCCCTCACCTAGTGAGTCCCCCAGCAGCCTTGCTGGATTTGTGGAGTTTATTTTTTTCCACCTGGTAAAAGTATACATCTTTTTTCGACTCTTACATGTGTTTTCGCCTATGTGTTTTTACTCATTGTGTGGTCTTGGGCACTGGAGCACACCATTCCAGGTGCCCCTGTTCTTGTACAGGTTACACAGCACCTTTAGTGTAGTAACCCAGGGTTGTCTTTTAGACTTCTCTCTGACTCCATTTCGCTGGGGCTGACTGCTGTCCCCCAGCAGAGAAAGGTAAAGTTGCCATTTACTTTACATAGTCATTTTTACCACAGACCCAGTACACCCCATCTTACATGGAGTACTGGAAAGGGCTAATCTGTACCCCTTTTCTGTCTGTACCTCCCTGAGCATTGTTTTGCTCTTTTAACATCTAGACCTGGCTGGTGGCAGTGGTATCTACCCTAACTTTTCTACCGCGATTATGTTAGATAAACGTGGTACTGTCCTTGGCTAATATATTAGCCTTGAACATAAACCCGCTTGACCAAATCGTCTTTCTTTTGGCCCCGGTTGGGTTTATTCGCCATTTCTTTTTGTTAAAGTCCTTCTTGTGTTTTACTTTGCGCGGCAAAATAGGTTTGCCTTCTTTGTTCACCGTCTTTTTTGGCAGGCTTCTGCAGAGAAGCCCTCTTCAAGGTGCCTGGGTGTCTAGGTGGGCTGAATGTGAGGGAGGGGTGTAGTCACCCCCTGCACAGGTTATCCTAGGAAACCCAAGTCGCACTTTGCCATGATTGGCTGAGTTGGTTGTCCCGGCTGGACAACCCCCCTGCTGCGTGATTGACAGCCAGGCTGTGTGAATGGGGATTTTGCGCATAACAGGCAGGTCTCTTGGGCTAGAAGTCAGTCGCCTCTGGAACTAGAAGGAACCGAAGAGAAGCAGAGAGAATGACGGCTGCTGCAACTACCCCATCCCGGTGAAGCCCTGCTGCAGTCCTGAGCTATCTACCCTTTGACGACTAAGAGAAGATCCAGTCCGCAGTCGTCTTCCCTTGAGCCTGGTGGGGATAACCAGCTCACCTTCTTCAGCCAGAGATCTCCGCTGTGGTCGAAATCGCTGCACACTGCTGTAGTGGTCCGGATAGCCACTTGCTGAGCCTCTCCTGTTTTTAAGGAGCACAACTTTTCGTTGTCGCTACTGCCGGCTTCATCCCTGCATGGTGCAGACCCCCTTCAGACGTCCTCCTTCACAACGAAGCATCAGCAATCGTGGGTCTGCAGGAAACCCAACAGGAGCAACTGCCCAGGGCTCCATCTGCATTGTGGAAATAAGGTACTGTGTTCTACGCGAGGAAACTGGGTGAACCCCTTTTCTTCATTTCCAAGGCTCGTCCTCGTCTTCCCTCCCTCTTATAACTTTTGCTTCCGAACATTGACAATATTCAAGTACTCTTGGGCTATACGGAATCGTGAACTGTTTAACGGTGTGAACTTCGGCACAGGCCTCCGGTGTCATCTAAACCTGGCTCCGACCCCTTTGACTTTTGAACTCTTGTTTCTGAGTGTTTCTCGATACTGTCTCCCCAACCTAAATATTGCCTGTGTTTTTTGCCTTCAACTCCCTCTGGGTATCTCAGGTGCTAAGTGTGTTTTTACCTCAGTAGCATTTCATGTCACAGATACGCGTTTATTTAGTAGACCGAACTGTCAAAAAGTGATCGCAACCGTATCCGCGGTATCGTGTTTTGTTCACAACACCGGTTCATTCAAACACTGGGTACTTACCTTGAGACTTACTGTACAAAGTGAATTGGTCAGTTGTAATATATTTATCATGTGATTTTGTTCAAAGTTTACTAGAGGTGTTGTGTTTATAACTGATGGTATAAAAATAAATGTACTTATAATTTTTTACCTGAACCCTTGAGTCAGTGTTTGCTTGAGTCACAGTAATTGTGATCCCTTTGTGTAATCTCTGCTACTGCTCATATACTCTTGAGATCAGCCTGGCTGCTCTGCTACTGCTACCACTATAACTTAGTAGTACAGTCTTGTACCAAAGGTAAAACTTGTATTGCCACCTGTAGTCTTGTGTGTAGTGGTCCCTAAGGGCACTGCACAGGTGTCTGCCTAACACTGCGCATACAAGGGATCCGTGTCTACCCCTATCTGGACGATTGTCTCATCCGAGCGAAGTCAAGGGAACTCGCTGTCGACCACACAAAGGAGACCGTCCGTCTGCTCAAGGAACTGGGGTTCTCGATCAACTTTGCGAAGTCCTATTTGGTGCCAGCGCAGGACGCCCTATTCCTAGGGGCCAGACTCAACAGTGACGCGGCTAGCTGCACTGTCCGAGGAAAGGATAAAGGCCATCCTGGGTAAGGTACAACAGCTTTTGACCATAGAAGTAGCCAGGGTGAGGTCTATCAAGTCCCTGCTCTGCATGATGTCACGCATCTACCTCGTGTGTCTGTGCAGGTTGCAGATGCGGCCACTGCAGGAGTTCCTCGACGCCCGTTGGATGCAAGTGGCGGGAAGCTTCGAAGACAAGATCTCCCTCAACAAGACTTTCCGTCGAGCGATCCGGTGGTGGGGCACCTGCGCGCATCTTGCGGCAGGCACAGACTTCCAGACCCCAGCGCATCAGGAAACGGTGACGACAGACTCCTCCCTGGAGGGATGGGGCGCGCACACCAGAGATCTCCACGCAAGAGGCCTTTGGCTCCCGGAGGAGAGGTCACTGCACATCAACGTCTTGGAGCTCTGTGCCGTGTTCTGGGCCCTCAGGTCCTTCCGTCCCTCAAGGGCAAGGTGGTACGTGTCTTCACCGACACCACCACCACGATGTTCTACATCTGGAAGCATGGGGGCACCAGATCTCAAGCTCTATCCAAGGAAGCGCAGGAACTGTGGCGTAAGGCCTTCGCACAGGGGATGTTCCTGGTACCCTTTCACCTGGCAGGAGTGAAGAACACAGTCGCCGACTCACTCAGCAGGGAGCTGCGCTCTTGCCATGAGTGGGAGCTTCGGCAGGATCAAGTAGATTGATCTGGGGACAGCCCCACCATTGGAATAGACAATCTGTTCGCGACGGTGACGATCACCAAGTGCTGGCAGTTCGCCAGCATGTTTCCCCAGCGGGGAGCATGGGGGATGCATTCTCCGTCCCCCTAGAACAGACTGTTCCTCTATGCATTCCCGCCGTTGCTGCATCTACTGCGACTCAAGTCAACTCAGACGGTCCTGGTGCAGGATGATCCTCGTCGCACCGGTATGGCCGAGGCAGATATGGTTCCCGGACCTTCTGGACATGTCAGCGTCCCGTCCAGTCAAGCTTCCGGCAGACACAGATCTTCTCGCCAGGGAGGGAGGCCCGATCCTGCATCACAACCCAGGATCGCTAAACCTGCAGGCCTGGCTCCTGCAGCACTGGAGTTCGGTGGCTACGATATACCGGCAGACTGCAAAGAGGTACTTGCCAAGGCCAGAGCAGCGTTGACTCAAGTGATACGGACATAAGTGGAAGAGGTTCTCTGTCTGGTGCCGAGCACAGAAGATCAACCCCCTACGGATTACGGCTCCTCAAGTGCTGCCGTACTTGCTGTCGCTGGCCAAGGCAGGGCTGGCACATGCCTCCATCCAAATTCATCTGGTGGCTATCTCCCGCTACACCAGAACTCCGGGGCGGTCATCGTTGTGGTGTCACCGCCTGATGAAGGAGTTCATGAAAGGACTGTTCAGCTTGTTCCCACTGGTGAAGGCTCCGGCCCCGGTGTGGGAGCTCAACGTGGTGCTGACCAGGCTCATGGGTCCGCCATTCGAGCCTTTGCATTCGGCACCCCTGAAATTCCTATCATGGAAGACAGCGTTTCTTGTGGCCATCACCTCCGCACGACGAGTGGGAGAGATCCAGGCCCTCTCCTGTAAACCGCCGTACCCGACATTCCACCAGACGAGGGTAGTGCTGAGGACGCACCCCTCCTTCATGCCCAAGTTGCTGTCTGACTTCCACCTCAACGAGCCCTTGGTGTTACCTGTTTTCTTCCCATCGCCTTCATTGCCGGCTGAGAGGACCTTGCACTCGCTGGATGAGGCTAGAGCGCTGAAGTTCTACGTGGACCGCACAAATTTTACGGAAGACATCACAGCTGTTTGTGAGCTTTGTCCCTGTGAACCAAGGGAAGGCCCATCTCCAAGGCTTCAATTTCTAGATGGCTCTCCGGCTGCATCATGCACTGTCACCGGTTGGCAAACCGACCATTGCCCGGCCGTCCGAGAGCCCACTCGACCAGAGCGACCACTGCATCTATGGTGTTTGTCTGGTGTGCCCCTGCTGGACATCTGCAGGGCAGCTACGTGAAGGTCGACGCACACCTTCACAAGATTCTACTGCGTCGACTGGGATTCCAGGGAGGAGTCCAGAGTCGGCCAAGCAGTGCTGCACAACCCGTTCGCTTGAAGATGAGCCTGGTGAGGAGGTAAGAGATGCTTAATGTTGAGTTGTTAAAATGCTTTATGTTGAGCCTTGCCAGCTCACGTGGTTATGCATGTGTGTACTGCTATGTATACTTTTATTCGTGAGCATGTGAATCCATGCCAGACCCCATGTTGGAGATGGAACAAGTTACTTCTCCAGCATGGGGTCTGGCATGGATTCACATGCTCATGAATATTCCCCGTCGTCAGGCTGGGAATCCTCGGTAAAGAAAAAAAACAGTATCAGTTTCGTTTCTGATCTGTCTTTCGTAGTAATAACCAATCACTGGTCTCTGTGTCATACTGACCACAGCCAATGACTGCCCTCTACCTAAGCACCGCCTCTGGCAGCCATCTTCAGATTTTTACCGCACGTTCATGTGTTGGGATCCTCGTGCTATTGCTCTTGAGCGTTAGTGCTATTCACGTTTTTTTCTCAAAACTTCGTTTTTTCCGGTCAAAAGAGCCTCAAGCTCCACCGACTCTCCATCCGATCAACGGGGACCCGTGTCGGATTCGTCTGCGCCCCTCAAGGGTGAAGATTTCGTCGAGCTACGTTTTGGAGGACTCCAGAAGCTTCTCAGGCCTGGACATGGCCCAGGAGAAGGGAAGATCGACGCCCGGAAAGCTGTTCAGGGTCTGCCCTGGATGCCAGCTGCAGAACGTTTTTAAGGAGGACAAACACTCCTTTTGTCTCTACTGCTTACATGAGGACAAGAAGCACGTGGCGAAGGACTGCGTTTTGCGGCAATATGTCGGAGCGGACCATGAAGGACCGCCACCAACGCCTCGCCAACTGGCTGGAAGGGAAGAGCCCGTCAGGCGAGAAGAAAAGGAAGAAATCCGAGCGGTCTTCTAAGACCTTTGAGGACGCCCCGGCGACGGGGGTCCAACACAAGGCCAAGCACCGCGAGTCCGCTGACACCGGGAGTGCCGAACGGTCGGGCTCTACGGGCGCCAGGCAGGGCGCACCCTCCCCGGCACCTTCAGCCACGAGCCAACGCTCTCGGTCGGGTAACAGGAAGGGTGAGCACCCGGCGAAGCCCTTGGAGAGGCCCCGGTCGAGCTCGAAGGCCCCATCGGAGGGGCAGCGAGGCAGTGTCCCCCCCCCCCTCAAGGATAAGGCGGTGAGCGCACCTAAGGTGGTGAAGGCCTTAATCCATCCGGCCAAGCCCTCTATCGATACTGTCGCGGCGGCCCTGGCTCAGCCTGTGGAGGCTACACCAGTGGTGGCGACCTCGGGGCTCAGAGTCTCCCTGCCACCTCGGAGGGAGTCCTCTTTTGTGCCCATCGATAGGACCCCCGTGAAATCCCCGGCGGGGAAGAAAAAGGGGGGGCAGGGCGTCGTCGTAGATTCGGCTTCAGAGGAAGAGCTGATCGAGGTCTTAAGCCACGGCCTTGGCGTGGATGAAGACCGGCCCGTCGGGATGGAGCCCGACGCAGGTGACGACGACAGCGTCGAGGGTGCCGACGGGGCCCCTGACCGCCCGTCGGATTGCCCTCTGCCAGCGCCGCAAGACAACTCGGCGGCCATTTTGTTGGCTATACAGTCCTTATGCTCAGAGATAAGGACGAGACTACCGTTGCCGACGGAGGAGCCTCTCCCGTCAGGGGATCCTGAACCGGGACCTTCGGGTGTTCCCCCTCCCAAGAAAAGAAGGATTCACCCTCCACCTCCTTTTCAGCCGTCGCGACCCGTCCAGCCCTCCTCCCCGTCCACCCGAGGGGATGATACGGGGACTGACACGGCAGCGACGGGTATGGACGACGAGGTATACGACGAGGATCTCCCGTCGTCACCTCCCACCAGGGCCTCTCCGCCCGACGAGATTGGATCGTTCCACTCCATGATCGCCAGGGCATCCGAGCTTTTCCAACTCTGCCCTGAGGAGAAGAAAAAGGAAGGATTCCTTTATCAACGGCGCGAGGCCAAGAGGAAGACGGTCCTCGCGGTGCCTCTACTGGACGACATTTGGGATGAGGGCCTCGCCCTCCTCAAGAACCCTTCCACGACGCCAGCTAGAAGAGACCGGTACGAAAAGAAGTACCGGGTCCCGGACGCGGCCCCCCTGTGCCTCCGGGCGCAGCCTACCCCGGACTCCGTCGTCTCCGCGGCGGCCAGGAAGAAAGCGGGGGGGGTGCGGCCTCCACTTCGACTTCCCCACCGGACGGCGAGGGAAAGAAATTGGACGCTATGGGACGCAGGGTCATCTCGTCTGCAGCGACGACGATTAAAGCGGCCAACGCCTTGGCTATCGTGGCCCGCTACGACAGGGAGCTATGGTACAAACTGGCTCCCCTGCTGGACTTCCTACCGGACGACAAGAGGGCGGATGCCCTGGAGATCCTACAGGAAGGTGAGGTGGCGTCGGACCACGCCATCACTATTGCGACGGACATCGCCGACACTGGGTTTCGCCAGTTGGGCAACGGAGTGTGCCTTAGGCGGCGTGGATGGCTCAAGGCTACGGACTTCCGTCAAGACGTACAGACCAGAGTCCTGGACATGCCGTTCGATGGGAACAACCTGTTTGGGAAAACAGTGGACGATTCCCTTCAGGCCATTAAAGCGGACACTGAGACGGCCCGGGCCCTTGGGGTTCTACAGCAACGACGGACGCCCTTTCGGAGCAGCGGAGGCAAGGGCGCCTCCAAAGGTTCCGGCGGCGGTTTCTCTACCTACCGTCAAGCGGCCCGCTCATCGTCTCAAGAGGCCTACAGAGGACGAGGCAAGTCTGGAGGACCCCGCCGTCGTCGCCAAGGAGGTCAAGGCGGCAAAGCCTCGTCGAAACAGGATTGAACCGGCCGTGGGGTCGGGCCCCCACCGAAGCACCCCGGTGGGAGGCCGGCTGGCGAGCTTCGTCAGCGTGTGGGAGTCCATCTCCACCAACCGTTGGGTGCTGGACGCCTTGGCCCGGGGCCACGCGCTCGAGTTTCAGAGAAGGTGCCTGCGCGTCCCCCCCCCCGTGGCCAGGAGAGAGCTTCACGTCCCTCAGCTTCTCCTGGAGGTAAAGGCGTTGCTCAGGAAGGGCGCCATCGAACTCGTCCCAAAGAGGCTTCGGGGCTCCGGAGTTTACTCGAGATACTTCCTCGTGAAGAAGAAGACGGGAGGATGGCGCCCCATCCTAGACCTGCGACGTCTGAACAAGTTCATCAAGGCACAGAAGTTCCGGATGGTCACCCTCCAGCACGTCCTGGGTCAGCTGGAGGAGGAAGGAGACTTCCTGTCGTCGTTGGATTTGGAGGATGCCTACTTCCATATTCCCATCCTAAAGGGGCACCGAAAATTCCTCAGGTTTGTGGTCCAAGGGCGTCACTACCAGTTCAAAGCCCTCCCCTTCGGACTACGGTCGGCCCCCAGGGTATTTACCAAGTGCCTTGCACCGGTGGCGGCGCAGCTGCGCCGCGAGGGGATCCACGTCTACTCCTACCTGGACACGAGGGAGCTCGCCGTGGAGCACACGGCAAGGACCGTCCAACTTCTCACGGACCTGGGATTCTCCGTGAACTACGCCAAGTCCCACCTGGTACCCGCGCAAAACGCACTGTTTCTGGGAGCGAAGCTCGACGCAGTGTCCCTTCTGGCCTCCCCGTCGGAGGAAAGGACCAGGTCCATCCTGGGCAAGGTACAGCGGATGTTGGCTTCCGACGCGGCCAATGAGAGGTCCATCAAGTCCCTCCTCGGTATGATGTCTTCTTGCATCTACCTCATTCCCATGTGCAGGCTCCGGATGCGCCCGTTGCAGGAGTTCCTGGACGCGCGCTGGATCCAAACGACGGGCGGCTTCGAGGAGAGGATCACACTCGACGAGAGTTTCCGCCGAGCGGTCCGGTGGTGGGGCACCCGCGCGCATCTGACGGCGGGCATGGACTTCCGGACCCCAGACCACCAGGAGACAGTGACCATGGATGCCTCCCTGGAAGGGTGGGGAGCACACACCGAAAATCTGCACGCGAGAGGCCTCTGGCTCCCGACGGAGAAGTCCCTCCATATCAACGTCCTGGAGCTCCGTGCAGTGTTCTGGGCCCTCAGGTCCTTCCTTCCGTCCCTCAAGGGCAAGGTAGTGAGGATCTTCACCGACAACACCACCACCATGTTTTACATCAGGAAACAGGGCGGAACCAGGTCCCCAGCACTGTCCAAGGAAGCGCAGGACCTGTGGCATTGGGCCGTCGCCCAAAGGATGTTTCTGGTGCCGTTTCATCTGGCAGGGATAAAAAACACCATCGCCGACTCACTCAGCAGGGAGCTGCGCTCGTGCCACGAGTGGGAACTACGGCAGGATCTAGTGGATCGCCTCTTCCGACGGTGGGGCACACCCCAGATCGACCTGTTCGCGACGGCGACGAACTCCAAGTGCCGGAGATTCGCCAGCAGGTTTCCCCAGGCGAGGAGCATGGGCGATGCTTTCTCGTTCCCCTGGGAGGGCCTGTTCCTCTACGCGTTCCCTCCTTTGCCACTGCTATTCCGGCTCGTCAACCAGCTCAAGAGGTCACGGTGCAGGATGATCCTCGTCGCACCTGCGTGGCCGAGGCAGATATGGTTCCCGGACCTTCTGGACTTGTCAACGTCCCCGCCAATCAAGCTGCCGGTGGACGCGGATCTACTCTCCAGGAAGGAGGCGCCATCCTCCACCACGATCCGAAATCGCTGAACTTGCAGGCCTGGCTCCTGCAGCGCTAGAGTTTGGAGGATACGACATACCGGCCGACTGCAGAGAGGTTCTTGCAAAGGCCAGGGCGTCCTCGACTCTTAAATGCTACGGACACAAATGGAAGAGGTTCTCTGTCTGGTGCCACGCACAGAAGATTAACCCTCTACGGATTACGGCTCCCCAGGTACTGCCGTACCTGCTGACGCTGGCCAAAGCTGGACTGGCACACGCGTCCATCAAGATTCATATTGCTGCGATCTCCCGATACACCAGAACCACGGGGCGGACGTCCCTGTGGTCTCATCGTCTGGTGAAAGAGTTCATGAAGGGACTGTTCAGATCGTTCCCGCCGGTGAAGGCTCCGGCCCCGGCGTGGGAGCTCAACGTGGTGCTGACCAAGCTCATGGGACCTCCGTTCGAGCCTCTGCACTCGGCCCCGTTGAAGTTTCTGTCGTGGAAAACAGCGTTTCTTGTGGCCATCACCTCCGCACGACGGGTGGGAGAGATCCAGGCCCTTTCCTGCAAGGCCCCGTACTTGACTTTTCACGACACGAGGGTAGTGCTCAGGACGCACCCCTCCTTCATGCTCAAGGTACCGTCGGACTTCCATCTCAACGAACCCTTGGTGTTGCCTGTGTTCTTCCCGTCGCCTTCGTCGCCGGCTGAGAGGACTTTGCACTCGCTGGATGTGGCTAGAGCGCTGAAGTTCTACGTGGACCGCACGAAGTGTTTTCGGAAGACGTCACAACTCTTTGTGAACTTTGGACCTGTCAATCAGGGGAAGGCTCTCTCGAAGGCTTCCATTTCCAGATGGCTCTCTGGCTGTATCATGTACTGTCATCGGTTGGCAAACCGACCGCTGCCTGGCCGTCCGAGAGCCCATTCCACCAGAGCGATCGCAGCTACCACGGCGTTCCTTTCTGGTGTGCCCCTGCTGGACATATGCAAGGCTGCTACGTGGAGGTCGACGCACACCTTCACGAAATTCTACTGCGTCGATCGGGATTCCAGGGAGGAGTCCAGGGTCGGCCAAGCAGTGCTGCGCAACCTGTTCGCCTGAGGTCAGCCTGGTGAGGAGGTAAGATGCTTAATGTTGAGTTTGATGTAATGCTTAATGTTGAGCCTTTGCCACCTCCCGTGGTTGTGCATGTGTGTACTGCTATGTATTCTTTATTCATGAGCATGTGAATCCATGCCAGACCCCATGCTGGAGAAGGAACAAGTTACTTACCTGTAACTGTTGTTCTCCAGCATGGGTCTGGCATGGATTCACATGCGAACCCTCCCGCCTACCCCTCTGCGGCTCTTCACTTGGTCATACTGCCACTTCACGTGCTTCCAAATCTGAAGATGGCTGCCAGAGGCGGTGCTTGGGTAGAGGGCAGTCATTGGCTGTGGTCAGTATGACGCAGAGACCAGTGATTGGTTATTACTACGAAAGACAGATCAGAAACGAAACTGATACTGGTTTTTTTCTTTACCGAGGATTCCCAGCCTGACGACGGGGAATATTCATGAGCATGTGAATCCATGCCAGACCCATGCTGGAGAACAACAGTTACAGGTAAGTAACTTGTTCCTTACCTGTAACTGGATTCACATGCAAACCCTCCCTCCTTCCCCCCTCTGCAGCTCATCTCTTGGTCCGACTGCCATTTTTACATGCTACCAAATCTGAAGCTGGCTGCCAGAGGAGGGGCTTAGGTAGAGGGCAGTCATTGGCTGGGGGCATTATGACCCAGAGACCAGTGATTGGTTATTATGAGAAAGACAGTTCAGAAACGAAACTGAAACTGATTTCTTCTTTACCAGAGATTCACAGACTGACGGGGAATATTCATGAGCATGTGAATCCATTCCAGACCCATGCTGGAGAACAACAGTTACAGGTAAGTAACTTGTTCCATATGCATATCCTTGCAATGTGCCCAGTTACCTCCGGGTTTGGTGCGCACTATAAATAATCATTGAAGGCTTTGAGACTAATTAGTCCCACTAGTCCAAGTGCTGAAGCACCGGAGAGGGTCTTTGGAGATCAGGCAGAGGAGCAGGTCTTTGCCGGGCTTGACACTGGAGGGTATTCTGGGCCACTGCTGAAGTAATCTTTGGGTTATCAACTGTCTGGTCTTCTGCAACAGATTCCTTGACTTAAGTGTAGATCTGAAAAATGACTACAGGAGTCGTCCTCTTTTCCAAAATCCAAGCTGGATGCAAGTTCATGCCCAACAATGGTAAGGATCTGCACCATGCAAACAACCAGTAGTTGTCCAATCGGGGACAACGACTGGTTTCACATCCACTCCAATAGCAGATTTGCTGGGACCAGTAATGTGGACTGGGACTAAATGGTCTCCGACCCCTTGAATGCGAAAGCATCAGCTTTTCCTGGCAAGTGCACGACGTTACATGGACTTTCCTGATCTGAGAGGGCAGAAAGAAGCCAAAACTACAGTATGACCAGAGAATAAGTAAACATCTTGTAGCACTGCCATTGTATGGCACAGGCTACGTTTTGTAGCCATACGCGGTAAATGCGAATATGCACACAAAAATGAAGCAGAATGGTACAAATGTAACTGCTGCCACCAGCTTGTCTTGAGGCACATATATAACTAATAAGCTTGTGTAAAAAAAAAAATGCGTGGCTGATACAAACCTATCCGTATTTCAGTGCATTGAAGGATTCTGTGTGGAATAGAAATTGAAGAATTCAAAAGGGAAACAGTTTCCCAGTACTGATGGTATGAAGTACTGATTAGTTTCCCGATAACAAGCAAATGGCAAGAGGAAGCTGAAGACTTCACTTCCCTTAAAGTCAGGAGAGGGTCTAAAACAGAACAATAAGAATGGAGTTACATAGAAAACTATGGAGGGAAGGTTGCAAAAAGAAAATCATTCCTAACAGCTGTTTGTCAGTGTTTTCTGATATAGATGTCCTTGCTATCCTCCTTCCTCCAGGTCTACATCCTGCTTTTGTGGGGGGTCTCTCAAAAATGTGAAATCTAGTTAATTCTTTCCTCCCACAGAAGAACTAATAACTTGTCTCTCGGTAATGCTCTTTCGATTGGATTTTCTTCCCATGGATTACTCATCACCCCCTTACCTGCCCCTCTTGGCGGGTATCTAGTACTCCTTGGTTCTGCAGTCCCTCAGTGTTGTAGTGCTAGGGGATAAGTGGGAAATTAAGGTCACTGGGTGCAACTTCTTCATATATACTAGCCTCAAAAGTCCTGCCGGGCATGTAGGAGCTGTGCTGTGCCCCTTGGCGGTGGTTCTCAAAGAGCAGCTGTGCTGGGAGGTAGGTATCGAAGATCATGAATCTGTGGGAGGAACATCCATCAGAAAGAAAATTACCGGGAGGTAATTGTCAGTGAGAATTCTAATTTCTGTCCCTATTCCCTTAAACCGTAGAGCCCCCAGCAATTTTGCTGGACTTAAGGACTTTTTAACTTTAACCCTGAAGTTAGTGACATTTGTTCTCACTCTCTCACTGATTTGGATTGTTTCCTCTGTTTTTAGAGTTTGACCAACTCCACAGGCATCTAATTTTTGTATGGTGACACAAAGCACCTTCAGTTCAGTGTCACTGAGAAGTCCTTTGAATTTCTCTTAAGGTTTAAATACATTTTCTTGTGTGGACTGTCGTTCCCAATAATAGTAAAGTGAAATTGACTTTAATTACCTTTTCTCTTTGTAGGTCCCGCACACACCATTTTATGTGGAAGCGCTGATGGGTTACCTAGTAGCCCCCTATCCTACATCGTCATGTAACAGTGTTATGTTACCCTCACTACGTTAAATGGCTGGTGGTTGGGGTTTAATTTTTCCTACCATTGTGCTTTTTACCGCAGGTTTAACCCTCAGCTACTTTACAGCACCAGTGGGTGACCATTTTGTCAAAATGGTCACTGACTTCTGACCTCTGGCTCCGGTTTGTCTGGAAGGACAAGACGTGAGCAAGAATCCCGAAACTCCACTGTGTTTTGTCTCTAGGAATGCATGAATGCAACCAGTCCTGATTGGCTGACTGGCTGTCCTTTTAGGACAGCCACCTTGCTGTGTGATTGACAGCATAGGCTGTGCATGAATGGGCGCAACCTGCTTAAAAGGCGAGGGTTTTGGGACTAGAGGCAGAGTCAACTGCTGGGAGAAGCACCCGACGAAGAAACCGTGAACGAAGTTTGCGGCATCCTCCTGGATCTTTCATTTGCCCGTGATACCCGGCTGTTGTGCTGAAACTCCTTTTTCAATTCGACAGAAGCTCCGTAAAGGGACAACTTCTTCCCTTGGGTTAGTGGGACCAACTAACCCTGAGATGAACTCCACTGGACCATCTTCCCCGACTGACTCCACTTCTTCGCTGCTGCAAGAACTGAGTGCCAGGGGTCGAGAAATCCATAGTCTAGTGCAACGTCTGAAATCCTGCTAGAAGCTCCAGGAGTCTCCGAAGGCCCTCCAGAAGCAGGATGACTGGAGCTAGAGTCCCCTCACCGGAGTGAAGGAATCCCAACCAGTATCCGAGATCTGTGACTGTGCTGTTTGCTAAGTGTTCAAAACGCGAAGTGCGGCTGAACCGAAAAGAGCCCGTAGCTGCCAACGTCCTCCCTCTTGTCCCCACGACTGAGACTCAGAAACACGGGGTCTGCACTGCTGTAGCAGGACAGAATCCACCTGGACCCCTCTTCTTCAAACCCGAGGTACTGTTTAGACTTTGGGTACTTACCTCATTGTCTTTTAGCTGTGCTTTTCTCATTTGACATTTGCAGTGGCTTACTTTTGGAGGGTGTCCAGTCAAAGGGTCGAATGAAAAGGACCGAAATACAATTGGTTCGATTCAAAAGGACCCAAAACAAAAAAATCAAATGCTTTTTTTAAAAATAGTGGTTTGGGGGCAGGGGGAGCCCTAAAAAAAAGTACATTAGATTTTTTTTGTTTTAGGTCCTTTTGACTTGAACCAATTGTATTTCGGTCCTTTTCTTTTGACCTATAACCCTTTTGGAGTTGATTCCAACTCTGTTTCTCACAGGCTGAACAGCTTGTGACCCTACAAGTGATTTCTTTCTTTATAATCTCTCTAACTTTGTGCAAGACTTCGATTCTAAGAAGTGCCTCAGCTCAATAAATGTTTCAAATTGACTTTCTGTTCTGGCTGCCTGTAGACTCTTCTAGCCTATTGACTGATATTGTTTGTCTCTCATAAGTGGTAATTTGTTTTGGACTGTTATTGCTGGGAAAGGCGTGTCTAGATTTCATTGGAAGATTTAAGTGTCCTCACATGTACTGAAAACTTGTTTAATCTTTTCCTTCCTTAAACCTTTCCTTTCTGCAACCTCAGAATCTGCAGTATGACTAGTGTGACATATAAATGCCATTACTGTGCTTGGGATTGAAGTCACCTCAGGGTGTAGGAATTGTGTAAGAACCATATCCAAAGATTATCCACTAACTTGTTCCGATTCTGAAACTAATTTTAAAGTGTATTTACATTGTTACATGAATTGCCTTTTTAAAGAACGCTTATTTAAAAATTGATGTTAATTAAATAACTATTTATAACTGAAACCTTGAGTGTAAGTGTTACTTAGTTACTTGTATTTACAAATGTAATTGCTACAGCTCACATTTACCCTCTTGAGATAGGCCTGGCTGCTCAGTCACTTGTGTAGTACAGACCTATACCAAAAGGTGGGTTACCTAATACCAAGCAGATAAGTGTTGTGTAGGCTCACACATTGTTACTATTTCAATTATTACCTAACAGTAATTAAATAGATTTTCTCTGGTAAGTACCTGGATAGGGGTTGAATAAGTAAAAATGTACCCCTGCAACAAAGCCGGACTAAAGCCAACAGATATGTTTTTTATTTTGTTTATTTTTTTAAAGTCAAAAGCACATTTTGTTCATGAAAATCAAGTTCCCAGAAGAAATAGGTAACTAAGGAGTGCCCTGGAAGCTATTCCCAACCACTTCATCTCCTGCAGTCTGGTTAAGGTACTTATTAGGAAATGGGCAGTATCCCCATTAAATTCCTCCAAAGGAAGAGGTCAGGGGGAGGCACACTGCCAATAGTGAGCACACTGCCCCCAAACTCAGATTCACAAAACTAGCCGACTACCGCCTGTTAGGGAGAATTCTCATTCTATGGCTAATTTCCCTCACCTAGTGAGTCCCCCAGCAGCTTTGCTGGATTTCTGGAGTTTACTTTTTCCACTTGGTAAGTGTGTGAGCCTTTTTCCCACTCTTACATGTGTTTTGCATTGTGTATTTCAGCTGTTTTGTGATTGTGGTCTCTGGAGGACACCACTCCATGAACACCACTTTTATGTGTTACACAGCACCTTCCGTGCAGTAACACAGGGTTGTCTTTGAGACTTCCCACTGACTGCATTTTTCTGGGGCTGACTACTGTCCCCCAGAAAACAGGTAAAGTTGCCATTTACTTTACATAGTCATTTAAAACTACAGACCCAGTGCACCCCATCTTACATGGAGTACTGGAAAGGTTTAACTCCTATCCCTTTTTGTCTGTGCCTCTATGAGCTTTGTTTTGCTCTTTTAACATTGAGACTTGGCTGGTGGCAGTGGTATCTACCCTAACTTTTCTACAGCATTTATACTATATAAACGTGGTACTGTTCCAGGCTATTGTATTAGCCTCGAACATAAACACGCTTGACCAAATGCTCTTTCTTTTGGCCCCGGTCGGGTTTATTCGCCATTTCTTTTTGTTAAAATCCTTCTTCTGTTTTACTTTGCGCGGCAAACCAGGTTTGCCTTCTTTGTTCAGTCTTTTGGTGGGCTTCTCTCAAGAAGCCCTCCTTTTGGCGCCTGGGTGTCTAGGTGGGCTGAATGTGAGGGAGGGGTGTAGTCACCCCCTGCACAGGTATCCTTGGAGAAATACAAGTCGCACTTTGTCGTGATTGGCCGAGGTGATTGTCCAGGCCGGACAACCCCCCTGCTGTGTGATTGACAGCCAGGCTGTGTGAATGGGGGATTTTCGCATTAAAAGGCAGGACTCTTGGGCTAGAAGTCAGTCGCCACTGGAACTGCAAGGAACCGAAGAGAAGCGGAAAAGAAGACAGCTCCTGCAACTACCGAGTTCTGGTGGACCCCTGCTGCAATCCTGAGTTCTCCAGCATGGGGTCTGGCATGGATTCACATGCTCATGAATATTCCCCGTCGTCAGGCTGGGAATCCTCGGCAAAAAAAAAATCAGTATCTGTTTCGTTTCTGATCTGTCTTTCGTAGTAGTAACCAATCACTGATCTCTGCGTCATACTGACCACAGTCAATGACTGCCCTCTACTTAAGCCCCGCCTCTGGCAGCCATCTTCAGATTTTTACCGTACGTTCAAGTGTTGGGATCCTCGTGCTATTGCTCTCGAGCGTTAGTGCTATTTTTCACGTTTTTTCTCAAAAAATGTTTTCTTTTTTCGGTCAAAAGAGCCTCAAGCTCCACCGTTTCTTCATCCGATCAACGGGGACCCGTGTTGGATTCGTCTACGCCCCTCAGGGGGGAAGATTTTGTCGAGCCACGTTTTTGGAGGACTCCAGAAGTTTCTCAGGCCCATCTCGGACATTGCCCAGGAGAAGGGAAGCTCGACGCCCGGAAAGCTGTTCAGGGTCTGCCCTGGATGCCAGCTTCAGAATGTCTTTAAGGAGGACGAACACTCCCTTTGTCTTTACTGCCTACATGAGGACAAGACGCACGTGGAGAAGGACTGTGCGTTTTGCGGCAATATGTCGGAGCGGACCATGAAGGACCGCCATCAACGTCTCACCAACTGGCTGGAAGGGAAGAGCCCGTCGGGCGAGAAGAAGAAGAAGTCCGAGCTGTCTTCTAAGACCTTTGAGGGCGCCCTGGCGACGGGGGTCCAACAGAAGGCCAAGCACCGCGAGTCCGCTGGCACCGGGAGCGCCGAATGGTCGGGCTCTACGGGCGCCAGGCAGGGCGCATCCTCCCTGGCGCCATCAACCACGAGCCAACGCTCTGGCTCAGGTAAGAGGAAGGCCGAGCACCCGGCGAAGCTCCTGGAGAGACCCCGGTCGAGCTCGAAGGCCCCATCGGAGGGGGAGTGAGGCGGTGACCCTCCCCCCAAGGAGAAGGCGGTGAGTGCACCTAAGCTGGTGAAAGCCTTAATCCATCCGGCCAAGGCCTCTATCGAGACAGTTGCGGCGGCCCTGGCTCAGCCTGTGGAGGCTACACCAGTGGTGGCTACCTCGGGGCCCAAAGTCTCCCTGCCACCGCGGAGGGAGTCCTCTTTCATGCCCATCGACAGGACCCCCGTGAAACCTTGGATTCGGCCTCAACCTCTGAGGAAGAGCTGATCGAAGTCTTAAGCCACGGCGTTGGCGTGGAAGAAGACCAGCCCGTCGGGAGGGACCCCGACGTAGGAGACGACGAGAACGTCGAGGGTGCCGACGGGGCTCCTGACCGCCCGTCGGACTACCCTCAACCAGTGCCGCAAGACAACTCGGCGGCCATTTTGTTGGCTATACAGTCCTTATGGTCGGAGATAAGGACGAGACTGCCGTTACCACCAATGGAGGAACCGCTCCCGATGGGGGACCCGGAGCCAGGCCCTTCTGGGAGCCCTCCCCCTAAGAGGAGGATTCATCCTCCACCTCCTTTTCAGCCATCGCGCCCTGTTCAGCCCTCCTCCCCGTCCAGTGGGGATGATACGGGGACTGACACGGCCGCGACGGGTATAGACGACGAGGTTTACGAGGATCTCCCGTCGTCACCTCCGACCCGGGCTTCCCCGCCCGACGAGATTGGATCGTTTCACTCCATGATCGCCAGGGCATCCGAGCTTTTCCAGCTCTGCCCGGAAGAGAAGAAGGAAGGTTTCCTTTATCAACGACGCGAGGCCAAGAGGAAGACGATCCTCGCTGTACCTCTACTGGGCTATATTTGGGATGAGGGCCTCGCCATCCTCAAGAACCCATCCACGACGCCGGCTAGAAGGGATCGGTACGAGAAGAAGTACCGGGTCCCGGACGCGGCCCCCTTGTGCCTTCGGGCACAGCCGACCCCGGACTCGGTCGTCTCCGCGGCGGCCAGGAAGAAAGCGGGGGGGGGGGGGGGGGCGCGGCCACTACGTCGACCTCCCCGCCGGACGGCGAGGGAAAGAAAATAGACACGATGGGACGCAGAGTCATCTCGTCGGCAGCGACGACGATTAAGGCGGCCAATGCCTTGGCTATCGTAGCCCGCTACGACAGGGAGTTGTGGTACAAACTGGCCCCCCTGCTGGACTTCCTACCAGACGACAAGAGGGCGGAAGCCCTAGAGATCTTGCAGGAAGGAGAGGTGGCGTCGGACCACGCCATTATGATTGCGACGAACATCGTTGACACTGGATTTCACCAGTTGGGCAACGGCGGGTGCCTTAGGCGGCGTGGATGGCTCAAGGCTACTGACTTCCGTCAGGACGTGCAGACCAGAGTCTTGGACATGCCGTTCGACGGAAACAACCTGTTTGGGAAAACAGTGGACGATTCCCTTCAAGCCATGCCATCAAGGCGGACACGGAGACGGCCCGGGCTCTTGGGGTTCTCCAGCAACGGCGGCCGCCCTTTCGGAGCGGCTGAGGCAAACAGGGTGCCTCCAAAGGTTCCGGCGGCGGATTTTCCACCTACCGTCAAGCGGCCCGTTCGCCGTCACAGGAAGTTTACAGGGGACAAGGCAAGTCAGGCGGACCCCGCCGTCGTCGCCAAGGAGGACAAGGCGGCAAAGCCTCATCGAAGCAGGACTGAACCGGCCGTGGGGTCGGGCCCCCACCGAAGCACCCTGGTGAGAGGCCGGCTGGCGAGCTTCGTCAGCGTGTGGGAGTCCATCTCCACCGACCGTTGGGTGCTGGACTCCCTAGCTCAGGGTCACGCGCTCGAGTTTCTAAAGAGGTGCCCGCGCGTCCCCCCTGTGGCCAGGAAAGAACATCACGTCCCTCAACTTCTCTTGGAGGTAAAGGTGATGCTCAAGAAGGGCGCCATCAAGCTCGTCCCAAAGAAGCTTCGGGGCTCCGGAGTTTACTCAAGATACTTCCTCGTGAAGAAGACGGGAGGATGGCGTCCCATCCTGGACCTACGACGACGGAACAAATTCATCAAGGCACAGAAGTTCCGGATGGTCACCCTCCAACACGTCCTGGGTCAACTGGAGGAGGGTGATTTCCTGTCGTCGTTGGATTTGGAGGATGCCTACTTCCATATTCCCATCTTAAAGGGACACAAAGTTTCTCAGGTTCGTGGTCCAAGGGCGTCACTACCAATTCAGAGCCCTTCCCTTCGGATTGAGGTCGGCACCCAGGGTGTTCACCAAGTGCCTCGCACCGGTGGCGGCGCAGCTGCGCCGAGAGGGGATCCACGTCTACCCCTACCTGGACGACTGGCTCATCCGAGCAAAGACGAAGGAGCTCGCCGTGGAGCACACGGCAAGGACCGTCCAACTACTCACGGACCTGGGATTCTCCATAAACTACGCCAAGTCCCACCTGGTGCCCGCGCAAGACGCACTGTTTCTGGCAGCGAAGCTCGACACAGTGTCACTTCTGGCTTCTCCGTCGGAGGAAAGGACGAGGGCCATCTTGGGCAAGGTGCAGCGGATGCTGGTTGCGGACGCGCCAGGGTGAGGTCCATCAAGTCCCTCCTCGGAATGATGTCTTCTTGCATTTATCTCATCCGCCTGTGCAGGCTCCGGATGCGCCCGTTGCAGGAGTTCCTGGACGCGCGCTGGATCCAGACGGGCAGCTTCGAGGAGAGGATCTCACTCGACGAGAGTTTCCGACGAGCGATCCGGTGGTGGGGCTCCCGCGCGCATCCGACGGCGGGCATGGACTGCCAGACCCCCGGCCACCAGGAGACAGTGACCACGGATGCCTCCCTGGAAGGGTGGGGAGCGCACACCGAAAATCTGCACGCGAGAGGCCTTTAGCTTCCGATGGAGAAGTCCCTCCATATCAACGTCTTGGAGCTCCGTGCAGTGTTTTGGGCCCTCAGGTCCTTTCGTCCGTCCCTCAAGGGCAAGGTGGTGAGGATCTTCACCGACACCACCACCACCATGTTCTACATCAGGAAGCAGGGCGGAACCAGGTCCCCAGCCCTGTCCAAGGAGGCGCAGGATCTGTGGCATTGGGCCGTCGCCCAAGGGATGTTTCTGGTGCCGTTTCATCTGGCAGGGTTAAAAAACACCATTGCCGACTCGCTCAGCAGAGAGCTGCGCTCGTGCCACGAGTTGGAACTACGACAGGATCTAGTGGACCGCCTATCTGACGGTGGGGCACACCCCAGATAAATCTGTTTGCGACGGCGACGAACTCCAAGTGCCGGAGGTTCGCCAGCAGGTTTCCCCAGCCGAGGAGCATGGGCGATGCTTTCTGGTTCCCCTGGGAGGGCCTGTTTCTATACGCGTTCCCTCCATTGCTGATCCGGCTCATCAACCAGCTCAAGAGGTCACGGTGCAGGATGATCCTCGTCGCACCTGCGTGGCCGAGGCAGATATGGTTCCCGGACCTTCTGGACTTGTCAGCGTCCCCGTCAATCAAGCTGCCAGTGGACGCGGATCTTCTCTCCAGGGAAGGAGGCGCCATCCTCCATCACGACCCGAAGTCGTCAGCTTGCAGGCCTGGCTCCTGCAGCGTTAGAGTTTGGAGGATACGACATACCGGCCGACTGCAGAGAGGTTCTTGCAAATGCCAGGGCGTCCTCAACTCTTAAATGCTATGGACACAAATGGAAGAGGTTCTCTGTCTGGTGCCACGCACAGAAGATTAACCCTCTACGGATTACAGCTCCCCAGGTACTGCCGTACCTTCTGACGCTGGCCAAGGCTGGACTGGCGCACGCGTCCATCAAGATTCATCTTGCTGCGATCTCCCGATACACCAGAACCACGGGGCGGACGTCTTTGTGTTCTCATCGTCTGGTGAAAGAATTCATGAAGGGACTGTTCAGATCGTTCCCGCCGGTGAAGGCTCCGGCCCCGGCGTGGGAGCTCAACGTGGTGCTGACCAAGCTGATGGGACCTCCGTTCGAGCCTCTGCACTCTGCTCCGTTGAAGTTCTTGTCGTGGAAAACAGCGTTTCTTGTGGCCATCACCTCCGCACGAAGATTGGGAGAGATCCAGGCCCTTTCCTGCAAGCCCCCGTACTTGACTTTTCACGACACGAGGGTAGTGCTCAAGACGCACCCCTTCTTCATGCCCAAGGTACCGTCGGACTTCCACCTCAACGAACCCTTGGTGTTGCCTGTTTTCTTCCCGTCGCCTTCGTCACCGGCCGAAAGGACTTTGCACTCGCTGGATGTAGCTAGAGCGCTGAAGTTTTACGTGGACCGCACGAAGTGTTTTCGGAAGACGTCACAACTTTTTGTGAACTTTGGACCTGTCAATCAGGGGAAGGCTCGCTCAAAGGCCTCCATTTCCAGATGGCTCTCCGGCTGTATCATGTACTGTCATCGGTTGGCAAACCGACCGCTGCCTGGCCGTCCGAGAGCCCATTCCACCCGAGCGATCGCAGCTACCACGGCGTTCCTATCTGGTGTGCCCTTGCTGGACATCTGCAGGGCTGCTACGTGGAGGTCGACGCACACCTTCACGAAATTCTACTGCTTCGATCGGGATTCCAGGGAGGAGTCCAGGGTCGGCCAAGCAGTGCTGCGCAATCTGTTCGCCTAAGGTGAGCCTGGTGAGGAGGTAAGAATTGCTTAATGTTGAGCCTTTGCCACCTCCCGTGGTTGTGCATGTGTGTACTGCTATGTATTCTTTATTCATGAGCATGTGAATCCATGCCAGACCCCATGCATGAGAAGGAACAAGTTACTTACCTGTAACTGTTGTTCTCCAGCATGGGTCTGGCATGGATTCACATGCGAACCCTCTCTTCACTTGGTCATACTGCCACTTTACGTGCTACCAAATCTGAAGATTGCTGCCAGAGGCGGGGCTTAGGGAGATGGCAGTCAATGGCTGTAGTCGGTATGACGCAGAGATCAGTGATTGGTTACTACTACGAAAGACAGATCAGAAACGAAACTGATACTGATTTTTTCTTTACCGAGGATTCCCAGCCTGACGACGGGGAATTTTCATGAGCATGTGCATCCATGCCAGACCCATGCTGGAGAACAACAGTTACAGGTAAGTAACTTGTTCCCTATCTACCCTTCAAAGACAAGCGAGGATCCAGTCCGGAGTCGTCTTCCCTTGAGCCTGGTGGGATCAATCAGCTCATCTTCCACAGGCAGAGGATCCTCTTCTTGGTCGAAATCGCTGCACACTGCTGTAGTGGTCCGGATAGCCATCTGAAGAGCCTCTCCTGTTTTTAAAGGAGCGCACCTTTTATTCCCCATTGATTTTGCTGCTGCTGGCCTCATCCCTGGGTAGTGCAGATCGCTCCAGGTGTCCTTCTTGTCCCCACGACTGAAGCTTCAGGAACCGGGAGTCTGCAGGAACAACTGCCGTGGCACCAGCATTTCTTCACTTGAATAAGGTACTGTGTCTGACCTTGAGGAACTGGGGTGAACTCTTTTTTTTTTTTTTTTTCTCCTCACTAAAGGCTTGTCCTTATCTTCCTTCCCTCTTATAACTTTTGCTTCCTCTGTTTACAATATCTAGGTACTCCTGGCAATCTTGAAGTGTGAACTATACTAACCATGTGATCCTCGACAACAGGAACCCTGTTCCACTTGACACTGGCGCAGGCCTATTGACTTTTATTCACTTGTAGGAAAGTGTCCTCTGATTCTATCTGACTTGACAAAAGTATTGCCTATGATTTTTATCCCCAACTCTCTTGTGTTCATTCATGTGCCAAGTGTGTTTTAACTCCGGTAACATTTCTTTCCGCGGGTACGCGTATATTTAGTAAGACCGAACTGTCATTACTGTCAAAAAGTGATTACATCTGTCCCCCCGTCTTTGTTTCCCCAACACCGGTCTGTGAAAACCAAAGGTACTTACCTTGAATTGTGTTGCACAAAGTGAATTGGTTGTGGGTAGTGTATTTTACGTGTGATTTTAAAGTACTAGAAGTGAAGTGTTTTACGAACAGATGGTGTAGAAATAAATGTACTTTTACTTTGTTTGCTTGAGTCACAGTAATTGTGGTCCTTTGTGTAATCTCTACTACTGCTCATATACTCTTGAGATAAGTCTGGCTGCTCCGCTACTGCTACCACTCTAAACGTGTAGTACAGGCTTGTACCAAAGGTGAACTTGTATTACCACTTGTAGTCTTAATTGTGTGCAGTGGTCCCTAAGGGCACTGCACAGGATTCTGCCTAACACCACCACCTTAGCTGACAAGTGTTCCATGTGTGACAACTCAGGGCAGAGTTTTTTTCCATTGCATGCTGGAACTTGCTTTAATTTTTGCCATTTGTAAGTATGGGTCTTCAAGTCTGGCTCGAGGTGTCCCGTATGGCACTGAAAAGTTTGGCAACTACGCCCTAATTAAGACTGGCACGCTAAGATCAACTACTCATCAAAATGGTCCAGGGGCCTCTGGTGCAGAGGTTGATTTCATTGTCTGGCTAACAGCGATTCTGATCTCCTTAAGCAGATACTGTCCCAGAGATCCATCAGCTGGGCTAGACAGATGACTGTGAAAGTCTACCACTGGGACTCCCACAGCAAAAAGAGGCACCAAGGCACGTTGAACACTGTTAGGGAGAATTCTCAGAAATGTGCCAATTCCCTTCTACCTTAGAGACCCCCAGCACTTTTGCTGGACTTTAGGACTTTTCATTTTTATCCTGGAGAAAGTGAGACCTTTTCCCCACTCGCTCATATATTTTTAATTGATTTCAACACTGTTTCTTTTGACTTTGGAGTCTGACAAACTCCATAGGCATCCTCTTTTTGCATTGTCACACTGCACCTTCAGTGCTGTGACACAGGGAAGTCTTCCATATTCCCCCAAAGGTTTAAATACCTTCTCTTGGTTAAACTACTGTTTCCAGGAGCAGTGTAGTGAAATTGGCTTTACTTATACCGGAAGTGCGCTGAAAGTGTACCGTTGGCTGTTGGGCTGATGCACGCTGAACCGTTGCTGTCTGTGTGTTTGTGGAAACACTGAGCAGTCTACTGTTTTCTGCAAAGTAACTTTCGAATGGATTGTGTCCTTCCACATATTCCTTCTCTTTGATAAATCCACTTCCAGCTTGCTGGCTTCATAAAAAAAATCCACAGTAGAGGGCGCTGCGAGTCGACGTCCCTCGAGTCTGTGTCCCTCGAAGGCCTCCATATCGATGCCGACGTCACCATAGGTTTAAATACTCTCGTGCAGCATCTGTTGCTCATTTCCATTTGTCAGCGCTTCGTAAGCCTTGGAGACGCAACGCTTGGTTCCTCAGTAAAATCTTCGAAAAACTTTGATTTCCTTGAAAAATCTTCAATTACTACGATGGCAACTTCGTCCGCTTCGACACCACAATCCAGCTTCAAAAAATGTCGGGATTGTGGAAAAAAGATGTTGTTAACGGATCCTCACAGGGTCTGCCTGTGGTGCCTGAGCTCAGAGCACCAGTGTTCGGAATGTGAGGAGTGTATGTCCATGACAGCGAAAGCCTTGAGGGGGGAGCATAGCGGGAAGCGGGAAAAAGGTAAATCCATTAACTCCTCTACCCCTTTTAAATTGACCTTGGTCGAGACATTCGTCTCCTCGCCATCGGAGAAAACATTCCCGCTCGAGATTTCGAAGTGGTTCTCACCACTCATCTAGATCGAGACATACTAAGAAGAGGCGTCATAGATCACCTTCCTCTTCATCTTTCAACTCTCCAGAAAGGGTCACCTGTCCCACTAAAAACAGCTCTCAAGCTAAGTGGGAGGAATTTCGCAAACAAATGCTACGGGTCTTCGAGAATGGACCTTGTCCCCCTCAGAGATGCCTAGAGGTGATACCCTGAGTGAAAGACCCGAAAAAGAAAAACTCAGCGAGTCATCGACCTCGTCAAATAAAAACCCTCGAGAGCGTCATGAACCCTCGAGTAAGGACAAGGGCCTTTTGCCAAAAACAGCGTCATCGAAGCCACAGTCAAAGGTGACTTTGACTCATAAGACTGTCGTTGACGCAGATGAAAGGGAGGCCTTCGAGGCCTCATGTCCCGACCGCACCATCGGTACTCTGGATGTCGAAGGATCCTTCAAAGACATCGAAAGGGGCGTCGATCATATCGACGACAACAAGTAGAATTCCGATTCTCTCGACGACATTGAGACCATACTCTAGTACATCGACTACCGTTTGTAAGTTTGTCGAGACCCTTCACATCGACAACTACAACCCTTTCTCAAGCAGTTTTGACCAATTTGGCTCCCTCATCTCTCGAAATGGATTTTACTCTGACTACTTCATAGCTTTATCCTCTATCTATGAGGAAGGAGAAGACTCTGATAATGGGGCCTTTTGGCTTACAAACTAGAAGGGTTCCTATTCCAGAGGAACTAATATCTGAGGAAGTTAGATTAAGAGATCTTCAGGAATCTTTACAAGATGCCAGTGTCATAGATACCTCTCTAGATGCTGACCTTGCCAGACCAGAACCTGGAGAGCATGCAGAAATGTCTTACAGATCACTTATGACAAGAATAATGGAGTTCATGGTGTGGGCAACACCTGCACCCTCTTTCCAACAAGATGACCTAACCGACATCTTAGATAAAGGTCCCATTTCATGCAGCATTGCAGACGAAAATAGCTACAAATTGGGAAACGCCGGAGGTTATCCCTGCAGTAAATAAAAAGCTCCCTGCGAAGTACCGAGTGCCAGCCTCAGACCCTGTATACTTAAGTAAGCATCCGACCCCAGAGAGTTTAGTAGTGCAGGCTGCATCGTCGTCTAGTAGTAAATCGGCATACCCCACTATACCACAAGATGGAGACGACAAAAAATGTGATGCCATGTCTAAAAAGATCTTTTCGGCATGCAGCATGGCACTTAAGTCTGTTAACGCCACTTGCACACTAGCGAGATTCAGCCACACCCTTTGGGAGTGCGGTTCATCGGCGGCTGACCGTCTTCCAGAAGGGGGGGGGGACGAGACGCATTCTTGAATATAATCAAGGAAGGGAAGGATGCGATGTGCGAGTCCCTCCTAACAAGTCTCGACTCTGCTGACCGCATCAGCAGAGCCATGGCGGCGAGCACCACAATCGGCAGATTTGCGTGGTTGCGGGAATCTGGTTTTGCTCCTGATGTACAAGCCAGACTTATGAATATGCCCTTTGACGGCACCTCACTATTTGGCAAGAAAGCGGATGACAGTTTGGAGAAATTGCAAAACTCCAATGCGGCAGCCAAATTCCTTGGGGCTGCAATTCGTCAAACTCCAAATCGCCCCACAGGTACGTCCTGGAGGGGAAAGCCCTTTCGTTTTTACTCCGCATTCGGAAAAGGCAGAGGGCAGCCAGCTCAAAGGGGCCAGAGACGATTCACCCGTGGTGGATGGGTCAAAGGTACCAAGTCTGCATCAGCAGGTGATGCTTTACCCTCAGTATCTGCGTCAGCCGCTCCTAAACCCCTCTGAGGTCTCTCCACACAAGACACCAATAGGAGGCAGGTTAACTCAACATCTGACAGAATGGCAGGGTATTAAGTCAGATGCTTGGGCATTGGAGACAATTGCTCAAGGTTGCTGCCTGCCTTTCCTACACACTCCTCAGTCATCCACCGGGGAACAACTCTTTGAAGTTTCCAGACGCGCTCCTTATGCAGGAGATCTGAGACCTGATAGAGAAAGGTGCCATCGAACCGGTAGCTGTAGCGGAGAGGAACAAGGGTTGGTACTCCCCACCCACCCCCTCCCGTCCCCTACTTCCTAATACCAAAAAAGGATGGAGGATTGAGACCCATCTTGGACTTGCGAGAATTGAAAAAATTCCTCAGGAAGGACAAGTTCAAGATGGCAACCCTTTCTCAAATCCTTCAGGCCCTCCAGTTTCAGGATTGGTTGGTATCTCTGGACCTTCAGGATGCTTACATTCATGTGCCAATCCATTACAAGCACAGGAATTACTTGAGGTTCGTCATTGGCAGTTCTCACTATCAATTTCGGGTTCTGCTATTTGGGCTAACCTCTGCCCGAGGGTCTTCACCAAGTTAATGGCAGTCGTGGCAGCAAGTCTAAGGAGGGAAGGGATTCATGTCTACCCCTACCTGAATGACTGGTTGATCAGAGCAGTGTCCCCGGAACAAGCTCAGATTCATCTAGATTATGTTTGCCACTTCCTCCACAAGCTCGGCTTCTCCCTCAACTTAAAGAAGTCACAGATGATACCATCACAGAAACTCCTGTTCATTGGCGCAGTCCTGGACGCATCCCTGGGAAAAGCCTCGCCACCAGAGGTGAGGGCTCAAGATATTCTTCAGATGGTGACCAGATTTCAAAATGCCCAGCGTCTACCAGCCTCTGACTTTTTGAGGTTGCTCGGCCTCATGGCATCCTGCATTTTTCTAGTGCCAGAGGCTCGCCTGAGAATGAGATCTCTCCAGTGGGCTTTAAGGACCCACTGGTCACAATTCTCAGAAAGAATGTCAGTTCTCATACAAATCCCGAACAGAGTAGCATGAGACCTTCAGTGGTGGGCCTGTCGGGAGAACATCTTGAAAGGGGAACCGTTTTGGCAACCATGGCCGGAGATAACAGTCACAGGCGCTTAACTCACGGGGTGGGGAACCCATGCCAATGACTTAACCATCAGCGGTCGATGGTCTCCATCCGAGTCCAGACTACACATCAACCTAATAGAGCTGAGAGCAATCAGGCTAGCACGGAAAGCTTTCCTGCCATCAATACAGGGGGAAAATGTTCTGATAATGACAGACAACACAGTGGCCATGCACTACCTCAACAAAAGAGGAGGCGTAGGGTCACTGCCACTGTGCAGAGAGGCAATGCAACTCCTGGTTCTGGGCAATACAAGAAGGAATCTGTCGGCAGTTCACCTAGCCGGAGAGAAGATCACGGTGGTGGACGCTCTGAGCAGGCAGACCACTAGCTCAGGAAGTCCTTCAAGAGATCTTCGCCCCTTTGGGGAACCCCTCAGGTGGATCTGTTCGCCACCAGTGTCAACCGGAAGTGCGATCAGTATTGCTCATGGGCATTTCCCCCGAGAGGAGCTCTAGGGGACGCGTTCGTGGTGAACTGGGAGTTTCCACTTGTGTACGTGTTTCTTCCAGTCCCCGTCATTCCTCAAGTGATCAGGATGTTGAGGAGATTCCGGAAACCCATGATTCTAATTGCTCCGGATTGGGCCAGGAGAACGTGGTACCCGGAACTTAGACATTTCCATCTGGCCTCCGATTCGTCTTCCAAAAAGAGAGGATCATCTCTCACAAGAGGAGGGTCAGGTTCTCCATCCGGATATCAGGACTCTTAACCTTTCTGAAAGGTTGAGATACAAAGATTGGGACTTTCCCGATGACGTAATGGAGGTGTTGCTTTCAGCCAGAAGACCAGCAACTAAATCTTTATACTGCTGCCATTGGAACAAATTCTGCAGCTGGTGTAGAGATGAGGATATTGACCCTTTTTCATGTAGTACTGATGGTGTTATCTTTCCTACTATATTTGGCAAATTCAGGCCTTCAAGTTGGCACATCGAGGGTTACCTCGCCGCGCTATCAATCTTTAAACGCACGACTGAAGAACCTTCATATTTCAAGTTGACCCTAGTCATTCAGTTTCTGAAAGGGTTGACTGTTCCCTGGGATTTAAATCTAGTCTTAAGATTTTTAATGGGTACTCCATTTGAACCTCTTCATTCCTGTCCATTAAGGTTTCTCACTCTGAAAACAGTCTTCCTAGTGGCTTTAACTTCTGCCATAAGAGTGAGTGAATTACAAGTTCTTCAAGTGAAGCCAAATTTCCTCCCAAAGGTTGTCTCAGAATTCCATACCAGGAAAAGATCCTCCTCAACACCTAAGGGCTCATTCAACCAGGGGTATCGCAGCCTAGTCAGCTCTCCAAAGAGGAGTTCCAATTAAAGACCTATGTGCGGCTGCCACATGGTCGTCTGCACATACTTTCACCAAATTCTACAGTCTAGATTCCTCCACTAGCCAGGAGACTAAATTTGGGAAAGCTGTGTTGCACTCTGTGCATTTTTAAGAAATCATTACGTTTTACTCCCGCCTCCTAGTACACATTACTGCTTTGGAAGTCTATCAAAGATGAGGAATACGTGGGAGGACACAATCCATTTGAAGAACAAGTTACTTACCACTGTAACGTTCTTTCGACTGGATGTTTCTCCCACTTATTCTTTATCGTCCCTCCCATCCTTCCCCACAGTAAAACTTCCCTTGTAGTTTCAGCCTACGCTCCTTCAAGGGTACGCTCCTTCAAGGGTACTAACCATCTCATACTGGGCCAACACAGCACCTCAAAACAAAACTGAGCAACGCAACAAACGCTGCACGAGACTATTTATACCTATGGTGACGTCGTGTGTCGATACAGAGGCCTTCAAGGGACACCGACTCGACGGACATCGCCGCGCAGCGCCCTCTACTGTGGAAAAAAAAATTCCGGGGCCAGCAAGCTGGAAGTGGATTTATCAAAGATAAGGAATACGTGGGAGGAACATCCAATCGAAAGAACGTTACAGTTGGTAAGTAACTTGTTCATCTGGACTCTCATTACGGATTTATTCTTGGACTCTGAGCTGGGGCTCTGAGCTTGGATTTATGCTCCCAAGTTACCTGCCACGTTTGATTCACCTTTTCTAATTTTGATTACAGCCACGCCTCTTGGCCTGTGCACCTCCTCCGAGCATCCCTTATCAGCTCTGTGCGCGCACACCGAAAGTGCACCGTTGGCTGTTGGGCTGTGAGGCGGGTAGAGGGTCCTGGGACCCACAATTGAGGCGGACCGCTTCTATGCGAGTTATTGCTATTATACTTTGTCTAGGGGAAAGTCTCTGGTCTCCTATTTTCAAATAACATCTTAATTTGTTGATATCCACAGTTGATCTACATAAGTAGAATCAAATGTTAACCTACAAAAGTTGATTGTGATCTTTAGAAAGCGTGCATTTTAGTATTTTACTTTTACAACTGTGAGTTAACATGCGTATTCATGGTAATCAAACTCACTTTGTACTTGAAATATGGCAAGTGGACTTCGTAGTAGGAAGCTCTTGCTGGAGTCTACCGTAACCAAGAATGATATAGTTGAGAACCAATCCACCAATGTGCCTGGCACATGTTGTGAAACAGATGAAATTGTATCTACGGACAAAAACTAACCTCTGGATGTGTTCCTCGAAGGAATATTACCAATTGCAGATGAATCTGGAGCAATTGTGCAAACTCGTATCAAAGCACAAGTGCAACATGTTGCTGATGAAGCGCTAAACCAATACTCTTTATTCATTGAAAGAGATATATGATTTGGAAAGTTCTACTTTACAGGGCTACTCATATAATCGGCACCTTCCATTGCATAGATCGCGTTCTTTGAATGCTATTGATATAAAAAATATTTCCTTATCCGATATTTCAATGATGGCCCTGGAGGTATTGTCGGAGTTTGACAAGCGGGTAAGTATTTCTTTGGGACCCATCACCCCGCTGAAGTCATGTTTGAGGGATAAGGAGGAAATTAGTTTATTTTCATCTAAAAATGCCTATGTCAAACCACCTAAGCCCACGTTAGTGTCTACTATATTTATACACAGTGAACATGGTAGAAAGCACAAAGGTCCCTATACTTATGAATGTCCTACAAAAGGTGATGGTATAATAGGCCCTACTGAATCCATACATAATGTTTCTTTTAGGGATGGTAATGGACGGACAAATTAATTGCCCATAGAAATTAAGACCCAGATTCCTCTTGTCAATCTAAATTTGACATAATTCTCGGGGGAACATGAATTCCCGCACTTTCCCGTTATTACCAGCATATTAGATCTATTAGATAAAGGGCATGATGTTACTCATCTTGAGATGAGGACTATAAAATACTCTATTGCAGAATTCTTCTCTAAGATTAACCAGTTGGAGGGTTTTGTGATGGCAAGAGAAACCTGTCGACTTAATGTACAGGAAACTGGCCCTTTGAATACAGAAAAGAAGCTTGGTGCATCCACAAACTAGGGTTGGACATATATCCTGCCAGGTTCTAACCCAAATTGTAATCGGGACAATCACCCAGGTTTGGAGGATACACCAAATATTAGGGATGTCCCTGAAATGGGCAATTTTCCAGGTCTGCAATTGATTTTGGAGTCGATCTCTGGGACTGTTAAAGATCTAGCATGTACAGTAGACCTACTGAAGGATAGAACTATGAAAGAGCATCCCGAGTTTAAGGACTGCTTAGAAGAGCAAAACATGTCTCCATGCAATGAAGAAAATTTGGGACTGTTGCCTTCAGAAGTTGTGGATGTAAATGACAGTCCCACCGCATATGACAGATATCGTAGACCAGCAAAATAAATGCTGGAGAAAAAGCATCTAACTATCCTGCTACTATTCTCTCCTGTCGTAGTAAAAGATTGCAACTAAGGGCAGAAAAACGCACAGAAAATAAAAAGAAACTTAAGAGTCCCAAACGAAAAAAAAACAAAAAAACATGCCTCAACCTAAAAGTACCAAACACACTTCAAACGTTAAAATTGTGCTATAAGTAGTGAGGATGAAATATTGGATTTGCAACAGTTGAATGATGAATGCAAACTGCATCTACACATGCATGAAGAACTGCCCTTGTCAAATGATAATGTAAATAATTAGGAAATTACCAATTAAAAAGCAAAATCCAACCCAAAACAGTAGTGAGTGTTATCAATTCGACAGTAAAGGTAGGAATTGTAGAAAATTGTCATAATAACATAGAGGATAAACCCGCTAACAACCCTAAAAATAATATAAGATCAGGAAATTCTGAGGAAATCGTTAAAACTATTGAGCAAACTGCAGAGCTGGGTATTAATAAGCAATCTACATTGACCAACTACTTTACAACGAGCGGGAGGATGCAGTCGCACACCTCAGGCCTTCTTTTTGGATCTGATACTTTCCTCCTCACAAAGCTTATGTGAAAATGAAAATCCAGGTCATGCATTGGAAGAATCCACTCAGCGACCTTTCACCTATGCAGATGCATGCTGCTCAGTTACCAACATTGAGGTGGTGCCAGTACCTATTCGGATTATGGATAATAAGATGATCCCTTCAAGGGAGATTCTCGGAATTTAGACTTGAGGTATGCCTATGATCAAGTTGTACAAAGATTACAATTGCTTACTGGACCACCTGCACTATTTGGCGATACAAGTGATAACACAACACTTGATCGACTTTCATTGCACTTGTTTAGCAATAATAGTACTTATGAAAGTGCATTTGTGCCGGAGGCTCCACAAAATAATTCACATAAAACTCTGGTTCAATCCCTTCCCCTCTTGAATCATACTAACCCTATGAATGATGAAAGAAATTCAGTGGAGGTGGTCTCTAAGAATTACGGTAATATAATTTATGCCTGAAGGATTTTGTACTAACGGGTCTGCAAAAAGTATTACTCTTCCTGTGGTGCAACCAGAGTCGATATTCGATAGTAGTGATGGATTGATACCTCATTTGAGTATTATTGGTTGGACTGGTAATGCAAAATAATTGGGCAATACATGCATAAACCAACCCTTGCTTTTGGAACTAATTACTCACATTCCATCCTTGAGAATATTAAACTCAGGAGATTTTGAATGGATATCACTAGCTAGACGCAATAATCATTGGATGATATGTAAAATGAATTCTGCTATCATCTTAAAACTTCTGTGGTCTCATAGAGCTGATCTCAATGATTTGGGTTTATCCTTATTCTTTTTTTAATCAGAAAGAGGCCAATGAGTTTTTGCAATACCAGGAGGTACAAAGAGCTAGCGAAGAAAGGCAGACTATTGAAAGTAAAAGTAGCCATAGACCTAATAATGGTATTTCTCAACTACTATATATTGCTGGTACGATCAAGGATTGGTCCTGGGTTGAGTCTCTAATGAGAACTATACTTGCATACAAGCCTGATATCACTGACTCATAAGTTCAGGATACAAAATTAAGTATTTTATCCTGGAACTCATGTGATTTTTGTAATCTTAATATATGGTTTGCCACTCTTCAACTGGAAAAAATTGCATTTAGAGGGATACACCATCTATTGCTCTCTTGCCTTGATGGGGAAAGGGGGGCGACCCTCTGGAGGATTGGTGATGGCCATTAATAACTTATTTGATGGCCCTAGCAGGCTTATTTTGTCCTCAGAGTACCAACTTGCTGTTGAATTTTGTTCAAAAACAATGGAGAAAAAATTCTACATGTTTATAAATATATACTGGAACCCTCTTGCTATTTCACTGGAGGATATTTTCAATCAATTGGATTTTTATCTTTCAATATGCTTATTCTCTTAATGTGAATTGTGATATAATTATCTGGGGGGACTTTAATTCACATTGCATGGAGAATTATCAAGAACCACGCACAGGAAGACGAATAAATAGTGAGATGGGACATTTAAGGGGGAACAAATGGAACATGTACTTTGTAGAATGGGAGATTGAAATTGTACCATTTATGAAATCATGTTTTAATTATTAATGGAAATGAGGCTCAGCACATTCTTTAATCAATGTTTTCTTTACCTCTTATAAAATTGGTTGTTTAGCTGACTCTGTACTGATTTTTAAACATTGTTAGTGACCACATGCCCATTTAGTTAAATTTTAAATATGAATGTGCGAAAGCTTAGCATGGACCGGTGCTCTCACTTCTTGATATAGACGGTCCCATGATTTTGTTAAGGTGGAATCCTAGATTGTGCGGTCAAATTACAGCAGTGGTCTCACAAAAATTAGAAGGGAGAGTCTTGGACTTAGTAAGTAGGGATTCATTGCAATGTAATGTACCTATTAATAGTATTGTTTCTAATGCACTCCAAAATCTTAACTATAAATCTAAATAGTCTAGTCTCCCCCATAAACATGCATTTAATTTAAAACTGAAGATGTTAAAACAGTATAAAAATAGGGATTTAAGGAAATTGAGAAATAATTGTTCTTCCATCTCAATTTCAGGATGGTAAAAGATCTGTTATCCAGACCTATAGAAACAAAGTAAAATCTAACTGGATCGAAACTCATAATTTGGCAAATCAAAACATGATTAAATATATCTGCCGACACAACACCAAATCTATATGGTCACTAATCAAACTGACCAATCTCCAGCAGAGGGTAGACAATGAAGATTTCCCAAGCGCAGGAAGTCTTGATTGTATTAAAGACACGGAGGCGAGCATTATGCTTATTCTTCTTTAATCCTGCTTAACAGCTTTTTAAATCTTTACTTTTATATATATATACATATTTCTGAGGCTTGTGGAATCTGCTTAGATCACATGCTGTGCATAGGCCGACATCTAGTGGAAGCTGCAAAGTGTTAGTTTGTTTTTCGAAACTCGAAAATGGGCGTCGACACAGGGCGTGCCAGTAATACTATTTCTAGTGACATCCACTGTACCCATGATGCCTCACGTGTGTAGGACCCTTGGATTGTTTTTTTCCACCATACTTGTCGGAAGCATTGTTGCGGAGTTCCCTGGCTTTCAGCCATTTTGCTAAAAAATCATATAATTTGCCCGTTCTTTTACTCCCACGTCGAGATCCGAAGATTGACGCCAGGCCGAAGAACAAACAACCGTCGAGACTGCACAACGGACTTGGGCCTCAGAAGGCCTCTGGCCTCGGCCCGGGCCTCGGCCCTGCAAGTAGGGAGAGTGGGGGGTGGAAACATACTCACACTATTATAATTTCCTACTTACACTAGCCCGCTGCCTTAAGGTGACATATGGAGAGTACTCCATTTAAATTTTGCCCCAAATGCAACCGCAAGTACCCTTGGGTTGACAAACACGCCACCTGTAATCTGTTTGCCTAGGGACCACCCCAAGGCTAACTGCAGAGCATGTAGCCTGTTTAAGGCAAAAACACTAAAGGACCGCTCCACTAAACATTGGGCCCACCACGGCAGGCAACTCGAGGCCATGGAAGCGGTGGGTGCCTTCAGTGATGGCAGCAACGCCATACTTTCGGACGGCGAGGGCACAAAGGTGTTGAAAGACGCCCAAGCGCTAGTCCCCGACCTCGGAGGATTGTCCGGCAGCGCAGTTATGGGGAACACACCCGGCGACACGAGCGCTACCCACACTACAACTACACATAAACACACGAAGTCCAACCGAGACTCGACACGTGAGTCGAGTTCTCGGAAGAAAGAGGCACAGAGACAGTGGTCCACGGAATTGGTGTCCTCTGGGCGTTCCAGGTCGAGATTGCCGCACGACACACGGCAACCATCCACATTTGCCAAGAATGCCTCGCTCCCCAAAGTCACGGCGGTGTTCATCAGTGGATGAACCCGACCTCCACCCCCAAGCCGCGCACCCAAAGTCAGCTCCGGCAGCCCACTCGGCGTCTGCCTCTGAAAGTCGACGTGCGCACTCGAAAGATTCAGAGAGTACCCTACACACCCCCGAATCTCGACGCCAGCCGTCGAAAAGCTCAGAGAAGGTGAAAGCATCAGGAAAACACTCTTCTACTCAAAGGGAAGGGGATAGACAGCAGAAAAAGTCATCACACTCTTCTTCTGAACCACAGGTACATAAGGACAGACAGAAGTCTTCAGATAGGGAAAAATCCAAGACCCCTGTCCCTGCCCCTAAAACTAAACTTATTCCTCCCACTCCTCACGATATGGGAATGGAAGGGGAACCTTCACGGACGGTTGTCATCCCCAGCTCCAGAGAATGGAGCAGTGAAGACCTAGACAGGGTAATGAGGAGAATGTCTTCCCTGGCTGATTTCTACTTTAAGAACCCAGAAAATGTCCTTAGTTATACCCCAGACAACGCTAATCCTTCAGGATCCAGGGACCCTCATCCCCCTGGTAAGAAACCTTGGTTTGAGACTCCAACTCAGTGCCTGATTTCAGACCCTTACTACATACAACCTTACCAACAGTATGGTGAGGATCCAGACTTAGAAATGTTGGACGACCAAATGGGGATAGATTATTATGGAGTGGACGAGGGCCAGGATGGGGAGGAGGAAGATGTTGCAGAAGTCTACAATATAGACTCTCCTGTTCGCAAAGAACCTCAGGTTACCGACTCTCCAGTAGATAACCAGCCCCTTCTAAATGAGGTCTTGGCTAGAGCTGCAGAGCACTTCCGCATAGACACTCGGGGAGCGCAAGAGGAGAGGGACTTTGCAGAAGAGATCATGGGAGACAAAAGACCCATTGCTCAAGCCATTCCAATTCTCAAGACAATACCACGCAGAATTGATCCTTCCCTTCTCACCCCTAATCTTACCAGGGCTTTTAACCCCAGTATTGAGAAGATGTGCAGGGCTGCCCAGTCTGACCCACTTTACATAAGGGGTCAACGTAAGCCTGACTCCTTGGTAATCCCTAATACCAGAAAAAGAGCAGGAATACCTCTATCATCTGAGGCTTCCCCAGACAAGGAGAGCAAAACAATGTATGGGTTAGGAAGGAAAGTTGCCTCCACTTCCGCTTGCCAGGCAAGAATCGCCAACACCACCACTCTGCTGGCAAGTTATAATTGCTACCAGTGGGAGCAGGTAGCTGCTCTCATTGACTCCGCACCGGAACCACTAAAGGGCCAGTTAGCCCAAATGGCGTCGGAGGGTAGAGCCGTGTCCGGATGCATCCTAAAAATTACCTTTGATGCCGCAGATAATGCAGGATGGGTCACAGCAGAGAGCATCGTCATTAAGAGGCAAGCTTGGCTTAGACAGTCGGGGTTTAAACCCGAGACCCAACCTACCCTTATCGACATGCCGGTGGAACCGATTGTCTTGTGTGGCAAAACATTAGAGGACGCACTCAAAACTGCCAAAGACGAGTACGATACCCTTTAATCCCTGGGACAATTGACCAATAAGCCCACGAATGAAAGAGGAAATAGTAATTTTTGTCGCTCATGCGGCCAAAATTCCCAGAGGGGCTCCAATTACACACTGGGACAGGGTACATAGTGGGGTGGCAACGAACAGACTACCCAAAGTTACGGCAGAGGTAATAAGAGGAGCCGTGGTAGAGGGATAGGCAGCCCAGGCAGAGGCGGTACGCCTCCCGCAAAGCAGTGACGTTCCGCTCAAGGTCCCTTCCCACGCATCCCCAGTAGGGGGGCGCATTTCCAACTTCACCCATGCATGGGACGGGATCACATCGGACAGATGGGTGCTATCCACAGTGTCCGCAGGATACTGCATCGAGCTACTGGAGGGCCCCCGCAACCAACCCCCACGTCAAAAGATACATTCCCTCGACCACCAAAAGATCCTCCTCGAGGAAATCGTCAATCCTCTCACAAAGGACGCGATAGAACTCGTCCCGGGCAACCAGGTAAACAAGGGTATTTATTCAACTTACTTCCTTGTGCCAAAAAAAGATTTAACAATGCGCCCAATATTAGACTTACACCCTGCAAACAAGTATGTCAAGCCCCAAAAATTTCGCATGGCTACTCTCCAAGAGGTAATCCCACTCCTAAAAAGAGGGGACTACATGGCAACATTGGACATGAACGATGCCTATTTTCATATTTCCATGTTCCCAGCGCACAGAAGATTATTGCGCTTCAAGTTGGACAGTCAGCACTACCAGTTCAAGGTGCTGCCCTTCGGTATAGCCTCGGCTCCAAGGGTATTCACCAAGGTACTGACGGTGGCGGCGGCACACCTACGCAGGGAGGCAATCCCAGTGTACCCTTACCTGGACGACTGGCTCATCACGGGGGAAACCCCAGTAATTTGCAGATCCAACATCCAAAGAACAATCAACTTCCTCTTCGAATTGGGTTTCTCTTATCAACGAGAAAAAATCAAGCCTGGTGCCAAGCACCTCCACAGTTCCTAGGAGCTGTCCTAAACAATCAAGGGTTGGCCTTTCCATCAGAGGAAAGAATTCGGAATCTACTACTGCAAATTCCTCAATATCAGTCCGGTCGCCAGATAAGGGTTCGCAAAGCAATGCGTTTGCTCGGCATGATGGCGTCATGTATTTACCTGGTCCCCCACGCGCGCCTGCGCATGCGACCCATGCAAGAATGGTTGGCGAAACAGTGTTCTCAGGCAAGTGGTCAGTGGAACGATCTAGTGGTCGTTTCACCAACACTTGTACAAAGTCTTCACTGGTGGACAAGAGAGAACCTGTCAAAGGGGAAACCCCTTTTACGATCCGGAAATTCAAGCTGTAGTTACTACAGACGCGTCCCTGTCAGGGTGGGGAGCTCACCTCCTTCACCACACAGCTCAGGGTCTCTGGTTTCACGCAGTGGCCAAGAATCACATCAATCTGCTAGAGCTTCTGGCAGTCTTAAGAGCACTTCGAGCATTCGAACCCCACCTGTTGAACCTGTCAGTACAGATCTTAACAGACAGTACGACAGCAATGTTTTACATAAACAAACAGGGAGGGACTTGTTCGCCAAATCTGTCCAGGCTTGCCCAGAGAATTTGGACATGGGCACTCAGACGGAACATTTACCTGTCATCTCAACATGTTTAGGGGATCTCAATTCACTTGCCGACGTTTTAAGCCGAGATCCCCTCCCAGAAGAACACAAATGGGTGTCATGATGCCTACCCCCGGGGAACGAGGCCAGGTCCAGCAACCCCGGAAGCGGGCATAAAGTTATTTTGAGCAAGCCCAAAAACCCCTGATAGGGGTTGTTTGGGTGTGGTCCTGGCGCCTATGGCGCCAGGCTCATATGGAGAGTCGGTCCTGGCGCCATAGGCGCCAGGCTCATAGAGTAGAATTTACCTGATGCAGATCATGCTGCAAGCTTACCTGATGCAGACCATGCTGCAGAGCTCCAAACCAAATGAGGCTTGGAAGGGACTATTTTACCTAGGGACTATTATTTACTCGGGTGGGGCTGAGGAGGAATACTTACCTGGGACTACTTTGGAGGCTATTTAAACCACGCCCGAAGAGCAGCGCACGCTTCGCATTATTCTGCATCCAGCAGCGTAACGCTCACTGTGTCTGCAAGCCTGCATCCAGTCTTCTGTCACACCCACCTCGAGTCTGCAGCTCCTAGAAAAAGGGAGGAACTGAAGCAGAAGAGGTTAGAATAAGAGCAAAACCTTCGATCCTTACCTGAATTCCGGATCCACCGCGCCTTCGAGCTGGAAGAAAGAAGCATTTTATGCGCGCCGCCTCGCCTGCTGCAGCGCCGCGCTGAACTCACCGGCCTTCGCAGCATCCTCACAATCCACTGCATCCTTCTGCACGTTCCCGCCGCACTCTGGCACCTAAGGGGGGACACAAGAACAGCAAAGGTGAGCCAAGGGAATAAACAGAGGCAATAGTAACTACCCCCATAGACTTACCTGATTACCGCCGGGGGTACTATTCCTCTTCACAGGTCGGTGCAGTCTCCATTGCATCCTTCGCTTCCCCCGGCCCCTAAAGGGAACAAAAGGACAACAAGGTGAGACAAAGGGACAAACAAGGGGAACTCTTCTCACCGCAATAGACTTACCTAATTTTACCGCCGGAGGCATTATTCCCCGAACTTCATATTTTCTCTCCACACTTGAATAAGGTAGTAAGCAACAGGTTACATTCGGGTCTTATTTTATTGAACTGTGTAGGATAAGACAAATCCTTACCTGAACTTTGTCAGCTACCACGAGGAACTCTTTGCTGGGGTCAAGCTGCAAACTGCAAGGAATCGGACAAGAGTGAAAGTCAGACATGTGAACTCTTACGAACTACAAACTTTTCGGAGTATTGTTCTGGAACTCACCAATTCCTTCGTGCCAGTGAAGCAACTGTTTATCAACGCGCCCCTGCGCTCAATGCAGGATGGAGAGCTCATCTTTTCAAATCATCAAGTGAGACTATAAGAGGGGACATCAAAGGTGATCTGTTGGGAGAACAGCAGGGGTGGGGGGGGGGATTTATGCTCAATTCCACGGGTGGTTAATTCCCTTTCTCCATTTGCAGAAGAATATTCCTACGGGCCAAGCAAACGAAGCTAGGTGGGCCAGTCCAGTCCGTCATCTCGGCCCTACGCGTCACATTGGTGGAGACCGCAGCTGTCCAGTTCGGATTGATGCCTCTGTGGGAGCCAGGTGAGCGTAACAATGGGGTCTACACAGAGAAGTCATAGAAGACATCTTCTCACAGTGGGGTTTCCCCACTATAGACCTTTTCGCCACAAGCGAAAACAGGCAATGCCCAGGATTCGCATCCAGGTTCCCCCAGCCAGACTCCAACGGGAACGCCCTGTGGATGAGCTGGTCAGGGATGTTTGCCTACACTCCACCAACCCCTCACATGTGGAAGTTGGTCAACAGGATGCACAGGGAATCGATGACGCTCATCCTAGTTGCTCCCATGTGGATGAGGTAACCGTGGTTCCCACACCTACGCAGACTAGCAGTGTGCAAACCCATCAGACTCCCATGCTGGCACAACCTACAATCCCAGCACCAAGGTCAAACAGTGCATCCTCAACCCAGCTCAATGAACTTGGCACCATGGCTCCAGAAGTCGTAGAGTTTGGACATCTCAACTTACCACAGAGGTGCATGGACATCCTAAAGGAATCTAGGAAGCCCAACACTAGGCACTGTTATTTTGATAAATGAAAAAGATTTGTTATTTGGTGCCAGAATAAGCAAATCAACCCGGTTGATTGCACTCCTTCCAATATTGTCACCTACATGCTCCACCTGCTGGATGCAGGGTTGGTATTTAATTCACTCAAGGTACACCTGGCGGCACTGTCAGTCTACACCACCTCCCATAACAAGATTTTGTGGTGGAAAGTACCAGTGGTTAATGCCTTCATGGAAGGGGTAAAGAGACTCCACCCTCCAATTTCAAACCCACCACCAGGTTGGGACCTTAATGTGGTGCTTGCTAAGCTCATGGGCCCACCCTTTGAACCCATGCATAAAGCCAGTCTCAAACACCTGACCTGTAAAACTGCCTTCTTAGTAGCCATTACATCCATAAGAAGGGTCAGTGAAATTCAGGCTCTGTCGGTGCAGGATCCTTTCTTTACTGTTCATAAGGATAAACTGGTTCTATGAACGCACCCTAGGTTCTCACCCAAGTTAATTTCTAAATTCCACGTTAACCAGTCCATTGAGCTTCCGGCCTTCTTCCAAGAACCCAAAAGCTCTGCTGAGGTGAAACTACACTCTAGATGTGCGAAGAGCGGTCCTCTACTATGTAGACAAGGCCGCTAAGGAAAACAGACCAACTGTTTGTCTCCGTAGCTACAGGCAGAGAGGGAGATTGCGTCTCTAAAGGTGCCATCTCGAAGTGGATAGTTAATTGTATCCAGCTATGTTACTCCCTTTCTGAAAAAACTCTGCCTTTTACGCCAAGAGCCCACTCTACAAGAGGCACTGGTGCCACTCTGGCTTTCATTGTAAATGTACCCCTTGACACCATTTGCAAAGCAGCTACATGGAGCTCTATTCACACTTTTACTCAGCACTGCTGCATTGACACTCATCCCAAGACAGATACTCAAGTGGGACAAGCGGTTCTAAGACACGTTTGCTCATGACCCTTCTCATCCCACCTCCTTCTTCTAACACTGCTTGCTAATCTATGCACAGCATGTGATCTAAGCAGATTCCACAAGCCTCAGAAGGGATACATTACTCACCATAATCGTATTTCTGATGCATGTATCTGCTTGGATTCACTTGCGCCCGCCCTTCCTCCCCTCTGAAAGAAGGCGCATGGATGCTTGTAGTCTATCTGCTTGGATAATCTGTACTCCAGCCACTCCTCATGCTACCTCATGTCAGAAAAAATACAATCTGAGGGTCCTACACGCGTGAGGGATCATGGATACAGTGGACGTCACACTAGGGATAGTATTACTGGCACGCCCTGTGTCGACACCCATTTTCGAGTTTCTAAAAACAAACTGTAATACTCCGCAGCTTCCACTAGATGTTGGCCTATGCACAGCATGTGAATCTAAGCAGATACAAGCATCAGAAATACGATTACGGTGAGTAATGTATCCCTTATTTTTAGTGCCCAACTGGCATAAAAAACAAAGTTCAACCAAATAAACATGAATAAACAAGGGGAATTAGGCAACTAAGTTTCCCATGATCCCCAGCCGGCTAGTAGTCCCCAGCCTCAGTCCTGTCCTCCAATCAGGGCTCCTCTGCTAGTATAAGTCTCTATTTTTCTAGGTGCCTTCCTCTTCTTTTTTTCTTGTCTTCGAACTGCTTACCTCTTGCAACAGTCTAAGTAATAGTCTTATAACAAAACCTGCTCTGTCTTCACTATTCTGCGCGATTCTCACATTCTCCCTGCTGATCTGCTAGATGATCATTCTCAAACTCTTCTGCTCGTCTCCCATGTGAAAAGAGATCGAGATTGGTAGGGAGGGGAATTCGCTGAAATCCATATTAATACATAATACCTTTGCACAGTACACTTTTGTTGTGACAGCAGAATTCTCAGTGGGAGAGAATGCCTGCCTCTGTGTCTTTAATAGAATCGAGACTTCCTCCGCTGTGCGCTTGGGCAATCTTCATTCTATGACCAGACCTGAGGCGAGCATTATGCTTGTTTAAAGCTTTGTACTACTGCTGATGCAATATTAGAGACTGGCTTGAAATAGAATGTTCTGAAAACCGAATCACTGGATCGGTCTGCCGCTTTCATGATCTCCTGCAGCGGAACTCCTGCTGCAAAAGCTCTGGAAGCCATTGCTCCTCTGGCCGAGTGTGCTCCAAAGACAGAAATATCTATTCCTGCCAGCTCCATCACTTCTTTTACCCATCTTGCTATAATGGCTGGAGCTACCGCTTTATATGGTTTTCTGCGCGCTATTAGTAGCTGAGTTAAATCTCGTGGCCTTATGTCTGCTGTTGCTGCTTCATATGATTTTATGCACTGAGCTACACAGAGCTTGCTGTTCTCAGGGAAATATGGGTATGTAATGACTTTAGAATTGGTCTTAGTACACTGCACAATATTAAATGCCACGCCTTCTGGATAAAAGATCTTCCTGTCGATCTCTAGCGCTTTGACGTCCGACACTCTTCTACATGACACTAAGCATAGTAATATAGGTAACTTTCCTGACAGCTGTCTTCCTGATAAAAGGTAGTTCCTTGGCCATTGCTCAAATAACTGTAGGATCGGGGGCGTGGACTGGAGCGCCAGCGATGTGACAGCTCCATTGATGGCCTCCGTATGGGTCCGCGGCCACAACGTAATATCGCCTTGTCCTGCCATGTAGATCGCCACCTCGACATGAGGTAACATCCCGGAGCCTCCACTGTACCACCGGCTGCAACCTGGGTGCTTAATGGCCCCAGGATCACACAACGCGGCGAGGGGAAGCTCCTCCGTTGCCCGCGCTGCATTTCAAGACGGCGGCAGTACCTCCGAGCCCCCGCCCCTGTGACCCATTGGCCGTGCCTCTCCGGCCCTAATCCAGCTTGGGGGGTCTGATCTCTCCTGGCGCGCACCGCCTGCTCCCCGTCCCGCCCGCCAGCTCTACCCAGCCCCTGGGGTCGATCCGCACCACCAGCTGCTCCTGACCTCACAGCCCTGCGCTGTCAGCACCCCCGCCTGGACCGGCCATCAGGCATACGTCGCTGGAGGGACCCGACACTGCGAGTGCTCTCTAAGCTGCTCGCTGGCACAGAGTACCGGCTGAACGAGCCCAGAATCTCTGCGTCTCCGCCTGGAACTGCCCGACTGCTGAACCGAGAAGTACTGGATCCTCCTCCTATGGGGGCTCCTGACCTGCACCGGATAACGCCTTGGCCTGTGGCGGTGCTTGGCTCCCTCGCGCTCCCTTCTGCCTGACAACTTCACCCGGCAGCATCGTGGGGGCCGCCCACTCTTCCCTGGCCCTGCTCATCATACGGCCGTGGCAGCGGTACCCGGCCCTTCGTTTGCTAAGGACCTGACACCCTGGAGGGGATCCACGTGCGACCTAGGTGAGCCCAGGCCACCGCCTTCGCAGCGACCCGGGGGCTCTGCCTTACCCCCTACTCTGCACAGGATTCTCTTGCCCTTTGTGCTTCCCCTCTCCGTCAGTGGCCTCCACCCTGGGCCCGCTGCTGGGAGTGAGCGGACTCGCTGGGGCCCACATGAGCTGCTCTCCTGGCTGATTAAGCCTTGCCACTGACTTCCTGGGGCACCCCTGCCCACCTCCCACCTTTGTCAGCTGGAGGGTGCCGGCTTGCAGCACTACCAACCTGGACTACCACAGCTGAGGGCGAAGCACAGGCCCGCAGCCACCTTACCCCGCACGGCCGCCCTACCAAGCAATGGAGGGAGTTGGAGCACGGCTCTCTCAAGCATTCTCCTGGGGCGCCCCGGCCCACTCATGGCCCCGGCTACAGCCATTCCCCGGCACCAGCAGTTAGTGACCGAATTTGCTGGGCGCAGACACCGGGCTGAGCCCCCTGGAGCCGGCCCCCATTGGAGAGCCATGTCTAAAGCATTGAAAACCCCCAAATCTGCCGACATCTCCACCATGCTGCTGGCCCCGGAGAACTGGAAGAAAGCCGAACCCCCTAAACTCACTCCTCAGAAATCCACCGAAGATAAAGGGTCGCTCACAACCAAGGAGGACCTCCAGGTCTTCATGACCGACATCCAATCGGAATTTAGGTCCTGCATGACTGAACTCACGCGAAACTAGAGCAAACAGAACAACGGGTCAGCAACGTCGAACGTAGGATGGGGGAGGCCGAGGAACTGGCTACGGATCACTCTAATTCACTAATGGAAGTCCAGCGCTCTATTCAGGCACTGATGGATAGAACCAAAATCCTCGAGTTCAAGCAGGACGACTTGGAGAACCGCTCCCGGCAGAACAACCTCCGCATCCGTGGGGTGCACTCCACGATTTCCGAAAAGGAGCTCCCCGGATATGTCTCTTCTTTCAGTCCCTGCTGCCAGATCTAGATGAGACGCAGCTCCTACTTGACTGTAAGCATCGGTTGCGCCCCAGCTGGGGATCCGATTCAGCCCCCCCTCCAGACGTAATCACAAGGGTTCACTTTTATACCACTAAGGAGGCCATTTTAGCGATAGGCCACTCAAAAGATGAACTCTTTCCAGAGCTCCCCACTGCAGATCTTCCAGGATCTCTCCCCCCTAACCCTTCAGAAGCGCAGGATGCTTCGCCCACTCTCGCTTTTTCTGCGAGACCAACAGATCCGCTACCGATGGCTGTTCCCCACTGCACTACAGTTTTCGTACAAGGGCACCCCCCTCCCCGCACTATCAGCCACTCTTCAAGCCAGGCATGCTTTGCGCAGGACGCTGCCTCTCCCAAACCGAAACGGCCCCCATGGTCAAGGGTCCAGGGAAGCCGTAAACCCAGATGACAAGGGAAAGTATGTCTGAAGTACGCATAGCGCAGGAACCACCAAACTTCTTTCAAGCTTGCCGCGGACCCCATGCGGTCCGTACCCTCCTCCAGGGTGGATGTCACCATATTACCCCTGGAGAGAATCTCGACTACCTTGGCGATGTCACCCGGTGACAGCCTGGGTGGCCGGGGGAGCCACCGACAGATCAAAATCGGTCCCCCCGGCCACAGTTTGGCCCTCCCGTTGGAGGCCATTGTTGGAAGTTCAGAAGCAGCGGATCCCTCACAGCTATGGCTGACTTGACCTGCCCCCAATCCCCCCTGCAGAAGACTGACTCGGAGCACCTGCCCCCCATCTAAAAGTAAAGCTCACCACCTTAACAGTTAGAGGCTTGAATCCCCCCCCCCCCCCCCCCCAAAGAGGAAATCCATCGTCCAAAGACTGCACAACTAGGGGATCTCAATCGCTTTCTTAAAAGAAACACACCTAATTCCAGCAGACTTTTCTCGCTTGCGAAGCAGACTCTATCCCCTACAATTCCTGGCCTCCAACGGAACCAAGAAGGGAGGCACCGCCATCCTCTTTGCTAAGGACTTGAAATCGCCGATCCTGGACTCGCTGAGATGCCGGGAGGGCCGCTTTGTAGCGGTCAAATGCACTATGCTTGGCCAACTTTATACCCTCATCTCGGCCTACGCCCCGAATGAACACCATGAGGGATTCTTAAGACCTGGAGGATTCCCTCCTTCCATTCATCGAAGGGCAAGCAGTTATTGGCAGCGACTTTAACAGGGTCCCGGACCCCCTCAGGAATAGATCTCACCCCCCCAACAGCCAGGGACCTGAAGTTGGCAACAGCCCTGCTCCACTTGTTCCGCACGCTGAACATCGTTGACTCCTGGAGAGTGCTATCCCCAGAAGAGAAAGACTTCACCTTCTATTCGTACGTTCATCGTACCCTCTCCAGAATTGACCTATTGCTGGTTTCTCCCCAGATCCTGACCTTTACGGACGATGTTACGATTGGCTCCCGGATTCTCTCGGACCATGCCCCGGTCTCGCTCACCCTGCAGTCGCACTACCCGGATCCTCCTCCCCGCCGCCAGTGGAGTCTGTACGACCATATCTTGGGGAACATGGCAGTGAGACACACAATCGCCAGAACAATTAAAAACTTCTTTGCTGAAAACCCCGACGAGGACACCTCCCCGGCTAATACCTGGGATGCCATGAAAGCAGTGCTTAGAGGGGAGCTGATCGCCCAAGGTGCCGCGTTCCACAAACAGAAGCGGGCGGACCGCGCTGTCCTGGAAGCTGAGTTCCATGAGGCCGAAGCCACCCATAAACGTAAGGACTGGTCCCCGAAATCCTACAGGGTACTACAAATGGCAAGGAAGAGGCTCGAGGCGCATTATGCCGACGTTACAGCATACCTGCTAACCAGGACCAAACAATGGTACTACGCCCATAACAATAAGGCTAACAAGCTGCTGGTCAGGAAACTGGCTAAGGAGAAGAGCAGAAACTTCATCCAGGGTCTACGCGACAGACCGGGGAAGATACACCACACAGAGAGCAAAAAACTGCGACTGGCGGTTGCCCACCAGTCGGAAATAATGACGGCAGTCCCGCGGGACCCGAATGAGCAGCACTCCTACATCCAAGAGGCGGCGCTCCCGCTCCTCAAGCCAGAGACGAGAGACGAACTGGAGACCCCTATTGCTAATGAGGAAGTGGAGGAGGCCATTAAAAGCCTAAAACCGAGGGCACCAGGCCCAGACGGGTTCTCTACACGCTTCTACAAACTCTTCCGCCCCCAACTAGTGGCTCCCCTGACCCGCCTCTTCAACTCGTTTGCAGCTACTGGAACAGTCACCCCATCGATGCAGGAGTCCACTACTGTTATGATCCTCAAACCTGGAAAGGACCCCCAGGAGAATTCCTCGTATAGACCCATCTCCTTGTTGAACTTGGACGCCAATATATACTCCAAGGTCCTGGCCAACTGCCTTGCGCCGGTTCTCCCGAGCATTATAGACCCGGACCAGACAGGGTTTATCTTCCATAGATCAACGAAGGACAACATACGCAGGGCGTTGGACCTAATGGAGCTCGCCAGTCAGGACTCCCAACAACTAGCCCTGCTGGGTCTAGACGCAACCAAAGCCTTCGATAAGGTGGATTGGCCCTACCTATCCCTCACCCTGGCGGCCTTCGGCTTTGGCCCGACTTTCATGGGGATGATCCTGGCGAACTACCAAGCCCGAAGACCCAGCTGAGAGTCAATGGCTGCCTGTGGGGCCCGATTCCCCGAACATGCGGAACACGACAGGGATGTCCACTATCCCCCTTGCTCTTCGCCTTGACCATGGAACCGTTAGCCCAGCGAGTTTGCCGGGACCCCCTGATCACTGGGCCGAAGATCGGCCCTGCCCAACACAAAATTACCCTCTACGCAGACGATGTGTTGCTAACCATCACAAACATCAAAGACTACTTGAGGGCAGCCCTGACCGAAATCCAGGTCTTCGGGAGGGTCTCGGGATTTGCTATCAATTTCCAAAAATCAACAGCCCTCGGAGTGGGCCTGCACCCAGGCGAAAGGGAGGCCTTAGAGAACCATAGCCCGTTTCAATGGAGTACCCAAGCGATCACATACCTGGGGGTTCAGATCCTCGCCTACCCAGCGAAGGTCTACCAGGCCAACTTCCCCCCACTCTTCGAGGAATTGGAAAAGGACCTTGCTCGTTGGCAGACAGGAGATTTTGTTGTTGGGGTGCATAACGACATGCAAAATTAACCTCCTTCCCCGCTTCCTCTATGCCTGCGTATCCCTCCCAACCTCAAACTCCCTTCCCCCTTTGCAACGGCTCCAAAGGAAAATCATTGGCTTTATCTGGAAGGGCAAGAAACCACAGATCCCTCGGAGAACGATGATGGCCAGCATGAGACTGGGAGGACTGGGGGTCCCGGACATCCGAAAATAACACATTGCAGCGCAGCTGGCCCACTTTCAAGCATGGGACTCGCCACCGGACGCCCGAAATGGGTAGAGATCGAACAATCCCGCCTCCCTCTCCCCCTCCACTTTCTCCTGTTCATTCCCACCGCATTACGCCGCAGATGGCCAGGAGTGCTGACCGCCACGAAACAGTCTATAAAGGCATGGGAGTGGGCCCGCAGACGTGGAGGCATCCCAGGAGGTTTCAGCGCATCTTCCCCAATCTTCCTCAATCCCGCCTTCTCCCCGGGAGCTCACCCTAAGAACTTTGGGAACTGGGTGGCAGACGGCCTTGAAACATTGGGGCAGCTCTTTGAAGGGGACGCCCCCTCACCTTAAAAGAGGCAGAGAGATTTATCCAATGCCGAACTGAGGCACTGGTGCTCCTACCCCCAAACCCGGGCGTCCGCAACACAGCCGCTGGCCCCTCTGGAGCTCACAGTGAATGACTTACCAGCCCGGGGAAAGATCTCAGCCCTCTACAAACTATTGCAGGAAGATCCCCTACAGTCTAGGCCCTCCTATATGTCCCAGTATGAGACAAACCTGGGTCATGCGATAGAGAACCACACATGGGTGGACGTTTGGACTAGAACTCGCACAGCATCTCGTTGCATTACCAATCGGGAATGCGCCCACAAACTTCTGTTGCGCTGGTACTAGCCCCTCCCCTCCCCACCGGTGCCTCCACCACTTTCAGCAGGCCCTGGACCCCCACTGCTGGCGCCTTTGCGGCTACCCAGGCTCCTACTTCCACATGTGGTGGACATACCCCAAGGTAGGTGAGTTCTGGACCCAATGCCTGGCCACCATACGGGACATCACCCAAGTTGAAATTCCACTAACGCCCGAGCAAGTCCTCCTGGGGATTCCGCTCCCGGACTCATACCCGAGGAATGGGAGGAGGGCGACGGTGATATCCCAACTCCTGTTGGCTGCCAAAATCACAGTGGCCCGCACCTGTAAGTCCGCGGAAGGACCCCTGATGACCCTCTGGTGGCTTAAACTGTGGGACATTCTGATAGCAGAAAAGGTCACGGCAGCCAAAGCGGGACTGCTCCACCGATTTACCGACGTTTGGGCTCCAGTCCTGGACTATGACGAGAACTACCTGGCCCTGACCTTCAAGCCACGCTTGATCGCGAGAGCCCTCTATACGATGGGAGATGGCTCGCCGCCTGGTCAGGCCGACTGAGGCCCGAAACAATGCCTACTCGAGAACTTGGGGGTGGGGGACGGGTCATTTTGTTTGATATGCTGTGTGAGGTTATAATCATCGTTAACGTGTAGGTTTCCAATGCGCTGATTTATAAATAAACAAATAAAAAAAATAAATAACTCTAGGATCTTGTTAACGTCCCAAAGGGATGAGTATTTAAGTAGCGCGGGCTTGCTCACTTGAACTCCTTTAAGGAGTCTTGCAACCGCAGGGTGCTCCCCTACCGGGACACCATCCACCAGCTCGTGCCTCGCTGAGATGGCCGATCTGTACACTCCTACTGTCCTAAAAGCCTTTCCTCCTGTGGTCAGTGATGCTATAAAATGTATGACATGCACTATAGGAGCTGAAATGGGAGAAATACTCCTCCTGCACCATAATTCCCAGGCCTGTCCAGCGGAATTATAGCTCCAAATTGTGGATGGAGCTCATGATACCTTGATAAGTTCTGTAGCCTCCTCTGAAAGACCTGGCAAGCGCCATCTGCGCCTGAAATTCTGCAGGCCCAGAGGGTCAGCGTCTGATCCTGAATCGGAGGATGAGGCGCTCCTACTGGATCTGACAGGAGATCCGGTCTGTGAGAAATCCTCCGGGGGAAATCCGTGGAAAGTTCCATCAGAAATGGAAACCACACTTTCGATTTCCATTCCGGTGGCATTATGACCAGTTCCACCCTGTCTCTGCGCACCTTCGCTAGTGCCCTGGCCAGCTTCGCAAATGGGGTGGGGGAAAGGCATAATGTGTATGACGTCCCCAGTTTTGCAGCAACGCATCCGTACTTACTGCTCCTGGGTCCAGCTTCCAGCTGAGGTCTCTCGGCAGGTGTGCATTTAGTCTCGAGGCAGAGAGATCTATATGTAAGGGACCCCATATCTGCTGTAACTTTTCAAAGGCTGACTTGTGCAGTCTCCAGTCGCTCAAATCTACTAAGTATCGGGAGTTCCAGTCTGCTACCGTATTCTTCACTCCCTGAAGATATTCTGCCTTGACTGATATCTCTCTTTCTAGGCAGGAGTGCAGAAACCTTTGGCTAGCTCCGCTAGCATCCTGGACTTGTTGATATACCTCACTGCTGATCCGTAAAAGGATGCAGCATTGCACTCTGTCTTTGGTGAAGGCTATGACTGTGAAGAAGCCCGCAAGGAGTTACAGGCAGTTGATGTGCAATGGTAACTCCTCTTGAGACCATTTCCCCCCCCCCCCGTCTCTTTGTGACCGCACCTGGCTCCCCATCCTGATTTGCTGGAGTCTGATTCTATAGTGAGCTCTGGTAGGTCTCTGAATATAGCTCGGCCGTTCCACGCCTCCATGTTGTGGAGCCTCCAGCAAAGCTCTGTCTTGCCATCCTTGTCTAGAGGCACTAGGCAATGGTATCTCCATCCCTTCTGCAAGTATCTGATCTTGAGCCTCTGAAGGGCTCGATAATGTAATGCGCCGGGAAAAATCGCCTGAATAGACACTGCAAGGAGTCCAACTATCCTGGCTAGATTCCGAAGCAATATATCCGGCCTCTTCAGAGCTGTCCTCAGAGCTCTCTTTATAGCTCTTATCTTGGCCGCCGGGAAGCTCTAACTTGGCTTTCTTGGTATCCATTGGAAAGCCTAGGAATTCTATTCTTCTGGATGGTGTCTGCACCGATTTCTCGGTATTGATGAGAAATCCTAGCCCCGAGATCAGGGATGTCGCCCATTGCACTCCACTCTGCAACCTCTCCTTGTTCTCTGCCATGAACAGGATGTCGTCCAGATAGATGATAATCCGAATTCCCTGATTTCGCAGAGCGGTCGCAAGGGGCCTCAAAAGCTTGAAGGCCCATGGTGCTGAGGCTAGGCTGAAAGGCAGGGTCTTGAATGGCCATATCTCTCCTTTACACTTGAATCGTAGGTAGCGACGGTACTGGGGTGCTATGGGCACCGTCAGATAAGCGTCCATCAAATCTAGATGTGCTAGCCAATCGTTCTTCCGGAGAAGATCTGCAAGCAGATGGATTCCCTCCATCTTGAAAAGCCTGTACATTAACCAGCTGTTCAATTCCTTCAGATTGATAACTGGTCATACCTTTCCCTTGCAGTGGACGAGAAGCATGTTACTGAGGAAACCTACTGTATGCGGCTGTGCCCTCTATGCCTGCTTGCACGCTAGCGCTTGAATCTCTGCGTCTAGTAGCCTAATTTCTGCCTGCGAGATGTGCATGTGCTGCGGGGCAACTAGCTGTAGCGGAGCTTCTAAAAACTCTAGGTGAAAACCCTGCGCTGTCTGCAACACCCACACGTCTGATGATAGCTCGCGCCGATTGTGCATGAAAAGCAAGGTTCTCCCTCCTACTGGGGGGTATGCTGTCGTGTGCTCTCACCTGTGGTGATCTGTTGTCTGAAGTATCCTCTGCGGCCCCTGAATCCTCTACTTCTATTTGGGAAGAAGGCGTCTTGCTGACCTGACTCCCAGTACTGGGCACTTGGGCATTGAGGCCTTCTGTTTGTACTGTAACGGCCGGTTGAACGACCTCTAACGGCCGGCCCCTGCAAAAACCCCTCCGTGGAACACCTTCCTTATTGAAGCCTGTATTTTCTCTAGCGCTGTATATGTCCCCACAAACTTGTTCATCTCCTTGACAAATGTGAAGCCAAATAGCAGGCCTTACGCTCCCTCACCAGCTTCGTAAGATGCTAGGTCTCTGATCTTATTATCTATTTTTAATAGCATTGATCTTCTTCTCTTGGTTGAGATTGTGATATTCGCGTTTCTGAGTAAGCACGCAGCTCGCTGGGCCCAGCCCGCTAAAATGAATTGATCCACCTTCTCTCCTGTGTCCTTGGACTTCGCTGCCAGGTCCATGTTCTTTGCAATGGGCTCTGTGAGATCCAGGATCTTGTCCTGGCAAGATCTACATGCTCAGTCCATTCCCTTTCGCGCGTCCTTTTTGGCCTTCGTGACAAAGGTGAGCATCTTGGGGTCCAGTTCCGGGGTATCTGCCACCTTGCCGGTAAGTTCTGGTCTGGGGCATTCTGCTCTGAGACAAAACCTTGTCTCTTTGTCTAACGGCTTTCTAATTTGGGACATGTAAATCGCCACTCTGAGATGGGGAACATTCCATGGACCTAGGATGCCTAATGGTATCTGGCTCGAACATATCGGATATGTCATCTTCATCAGGGGTACTCTCCCCTATACTTGATTTCTTGTCCTGCTCTCTTACGCTCTCTTTATTGAGTCTGTTGTCATCCTCCTGTCCCTCTTCCTGGTCAAATTCTTCAGAGGATGAAAGAGCTTCCCCTATATTATTCGCACCTGGAGTAGGGGGTACGAGGCAGGGCACGGCTGATGCTTTCGCTAGGAAAGCGTTCTTAAGTCTGTTAAAAGCATCAGCTGCCTCTGGGGGCTTATCTCTTCTCCATGTCTGAGCCTGGGTCGGTAGAAGAGTGCTTTCTCTTCCGGGCGGCTTTTCTCCCCCTAGAGGTGTTATCCAGAGGCTTTATAATGGAGGGCCCCTCTTCTGGGTCATCTTGTAAGCCAGCTCTGGTGCCCCTAATATCCTCCAGGACCTGTAATCTGTCCTGAATAGGCTGCACTCCCCGAGCTACTGCCTTCACTAGAGAATCTCCCAAAACTCTCTTGAAGCTCTGGGAGAGGTCTATCTCTTCTTCCTGCAACTCAGGCTCTTGGTCACTCTACTCATACCAGTACTCGTCTGCTCTGTCAGAGGCCATAGCTGTAGATATAATGCAGGGAAGTGCCGCTGCAGGCCTTGGAGCTCTACAAATTCGACCTACTTAAGCAGTCAAGTGCTTGGTCGAGCGTTTCCCAGTTTTGATTAATTATCTTTTTTTTAAATTATTCTGAAAACCTCTGTTTATCTGTGGAAACGCCGAAAAGAATCTGTGCAATTGAAGTATTGTGCTCTCCGGAGCGGTGTGAGAAACTCTCCCGTTCGTCACAAGGACGTTTGAGAGGATCGGAGCTTAACGCGCATGCGCAACCTTCCGAAAGGCACGTCACCGTTCCCGTCAGGCCGTATGAATCTCTTGTCTCTCAGGCCGCCAGAACACTAGCGCGTATAGTAAACCTAATCCAGCCCTAATGCGAGCGAGATCGCTCGCGTGCCGTGTTCGACAATTGAGGAGAAAGAAGTCCGATACCGCGCACGGACGACGTTCGCTTGATATAATAATATAACAAAGCACACTGCAATTAGGTACGCTGCGCGTTAAGAACAATTTGTATGTAAACAAAATACTGCGTTACATCTCTATTGTGGTCTATATGAAAATGTTACATCATACTGTGACACAAATCAAATCAGTACTTAGCTGTCGAAAGCAGCAAAAAAGAGGAAGGCACCTAGAGAAATTGACTTATTTTTTATTTATTTATAGACTTTAGTTTTGTAAAAGAAAACAAACTTTTTGTCATTCCCAATCCAAAATCCTCAAGCATTTCGCACACAGAAGGATGTTCAGCATAAGTAAGAAATAGAGACTTATACTGGCAGAGGAACCCTCATTGGAGGACAGGACTGAGGCTGGGGTCTACTAGCCTGCTGGGGATCATGGGAAACCTAGTTGCCTCACTCCTTGTTTATTTGTGTTTATTTGGTTGAACTTTGTTTTTTATGCCAGTTGGGTACTTTCAACTGTAAAAGAAAATATATATATAGATATAGATGTAAAGATTGAAATAGCTGTTCAGCAGGATTAAAGAAGAATAAGCATAATGCTCGTCTCCGGTCTGGTCATAGAATTACTCCTCCATTTCTATGGAAGTTTGGAAGGAGTGTATTGGAACAAAGTATCAACTCCCAACTCAGTATAGAGAAATCAGATGCATAAAACCGAAGGGATCAACTATAGACAGATATGAATGCAGTATTCAGGATATTGAATGGGCAATTAAGAAATTAAATCCCTCTAGGGCCGCTGGCCTGTGTGTATAAAATGGACCCTGGTTTATGGGCGAAGATATTAAAACCGAAATTTGATCTTGCCATGAATTCCTTTATCTTTCCTGAGTCTTGGGTAACTTCTATTATCGTGCCGATATTTAAAAAAGGGGACTGTATCCCCAGATACTTATCGTCCAATAGCCCGGTCTGATGCTGTTGTAAAAATGTTTTCAATTCTAATTCTGCACAAACTTGAGAATCATATTTCACTACATGACAACTACTCAAAGTATCAGATCAGATTCCGAAACGGCATGAATGCCACTCTAATCTCACACACATTGGTGCAAACGAAGAGCAAAGATTCCTTGCCGGTTTATATGGCCTCTTTGGACTTATCTGCCTTTGACTGTGTGATAAGGAACCTCCTTTGGCCAAAAATGGCTAACTTGGGCATTCCATATCTAATCTACCTTATATTTTCACTTCACAACAACACTTCCTATAGATTATTTTATTTCTATCGTGCTCGTACACAAGTGTTTCAGAGCGCGACAAGGCAAGGGAGGGGAACAGGGGAGAACAAAACAGCGAGCTCACTAGGCCCAGTGACATTGAGACCGCTCAAGTGCATGGGAGAGGGGGGACGGGAAAAGTGCATGGAAGGGGGGAGAAGTGGAAAGTGCGAAGCAGAGGAGAAACCGATAAATAACAAATAAATAATAAAGGCAACAAACCGTGGTAATGCAGCCCACAATTTGCAAGTTTTAGGTTTAAGGCAGCAGACAGGGTAGGTCTGATAAGTGCAGGAATTAAAAGGGGAGCTGTTTGGGTACAGATACAGACCCCAGTGCAAGGGGTGTCCCGGAGGCAGTGCGGGAGGGTTGGAGGATGAGCAGGTACCTGGGTCCGAAAGACGGAGGGTGGCCAGGTGCACAGTGCCAAGAGAGAAAAGATCAGCAGGGGAGAGGGGGAGCGAAGGCAGAAGAAAAGAGGAAGGTCTTGAGTTGTTTCCGGAACCGGAGATGGTTCGCCTCAAGTTTTAGAGTGTCAGGTAGGCTGTTCCAGAGGGAGGCCCCACCCGAAGACCGAGATCTACCCCCAGCTCGTTTCTTGGAAAAACGACCAACCCTGAGGGAGTTGGAGGTAGAGGAGCGAAGAGCTTGAGAAGGGAGGTATTTGCGGAGGGATAGCTGAAGGTATTTTGGACCTAGGCCCCAGAAAGCCTTGTGGACAATGCAGAGGGTTTTGAATTTAATCCTTGCATCCACTGGAAGCCAGTGGAGAGATTTCAGAGCTGGAGAGATATGATCCCAGGGCTTGAGGCCAAGGACAATTCTCGCAGTCCTGTTCTGGATTAGTTGCGGAGAGTAGAGGCAGGTAGATTTAGAAAGAGGCTGTTACAATAGTCCAAGCTAGAGAGAACCAGAACCTGGGATACCATGAGCTTCTGGGGGAAGGAGGGGAAAGGCAGAGTACCTCTGAGGAGGTGAAGTCAGAAATTTGATTTTTTAGAGACCTCAGAGATGTGGGCGGAGAAGGAAAGGGTGGAGTCAAAGATGACCCCGAGGTTCTTAGCCTCGCAGGTGGGGGTAGGAGGAGGGCTAAGGGAGGCCGGCCAGAGAGTGAGGGGAAAGGATGGTGAAGGTGTGCCGATGAGGAGAATCTCCGTCTTGCTGGCATTCAGACAAAGATCATTGGCAGCACATCAATCTTGAATGGCAGTTAGGCAATCAGAGATGGGAGAGGAGGTGGCAGAGGGCAGCCTGAAAATGAGTTGAGCGTCATCATCGTAGCACTGGAAATTTGAGCAGAAAATGGCAATGCAGTGGGCAAGAGTTGCCAGGTATTGGTTGAAAAGCCAGGGCGAGAGGTTAGACCCCTGGGGAACACCACAGGTAGAGAGGAAGATGGATGAATGGAAGGACCCAAGTTGGACCTGGGAGGGTCGATCTGAGAGGAAGGAGGTCAGCCAGGCCAGAGCCTGATCAGTGATACCCATGTTTTCACAGAGACGGTTGAGCAGGATGGTATGGTTGACTGTGTCGAAGGCCGAAGAGAGATCGAGGAGGATGAGGACAGAGGGAATGTTAGTCAAGGTTGGAGAGCAGATCTTCACGGATGTTCAGGAGAGCGGTTTCCGTGCTTCTGGCAGCTCTGAAGCCAGACTGGTGGTCATGGAGACAGCCAACAGAATTGGAATGAAGGTTAAGCTGAGAGATGGCCAACTTTTCCAGGAGTTTGCCAAGAAAGGGAGTAGTGGAAATTGGGCAATAGTTAGCTGGACAAGAAGAATCAGCTGTGGGTTTCTTGAGGAGAGGATGCGCAAAAGAGTGCTTTAGAGGGGAGGGAGACGATCCGGAGGCAAATTAGTGGTTACAAAAATCAGCAAGGGCCGGAGTTGGAATTAATCGGGATGGAGCTGTGACGGACCCCATCGCAACACATGTAGAGCTGTAACATGGCTGTAACCTAGCTGCTACATTGTTTAATTTTTATCTTTGTGATATGGATGAACTCTGGAAAAATGTTAATACTTTTCCGGTAAAACTAGGGTCAATTCTCCAGCATGGGGTCTGGCATGGATTCACATGCTCATGAATATTCCCCGTCGTCGGGCTGGGAATCCTCGGTAAAGAAAAAATCTGTATCAGTTTTGTTTCAAATCTGTGTTTCTTAGTAGTAACCAATCACTGGTCTCTGGGTCATACTGCCCTCAGCCAATGACAGCCCTCTCCCTAAGCCCCGCCCCTTGAAGCCATCCTCAGATTTTTACCGCACGTTCAAGTGTTGGGAGTCCTCGTGATATAGCTCTCGATCTTTTACTGCGTTTCGCGATTTTTCAAAGAGTTTATTCTCATTTTTCGGTCAATCTAGCCTCAAGCTCCACCGTTTCTACTTCCGATCAACAGGGACCCGTTTCGGAATTTTCTACGCCCCTCAAGAGTGAAGTTTTCGTCGAGTTACGCTTCTTGGAGGATTCCAGAAGTTTGAGGCCTACCACGCGGACATGGCCCAGGAGAAAGGAAGCTCGACACCCGGATCCAAGCTGTTTAGGAACGAGCACTCGAGGTGCCTCTACTGTCTTCACAAGGACAAAACGCACGTTGAGAAGGACTGTGCGTTTTGCATGAACATGTCGGATCGGACTATGAGGGATCGTCGGACCCGTCTCGCCAACTGGCTGGAAGGCAAGAGCCCAGCAGGTGAGAAGAAGTCCGAGCGGTCTTCGAAGTCCTGTGAGGGCGCCCTGGCGACGGGAGCCCAACAGAAGGCAAAGCACGGCGGGCACCGGGAGCGCCAAACGGTTGGGCTCCTTGACTGCCAGGCAGGGCGCTCCTTCACCGACGCCATCAACCACGAGCCAACGCTCTGGCTCGGGGAAGAGAAAATCTGAGAACCCGGCTAAGCTTCTGGAGAGGCCCCGGTCGATCTCGAAGGAACCGGCCGAAGGAGTGAGGCGGTGACCCTCCCCCTAAGGTGAAGGCCTCAAGCGTGCACAAGGTGGTGAAGGCCTTGATTCAACCAGCCAAGGTCTCTATTGAGGGAGTCGCTGCAGCCCTAGCGAAGCCTGTGGAAGCTACCCCAGTGGAGGCGACCTCTGGGCCCAGAGTTTCACTGCCTCCACGGAGGGAATCCTCTTTTAAGCCCATCGAGAAGACCCCCGTAGGAAAAGAGGGGGAGCTGGTCGAAGAGGGACTCGACAAGAATTTGGAAGAGGCCCAGTCCCACGGGAGGGATCCCGATGAAGGGGACGACGAGAGCGATGGTAGCGACGACGAGGCTCCTGTGGAGGAGGAGCAACCGTCGCAGCCCGAGCCACAGGACAACCCGGCGGCCATTTTGGCGACAATCCAAGCCTTATGCACGGAGATAAGGACGAGATTGCCCCAACTAAACCGGGTCCGTCGGAGAACCCCCCAAATAAGAGGATTCATCCAGCCCCTCTACCAATGGCGCGAGGCCAAGAGGAAGACGGTCCTCACGGTGCCTTTGCTAGATGACATCTGGGACGAGGGTCTTGCGCTTCTGAAGAACCTGTCCACGACACCTGCCAAGAAAGACCGGTACGAGAAGAAGTACCGGGTCCCTGACACCGCCCCCTTGTGTCCGAGGGCACAGCTGACCCCGGATTCGGTCGTCTCGGCAGCGGCCAAAAAGAAAGAGGGGGGGGGACATCGGCTTCATCTTCAACTTCCCCACCGGGCGGCGAGGGAAAGAAACTGGATGCCATGGGGCGACGAGTCATCTTGGCAGCGACGAAGATCAAGGCGGCCAACGCCCTAGCGATTGTGGCCCACTACGACAGAGAATTGTGGTACAAGATCGCCCCCCTGTTGGACTTCCTACCGGACGACAAGAGGGCGGAGGCCCTGGCGATCCTACAGGAAGGTGAGGTGGCGTCGGACCACGCCATAACAGTAGCTACAGACATTGCCGACACCAGTTTCCGCCAGTTGGGCAACGGCGTTTGCCTTAGACGGCGGGGTGGCTCAAAGTGACGGATTTCTACCAAGACGTGCAAGCAAAGGTCTTGGACATACCCTTCGACGGGAACAATCTGTTTGGAAATACAGTGGATGAGTCAGGCCATCAAGACCGACAGACGGCTCAGGCCTTGGGAGTTCTGCAGCAACGACGGCTGCCCTTTCAGAACTCTGGCGGCAAGCAAGGTGCCTCCAAAGGATTCGGCGGCAGCACCTCAACGTACCGTCAGGCGGCCCGCTCCTCGTCGCAAGAAGCCTACAGGGGTCAAGGCAAGTCGGGTGGATCTCTCCGTCGTCGCCAGGGAGGCAAGGCCGGTGCGTCGGGCCCCTACCGAAGCACCCCGCTGGAAGGCCGGCTGACGAAGTTCGTCAGCGTGTGGGAGTCCATCTCCACCGACCGTTGGGTGCTGGATGCCCTGGCCCACGGGCACACTCTGGAATTTCTCAAGAAGTGCCCCCAAATTCCTCCCGTGGCCAGGAAGGAAAACCACGTCCCTCAACTGCTGTTGGAGGTAAGGGCGATGCTCAAGAAAGGAGCCGTAGAGCTCATCCCAAAGAGGCTCTGGGGCTCACGAGTATACTCAAGATACTTCCTCAGAAAGAAGACAGGAGGATGGCGTCCCATTCCTGGACCTGCGTCGACTAAACAGATGGTCACCCTCCAGCACGTGCTGGGCCAGCTGGAAGAAGGTGACTTGCTATCGTTGTTGGATTTGGAGGCTGCGTACTCTCACATCCCCATACTAAAAGGACACCGAAAGTTTCTCAGGTTCGTGGTCCAGGGACGGCACTACCAGTTCAAGGCCCTCCCATTCAGATTGAAGTCGGCGCCCAGGGTATTCACCAAGTGCCTAGCGCCGGTGGCGGCGCGGCTGCGCCTGCAGGGGATCCACGTCTACCCCTACATGGATGATTGCCTCATCCGAGCAAGAACAAGGGAACTCGCCGTCGAACACACAGCGAAGACTGTCCGGCCGCTCACGGACCTGGGATTCTCCATCAACTTTCCCAAATCCCACCTGGCTCCGTCGCACTGTTTCTGGGAGCCAGGCTCGATACAGTGGCGCGATTGGCCTCGCTGTCCGAGAAAAGGACGAAGGCCATCCTGGGCAAGGTGCAGCGTCTGTTGGCCACGGAAGTGGCCAGGGTGAGGTCCATCAAGTCCCTCCTCGGGATGATGTCCTCGTGCATCTACCTGGTGCGCCTGTGCAGGCTTCGGATGCACCCTCTACAGGAGTTCGACGCCCGTTGAATGCAAGCGACAGGCAGCTTCGAGGACAAGATCTCGCTCAACGAGGTATTCCGCCAAGCAATTCGGTGGTGGGGCACCCGCGCGCATCTCGCGTTGGGCACAGACTTTCAAACCCCAGCACGCCAGGTGACGACGGATGCCTCCCTGGAGGGGTGGGGAGCGCACACCGGAGATCTTCACACGAGAGGCCTCTGGCTCCCGGAGGAGAGGAAACTCCACATCAACATACTGGAGCTCCGATCAGTGTTCTGGGGCCTCAGGTAGTTTCTCCTGTCCCTCAAGGGCAAGGTGGTGAGGCTCTTCACCGACACCACCACCACAATGTTCTACATTCAGAAGCAGGGAGGAACAAGATCCCCAGCCCTGTCCAAAGAAGCCCAGGATCTGTGGCACCGGGCCGTTGCCCAGGGGATGTTTCTGGTACCCTTTCATCTGGCAGGGACAAACACAATCGCTGACTCACTCAGCAGGGAGCTGCGCTCGTGCCACGAGTGGGAACTGCGTCAGGATCAAGTGGATCGACTTTCAACAATGAGGCAAACCCCAGATCGAGCTGTTAGCGACTGCGACAAACTCCAAGTGCCAGAGGTTCGCCAGAAGGTTTCCACAGCCGAGGAGCATGGGCGATGCTTTCTCGTTCCCCTGGGACAGCCTGTTCCTGTATGCGTTCCCGTTGCTACTGCGACTCGTCAACCAGCTCAAGAGGTCCCGGTGCAGGATGATCCTTGTTGCACCGCCGTGGCCGAGGCAGATCTGGTTCACGGACCTTCTGGACTTGTCAGCGTCCCCACCAATCAAACTGTCGACAGACGCAGATCTTCTCTCCAGAGAAGGAGGCGCCATCCTACATCACAACCCGGGATCGCATAACTTGCAGGCCTGGCTCCTGCAGCACTAGAGTTGAGGGTACGATATCCAGGCGGACTGTAAGTAGGTCCTTGCAAAGGCCAGGGCGTCATCGACTCAAGTGCTACGGGCATTAATGGAAGAGGTTCTGTCTGGTGCCGTGTGCAGAAGATCAACCCTCTGCGGATTATGGCCCCTCAAGTGCTGCCGTACCGGCTATCGCTGGCCAAGGCGGGCTGGCACATGCCTCCATCAAGATCCATCTAGCGGCTATCTCCTGCTAAACCAGGACTCGGGGGCTGTCGTCGCTGTGGTCTCACCGACTAGTGAAGGAGTTCATGAAAGGACTGTTCTGCTCGTTCCCGCCGGTGAAAGCCCCAGCGTGGGAGCTCAACGTGATGCTGACCAGGCTCATGGGCCCGCCATTCGAGCCTCTGCATTCGGCACCGTTGAAATTCCTATTGTGGAAAACAGCGTTTCTTGTGGCCATCACCTGCGCACGACGAATGGGAGAGATAAAGGCCCTCTCCTGTAAACCTCCTTACCTGACATTCCACGAGACAACGGTAGTGCTGAGGACACACCCCTCCTTCATGCCCAAGATGCCGTCGGACTTCCATCTCAACGAGCCCTTGGTGTTACCTATTTTCTTTGCATCGCTGGCTGAGAGGACTTTGCACTCGCCAGATGTGGCTAGAACGCTGAAGTTCTACATGGACCGTACGAAGAATTTTCGGAAGACATCACAGCTGTTGTGAACTTTGGACCTGTGAACCAAGGGAAGGCTCTCTCGAAGGCTTCCATTTCCAGAAGGCTCTCCGGCTGCATCATGCACTGTCACCGGTTAGCAAACCGACCGTTGCCCGGCCGTCCAAGAGCCCATTCGACCAGAGCGATCGCTGCAACCACAGCGTTCTTGTCTGGTGTACCCCTGCTGGACATCTGCAAGGCTGCTACGTGGAGGTCGACGCACACCTTCACAAAATTCTACTGCGTCGACCGGGATTCTAGGGAGGAGTCCAGAGTCGGCCAAACAGTGCTGCTCAACCTGTTCGCCTGAAGGTGGGCCTGGTGAGGAGGTAAGAGTTGCTTAATGTTGAGCCTTGCCACCTCCCGTGGTTGTGCATGTGTGTACTGCTATGTATTCTTGTATTCATGAGCATGTGAATCCATGCCAGACCCCATGCTGGAGAAGGAACAAGTTACTTAACTGTAACTGTTGTTCTCCAGCATGGGTCTGTAATGGATTCACATGTGAACCCTCCCTCCAAACCCTCTGCGGATCTTCTCTTGGTCCTATTGCCACTTTATGTGCTACCAAATCTGAAGATGGCTGCCAGGGGCGGGGCTTAGGTAGAGGGCAGTCATTGGCTGGGGGCAGTATGACCCAAAGACCAGCGATTGGTTAATAGTAGAAAGACAGTTCAGACACTAAACAGATTTTTTATTTTTTCTTTACCGAGGATTCCCATCCTGGCGACGGGGTATATTCATGAACATGTAAATCCATGCCAGACCCATGCTGGAGAACAGTAGTTACAGGTAAGTAACTTGTTGCTTACAGAATATGCACAATTTGTAAGGAAAAGGGAATGTCGAAGCTCCTATTTTATTTCCTTTCCATGTAGTAAAGCGCGCATCTTATTTATGCATTTTAGATTAAATCAATTACCCGTGAGTGTTGCGCATTGGTACAATAACTGTACCTCGCTTAAACTGCAATGTAGTTTTTGTAAGTGCTCGAACGTTAAGGAATCTCTTAAATATTTAATTCTAGAATGTCCCCGCTTTAGGGAAACCAAGAACCAGGTATCTAGTTAACTTTGTACATCTGGAGGTAGAAAAATCGATACAATTTCTTTGGCAAAGACTGATGGGGGGCGAATCTCGATCTTTTAGCCTGGCCCTAGTTCAATTGTTAAAAATCATTGATTAAGAACTATAGTAAATGGGACCATTTGTACTGTATTGAAGTACTTGGGTATATGTTATACCTACCCGTGAATTGTATGGATATGAACATTTTCATCATCTATTCACAATTGAGTTGACCACCCACGGAGATATAAAAATGAATTGGGTTGCTGTTCCTACTATCGTATATATTCGTTTGAATTGTACTAAGGGGTTTTGTTTTCTTATGCTGTTAAGCATTTAGATGATGGGTGTTATTTGTTATTCTTGTTCAGGTACGATGCTGTTACAATCATTTTGCATGTTGTAATTGGCACACTCGCCTGGTTTGCACAAATAATGAGCATTGTAAGAATTTCAGGTTACTATTGCATATTTTAATTACACTAAAGAGCTCTCTTTATGCTGTCAAGCTCCTTTCCTTAGATGGTCGATACTACTCGACAACATTGTTCAGGTATAATGCTGCTAGAACTACTTTACACACTGCAATTTGCACATTTGCTGGATTTGCACAAAAATGAGCTTCGTAAGAATATTCTAGAGCGTCTTTTATAAGATTTATAGTACTATGCGGGTGTCACTATGAATGATAGGAGATAATGTAATATGTCTAGTTTTATTTGATACACAAAAATGTATTATCTTAAATGTTTAATTCTGGTGAAATGAAAACATACAAATGGTATGTTTTATATAAGTTTTATGTTATGTCAATAACTTAAGTTTTTATTCATATTAATTGGATGTCCTGCATTGTATTATGGTTTGTTAAATTGTATTTTTATGTATGTTTGTGAAAGGCTTATTTTTATAAGCCGAAACACAATAAAATAAAATGCCTTTACTTACATTTTGTAACTTTCTAGACCCAGCACACACTTATCTTACAATAGTGTGCTGGAAGGGTTACTTAGTATCCCCTTTGTCTAGTTTCTCATGTAACATTTTTTATGTTGCCCTTTCTACAATTAATGGCTGGTGGCAGTGGTTTACCTTTTACTACCATTGAGTGTTTCTGCCGCGGGCTGCAATTGCAGCTGCAGTAAAGCACCCATAGGTGTCCATTTTGACAAAATGGCCCCGGTCTTCTTTTTTCACCATTTCTTGTTGGAAAGGTCCTTCTTGAGATTTACTCTGTGTGCCAAACCAGGTTTGGTCCCTTGGTTCATTTTGTCTTTGACGGGATTCACCAGTGAAGCCTGCCTTTGTCTCCAGCTTGTCTGGTGGGGGCAGAAAGTGAGGGAGGTGCCCGAAACTCCCTGTGCTTAATCCCCTTGGTTACAGGAATGCACCCAAAGGTAATTGGCTTGCTGTCCTTGGAGGACAGCCACCCTGCTGTGTGATTAACAGCTAGGCTACAAATGAATGGGAGAAACCTAGCATAAAAGGCGTGGTTTTTTGCTTGGAAGGCAGAGTCGACCACTGGACGAAGGAATCTGAAGAAGAACTTGGAAGAGATTTTTGTTGCAACTCCTGGACCGTTGGTTTGCCCAGTGAAGCCCTGCTGCAAAGCTCCCGTTTTGACATCGACTAGCGAAGCCCGGAAAGGACGACTTCTCTCCTTGGGTTGGTGGGACCAATCGACCCAAAGACTAACTCGACCGAAACCCCTCTATGCTGGCTGTACTTCAGTTGCTGCTGCAGGAACTGAGTGCCAGGGGACAGGAACACCAGAATGAATTGTTTTTAAGCTGGACCCGAGCTCCAGGAAGGTCATCCGGACTCCCTCGAAGCAGGGCTGACCAAATCTGAGCCACCTCAACAGTGCTAGACCCCAGAAGCAAGGAAAGTAGACAAGTTGTCCAAGAAACGCGGTGGTGCTATTTGGGAGTAGCTGAAAGCGTGAAGTGCTGCTGATCTGAATTGTGCCCATTTCTGCTGCCGACCTTTGAATTGTAGCGCAGAAGTCCCCAGACGTCCGCCCTCGTGTCCCCACGACTGAGGCCCAGGAACAACAGGATATGCAGGACTTACAGCTGGAACCATTTCTTCAGACCTAAGGTATTGTGAACTAAGGGGTACTTACCTCTTGCTTGTGTAGCTTGCTTGCTCTCAGTTGAGACTTGCAGTTGCTGCCTTTTGCAGAGTTGCTTGCAGCTTTGCCCTTTCACAAGCCTCTCAGCTTGTGACCCAACAGTAATCTCTTTCACAACAAACCGCTCTATAACATTGTGAATTACTTTGTACCTACCTCCAAGAAGTGCCTCCGCTCTGCTCAAGTGACATTGGCTGTCCTCGCTCCATGAAAACTCTTCTTAACCTCTGACTGTGTTCAACTGTCCCTCCAAAAAGTCATACCTAGTTTACTTGCATAGCTGGGAAAGGGTTAATCTACATTGCATTGGGGGGGTTCAGAAGTGCTTACCTGTTTGAGAAACTTGTTAACCATTGTTTCTTTCCCTAACCTTTTCCCTTTTGCCACAACTTCAGTATTACCAGTTAAGTGTGAAAAGTGATATATTCCACAGTGTCCTCCTAGCTATTGAAGTCACCTCAGGGTGTAGGAATCTGTGTGCCATCCCAAAAGGGTATCTACTTACTTTATTGAACTGAAGGAGTGTATTTTTATTGTTGCCAATGTCTCCCTTCTAAAGAAGGCTTATTTTAAAAGTGACTATTAAATTCATAAATAATGATTTCATCAATACACCTCAAGTATAAGTGTTATTTGAATATTTGTCACTGTGAAACTGTTGCAACCCTACAACTCACATTGACCCCTTTGCGATGAGCCTTGCTGCTCAGTTACACTACCAACTTGTGTAGTACAGGCCTATGCTAAAGGTTAGGTTACCTATTGCTAAGAGGACAAGGCTGGTGTAGTCTCCCAGAGGGTTACAACATAGAATCTTGCCTAACACAAGCCCACAATGCTTCGGGCTCCGGTAGGTAAGTTGCAGCTTTCTGTGGTCGGCTAACACTCAGGAGTCTTTCCCTTGCGTTTCTGCAGAGCGTCCGGACCTTGCAGCGACTCCCTTCTTCATGACTGTTGAGCCGCACGGCACCACTACACCGGTCTGTTTTTTACAGTTCCTTGAGCCTCGCTGAGAGGTCAAAAGGTTTCTCCATCAGCAACTGCTAACACTTTGCCTTTGGTCTTTAAATCTCCCGGGCACAGTTGTTTTTGGAAATAAACTAGAGCGCTTGAAGTCCATTGTTGCTGGTTGTTTAAAATGGCTTGGATAACCATTTTCAAAAGTTGTAAATGGTAAATCAGCTGAATGATGGAACATTAGAACTTGGTGAGGCTGTCTTGTAATTTCCACAATGTAGACCAAGCGTTGGAAGTTTGATCTATCATTTTAGGAAAGGTTTTTCCTATTCTCCCTAGGGAGAGGTGTAGAAGTTTGGCAATAAGCCATGAGGGGGTTGGGCATGAGAGCATTATCTTGAAGGTCAAATGGGGGATACCATGTCTCATCCAATGAAGCCATGACTGCTCCCTGGAGGTTGTCTCCTCCCATACTCTCCCCTGGCCACATGGGAAGGAGGTTGCCACCAGGAAATCAGTGATGACTCGGTCTGATTCATCACAGTACCTTCTTGGGACTTGACTCTTAAGCGGGCTAGCCCTATTTATCTCAGCAGGGATGGACTTTTGAAGTGTTAAATCCTTATTTGTTAAGTCAAGGTAAAGTGTTTTCTGGTGCTTTTTCCTTGCTTTGCCCTTGAATTCTAGTTGCTTTCCATTGCTTAGCTATTTTTCACTTTACTGCATGCAGTTTTTCATGTTTCATATTTTATTCCCTTTCGAATGTCTTAACAGTAAAGTGTGGGTGATCCTTAGTGGGATCACCAAAAGTGATTATATTTGTTTATAGTGTTGCTTTAGTAGTATACTTGCCTGGTATTTGTATTTATTAGTGTTCAGACCTAATATATTGGTGTATTTGTATACTTGATAATTGTTTTTGAGTGTTCATGTGTACCGTTATATCACCGCTATATCTCCTTAAGTCGAAGTCTAACTGCTCTATCATATCTACCTTAATTGAGTTTGACAAGACCGAAGTCTCTTTTCCTGTTCACTAAAATAGGGCATCCCCTGACAACCATTACTCCCCACTTGTTCTGAAAATCCATGTTAACAATGGTGCACGCTCGGAACCATAACTGAGAAAAAAGTCTGTTCGCATATTCTCCTGTTTCCGCGCCTGAGGACAGCGTGACACGAAAATACTGTGGCAGGACCAGACTAATGTGCAAGTTGTATAACTTGTCTGGTTAGGCACAGTGAGAAGAAATGTAAATGTAGACCTTCCTGAGTGGGCACAATCCCGTTGAATGGGTTATTTGGCTGTGTATGTTCAGAAGAGGGGGCACTCACATTTCTGGGGAGCTTTTTAACACTTGAGGTGACCACAAGCAAGTAAGGTAGTCCTGTTGTGGACCCCCTGCTCTTTCTGCCTATTGAGACATAGCACAATTGCTATACCTCACTGTGGACACCCAACAAGGAAGGAACGTGTTTGAGGTTGTCAATGCTACTCTTCTGAATAGAAATGCCTAGCATTTTGGTGTTGGATTCTCTCATTTTGCGTTGCCCCCTCTGCTGTCTTGGTATTAGTACATTAATCCCTTGTGCTTCTGAGACTCGAGCAACCCTCAACCGCACTTTTGCCTCATAAGATACACAACTTGAAAGCGTTCCAAGTATATAATAGTAGGCTCAGCAGAAAGCATGGTAGCAAGTTCGATACTAGTACTTTTAAAGGCTAGCGTCAGACAAGAGGCACAAATGGCCAAAGTAGCTGAAGAATGAGAGAGACAAATAGTTAGCACTTTTATCCTGCTGCAGGTATGTCATTGGCATGGAGTACTAATTGACTTGTGCTTAATCATCTAACGAGACAAATGTGCATGCTCTTAATTGGTGTCCGCTCTTTGGTTTCAAGTAAGCAAGTGCATGTATGTGATGAGTCCCAAGCTATCAAGGAGGCTCTGATCCTACAGGCACCCGGTTCTTTGTAATGAACCAATGACTTAGGCACTTAGATTCTCCCCAGGGTTTCAGTCCTCCTAGATCTACTCATTTTGGACTTGCTTCCCCTCAGCCCCACAGGTAAACGACTTACCAGCCACTTGTACTTCTTATAACGGACAAATGCTTCAAACCAAGAATATGGGGAGCAAAAATACCTGCACGAATAAAATAGAAAAGCAGACATACGTTTACCCGCTTCAAACAAATGCCCCCATTGGTGATAGACATTTCTTTTTTACTCTCAAAATTCTCTACTCCATTTTAAAGAGATGAGTGTAAAATGCTCCCAAATCTTATTTGAAACCCCACTTTCCCTGCAGCTGTTAACCTTGCACAGGTTCAGTGCCCAAGGGATGCAACTGTAAACCTTATCCAGGCTCTAAAACTGTTGGTGGTAAAACTGTTGGTGGTAGCTCCTGTGTCTACTTCTAGCTAAATTCCTCATGTTCAATCGCTCCTCTAGTTCTTCAGGGTCATCTTGAGGCTGGCTATAAAGGATTAAACGTGCAAGTGCTATTGGTGAGCTTTCAAACCAACTATCATTTTGTGATCCAGGCAGATCCTCTGCAGAAGTAGTTAAGAAAATCTACCTTGCGCATTCTCTCCTTGTGCATAAAGAATGATGTGCACCAACTAAAAACAGAAGCAGTTATTTTGTCATTTGTGAATGCTTTGATGCACAATCCATTGAATGTCCTCTGCTCAGCGTGCATGTCGCCACTGTTACAAAATATTTGGTGATGCTTTCTTCACGTTAGCAAGGATGTATACGATGAAAGTGACTGGCTCATGTCTTGTGCTCCTCTCTCCCTTTTCTTTAGAGCATGGGGTACCAACGTCTGTTGATTTCATTGGCTGTGACCCAGCGCATGGTGTAGCATCTTTCAACACTGGCAGCACCGTCATCTATGACTTGGAAACCTCACAGGCTGTGGTGACGCTGTCCTCATCCTTGGACTCCAGTAAGCAGAGTTTGTGTTGTGTGCTGTGTACATGATCGCTAGGAGGGCAGGCATTTTATGCATTTTATTGTTCTTTCATTTCTAATGAGCATTCACGCCTAACCTTTCAACAAATTATTACATTGTTAGTACTTGTTAAATTTCTCCACTACCCTCTGATTAGGGGTATACAATAATTTATTTTAAGGATACATAGGGTTCCAAACAAAAGACCAAACTCTCAATAATTGTTCTGATGAGAGCAGTTAGGGTGGTGTGTAGGTACAGTTTGTCCCAAATATACACTACACAATATTTACTAAAAATATACAAAATATGTTTAGAATTTCATATTGAGAAACTAGTAGTTCAGATGAGCACTTCTGGTGAAACAGTAAAACACGGTCTATGTATACAAACAGTAAAGGACCTATGCAGACCATTCCCACTCCTAATCTGAAGCTAACACTATTACCTGGTGGTAAACGCAGCACCTAGGAATGGAGAGAGAAAGGGAACCCCCAAAAACAAAACGGATTTATACATAATCTGGGTCCAAAATGCAGACATGTGTTGAGGTGGATTTTCAGAATCAACCCTGGAGTGGATTCTGAGAAGCCAATCTATGATGGTGAACAGGAAAGGCACTGACTTCTAACCACATCTAGTCAGGGTAGGTAGTGTTGAGTAAGAGTTGGTGATGATTATCCTGGGTGGGAGGGAATATTTTTCTCCCCTCACCCATTCTTTTACTCTTTTTATGGGTGACCTTTTGATGTCCTGATTGGACAGCCAGTCACCCCTTTCTGTAAAATGAAGGGAGAGTTTGCAGAAGTTGTGCTTGGATTACTGATGATCCGATTCTGGATGCTGCCGACATGTGGACCATGGTGAAGAAACAGCTGTAACCGGTTCCAGCGACTGGAGAGCCTGCTGTGTAACCAGAGCCTGATGTAACCCTTCCTTCCAAGCAATCTGTGGGTCCCAAAGACTACTTCTACCCAAAGGCTGGTGAGACTTGCGAGTTTTAGGAAGGACTGCAAAATAAGCCATCCCTCGATGTGCTGTGACCTTCCATGGCTGCAAACCGCCAATACCATGGGACCTCAAGCCTGAGTGCTGTACACTGTCTTCCGAAGTCCAATTCCTGCTGAAACATTGGTGGACTCCTGCTGGACCTCCAGAGACATGTTTTGAATCCCTGAAAGTCCCATCACCAGAGTGCTGGACCGAGAGAGTGAAGAGAATCGGACTTGAGATATTTGTTCATCTGTTTCCTATAGAAAGACGGCAAAACCACCGAGCCGCAAGAAGCCTTGAATCCTTGACTGCTGTTGCCAGTTCTCATCCGGTTTCCAGTTCTTCAGTCACCAGACCCAGAATTTATGGACTGGGTTCTGTGCTGCTCCCTCAGGAAGACGACCATCTCCAAGCTCTTCTTCTTAGCCGAGGTACTGTTGGCTTAGGTAATACTTACCCAAACTGCTAGCCGCCATGTTTTAGTTGGTCACGTGTGCTACCTACTGTCGTGGTAATACCCTTGACCTTATATTTGCCCCTGCTACTGGTACTTTAGTTCACTCTGCTCTCCTCCCCTCTGACGAATAAACCTCCCTCTTTGTGCAGTAGAAACCGGCGGCCTGTCCAACCTACGGAAATCTCTTCCTTGTTCCTTGACATGTGTTCTACTGCTGCCTCATCACATCTTGAGATGGTATCCCAAGTCTTTGTTACTTTGGCCGATCAGTTGGCTCCTCTAACCCTGCTAGGGCACTGGCCTCAGAGCCCTGGTTTAATGATTCTCTTCGGTCTCCGATTGCTGAGCGCAAATGGCGTTTGTGCTACTGCTGAGGCCAAAATTGCTTTCCAGCGTTAGTCTCTGGTTTACCATTCTGAGATAATCCATGCCAAATGTGCATACTTCGCTAACCTTGTAGAGACCTCATTGAATAAACACAGGGTACTTTTTAGAATCATTGATTCTTTATCTGCTGTCCCTACCAAAACTGTTATCCCTTTGCACTCCTTGTGCAACTCTCTCTTCGTTGTTAATTGAAAAAATTATCGTGATCCGTGACCACATTTCTCTAGCCAGAAAGGCATCCATCTCCCTTGCTCTCCCATCTGTGCACTTTTGCTCTTTTCATCTGGGATCCTCCTTTCCTGTAGTCTTTCAGGATGAGGTTGCCTTGGCGATCTCTAGACTTAAATCCACTTCTCCTTCTGATCCACTTCCGCTTGTTCTGATCAGACGTTTCTCCCTCTGTTCTGTCAGTGCTCACTCAGTTGGTCAATGTCTCTTACTACCAGTTTCATCCCGCCTTCCCTGAAACATGCTCTTGTGTTGCCCCTCTTGAAAAAGCCTTCCCTGAACCCCTCTCTACCTATTAACGCTCAGCCTATTTCTCTTCTCCCTTTTCTGATGAAACTTTTGGAGTCTCTTGTAGGTCCCTTTCTTCTTTTCTTGTCCAGGCTTCCTTCGTTGATCGCTCCCAGCCTAGCTTCCGTCCTGGGCGAGGCACTGAGAACGTGTTGGTCTCTGTGCTCAATGACTTTGTCAATATCTGACCAGGACTTGTTGGAACTCGTATTTTGTTGCGCCTCTCTGCCGCCTTTGACACAGTGGACCACACAGATCTTTTCTCCAAGACCGCTCACCTCCTTTGCGTTCTTCATCTCACTCTCTCCTGTAGTGTCCCTCCAGTTTCAGATATTTCCCCTGTGCTATTTAATGTCTATAAACAACCCATTACTTTAAACTCATCTCCTCCTTTGGTTCTTGACCCCTCTTCTACTGACACTGCTCTTAGGCTCCAGTCCGGTCTCCAATCAGTTGGGAAATGGCTTGAAACTTAACGCCGATAAAACTGAGTTCCTTGTTAATGGGGCTACTTCCTTTTGGACACCTACATTCTGGCCCTCTTCTCTTGGCCCTTTCCCTCCAGCTCTCCCTTTGGTTAGGGATTAGGGAGTCGAGATCTCCTCCTCCCTGTCTTTGGAGTCCCAAATCAGAGCAGTTTGCCAGAAGGGCAATCTTCAGTTGAAAATTCTTCACAAAGTTCTGCCCTTTGTGCCTCTGCAATTTCATGCCACAGTGGTATCCTCTCTCTCTCTCTCTTCCCTAGACTATTGCAACTCCCTGTATCTTGGCCAGTCTCTCTACCAGATTAACCGTCTTCAAGTCCTTCAGAGTGCTGCGGCTAGGCTGACCATCTCATCTCCCTGTGTGGCGCACACCTCCCGGATTCTGCGCCAGCTGCACTGGCTGCCTGTTGCTAAGAGCTAATTTCAATGCCTTGTGAATTGTATTTCAAGCTCTTCATCATACAACTGCCCATCAAAGAGTGGATCGTCTTTAAAACTCTCGCCCTTACGCACAAATGTTTCCATAACACGGCCCCCCCACTACCTTTCAAAAAGGATCGCCAAACCCCTTCACAGCCAGACCCACAAGAACAGCTTATACCAACCGAATCTCCACTCCCAAGAGGCGGAGGATTTGCGCAGGAGGCTCTAGCTTCCCAGTCATGGCCACGACCGACTGGAACGCCCTACCACCCCACCTCAGAAGTGTTAAGTCGCACATAGCCTTCCGGAAAGCGATAAAAACTATGCTGTTTGTATAAACGAGTCCTGACTGGCCCCATTGTTTTGCTTTGGCTGCATGCTTCTACTCTCTGTGCTGTAACCTCCATTGTTACTGTATGATAAACCAAACCTGGAGCCACCTATATATCCCATTAAGTTTGCATTGTAAGGCTACACGCTCATTGTAACCATGAGCAAAGTACTCTTCCTTGTAACGAAGACACTTTCTTGCAGCAGCGCCTCGATGCCCATGGGCTGCTAGTGCGCTTTACAAATCCAAATAAATACATTTGCAGAAAAAATTCAATTTATACATTCCCTCTTGGTCCTTTCACTCGGCTAGTGCCTGGATTTAGATACGTGTGTAGAGGTGGGTGCTCCTTCTCCATGGTAGCTAGTCGGCTCTCGAATTCTCTGCCTTTTGCTCTTCGTGCCATGGATAACTATCTTCTTTTTAGACGCGCTCTCAAGCCCCATCTCTCCCCCCCGCCCCCAAAGACCCCTCTGCTTCCTCTGTGTGCTAGCACCAGGTTGCGTTCGGGTGTTTGTGCACTCTATATATTATATAATAAATTAAGTCTTGTGTCGATCCTGTGAGGCTGAGTCAGTGATTTATGTTGGGAAGCTCGCCCATACCGTTCGCTCCAGGCCTAATGCTGGAAAGCCTATAGGCAAAGGTGTTGCTAGGGGGGGGGGGGCCAGAACCAGGTATGTCATTTGGGGATCGCCAGGGGTTGGGGTACTGGGGGCCACAGTTGCAACACCTTGGAATCCCTTGCAACTGCAACTTTTAACATGTGCTCCTGGTGTGCGGGCCCTCCCGCGGCATGGGGGGTGTGCCACACCAGGTCTGGTGGGCCCCGGCCTCACCCATCGGGGTGTGAAGGCTGGGACAGGAAGTCACTCAGTAAGTGTTGGGGCTGACCATGACACATGGCACATGCCACGTTCAGCTCAAACCCCTTCTCTCTCGGCTTCCTTGCAGCTCACATACAGGAACCAGTAAGCTCTAGCAGCTTCCTGGTTCCTGTTTGTAAGTAGCACGGAGGAGCCGAGGGGTCCTGGAAGGATGGACCAAAGCTGCAAGAAAAAGGTAAGGCTTGTTTTTTTTTTTGCATGTGTGAAGTGCGTGTCAGATGTTTGTGAATGGGAAGTGATTTGATGTGTTTTTAAATGTTCTGGGTGGGTGTGTGCCTGTGTAGGGAATGCAATGAGTGGATGTACGAGAAGGTGTGAGACACTGGTGGGTGAATGAGCATACATGTGGTTGTGTTTGAATGTTCTGAGTGGGGTTCAGTGTTTCCCTGTGTGGTGAAACCAGTGTGAGCAAGTGCAAGAGGAGCTGTATGGGTGAGTGACCGGTGGGTGAAAGGGGATGCATGTTTGTGCAAGTCCCTGGGAGACTAGGGCTCACTGGAGCTTTTTTGCCACATCCTCTATCGACTTTGCATGCTTTACTGGTATTTTTGGTAATGTGTGCCATTCCATGGCTAGACTGGCATGTTGGTGCAGTCAGTGTAGCCATTGCTTACTGTGGCATGACATTTATCACTCTGCGTCTTTAAAAAAGCAAGCATGATAAGTAGTGTGACCTCACTAGACTGATGTTTTGGTGTAGCGGCCTGTATATTCTTCACTGTAGCATGACTTTTTATTAACTGAGCATCTATGATGAATCAAGCAAGATAAGTTTCTTATGGGTCTAGACTGGCTTACATTGGAACCAATTTGGCCAGGTTTTCCTATTGTAACATATCACTTTTAATGGCCAAACCAACGAAAGTATGTACTTACATAGGATTACTGATGCATATTGGCAGAGCCAGTTGTGTCCAGTGGCAGTAATGATACTATAGAAAAAGTCTTAAAGAGTATGGTCTTGTATGGGAATGCTAGCATATGTTGATGGAGCCAGCATGGAACTGTATGGGCACTGCCAGCATAGAAATGTTTCTTATACTGCCATATATTGCAGGGACCAACATGATAATATATTGGGAAATGCCCTGTGCACTTTTGGTGAACTTGCATCGATTGTACTTTTTTTCATGATTTACCCTATAAAACCGATTGTTGGCCTTTCACCCACATTGTTGGCCTTTTACCCAAATTTACCCAGAAAGTGTGCTTTGTAATGCACCATTTTAAACCATTATTCAAAACATTCCCTCTGTGGAGGGAGAAGAATCCCCCGGCCGCCCCACCACCAACCCATTTTCGTTTATTCGGGCTCCCTCGCTATGCTTAGTCACAATCACAGAATTGGGGCAAATATTAACTGTTAGGGAGAATTCTCATAAATGTGCTAAATCCCTTCACCTTAGAGACCCCTAGCAACTTTGCTGGATTTTGAGGACTTGATTTTTTTACCTGGAAAGAGTATGAGCCTTTTTTTGCCACTCTCATGTATTTTGATGTGTGTTTTTCACTTGTCTTCTTTGATGATGGAGTTTTAGATAACTCCATAGGCATCATCTTTTCGTGTGTGTCACACAGCACCCTCGGTGCAGTGACACAGGTATGTCTTTTAGACTGCCCAAAGGTTTAAATACCTTCTTTGGGATAAACTAATGTTTCCCAGAGAATGTAAAGTGAAATTGACTTTACTAGTCTTTCCAAATGTCTAGACCCAGCAAACACCATCTTACAATGGAGTGCTGGAGGGGTTACATAGTATCCCCTGTGTCTAAATACTCATGTAGCAGTCAAATGCTACCCTTTCCTATGGAAAAGGCTGGTGGCAGTGGTTTTACAACTAACTACTGTGATTTTTCCCGACTGTGAACACCAGTAGCTAAAAATCATGGGAGCCATGTTTTATAAGATGGCGCCTTAAGCCCCTTTGTTTAAACGGGTTCCAGTCTTCTTTTTTCGCAGTTTCTTTTTGGAAAGGTCCTTCTAGTGTTTGTCTCTGCGTGCCAAACCAGGTCTGGTCCCTTTGTTTGTATGCCTTTGGCAGGCTTCAGGACTGAAGACCACGTCTGAGTGTCGGGGGTGGGCAGGAAGTGAGGGAGGTGCCTCCATGTGCTTAGTCTCCTAGGAGAACCAAATGCACTCTGGTGTTATTGGCTGGCTGACTGTCCGGCAAGGACTGCCACCCTGCTGGGTGAGTGGCAGCTAGACTGGAATGAAAGGGAGCGAACTGTTTAAAAGGCAAATCTCTTGGACTGGAAAGCAGTCGACCACTGGCATGAAAGAACTGAAGGAGAGCTGGAAGAGGACGACTGCTGCAACTCCTGGACTGTTGGTTTGCCCGGTGAAGCCCTGCTGCCGGTCCGAATTGCCAAGTTCATCTCCACAGAGAAGCCCCTTCAAGGACGACTTCTTCCTTTGAGTTGATGGGACCAATCAACTTGTAAGTCACCTGTTTACCATTCTCAAGGCTGGTTAGGATTAACCAGGGAGAGGGATACCAGCTTGTGTGCTTGAATCCACAGCTACTGGAACTGAAGTGACTCCCATTTTGTTTGCGTTTTCCGACAGTCCCCTGCAGTTCATGAGTCCCCCCGACGTCCTCCCTCTTGTCCCCACGACTGTGGCTCAGGAACAGTGAGATCTGCAGGAACTGCCAGGAACCAACGACTTCAGCTGCATTTGTTTCTTCATACTAAGGTACTGTGCAAACCCGATTGAGAGAATGCCTTTCTCGCAGTGAAAGTTTGTGAAACTTTCCCAACTTGCAGGCCTAATCAGCTTGTGACCCAACATATGATTATTTTTCGCCTAAACTACTTCTGAGAACTTTTGCAAAGACTTTACCGTTTTATACCAGAACTGCTCTTTCCTATCCAGAACACTAGCCCATTGACTTTGCCCTAGGCCTATTGACCTGAATTGAACTCTTCAGGTGAACTGAAACTATTTGCACTGTCTGAACAAGTATATGTGATCTATTCCACTTACCTTATACCTTTCTGCTCACTTCCAAGTAACTGAACTGCCATTTGGCTCTTATTTCAGGGGAGCGCAAACTGTCTCCAAATCTTAGTTTTGTGATGAAGTGTATTGGTATATAATATTAAGTTGGCTCCTTCTAGTGAAATGTTTGTGTTACCAAGAAACCTTGAGTACAAGTGTTTACTTGAACCACTGTGATTGAAAGTCCTCTGTCTAATGACTTGTACTGCTCACTTTCACTCTTAAGATAAGCCTGGCTGCTCAGCTCGCTACCAAAAACTGTGTGGTACAGACTTATACCAAAGGTTGGTTTGGCTTACACCTGTAGTCCTAATTGTGTGTGGGGGTCCCAGAGGGTACTGCATGCAATTCTGCCTAACATTTACACCCTCCAAAAACACAACTCACCAGCCACCACTTTGTGGCTGGTATATTTGTGGACCAGGGACCACCCCATTCTCTCTGTTACGTCAAAGATTTAATGTTTGATTGAAAAGCATATTTACTACTTTCACTTGCAGTACTGCATGCCCCTGCAGCGGCATAATCCTCATGGTCATTCCGTACACGTAGTTGTCCGGACCTTGGTGTGCCCTGTGCTTTAAGGAGCTTGGGGGAGCCTCCACAGCATGGCTCGCAGGGGAGATGCCTCATTCTGTGAGAAGTCATTGGGCACCACTGGGTCTGACAAAGGGGTAGTGGACAGTGCACGCCTTGAAGTCTGCCAGTGAGTCCCCGGCTGAGAAGCAACTCGTGGTTGTTTTCAATTTTAAATGTGTGTAGTGCTATGAATGTATGTGTGCAGCAATGATCTTAAATGAAATGGTGTTTTTTTTTTTCTTTTTAAAGTCCTCTGGCAAAAACTATTGGGGGCTCTTGGGTATATTGAAAGAAACTTTCCCAGGTATTATACTGCAGCAAAGATAACATGATCAGGTGCGCTCCCCTATGTGTCCGCAGACCAGTCCCATAGGTTTCTTCTATCGTAGTGGTAGCTGAATCATATTTATAACCAGGGAATTTTGTTGATACAAAATCCTGGTCAATGGTTTAATTTTCAGGCCTTGCTCGTGCAGCATTTTTCTCCTGGTAAACAGCAGCGCACACCTCCCCAGGTCAGTGCTTTTTTGGCTTGTTTAACACAGCAACGCCACAGATGACACGTACTTCTCTGTCCATTGATCTATAGATGTTTCATACACTAGCTGTAGCCTGCGTCACAGATTTTGGATACCATGTTAGAAATACTGCATTATGTATGTTTTACATATAGACTCCACATTAAATCTGGAAGATGGCATTCCCCAAATGTGTAATCTTGGACAAATCATGCCTCCTCTGTGCCTCGGTTCTTATATCTGGCTGAAATGAGAGCACCTGGAAACACAGGTGCTAGATGCATCTAAAAAATCTGAAGGTCGTTTGCCATCACTTCCTGTGATGTCACGTGGGGGTCAAATTGCATCACTTCATGTGATGTCACTTCCGCTGCCCCTGGCATTTTGGTGAATTGACGTCCCTGGCTAGAGCTCTGGGTCTTTTGGCTGTAGCCCAGGGTAGATGCTCAGGGGCTACAACCAAAAGGCTAGCAAGCCCTTTTTTCCAACAATGGAGTAGCCCCGGATATTTTCCAGACCTAGCAGTACCTCTGCCTATAGGGAGCCTTCTGTTAAGTCCCTGAACAATTTCAACTAACTCTGAAGTTAATACTTACTTGTTTGACGAGATATCCTCTGGAACTCTGACTTTCCTGCATCTGAACCCTATCCTGACCTACCTACTGTTGGCTCCTAGACCACTAGATTCCATCTTCAACCTCTGAGATGACACATGCCCTAGAATAAGGAAGCACTTTTGAAAGATTAGGATTCTGACTTGAAAATATAACAAGTGTCAAAGTACTTACTTGCTGAAGAGGTTAGTGTTGTAACTGTATTTCCGAAATAGAATGCTTAAGTTACTACTGACCTTTTGAGTTGCTTACTGCCCCTCTATAAAGCAGATATAAGTTGGTTTACTTTGAAATCTTGTTTCACTGTTCTTAAAAGTAACTAAGTTGGTATTGTTTTATTATTCTTGAAGTGAAGTGTATAAGCTTGTCATTAGGGTTTTCTCACCTTGACTAGCTGTGTGCTCTTCTAAATGTGTACTATCGGGGTTGCTTCCCCTGATCTGCTTTAGTGCATTTCTAAAACAGTCTTGGGGTTCTTACTTTTCCTAATACTGCCCCCCCCCCAACCCTTAAAAGTATATAGGTCCTTGCTTACCTTGAACTGCTGTGATTGCCTTTCTTTACTCTGCTAGAGTTCTTACTTAACTTAGAACGGTCTCCCACACTTCTGAAAAGTATCATTGGGTACACTACCTATTGCTGTATTAGAAATAGTGTTATAGTTTAGATACCAATAGGTTACACTGACCTTGAATAGCTGCCGCTCTTCTAAAACTGTAATTCTTAACTGAATAACCGTGTACGTAATTACCATTCGGGTCTGCCTCCCTTGAATTACTGTAATACAAAAGTCTAACTACTCTGGTTTTACTCCACAAGAATATCTTAATGCCATTCTGAATGTGTTATAGTTTGACTTACCTTGACCTGCATATTGCTATTCTTACCAAGGTTATACTTTGATTTGCATACCATAAGTATTGAGTTGGTTTTTACAATTGTGTTTATATTATGTGTAGAAATCTCACTCCTATTCCTCCTAGATCCTCTTCTCAGGAGACCAGGGCACGGCCGTCACTGTTGGTTCCAGAACCTGGTGGTGTGCAAGCGGAGGAGGGTCACCTGGTTGGAGGGCCCTTGGGGTTTGGGGGTGAGGTACCTACGGGGGCAACGCGGTATCCCCCTTTTCCTACGGATGGCCCATCTTCCCTTAGCCCTCCCACAACCTCTTTAGGTTGCAGTAAAACATCTTCCCTCAGGTAACATCTACTGGTACAGACACACAATATTCCCCACCTCGCAATTATACATCATCACACTCTCCCTCAGTCTTTAGGGAGCATTATCAAGACCAGTACTTTCATGGTACGATGTCTAGGGTAGGGGAGTAGCCTAACAAAAGGGGATTCAACCCCATTGTATAACAGGACCAGGGGATTCCCCGCTCTCCTCTGCCAATCAACTTATCATAATGCAACCTATAAATGTCTGTTCCCATCTTGTCCTGTCTCCCCTTCCCCATTTCCAACATGTACTGGGATGAGGGAGAGGCGACTGAGAGCAGTGAAGATTACCCATATACCTCACAGCAAGGAGCCAAGAGAAGCCTACCACATTACCCCATTAGGCTGTCCCACTAATAGTCAGATGTATATCTATTGGAGACTGGTTACCCCTCCCTTACTGTCGAATAATCACAAATGATCAGTTTCTGAATTACAACGCTGTCTGCTTATACTTTAGCTTTCAGCTCGAGAAAAAGACTGAAACCTTCTAGGTTTAAGTTACTGGTATTTATTTTATTAAAATAACACCATTTTTATTCTTCTGTACATAGCCTCAGGAAAAGGCTTAACCAATCAACATAAAACATGCATGTACATATTCATGACCATATTCATACAGTACCTAAAAGGACAAACACAAATGTTACAAGACTCTGCTCATCTAGCAGGTCTACACACATTGATACCTCTGACTGGGTGTTATTATCTAGGTCATATTATACCATATTTATAGACATTAGGCAGAAAAGAGGTTAAGAAGTGTCTGCCATTAACAAGAGCACAGGATAATTGGAACTCTGGACAGGGAAACATCAGAGTTCCAATTATCCTGTGCTCTAGTGCCAGAGGCCAGACTGCGCTCGAGATCCCTTCAGTGGCTCCTTAGGGGTCGGTGTTCACAGCACCTTGAAGTGCTCTCAGATCCCCTCAAGGTGTCTGCACCTTTGGTCAACCACCTCGCATTGTGGGCGGTGCGTAGCAATCTCATGGTGGGGTAGCCCTTATGGCCGCAGGTCAGAGTGGTCACAGGTGCATCTGTGAAGGGTTGGGGGTACTCACTGCGAGGACTTGAAGGTGAATGGCCTTTGGTCAGCAACGGAAACCAGGTGGCACATCAACACACTGGAGTTGCAAGCCATCAGGTTAGCCTTGAAGGCATTTGCTCAATCTCTGGAGGGGAAGCATGTCCTGATTCTGACGGACAATACAGTGGCTATGCACTACCTAAACAAGCAAGGTGGTGTACACTACCTCCCCTCTGCAAAGAGGCGCTTCAGCTGTGGCTCTCGCTGAGGTACCCCAACAGTGGACCTGTTGGCTACAGATTCCAACAGGAAGGGCAGACAGGTTTGCTCAAGGGAATTCCCGACGAACGATGCGCTAGGGGGGCGTTTTTTCTGGTGGCCTGGCTCTGCAGCATGCAAGGACAGGTTATTTGAGAAGTTTCTCACGCTCATGAGGTCGCCTCAGATTGGGGCCATACTTAGGGTGGTCTTCCAAGACATGCTCCCTCTGGCACCCAGTCAACCGTCTGCAGGTGTTCACCCACAGATAGCACCGCAGGTCCAGGTTCCCGCGATACCCCATGCACAGGTGCAGCCCCAGGTGAAAGCCTCTGGCACTGTCCGTAGCCACGCCACACCCATCCACCAGCAGGCCCTGACCCGCAGGACACAGCGGGGGACACAGACAACGAGGAAAATCAAGAAACCACCTCTTTAGCTAGGGCTTTCCATGAAAAACTGGCAGTTGTGGCGGAATACTTGGGGATCCCGCTGTCACAGGCTGAGCAACCAGAGGCGGAGGTCTTGGCTGAGTTTCTTACCATCCAGTCAACCACGAAAACTGGCATCATGTTGCAGAAAGAGATTGAGTCATTGGCAAAGATGGGCTGGGTAAAACCAAACTGTACGCAGCCTACAAATAAGCACCTGGATGCCAAATATCAGTAGGCAAGGGGGGACTCCCTCCTTCTGTCGGTGCCCTGCAGCCTCTTTGGTTATAGCGGTGGTTTCTATGTACGCTAAGCCTCAATCCTTCGTCAATCTGGGTTTAAAATAGAGACTCCAGCAACCTTGCTCAACATGCCAAATGAACCTAACGTGTTATTTGACAAAGCAGTGGAGGATGCTATAAAGTCAGCTAAGTACGAGTATGAAACACTCAAGTCCCTTGGTCAACTCACTAATAAACCAACAGGACAAAGGGGAGGAAACAATTTTCTTTGTTTTCGCAGCCAAAATCAAAGAGGCTCCAGTTACAGCCAAAACCAGAATACATCTTGGAATTATTGCCAAGGACAAGCGTCCCAAGGTTATCCTAGAGGCCAGCGCAGAGGTCGCGGTCGGGGTAGGCCCTCCACTGGCAGAGGTGGAGGAACACCTCCCAAACAATGACGCCCCGCTACAGGTCCCCTCCCCTGTCGGGGGACGAATTTCAAACTTCACCCACGCATGGAAGGGCATAACCATGGACAAGTGGGTGTTATCGACAGTAACGGGGAGGTTATTGTGTGGAGCTCCTACAATCGCCATCAAACCTTCCACCGCGACAAAGGAAACGTCAACAGAGGAACAACTTACCTTGATACAGGAAGTCAACGCGCTACTCAAAGACCCCATTGAGATCGTGCCGTCCAACGAGGTAAACACGGGTAACTATTCAACATACTTCCTTGTACCAAAGAAAGATCTGACAATGCGCCCAGTATTAGACTTGCGCCCTGCGAACAAATATGTAAAGCCTCAATTTCTGCATGACTACGCTGCAAGAAGTAATCCCTCTGCTAAAGCGGGGGATTACATGGTAACATTGGATATGAAAGATGCTTATTTTCGTATTTCAATGCTCCCAGCGCACAGAAGACTCTTGCGGTTGAAAGTAGCGAACCAACACTACCAATTCAAGGTGCTACCCTTCAGAATAGCCTCGGCTCCAAGGGTATTCACCAAAGTACTGGCGGTGGTGGCAGCGCACCTGCACAGGGAGGCAATCCCAGGGTACCCCTACCTGGACGACTGGCTGATCACAGGAGAAACTACCCATCTTTGCAAACTAAACACACAAAGAACCATAAATCTTCTCCATCAATTGGGCTTCTCGATAAGCGAGAAAAGGTCCAGTCTTGTACCAAGTACATCGAAACCGTTCCTAGGAGCTGTATTAGATACCCAAACAGTCCTAGCCTTACCATCCTTGGAAAGAGCGCAAAAACATGCTTTGGTAAATACACCAGTATCAAGCCGGTCTCCAGATAAGCGTACGCAAAGCAATGTAATTACTAGGCATGATGGCACTGTGCATTTATATAGTCCCACAAGCTCGTCTGCGCATGCAACCAATGCAGGAGTGGTGGGCGAAACAATGGTCTCAAGCAATTAGTCAGTTGGACGATCTAGTGGTTGTTTCACTAACACTGGTACAAAACCTACGCTGGTGGTCAAAAGAAAACCTGTTAAAGGGAAAACCCTTCCATGTTCCGGAGGCGCAAGCGGTTGTCAAGACAGACGCGCCACTTTCCAGGTGGGGGGGGGCTCATAACCTTCACCACACAGCACACGGTCTGTCTGGAACTATTAGCAATACTCAAAGCACTTCAGGCGTTCAAGATGCAAGTGACAAACCACTCGATTCTAATTCTAACAGACAGCACAGCTGCCATGTTCTATATCAACAAACTGGGCCACACACTCTCCAAATCTATCCAAGCTGGCACAAAGAATATGGAGGTGGGCACTCAAACCGGGGATATCCCTAGCCTCCCAACACGTTTCAGGGGTACTCAACATTCTAGCGGACTCTCTGAGCAGAGAACCTCTACCAGAGGAACACTAGTGGCAACTACACTCGTGCGGCGTAGACCACACCTTCACACAATGGGGTTATCCCACACTAGACTTGTTCGCTACAAGAGAAAACAAGCAATGCTCAGACTTCGCCGTGTCCAGGTTCCCCCATCCAGACTCCAAGGGGAACGCCCTATGAATGAACTGGTCAGGGAAATTTGCTTACGTCCCCCCCCACCCCCAACGCTGTTAATGAGCGGGGTGGTGAACAAGATACACAGGGAACAGATGACGCTCGTCCTAGTTGCTCTTATGTGGGCGAGACAACCATGGTATCCGCATCTGCGCAAACTGGCGATGTACGATCCCATCAAGCTCCCGTAACTAACCAACCTGTTACCCAACACGGAGGAACAACAATACACCCTCAGCCACACTCAATGAACTTGGCAGCATGGCTCCTGAAGTCAGTGTTCGGACACCTCATTATACCACAGCAGTGTATGGATATCCTCAAAGAGGCGAGGAAACCGAAAACTAGACACTGTTGTTTCGACAAGTAGAAGAGATTTGTAATTTGGTGCCAGTCCAAACAAATAAACCCCATAGAATGCAGTCCTTCCCACATTCTCAACTATATGCTCCACTTGTTAGACTCTGGGTTAGTGTTCAACTCTACAAAGGCCCACCTGGTGGCTTTATCAGCTTATACCACCTCTCAAAGCAAAGTATCATGGTGGAAGATTTCAGTCATTAAAGCATTCATGGAGGGAGTCGAGAGACTCCACCCTCCCATTTCAAACCCACCACCAAGTTGGGATCTCAATGTAGTGTTAGCAAAGCTCACGGGGCCTCCATTCAAGCCTATGCACAAGTCAAGCTTTAAACACCTGACCTACATAACTGCCTTCTTAGTGGCTATTACTTCCATAAGAAGAGTTAGTGAACTGCAAGCATTGTCAGTGCAGGATCCTTTCTTTATAATTCATAAAGATAACTTGATTTTACGTACTCATCCTAGGTTCTCCCCTAAATTCATTTCTAAATTCCACGTGAACCAATCCTTTGAGCTTCCGGCTTTCTTTCAGATGTTATGAGCTTTCTGTCTTTATCTGCTTGGATACAACTGTACTCAAATTACACTTCATGCAACCTCATGGCAGAAAAAAACAATCTGAGGGACCTTGAAGCGTGAAGGACCATGGGTACAGTGGATATCACACTAGGGATAGTATTACTGGCACGCACTGTCGACGTCCCTTTTCGAATTTCGAAAACAACTGTAATACTCCGCAGCTTCCACTAGATGTCGACCTATGCATAGCATGTGAATCTAAGCAGATACAAGCATCAGAAATAAGATTACGGTGAGTAATGTATCCCATATATATATTTTTGTTTTTTTTCCATAGTGTTTCCTCTGTAAAACAATCCATCAAACTTTTTTTCCCAGTAAAATCACTGGATAACAGGCCGCCATCCTGGATCCAGCTCAGGGCCTGCCAGTGCTTTCACCCATCAAATAGGCTCTGCAGTATGATCCCATCCCCATTCCATCTGGTAGCAGCAGCGGATCCTACGGGGCAGGTTTTGGTCCCCTCAGGACTACATCTACCCATCACAGCTATACGGCTACGTGCACCAGGCGCTTCAGTGCTTTGACCAGGAGCAGAGACGCAGCACCTCAGAGGACCGGCCCTGGGGACCCGGTGGGTTGTGAGGACCGCTTCTTTGAGCGCTTCCCTTTCCTCATGCGTATCCTCGGATGAAGGGCTTCTGAAAGACATTGTAAAGGTTATCCTACAGGTGGTGCCACCCGGCCCTCTCCTCTGGGTGGTACACCTGTTCCTCCTGCGCTCCCGATTCCGGCCCTATCGGTCGTTCTGACCCCTCCACCACCTCATGTACCACCAATGCCTCCCACTCAACAGCCGTTGGACCTGTCCGCGTCTCTGGACCGGGAAAGGGGGGGGGGCTGCTGGCACCTGTGTCCCAGGTGTTAGGGAGAATTCTCATAAATGTGTTAATTCCCTTCACCTTAGAGACCCCCAGCAACTTTGCTGGATTTTGAGGACTTGATTTTCTTACCTGGTAAGAGTGTGAGCCTTTTTTCCCCACTCTTTCATGTTTTTTTATGTGTGTTTTTCACTTGTCTTCTTTGATTATGGAGTTTTGGATAACTCCATAGGCATCATCTTTTCATGTATGTTACACAGCACCCTCAGTGCAGTTACACAGGTATGTCTTTTAGACTTCCCAAAGGTTTAGATGCCTTCTCTGGGATAAACTGTTTCCCAGAGAAAGTAAAGTGAAATTGACTTTACTAGTCTTTCCAAATTCCTAGACCCAGCACACAGCATCTTACAATGGAGTGCTGGAGTGTGTCTAAATACTTGTGTAGCAGTCGAATGCTACATGTTCCTATTGAAAAGGCTGGCGGCAGTGGTTTTACAATGAACTACCATGTTTTTCCTGACCGCGAACACCGGTAGCTAAAAATCATGGGAGCCATGTTTTTCAAGATGCGCCTTAAGCCCCTTTGTTTAAACAAGTCTCGGTCTTCTTTTTTTCGCTGTTTCTTTTTGGAACGGTCCTTCTAGTTTTTGTCTCTACACGCCAAACCAGGTTTGGTCCCTTTGTTCGTGTACCTTTTGGTGGGCTTCAGGACTGAAGACCGCCTCTGGCACCTGAGTGTCTGGGGTGGGCAGGAAGTGAGGGGAGGTGCAAGAAACTCCATGTGCTTAGTCTCCTATGAGATCCAAATGTACTTTGGCGTGATTGGCTGGCTGACTGTCCAGCAAGGACAGCCATCCTGCTGGGTGAGTGACAGCTAGGCTGGAATGAAAGGGAGAGAACTGTTTAAAAGACGAGTCTCTTGGACTGGAAAGCAGAGTCGACCACGGGAACGAAAGAACCAAAGAAGAGCTGGAAGAGGATGGCTGCTGCAACTCCTGGACTGTTGGTTTGCCCGGTGAAGCCCTGCTGCCGGTCCGAGTTGCCAAGTTCATCTCGACAGAGAAGCCCCTTCAAGGACGACTTCTTCCTTTGAGTTGGTGGGACCACTCAACTTGTAAGCCACCTGGATACTCATTCTCAAGTCTGGTTAGGATTAACCACGGAGATGGATACCTGCTTGTTTGATTGAATGTACAGCTACTGGAACTGAAGTGACTCCTTCCTGTTTGCTTTTTTCGACGATCCCATGCAGTGCAGGAGTCCACCGACGTCCTCCCTCTTGTCCCCACGACTGATGCTCAGGAACAGTGAGATCTGCAGGACCTGCCAGGAACCAACGGCGTCGGCTGCATTTTTTTCTTCAAACTAAGGTACTGTGCCAACCCGATTGAGTGAACGCCACTCTTGCAGTGAAAGTTTGTGAAACTTTCCCAACTTACAGGCCTAATCAGCTTGTGACCCGACATGATTCTTTTTCGACTAAACTACTTCTGAGAACCTTTGCAAAGACTTTACCGTTTGATACCAGAACTGCTGCTTCCTATCCAGAACACTAGCCCATTGACTTTGGCCTAGCCTATTGACCTGAATTGAACTCTTCTGGTTAACAAACTATTTGCACTGTCTAAAAGGTATACATAATCTATTATACTTACCTTGTGCCTTTTGCTCTTTTCTAAGTAACTGAACTGCCATTTGGCTCCTATTTCAGGGGAGCTCAAACTGTCTCAAAATCTTAGTTTTGTAATGAAGTGTATTGGTATATAATAAGTTGTCTTCTGCTACTGAAATGTTTTCTAAATGATTGTGTAATAAATTAAAAAGTGTTTTACCAAGACAACTTGAGATACAGTATTTCCTTGAACCACTGTGATTGAAAGTCCTCTGTGTAACTACTTGTACTGCTCACATTCACTCTTGAGATAAGCCTGGCTGGTCAGCTCGCTACCAAAAACTGTGTGGTACAGACTTATACCAAAGGTTGGTTTGGCTAACACCTGTAGTCCTAATTGTGTTTAGTGGTCCCTGAGGGTACTGCATGCAATTATGCCTAACTCCAGGCCCCGGATTCCCCTTGTTTGTTTTGTTTTTGTTTTTATTTAGTTGTAATGCGCGCCAGACTCTGGGGTATCAGGGCACAGTGGATACATGAATACTTTCAGCTTAATGTTACACGTTTACAAAGAGGGAAAGACAGGCATAGAAGAAAGGATAGCATCAGTAGTCGGCTATTTGAGAGTTATATACATGCAGTCAGAATAAACAATACAACATTACATAAAGTACAATATAATATACAATTTGGATAATCACTACAACATTGCATAATATACAAAGTTTTTGGGATCAACTAGGCTTAGTAGTAGCAATTTACAGTACTGGATGAGGACACTAGGACAGTGGCTAGGTGCGTTATTGGTCGCTTTCCCTAAGCCAGTTAATGATGTGTCTAAATTTCGGATAAGTTTGGTCAGCCCTCGGGGAGGGGGAGGCGGGGAGGGAGTTCAAAGTCTGAGCAGCTTTGACTGGGAAACTGCTCCCTCCCAACTTTAGTTAGTTTGAACCTAGATACTACTAGACAATTAGTGTTTGCAGTCCTAGTGGGTCGACTGGAGAGTTTTCTGTTAATTCTGTTAATGAGATAGTGAGGTGCAGCATTGTTAAGGCACTTGGGTGTAAGTGAGGCAGTTTTGAGCAGAATTTTGTCTAGAGAGCCACTAGTTCTGTCTGCTTGTCTCAGAAATGTGCTATTTTCTGGCTATTCCTAGTGCCGCTCTAAGGGCCTTGTTTTGGGAATTTGGGTTTTGTCGATAGTGTACTTATTGGCTCCTAAGTATAGTGAGTTGCAATAGTCCAACTTTGACAAAATCAAGGCCCTAGCCAGGATGGTGCAGCTCTTCTTGGATAGGAATGGTTTACCTGCTCTAATTAGCTTGCATGTATATACAGAGGCCATAGAGTTAACTTGTTTAGCAATGGTAAGGGTGGCGTCAAGGTAAAAACCTAAGGTTTTAACCTCTTTTGCCACTTTGATGGTGTTGCCATCAATGTGAAAAGAAGTGTATTTGTGGCCAAGTTTATTGAGATTGATGGTGGTTCCCAGAATGATGAGTTCAGTTTTGTCATCATTCAGGCATAGTGAATGGGTAGCCATCCATGCCTGGATGATGGAGATTTTATTTACCAAGGCCAAATGCTTGTCATAATCCCCAGTAAGAGGTCTAGAAGAAGTAGTAAGGCCGATTTCCCCATGTCTCTAAATTCGTCTATTTGGGCCTTAAGATCAATTAGCGCGGTTTTGGTGCCGTGTTGGGGCCTAAAACCTGATTTCCGTGTTCCGAGGAGCTCCAGATACTCCTGTAAGTAAAAATGGCACTGTGGTGATTGGTGATTGGCCTGTAGTTTGTGGGAATGGGGGGGGGGGATCTATGACTGGATCTAGTGTCTGTTTTTCCCTCTGGCAGTTGCAGGGTTTGAGGGAGAGGATAATTTTTTCCACCTCCAGAATTGAGACGCTAGTGAAGTTGAAGAGTAGTGGTGGTTTATGGGATAGTGTCGGAATAGTAACCGGGGTATCAATGTTAGAATTGCTTTTTTTGTCAGCAATCTTAGCCTGCAGTTTGGTTACTTTGTTGGTTAAGGCCAGCTGTATATTAGAGCACCACGTTTTATCTTTGACACAGTTGTCTGGTACTGGGATTGGGGCTTCAAGCTCTTTTAGTATTACAAAGAGTTCCCTTGTACTAGAATTGTACTAGAATTAGCTTGAAGAATCCTCTTATTAAACATTTCCTGCTTGGTGAGAAGTATTTCTTTCTTATAAGTGGACGAGGCGTTGGTAAGGTTAGATCTGTTTTCATCAGAGGGTAAGTGCCTCCAGAGAACTTCACATTTTCTTATTTCCACTCTCGATGTTTTGAGGTGCGGAGTGAACCAAGAGTTCAAGTGTGCTCTAGGTTTACTTTTCCTCATTTTTAACGTGGCAATGGTACCTAAGGCTTCTGTCATGGTTTTATTATATTCATTGACCAAGGTGGTAGGATCCGTCGTACCTGGTAGTGAGTTAAGAGTTGTTAATATTAAGGGTAAGATCTTATCTGCTGTGATATTTTTCTTATTCCTCGTAAGGTTGGGAAGGGCAGTTGTGTTATGATTATTGGAGTTTTGGCTGCAATTGTGAATGCTAAGAGATAATGGTCTGTCCATAACTGTGGGGTTATAGCAGTAATAAAGGTGCTACAATTAAGATCAGTCACCCAATGAAGTGTTCTCCCTTTTGTCGTGTATTGGGGATGTTACTCTTTGGGTAAGCCCAAGTTCTGTAAGAACATTGGAAATGGCTGTAGATTGCTGTTCATTGGGGTCATTAAACCCTAGATTGAAGTCCCCTAATAATAGTACTTGTGAAGTGTTCTTTAGGTCATCAGAGAGAATGGTTGAAATGTCCTCCGAATGTACCGATGGGACCTGGAGGGGTCTATAAATCAGGTGAATGGTGAGTGTTTGGGAGTCAGAGATGGCTCATTTGGCAGTAAGGGATTCACATGATTTGAAGTCAGGTGAGGGTGCTAGTGTCATAGCTAGGTTAGACTTGGCTATAAGGGCAATGCCTTCTCCCCGTGCCTCAGTTCTGTCTACTCTAAGAATGGTATAATTATCAGGTACTGAGGGCTGGACCTGCTGCTGCATGTAGCCATAATTCTATAATGGCAAGGAAATCATAATTTTCCTCCTGTATTAAGTCCGCTATCTCTGTGGCATGGGCCATTAAAGATCTATTGTTTATTAATGCTCCCTTGAGGTCAGTAGTGGGGTTACTTATCAGTAGATTGAGAAAGGTGTGATTGCTTGTTTCCGTGTCCCGTATCGCGTTGATGCGTTTATTCTGCTGGTTTTTGGAGGTTGGATCATCGGTCTTGGGTGTAGCTGTAGTAATAGGGCTGTTTTTGATTATACTGTTTGGTTTGTTGAGTAGGTGTTCTCTCCTAAGGTCTATATTAGTTATTAAGGAGTTGACGGGTGGTTCAAAAAGTTTGGTGAGTATGGAACAGAGTCTAATGTTTCTAGAGGGTATGGGGCAGGGTTTGTTAGTTTTAGTTAAATTCTGCGTGAGATTGAAGTTTGGTAGATGATCGTCGGATGTTGATGTATCCTCTAACGTAGTCCCTGTAGATTTTCTAGTTGCAGTATTATGGTTGTAAATCAAGTTGTGTAGAGGTATTGGTGGGGTGCATGTAGTACTCATTGTAGTTGTAATATTGCTGGTCGTGGTAAGGTAGGGTGTAAATAAGGTAGAATGATTTGTAGTGCTAGACAATAGACCTGATGCCAGTGTGGCGTACCATAAGTGTGTAGAGGACAGTAGCATAAATATTGCATTTGGGTCCGTTTCTATATGGTGTTTCACCAGGAGAATTTTGTTCTATGGGTGAATCGGATAGAGTATGTAGTATAAATACAGACTAGCCGTATAAGCTGATTTAGTTTCACATGGCAAAGTGCCCAGTTAGACAAAATAGGCTAGTTCAACATGCTAGCGGTAGGCAAGATGCACAAGACATGATGGGGTAGTTCAATACGCTAGAAATACGGCAAAGTACCCCTAGCATAATGGATTGGTTTAGGCTACTGGCAGTATGGCAAAGTGCACCTGACATAATAGGTTGGTTCGGTATATTAACAGTGAGGTAAGATGTGCATAATAAAAAAGGTCAGTTCAGTGGGAAGCAAACAATTAGAGTAGACTGGTTCCTCTATAACAGGACAAAATATAATCATGCACCCTGTGCCGTGGTGAGCTATTTCATTTGCTAATAATAGCAGCAAGTGGAATGCGGTCGATCACGTTGAGTTAAAACAAGTTAAAAGCAAATATCGCGGATGAAAAAGTTGTGCCGATGGGGGCGGTATGGTCAAATACTGGGCTAATCGGGAGGCAGTGTTCCAGTGCATCAGGTTCAGGTCTTCAAGTGACGTAGGGAGAGCGTGTATTAGTAATGTGAGTAAATTGTGTCTATAAGATACCGGCATCCGTTGAGGCCTTTCGTGGCCGCCTTCAGGATCTGGCAGAGTTCTGGGGGGGGGGGGGGGTTCCCTCTTCCCGAGCAAGCCCCCCATGAGTTTGGTGTGCTAGCAGAGAAGTCTTGGGGAAACGCACCATGATCTGGTCTGGCATCCCACTCCAGAAGAATGTCCTGCAGGTGGGGCGAAAGTTCTGGGAGAAACCATGGGCCAACGCCCAGATGATCAAGAAGTTGGACAGCAGGTTTAGGCTGCCTTGTTGAGATGAGAATGACGGCATGGATGGACGCCACTAAGTTTTCATCTGACGTGCAGGAGGGAATCTTGAAGGTGTCTTTCGTGGACCTGCGCTTTCCCTGGCTTCAAGGGATTCCGGGACCACGGTACACAGAGGACGTGCAGGTCACCTAGCGGCAACAGGAAGAAGCATCAAAGCACATTGCACAGTTTTTTTCCGCTTCCGACGCCAAGAAGCAATGACGTCTGGTTGGAGGGAACACAGCTAGACTGTGGGCGGCCATTTGGCTCTGTTCCTGGACACCTAGAAGCGTCTTGTCAGCATCCTGTGGATCCTATCTGTAGTCTCCATGGGCTTCAGTGTTCCTCTACCATCCTCTCCTCTTCGTCAGATTGGGTCTTTTTACAGGAGGTCCTGTCGCTCTTGGCGATGCAGGCGATGGAACTGGTTCCTCTTGTAGAACAGGGCTTCGGTTACTATTCCAGGTTTTTTGCAGTACCCAAGACCAACCAGGCTGGCCTGAGGGTAGTCCTAGACCTGTCTTTACTGCTGGAACGCTTCAGGATGATTACACTCACGCACATAGCCGAGTCTCTGTGTGCAAGTGTACTGGATGTGGTCCCCGGACCTTAAGGATGTGTACCTGCATGTACCCATCTTACCATCGCTTCGGAAGTTTGTGAAGTTCACGATTATGTTGTACCACTTTCAGTACACGGTTCTGCCCTTCGGTCTGAACTCTGCTCCTCGTATCTTCACGAAGTCAAAGAACCCAGTTCTGGGCCTTCTCCACCTGGAGGGCCATCATCTGTACCCTTATTTGGACGATTGGCTGGTCAGGGTGGGGTCACCCAAAGGGGTAGTGCACTCCTGCGAGAGATTGGCGAATATCCTTCATCAGCTGGGGTTTTCCCTCAACCAGAGGAAATCAGTTATGCCCGTCTAAGGAACTGGTCTTCCTAGGGGTGTGTTGGAACACTACAGTTCAGCGGTTGTTCCCCATGCCCGAAAGGCTTATGTCCCTCGGCAAGGCAGTGGGACACTTTCTGTCCAACTCGACCACCTCGGCATGGTTCTGGCACATTCTGCGCCTGATGGCCTCCTGCGTGCTCACTGTACAGCACGCTCGCCTCAAGATAAGGTGCCTCCAACTCCACCTGGCGGCCAATTGGGATATGGAGACGGGGTCTGTCGGACAGGATCCCAGTACTACCGCTCCTGCTACCCGATCTTTGCTGGTAACTGATGGAGGGCACTGTCTCAGTGGAAGTCCCCCTTGATCCGAACAGAGTCTACCCTGGTGGTGACAACGGACTCCTCCCTCTCAGGTTGGGGTGCTACTCTGGAGGCCTATGCGATTCATGGAACATGGTCCAGGACGGAAGCCCTCTTGCATATCAATCTGCTCAAGCTCAGGGCAGTGGCCTTGGCCCTCAAGGTGTTCTTGCCCCTCATCAGTGTTAGGGAGAATTCTAATTTCTGTGCCAATTACCTTCAACCTTAGAGACCCCCAGCTCTTTTGCTGGACTTTAGGACTTTTTATTTTTAACCCTCGAGTGAGTGAGCCCTTTTTCTCACTCTCTCATGTGTTTTGATCGGATTTGGATTTTATATTGACTTTGTTTTTAGTCTCTGACAAACTCCATAGTCATCTACTTTTTGTATGGTGACGCACAGCACCCTCGGTGCAGTGTCAAAGACAAATCCTCTAAATTTCTCATAAGGTTTAAATACCTTTTCTCGTGAGAACTGCTGTTCCAGGAATAGTAAAGTGTTATTGACTTTACTTACCTTTTCTCTTTGTAAGTCCAGCACACCCCATCTTATGTGGAGTGCTGGGGGGGTTACTTAGTTGCCCCTTTTCCTACTTACTCATGTAACATTTTTTCTGTTACCCTCACTACTTGAAATGGCTGGTGGCAGTCATTTACTTTTTCCTAACATTGTGCATTTCTACCGCAGGCTGAATCCTCAGCTGCACTATAGCACCCATGGGTGACCATTGTGCAAAATGGCCCTTGTCTTCTTTTTCCACCATTTTCTGTTTGTGAGGTCCTTCTTGGGTTTTACTCTGCACGCCAAACCAGGTTTGACCCCTTTGTTCATTTTGCCTTTGGCAGGCTTCAGTACTGAAACCCACCTCTGGCTCCAGTGTGTCTGCAAGGGCAGGGAGTGAAGGAGGTGCCCGAAACTCCCCTGTCCTTTGTCTCCATGGTTATCTGAATGCACCCAGTCCTGGCTGGCTGGCTATCCTTGCCGTGAGTGACAGCTAGGCTGTGCATCAATGGGAGAAACCTGCTTGAAAGGCGAGGCTTCTTGGACTGAAGGCAGTCGACCACTGGGAAGGACAACCCAAGGAAGAAACAGTGAACGAAGCTTGTTGCATCCCCCTGGCCTGTCAAACTGCCCGGTGAAGCCCTGCTGCTGTGCTGAAACTCCTCTTCGAAGGGATTGTGTCCTCCGACATATTCCTTATCTTTGATAGATCTCCAAGCTGGCTGGCCTCGGAAAAATGTTTTCAGTAGAGGGCGCTGCGCGTCGATGTCCCTCGACGGCCTCCGTATCAGCGCCGATGTCACCACGTATATAGACTCACGCAGCGTACGTTGCTCAGTTCCGTTTTTCCGCGCTTCGTGGGGCCTCGGAATATCGTTGCTAATATATCAATATATTCCTCGTGAATACCGACTCGTACTTGATGGCTTCCTCACCCGAACCGACTCCACGGACCGGCTTCAAAAAATGTCGAGACTGTGGATAGAAAATGTCGTTGACGGATCGTCACAGGATCTGTTTGTGGTGCCTGGGAATCGAGCACCATTGTTTGGAGTGCGAGGACTGCATGTCCATGACGGCGAAAACCCTGAAGGAGCGTAAGGAGAAGCTCGAGAGAGGTAAGGCAGTTAAAACTTCTTCGAAAGTTTCCTCGGCGGAGTCGAGACATTCGTCTCCTCGCCATCACAAAAGACATTCTCGTTCTAGGTCTCGAAGCAGTTCCCATCACTCTTCGAGATCTAAGCATTCAATAAAGAGACGTCGAAGTTCCCCTTCCTCGTCTTCCGTTTCCCCAAAAAGGGTCTCCTGCCCCACAAAACATAGCTCTCAGGCTGAGTGGGAGGAATTCGGGAAAAAGATGCTAAGCGTCTTCGAGAAAGCGGCCTCGAAGACTGCTGAGGGTGATACCCTGGGTGAAAGACCCGAAAAATCAAAAAGCCGCGAGTCGCAGTACCCGGCGAAAGAAGCCACTCAGCATCACGAACCTTCGAGTAAAAGCAAAGTTGCGTCTTTGACACAGTCATCGAAGATCCCTTTGACACATAGACCGGCGTTTTCAACGCCGTTATCGAAGGGTTCTTCGACGCACAGGTCAGTCGAGTCGACGCGGTCTTCGACGCCGAGAAAGGATAAACCCACGGCCACCTCACAGCAAGAGGCCATACCCAGAGCGTCGAGCATGAGAATGTCATCGACAACCTCGAGTAGAATCCCGATACTCTCGAGTTCATCGAAGCCTCTACCACCTTTCTCGACGCCTTTTTCGATCGCTTCGATGGCTTCGAAGCCTTTAACGTCCGCGTCAATGTTCTCTCAGCCAATCATGACGAATTTGGCTCCATCTGCTCTGGAAATGGGATTTATACCATTTTCAAGACCTGATCACTCAAGAGTCTTATCTTCTATTTATGAAGAAGGGGAGGATTCGGATCAGGAAAGACCTTTTGAGTTGCAGGGATCTGAAACTCCTGTACCAGAGGAATTGACCTCTGAGGAAGGTAGGTTGAAAGACCTCTATGAATCCCTACAGGAAGCAAGTGGGTTGGACACTTCCCCAGAAGTGGAATTTGCCACACCAGACCCAGGGGAACATGCTGACACCTCTTAGAGAACCTTGATGGCAAGGATAATAGAGTTTATGGGATGGTCCACACCCTCACCTGCTTTTCAGCAAGACAAACCTCACAGACATCTTGGTCAAAGGTCCACAGGAGGATCCTGTGGTACCATTTCATGCTGCATTACAAAGGAGAATATTGGCAAACTGGGAAACACCTCAGGTAATCCCGGTGGTTAACAAAAAATTATCAGCTAAATATCGGGTGTCTTCTGCTGACCCTGAATATTTATCCAAACACCCAACTCCGGAGAGTCTGGTTGTTCAGGCAGCTACTTCAGCAGGTAGTAAATCGGCTTACCCTACTGTTCCACAGTACAGGGATGATAAGAGATATGACTCTCTGGCCAAAAAAGTATTTTCCACATGTAGCATGGCGTTGAAATCCATCAATGCTACTTGTACGCTCGCAAGGTTCAGCCACACACTTTGGGAGTGTGCTTCATCAGCGACTGACTGCCTCCCAGAGGGAGAAGAAAGGGAAGCGTTTCTCAACATCATTAAGGATGGTAAGGACGCAATGTGCGAATCCCTTCAGACTGGCATCGATTCTGCTAACAGCATCAGCAGGGCCATGGCGGCAAGTACAACAACCAGGAGATTTGCTTGGTTGCGAAAGTCTGGTTTTGCTCCAGATGTGCAAAGCAGACTCTTGAATATGCCCTTTGACGGCTCTTCTTTGTTTGGTAAGAAGGCGGATGACAGTTTAGAAAAACTACAAACATCAAAGGCAGCAGCAAAATCCCTAGGAGCTGCAATCTGTCAGACTCCATATCGCCCCCCAGGAACCTCTTGGAGAGGTAAGTCCTTTCACTTCTATTCCGCATTCGGGAAGGGCAGAGGACAGCCAGTTCAAAGGGGTCAGAAAAAATTCACCCGAGGTGGACGGGGTAAAAATACAAAAGCCGCCGCAGCAGGTGCCTCTTTACCCTCGGCATCTGCATCAGCCGCCTCCAAACCGCTCTGAGGACTCTCTTCACAAAACACCAGTAGGGGGCAGGTTAACTCAACATCTGACGGAATGGCAGGCTATTACGTCAGCAGCTTAGGCATTGGAGACAGTTACCCAAGGTTACTGCCTGCCTTTTCTACGCTTCCCTCAGTCATCCACCGGGGAACAGCTCTCAAAGTTCGAGATCCGCTCCTCTTGCAGGAAATTGTAGACCTGCTAGAGAAAGGTGCCATAGAACCGGTACCTGTAGCGGAGAGGAACAAGGGCTGGTACTCCCCCCTACTTTCTCATACCGAAGAAAGTCAGAGGACTAAGACAGAGGACTGAGACCTATCTTGGACTTACAAGAATTGAAAATCCTCCTCGGGAAGAAAAAGTTCAAGATGGTAACCCTCTCTCAGATCCTTCAGGCCCTCCAGCTCCAGGACTGGCTGGTATCTCTGGACCTCCAGGATACTTATTTCCATGTGCCAATCCATCTCAAACACAGGAAATACCTGAGGTTCGCAATTGGCGGCTCTCATTATCAATTTCGAGTTCTGCCATTTGGGCTGACCTCCGCCCGAGGGTCTTCACCAAGCTAATGTCTGTAGTGGCTGCAAGTCTAAGGAGGGAAGGGATCCACTTCTACCCCTACCTGGACGATTGGCTGATCAGAGCTGTATCTTCGGAACAAGCTCAGATCCAGCTAGATTATGTCTGCCACTTCCTTCACAAACTGGGGTTCTCCCTCAGTTTAAAGAAGTCGCAGATGATACCATCAGAGACTCCAGTTCATTGGAGCAGTCCTGAACACTTCCCTGGGAAAAGCCTCGCCACCAGAGGTGAGGGCTCAAGATATTCTGCAGATGGTCACCAAGTTTCAAAATGCCCAACGTCTCCCAGCCTTCGACATTTTGAGGTTGCTAGGCCTCATGGCATCCTGCATCTTCCTTGTGCCAGAGGCTCACCTGAGAATGAGATCTCTTCAGTGGGCACTGAACTCAGTGTGGCAATTCTCAGGGAGAATGACAGACCTCCTTCAAATTCCGGACAAGGTGGCTCGAGACCTTCAGTGGTGGGCCTGCCAGAAAAACATCTTGAAGGGGGAACTGTTTTGGCAACCATGGCCAGAGAGAACGGTAGTCACAGATGCCTCACTCACGGGGTGACCATCAGCGGTCGTTGGTCTCCATCTGAGTCCAGACTACATATCGAGCTGAGAGCAATCTGTTAGAGCTGAGAGCAATCTGTACAGGGGAAAAATGTCCTGATAATGACGGACAAACACAGTGGCCCTGCACTACCTCAACAAAAGAGGAGGCGTAGGATCACTGCCACTGTGCAGAGAGGTAATGCAGCTCTGGTTTTGGGCAATTCAAGAAGAAATCTCTCTATCGGCAGTTCACCTAGCCGGAGAGAAGAACTTGAAGGCGGACGCACTGAGCAGGCAGGGCACAGTCTCCCACAAGTGGGAACTAGCTCAGGAAGTCCTGCAGGAGATCTTCGCCCTTTGGGGAACCCCTCAAGTGGAGCGGTTTGCCACCAGTACCAACAGAAAGTGCGATCTGTTTTGTTCAAGGGAATTTCCCCCAAGAGGAGCTCTAGGGGACGCGTTCGTAGTGGACTGGGAGTTTCCACTCCTGTACGCGTTTCCACCAGTCCCTGTCATTCCTCAAATGATCAGGCAGTTGAGAAGATTCCGGAGAACCATGATCCTAATTGCCTCAGACTGGGCCAGGAGAACGTGGTACCCAGACCTTCTGGACATGTCCATCTGCCCTCCAATTCGTCTTCCACTCAAGGAGAATCTTCTCTCACAGAAGGGAGGTCAGGTTCTCCATCCAGACATCAGAACCCTCAACCTTCACACCTGGCTTCTGAAAGGTTGAGCTACAAGTATTGGGACCACCCTGATGACGTCATGGAAGTGTTGCTTTCGTCCAGAAGGCCAGCAATAAAGTCTTTATACTGCTGCTGTTGGAACAAATTTTGCAGCTGGTGTAGATCCTTTCTACTCTACTTGGCAAATTCAGGCCTTCAAGTTGGCACTATCAAGGGCTATCTCGCAGCGCTATCGATCTTCAAGAGTACTGCGGAGGAGCCTTTGTATTTCAAATTACCCTTGGTAATACAATTTCTAAAGGGATTAATGTCTACCCTCCAAGTCCTTTCCAGGTTCCTTTATGGGACTTAAATTTAGTCTTAAATTTCCTGATGGGTACTCCTTTCGAACCACTCCACTCTTGTTCGCTAAGATTTCTCACCCTTAAAACTGTCTTATTAGTGGCTTTAACATCTGCTAGAAGGGTGAGCGAATTACAAGCTCTATCTTGTAAACCCCCTCATACAATTTTCATAAAGACAAGGTTGTCCTACAGGTGAAGCCTAATTTCCTCCTAAAGGTGGTTTCTGAATTCCACATCACTCAGAAAATTACTTTACCTTCATTCTATCCGTCTCCCCATCCGGGGAAAGAGGAAAAAAGGCTACATAGGCTGGACCCAAGGCGGGCTTTAAGCTTTTACATCAGCAGACTTGCTAGGATTAGGCAAGCAGACCAACTGTTCGTGGGTTACTCAGGGCACAAGTTGGGACTACCGATAAAACAAACCATTTCCAGATGGATTATTTTGGCCATCCTGGAATGTTGCAAACTGGCAGGGAAGGAGCCTCCTCAAAATCTTAGGGCTCATTCAACCAGGGGTATTGCAGCCTCCTCAGCCCTCCAAAGAGGGGTAAGGAAACATGGCGTTTTACTCCCACCTCCAATTGCACACCAATGCTATGGGAGTCTATCAAAGATAAGGAATACGTCGGAGGACACAATCCCTTCGAAGAACAAGTTACTTCTTACCTTGCAACGTTCTTTCGATGGGATGTTCCTCCGACGTATTCCTTATCGCCCCTCCCATCCATCCCCGCAGTAATACTTCCCTTGTGGTTGCAGCTTACGCTCCTTCAAGGACAATAACCAATTCATGTAAAACAACTGTTAACGTCAAAACGGTACTGAGCAACGGACCCTGCGCGAGTCTATTTATACGCGTGGTGACGTCGGCGCCGATACGGAGGCCGTCGAGGGACATCGACTCGAGGGACGTCGACGCACAGCGCTCTCTACTGAAAAAAATGTGCCGAGGCCAGCAAGCTGGGAGATGATCTATCAAAGATAAGGAATACGTCGGAGGAACATCCCATCGAAAGAAAGTTACAAGGTAAGAAGTAACTTGTTCTTCTGTTCAACAAGAGAAGCTCCTGGAAAGCACTTCTTCCCTCGGGTTAGTGGGGCCAACTAACCCCAAGACGAGCTCTGCTGCAAGACCTTCCCCAACTGGCTGTACTTCTTTTCTGCTGCAGAAACAGAGTTCCAGGGGTCGAGAATCCGTAGTCGATTGCAACGTCTGTGTTAGGGAGAATTCTCAACATGTGCTAATTTCCCTTACTTTTTGAGACTCCCAGCAATTTTGCTGGATTTCTAGGATTTGATTTATTACCTGGAAAGAGTGTGAGCCTTTTTTTCCCACTCTTTCATGTATTTTGATGTCTCTTTTACTTTTGTGTTCTTTGGTTATGGAGTTTTAACACAACTCCATAGGCATCATCTTTTTCTGTGTGTCACACCCCTGTGCCACTGCACTGAAGGTGCTGTGTCTTTCAGACTCCCCAAGGATTAAAGACTGTCCCTGGGTCTGACTACTGTCACCGAGGGCATGTAAAGTTAAATTGACTTTACTAGTCTCTTAAAATTTACTGACCCAGCACACATTATCTTACTATAGAGTGCTGGAGGGGTTGCCTACCTTCCCCAGAGTCAACACACTCATGTAACAATCAAATGTTACCCCTTCCTACTTTAAATGGCTTGTGGCAGTGGTTTAGATCAAACTACCATGATTTTTCCCTACAGCTAACAACGGTAGCTCAAAATCGGGTCAGCCATGTTTTTCAATATGGCGCCCAAGACCCATCTGTAAAAACACTCTGTTCATCTTTTTCCGGCATTTCTTTTAGGAAAGGTCCTTCTTGTGTTTGTCTCTGCGCACCAAACCAGGTTTGGTCCCTTTGTCCGTTGGCCTTTGGCCGGCTTCAGTGCTGAAGCCCTCCTCTGTCGCCTGAGTGTCTGGGGTGGACAGGATGTGAGGGAGGTGCCCGAAAATCCCTGTGCTTAGTCTCCTAAAAGACCTGAATGCACTCTGGCATGATTGGCCGGCTCGCTGTCCGGCAAGGACAGCCACCCTGCTATGTGAGGGACAGCCAGGCTGGAATGAATGGGGGAAAACTGTTTAAAAGCAGGTCTCTGGGACTTGGAAAGCAGAGTCGACCACTGGAACGAAAGAACAGGAGAGGAAGGAAGAGGACTGCTGCAACTCCTGGATGACCGGTGAACCCCTGCTGCAGGTCCGAATTGCCTGAAACTCTGACGACCAAGAAGCCCTTCATGGTTAACTTCTTCCCTTGAGTTTGGTGGAAACAACCAACTCGCAAGCCACCTGGACACGTCCTCTTCTGGTCGAAATTTTCATCAGAGTGCTGTTGAAAACCGGATAGCCAGAGGGAAGGAAACCAGCTTGTGGACTTTAAGACACTTGCACCTTAAACCGACGTCTTGCTACCTCTTTTGGCCTCTTCCCTGGGCAGTGCAGGAACCTCCCGACGTCGTCCTTCTTGCCCCCACGACTGAAGCTCAGGAACAGCGAGATCTGCTCGAACTGCAGGAACAACTGCATTAGCTAAAGGTTTCTTCATTGACAAGGTCCTGTGCAAACGTGGCCCGGAAATCTTTTCGGCCATCGAGGAAGTGCGTGAAACTTTCCTCAACTACGAAGGCTTGTCCTTCCCTAAACATTCGTCAAACTTTTTGCCTAGCCAAATCCTTTAAAAATCTGTGGCAAAGACTTAACTGTTATATACCAGAACTGTGCTATCCTATACAAAAGACTCTGAACCATTGACTTTGGCCCAGGCCTATTAAGCAGAATTGATGGATGTATTTAACTGAAACCCTTTGCCCTGCCTATGAATGTATTTGGGCTGTCTATTCTTATAACCTTGTCTTTTCCCTCCTTTATTAAGTATCTGAAGTGCCATTTGCTCCCACTTCATTATGTAGCAAAATCTGTTCATTTACGTACCGGTTGGATTTTTGTGATGTATTAGTGTGTGATATTGAGCTGCTTATGCTAGAGTAATGTTTTATAACTGACTGAGTAAATAAATGTATATTCTTTTACCAAGGAACCTTGAGTAAGTGTTTGCTTGAATCACTGTATTGGTTGGTTCTTTGTGTAACTTGTTCTACTGCTCACTTAAACTCTTGAGATAAGTCTGGCTGCTCAGCCATCGCTATCACTTTACTGTGTAGTACAGGCTTCTACCAAATGTGAAATTGTGCTTACACTTGTAGTCCGAATTGCCTGTAGTGGTCCCCAAGGGTACTGCAGGTGATTCTGCCTAACAGTATGTAAGATGGCCAAAAGCTCCATGAGTCTCCTGAGGATCCCTCCCTAAGCAGGACGACCCAAGTTCGAGTCACCTCACCAGAGTGCAGCACTGAAGGAGTGAAGGAATCCCAACGGGTGTCCAAGATCCGCAGTAGTGCCGTTTATCAAGCGCTGAAACCATGAAGTGCTGCTGATCCGAAAAGAACCCTAAGCTGCCGCCGACCTTCGAATTGCTGCCGCAGGAGTCCCCAGACATCTTCCCTCTTGTCCCCACAAATGAGGCCCAGGAACCCAGGCTCTGTGTCACTGCAACCAGACAGAAGCCAGCTGGACCCTCTTCTAACCAAAGGTACTGTTCTGACTTTGGGGTACTTAAATCATTGTCTGTAGCTTGCTCTTCCCAGTTGAGACTTGCCGTGGCTGCATTTTCTAGAGTTGATCTCCGCTCTAACCTTCACAAGTGTAACAGCTTGTGACCCTACAGTGATTTTTCTTCAACAAACTCTCTAACTTTGTGCAATACATTTGCGATCTAAAAAGTGCCTCAGCCCCATAGACTTCGCTCCAATTGACTTTGGCTGTCCCGACTCCCTGCAGACTCTTCTATTCCATTGACTTTGATTCTTACTGTCCCTCATAGTTGATGCATTGGTTTTAAACTAATATTGCTGTGAAAGTGTTTTATCTAGACTGCATTGGAAGATATGAAGTGCTCACATGCTCCGAGAACCGGTTTAACCTTTTTCCTTCCTCTAACCTTTCCTTTCTGCCAACCCCAGAATTTACAAAGTGTACAAGTGATATATAAATGCCATTACTGTTGTCGTTGGTGAAGTCACCTCATGGTGTAGGAAGTGTGTATGAAGCATCTCTAAAGTGTCTACTTGCTTTGGGTTGATTCTGAGAAAGTATTTTGAAGTGTATTTTTATTGTTAAACATTGCCCTTTTTAAAGAATTCTTATTTAAAAATTACTGTTAAATCAATTTTTTAACTAAAAACCTTGCGTGTAAGTGTTATTTGGATACTTGTATTGGTGGATTTCATTGCTACAGCTCACATTTACCACTCTAGAGAGAAGTCTGGCTGCTCAGTCACACTACCCACTTGTGTAGTACAGACCTATACCAATAGGTGGGTTACCTAATACCAAGAGGACAAGGGCTGTGTAGTCTCCCACAGGATTACTGCATCAATTCTTGCTTAACAATCATGGACATGTCTGTTCTGATCAGGACGGACACTTCTATTACAATGTTTTACCTGAACAAGCAGGGTGGCACCCGTTCCCCCACCTCTGCATGGAGGCGGTTTTGATCTGGGAATGGGCCCTGACGGAGAGGATTTGGATTTCAGCAGTCCACCTCTCGGTGGACAGCAATGCAGGAGCGGATCAGTTGCGTTTTTTGGGGTGCAACACTTGCAAGTGGGAGTTGCATGATGACTCCTTGTTGCCCCTGTTCTAGCGTTGGGGGTTCGCAGACTTGGATTTGTTTGCATCTCCCCTGAATGCCAAGTGCCCCCAGTTTGCTTTGTAGGCCGGTCAAGGATGTAGGTCACTGGGATTGGCCTTTCAGATCTGTTGGCACTGCTGCAGGTGTTACGCGTTCCCGCCCACCCCTCTGCTTAACGGACCCTCCGCAAGTTCCGGGCCTTCATGGGTTGCAGGCTCATCTTGATTGCCCCCCACTGGTCTTCGGATCTGCTGCAGTTGTGCTTCCAGGTTCCCGGCCATCTTCCGATTCCCAGCAAGGGGCTTCCTGATGCAGCAGGGCGGGGCAGTGAAACCTCTGGAGCCCAGCCAAACTGGCCCTGGCTGCCTGGTTCCTGATCAGCTGAGGCTTCAGCAGGCCCTCGACTCGGTCCCAGTATGAGAGCAAATGGATTAGGTTCTGCCATTGGGCCAGCGACAAGTGTCTGGACCCTGATGCACTTATTTGGCGGCCATTGAGGCTTAAAAGAATTCCCCTGAGCATTTGTTTTCAGCAGCCAACCTGGTGGTTAAGGCCCACCTTAAGGGGTTGTCTACTCTTTACTCCTACGTCCCGTCTTTACTGACCTCGAAGGTCGGGGCAGGGTTCAAAACCAGCAAAAAGAAATGGTGTCCCATAGAAATCTATGGAGGGAAAGATGCAATAAGAACTTCTGATGTTTGTTAATCTGCTTAGAATCACATGCTGTGCATAGGTCCGACATCCAGTGGTCACTGCGGAGTATTGCATTTTGTTTTGCGTAGTCGAAAAGGGGACGTCGACAAGGCGTGTCTGTAACACTATCCCTATAGTGATGTGCGTTGTACCCACAATCCCTCACACGTCGAGGTCCCTCAGATTGTTTTTTTCTGCCCAGCTACTGGTCGCCTTTATGCGGAGCTCCTCGAGAGACATTGCCAAATAGTTTCTTCGACCTTTGGTCGTTTGTTATTAATATCAATAACGTAGATCCCTCCCTCGACGCAGAGCCGTTTCTCCGCCGAGCAAGATCTTCAACGGAAGAACGAGCGGAGGGGATCTCTCGGCGCTGCCGAACACGTGGCCTGGCCTCGCCCGCCATACACAGTAGGTAGAGTGGGGTTTTGTGGTCTTTCTATCTTTTCTTTAAGAATGCCTTTCTCTTTCCCCTCCCTTCCGAGGTCGTAGTCACACTTATTACCCTCAGCTATGGAGAGGATGCCTTTTAGGTTTTGCCCGCTTTGCAAGGGTAAATATACCTGGAAGGATAAGCACAAACGGTGCAACCGTTGCTTACCCCTCGATCACCAGGACGACGGCTGTGCGGCCTGTAAATTACTAAAGCCCAAAACTCTAAAAGACCGCAGGGTCAAAAGGTGGGCGGCCTACGCCATATCTAGGCCTGACTCCTCGCCCGCTGCCGCCGCCGAGTGTGACGAGGACAGTGACTACACGGCCCCCGTAACGGAGGCTGTAGACCTCTCAAAGGAGCGTTCACGCTCCTCGTCCGTCCCCGGCCCCGACAAGCCCGGCTCACGCCCAGTTTATGGGGATGAACACCCCGGCGACAAGGACGCACACAGAAAAACACCAAAGCACATACCCCCAGGCACACATTCGTCGAAGACGAAGGCAGCCATAGCGCCAACGCGGACGCCGGGCCCTCCGACGTCTTCCGCCGACCGTAAGGGTCGTCAACCCTCCCCGCCACCGCTTCCGCAACAGGCGACTGGGCACTCTAAAAATAAGGGCGCTAACACCAAAATTTCCGGCGTCGCGCATCGCAAGAGCGCTCACGTTGCCAACAAGGACTCGATGAGGAAGGACTCGACGGGCAAGGACTCGACGAGCATGGACTTGACGAGCAAAGGCTCGACGTTTCATAGCGCGACGGCGACCGATCCCTCGGAAGAGAGAATGATCGCCAAAAGCCTCGCGCGCATAGCATCTAAGGACGGCCAAAGACGTACGGCGAGTGAAACGCCGAAAACCGCGCACAAGGCCAAAGATACGCCGAAGGCGCCGGAAAACAGATCAGGCCAGTTCCAGACGCCGACAGAAGGCCCTAGCCAGCAAGAAGGCTACTCAGAAGGCGAAGGCTCTTTCTTCGACGTTATGGGACAGAACCAGACAATTACAGGAGGAAGAAACCCCCTTTTCTTTCCCAGACCGTCTTGGCCGACCTCAGTGGACCTTTGAAAGGTTCCAGACCTGTATGGACAAACTAGATAGGTTCATGTCCATCCCAGAAGACAGGGCACCCAAGAGACCAAGGGAGGTACCCCTGGAGAGTCCAAGGGCTAAATACCAGAAGTTTTATAACCCCATACAGGAGGACATAAACTCTTACAATCCCACTGAGGAAGACACCTTCCAAGAGGAAGATGAGTTCACCTATGTTGAGGACCAACAAGAAGAGGAAGATTTTCACGAGGAAACTAACCTATGTGAGTAAGGATTCCAGGAAGACACAGGTGAGGGTGACCCAAATCCCTGGCAGTCACCGGCTAGGTCGACTGACACAGGCAGTAGCAGTATAGTCATCAGGTCTACTGAAACTACACCAGTCAGGAACCCTTCGCCTGTCGATGATCAACCCACCTTCAATGTACTGCTGAAGAAGGCAGAAGCACATTTCTAAATCGAAACTGGGGAGGTCACCCCAGACACCGATTTTGTGGAGAGGATTATCAAAGAAAAAAACCCCACTAGCCAGGTTATACCCATCCTCGCCTCAGTTAAGAGACGTATTACACCTTCTCTTTCCACTCCTGCATTGGTGAGAGGGGTCAATCCGAGGATTGAGAAACTGTTCACTCCCTCTCAATCAGACCCATTATATATTAAGGGTCACTCAATCCCGGACTCCCTGGTCGTGACCAACACCAGGAAAAGGGCAGGAGTCCCACTATCTACTAGCGAGGCACCCCCAGATAAAGAGGGGAAGAAGCTGTATACCCTAGCCTAGAGAATCACCACCTCTGCAGCATTCTCTACCAGAATCGCCAATAATAATACCCTATTGGCAAGCTACGCCGATGCTCAATGGGCTAAGCTCAGACAGGACATCGAAGAAGCTCCCCAACCCCTAAGGACTCGTTTACTGGCTACAGTTAACAAGGGCTCTCTGGTCAATCAAAGCATCGTCAAGAATACCCTCGATGCAGCAGAGACGGCTGGCCGCACTTTGGTACAAGGAATTTTACTAAAGCGTCAGGTCTGGCTTCGCAATTCCAGATTTAAGGCGGAAACACAAGCGTCCCTTATTAATAAACCCATAGAGGAGTCCAACCTCTTTGGGAGAGCAGTGGATGACGCGCTGGAGAACGCGAAGAAAGAATTTGATACAATAAAGACCTTAGACCAAATTTCAAAACCCCCTAACAGGCGGGGATTTGGTAATAAGCGCTTTTTTCGTGGACAACGCCAGCAACAAAACCAACAGTACTCTGCCAGCAACTACCAAAGTAATAGCGGCCAGTACAATCAGAGGGGTCAACGTTGTGGCAAGGGAAGAGGCCGGGATTCCACCCCCAGAGGCTCCCAAGCCAACAACACCAACAAGTGACGCGAAGATTCGCGTCCCCTCCCATGCAACGCCGGTCGGGGGCCGGTTAACATCCTTTCTTCCAGCATGGGAGGGAATAAAATCAGACCGCTGGGTACTTTCCACCGTAGCCCGCGGCTACTGTATAGAGTTCAACAGTTCCCCAACATACAGACCCCTGAGGGGACGCCGCATGACACCAGAACACCTCGCCATCCTTCTCCAAGAAGTGGACCAACTGCTGGAAAAAGGAGCCATAGAGGTCGTGCCTCTATCTCAGGTAATGGAAGGTATTTATTCAGTGTACTTCCTTGTACCCAAAAAGGATCTAACCATGCGCCCTGTATTAGATCTGCACCCAGCGAACAAGTTTGTCAAACCCCAAAAGTTTCCTATGATGACCTTACAGGTAGTTATCCCGCTGCTATCACAGGGAGATTACATGACAACACTGGACATGAAAGATGCATACTTTCATATTTTAATGTTGCCAGCGCACAGAAAATACCTCAGGTTCATGATAGAGGGCAAACACTACCAGTTCAGAGTGCTACCCTTCGGCATAGCATCTGCACCAAGAGTATTCACGAAAGTACTGGCAGTGGCAGCGGCCCACCTGCGCAGGTTATCCATCCCAGTATACCCTTACCTCGACGACTGGCTCATAACGGGATTCTTACGAGACATGCTTCTCAAATACCCAAAAGACTGTAGACCTTTTGTTCCAACTGGGCTTCTCCATCAACGAGAAGAAGTCCAGCTTAGACCCCAGCCAAGTCAAACAATTCCTAGGGGCTCTAATTCGAACAAAGGACGGCCTCGTATTCCCCTCCAACGAGAGGGTCCAAAACATGCTGTTTCAGATCCCCCAATATGTGGCAGGTCGAGAGGTGACAGTGCGCAAAGCGATGCGATTGCTAGGAATGATGGCGTTGTGTATTTATTTGGTGCCTCACGCGCGCCTGCGCCCAATGCAAGAGTGGCTCAACAGCCAGTGGTGTCAGGCCAGCAGACAATGGGACGATCTAGTGGTGGTCTCGCAAGCCTTGGTTCTCTCGCTACGGTGGTGGACAAAGGAAAACCTGATAATAGGGAAACCCTTTGCCACACCCGCGGTGGAGGCCACTCTAACCACGGACGCAGCCCTCACAGGATGGGGGGCTCACCTATCCCATCAGACTGCTCTCGGAGTGTGGACTCCGAACGTAGCATCCAAGCACATAAACCTACTGGAGCTACTGGCGGTGTTCAAAGCACTAAAAGCCTTCCAGGAACACCTACAAGGGAAGACGGTGATGGTCCTTACAGACAGCACCACAGCCATGTACTACCTCAACAAGCAGGGGAGCACCCACTCTCCAGGACTGTCCAAGCTGTCCCAGAATATATGGAAGTGGGCTCTCAAACACAACATGTTCCTACTGTCACAACACGTACCAGGGGAACTCAATCTGCTAGCAGACGAACTCAGCAGAGACTTCCCCCTGCCCGAAGAGTACGAATGGCAATTGCACGAAGACATCGTCTTAGACGTCTTCACGCAATGGGGATTCACGGAAATAGACCTGTTCGCAACTCTGGAGAACTCACAATGCGAACGTTACGCCTCCAGGTACCCCCAGAACCAGTCCAAGGGGAACGGTCTGTCGATTCAATGGTCAGGGAAATTTGTTTACACCTTTCCCCCGACTCCCCTTCTCAACAAAGTGGTGCACAAGATGCACCAGGAGTAGGTTACCATGATACTAGTGGCCCCAATGTGGGCCCGGCAGCCATGGTTCGCTCACTTGATGGGGATGTCCCTATCTCCCCCAGTGAAACCTCCCTGCCCGTACAACATGCTGTCACAGGACAAGGGCAGGACACTGCATCCATGCCCTCAGACCATGAACTTAGCAGCCTGGCTCCTGAGATCATAGAATTTGGACATCTACAACTCCCGCAGAGATTTATGGACATCCTCAGGGAAGCCAGAAAACCTAATACTCGCCACTGCTATTCTAGCAAGTGGAAAATATTTGTCATCTGGTGTAGAGGTAAGAGCATCAACCCGGTTGACTGCTCTCCCACAAACATTGTTCTGTACTTGACCCATTTACTGGATTCAGGTCTAGTGTTCAATTCCATTAAAGTCCACCTGGCGGCACTTTCTGCATACACTACTTCACAACTTAAAGTGTTGTGGTGGAAGATACCAGTTATCAAGGCCTTCATGGAGGGGGTAACGAGAATACACCCTCAGATAGCTAACCCAGCTCCCGGATGGGACTTAAATGTGGTACTTTCTAGACTCATGGGCCCTCCTTTTGAACCCATGCACAAGGCAACTCTTAAAGACCTCACTCTTAAGACTGCTTTCCTAATAGCTATCACCTCCATTAGGAGAGTAAGTGAACTACAGGCTCTTTCTGTATTAGACCCCTTCGTAACAGTTCACAAGGATAAGGTGGTTCTACGCACACACCCAAGGTTTGCACCAAAATTCATCTCGAAATTCCACGTAAACCAGTCAATGGAACTACCAACGTTCTTTCAAAACCCTTCCAGCTTGGTAGAAAGAAGTCTGCATACACTAGATGTACGCAGAGCTGTCATGTTCTACATGGAAAGAACCAGACCACTGAGAAAAACGAATCAGTTATTTGTCTCGGTGGCAGCAGGAAGAGGAGGAGATGCAGTCTCAAAGTCCACTATATCTAGATGGATTGTTCAATGCATCACTCTGTTTCTCTCGTGCTAAGAGAGAACTACCCTTCAAGCCAAGAGAACATTCCACTCGAGGCACTGGGGCTTCCTAAGCGTTCATTGCAAATGTTCCCCTTGAGTCCATCTGCAAAGCGGCTACCTGGAGTTCTGTGCACACCTTTGCAAAACACTACTGTCTAGATGCACACTCTAGATCTGACTCCCAGGTGGGACAGGCAGTATTAAGACATCTTTTCTCTACTGTTCCTTCTCATAACCCACCGCCAACTCCGGGTACTGCTCGCTAGTCTATGCACAGCATGTGATTCTAAGCAGATTAACAAACATCAGAAGACAATGCATTACTTACCGTAAAAGCATTTCTGATGGTTGTATCTGCTTAGATTCACATGCGCCCACCCTTCCTCCCCGCTCGGATGGAAGGAACATAGACACCTTTCTACATCTCTCTCTCTCTCTTTTCTGTACTCACTCACGTATAGAAGGCTCCCTCAGGGCAGAAAAAATACAAACAGAGGGACCTCGACGCGTGAGGGATTGTGGGTACAACGCACGTCACTATAGGGATAGTGTTACAGACATGCCTTGTCGACGTCCCCTTTTCGACTACGAAAAACAAAATGCAATACTCCGCAGTGACCACTGGATGTCGGACCTATGCACAGCATGTGAATCTAAGCAGATACAACCATCAGAAATGCTTTTACGGTAAGTAATGCATTGTCATCTTTCCTAACACCCCACAGCACTCTGGGAAATGGTGTGTGCTGCAAAAAATAAAACATGTCCTAAAAAGAAGAGGATCACTCCTGTACTGGTAAGTCAAAGGACTAACCTGTGAGCCCAAAACTACATTGCTAGAGGGGCATTAGGAGCATGGAAAACAAAACAAATGGCAGAGGTCACCCCATTCTGCAACCTTGGACGAAGGACCCAGTGTCCCCAGAAGAAAGGTAAATGAAGGAGGTGAGTGAGATAGTCTGACTCCTCTTCAAACTCATTGAGAAAATCCCAGTGAGTCCAGCAGTAGTGCTAGAAGGCTCAGTGCAGAGGGTAAGATTTGCAAAATGAAAACCTCCTTAAAACCCACACAAAGTTGTATTGTGGTATCTGTGGGACCCTCCTCCAGCCTAAATCTGATTACAAACCAAGAAGCGCGTATGTGCCCTGTGAGGAGCACACCTAGAATGATTGGCCAATGTCTGATACTTACGTAAAAACTACACCAAGAACCAAAATGAACATGACTAGATTGTAGTGCGCAAAAAAGTATTGGTAGTCCATTTGCTCCTGTTCAAAGAACGTGTGGCTATCAACATAATAAAAAGGCTAAAGACTGGTGTAGCTAAAAGTAAATCTCATAGCGGACACCATTTGTGTCTCATCGCACTTTCTGGGTGAGAACTCGATACCGTGTTCTGGGAGCACTCCTGCCCCAGGTGGTCAGATGGAATACGGCAGCACCAAGCTTAAGGGACTACCAAAGTTAGCAAAAGGAGAGCCCAGCAGGACTATCTACCCAACTGCCATGGAATATATTCACGCAATAACCACAATGTACCCCTGGAGGAGACGACTTATGCACAAGCAGGTCAAGAAGTGGTGCCATTTTGGGGGTGGAGGGTGTGATTAAAAAAAATCATAAACCTATATTAGTATCTCCATACAAGCAGCATACAGTGAAGTCATTACTTAGACTTTTCAATCCCTTTTGACAAAATATCTGCAGGCATCAAAGGCTTCTAAATCTTTCTTGTGCTGTCTTCAAATTCAAAGTTACTCAAAATGTTACTTTTGTTTTCCCTCTTGAGCCAAGACCCACAGTACAGTCATCACTTGGCACTACTTGCTACAGTGGCATTTCTCTCTCTCTTTCTCTCTTTCTCTCTTTCTCTCTCTTTCTCTCTCTTTCTCTCTCTTTCTCTCTCTTTCTCTCTCCACCCAGGCATCTGCTCTAAGCATCAGAACTTCCAGCACTGAGGTGCGTTGGACCAGTCCTATCGCAGAGTCACTTATGGTCATTGACACTGTTCACAGGATTTCAGAGTGAATGAGGAACAGGGTTTGGACTGCTAAGTCTTCATTTGAGGTGGGCCATCAAGCCTGAGAAAGGTAGAGTCACTACCCACCTAGCTAAATTAATGTGGCTCGAAACAGCTAGTGTCTGATAAACCTGGGTTCCATGTAATCGCAAACTGGGAGATTGAGCATTCCAGCACAAACATGGTATTCTGGCCGGAAAATCTTAAAGCCCCTTCACCTGTAGCAACACAAAGAATCTACACACGTCTGATAGATTTTGACATTTTTCTGAAAAACCTGAACAGGGTTGTCTTCAGATCACGTTCGACAAGTGGACAAATGAGTTTACCAGAGGTCGAGCATTCTGAAAGGCCTTAGAGTGATCTATCTTCTGAAATGTAAAGTTTGAGTCCTATTACTCAGTGCACATCAAAGGTTCATTATTTGCCTTTAATTTGGATTCTGAGAAACTGTTAAAAGTACAGCCCCTGCATGAACATTATCTGTTTCTGAACGTGGGGACGATCCTATTATCTAGCACTATGAACGGACCCACTTGCTTTGCTTAATGTACTGAATGCTGACTGCATTTACTTTACTTGCATGACTTTTCATGCTTTCAGGTTCCCAATTGAGCAGTCACATCAACAGGGTAGTCAGCCACCCCACGCTTCCAGTCACCATCACAGCCCACGAAGATAGACACATCAAGTTTTTTGACAATAAAACGGGTAAGCAATTGATTGCTCGAGTGTTAAAATGTCATGCATGCCTTTTAAATGTTGTCCACAATATTAAAGATGTGTTGTAGTTTTACGTGTAGATTTGCTTATGATCCAACCCTTTATTGCCACGCGGACCTTGAAACTTTGGCTCTTGTAGTCTGGTATTCAGGTGATCAAGCAGTAAGTAGAGATGAAGTGGAGCACTAGGGGGTGACCGCTGCTAGTCTTTCAATCTTTTTTACAACTGGGAGCGTGCAAACAAGATCCTTTAGGGGTGTTGGGAAAGATTCCTCCTTTTGCAGCTTTCCCGTCTACCTCAATTAGACCCTCAGTATTTCTTCTTTGCTGAATGCCCTCAGTTTTGGGAGTGATGTCTTTTAAAACATTACTCCCTTATTTGGCTCATTTTTTTAGGGGGGGGCTCTGTTCCTTTTTAAAGTTAATGGTGTAGCACTACTACCTCCTTAATGATACAGTAGTGCATGGTAACATTGTCCCCATTCTTCCGATTCTTTGGACATTGCTTCCGTACTTCACCCAAGCAAGCACCTTTTATTTTACACTTTTTGGGTTCACTCCTGTGCGCCTTTCATGTTTTACTGCATAGTGCATTACAGTGCTCAAAATGACTATCCATAATATTTATGACTTGCGCTTGTACTTCGCTCCCTTTCTGGCTGCCTTCTTCCCTGGTAGGGGTAGAAAATGACCACAAAAGTGATGGGTGGAAGGTTTTGAATGAATCTAAACCACTGGCAATTGCTCTGGGCAACCTTCCACACCACTGTTTTTTAGCCCGTCTGCGCCATTGCAAAAGGGGACCAGCCATGTGCAAATCAGTCAGCAGCTGCCGCTACCGAAGGTTGCAGCCCAGCCCGAACTGCTAGGCCAGGTCCCCTCTGTACAGAAAACCAAGCAACCCCAGACATGTTTCGGCCTTGTTGGACCTCCTCAGTGAGGTGCAGCCTGGTTCCCTGTGGCGCAGCGAGCAAGGGACCCACGTCTGGGGTAGAAAATGGCCATATGTCATCATTCCTCTTTACATGCTCTGGCCAGAGCTCGTGAAGTAGCCTTTGCGTATGTGGAATTAGTTTGGGCCGAGCAAATGGTTGCAGATTTGACAGCTGTTCAGAGTTTAAATGTTGGAGTTCACCTTATACGTGGGGATTTGATATATTGAGAAAGTAGCTATTGATCAGAAGCATGAGGCCAGAGAGGGGCACAAGAATACTTGCACTAGGGGCAACATTGCCCAAGCCTTCTACCACAATATGAATCTGTTCTTTTATCGACTGGGGAATCCTTCCATGGTGCTTCCCCTCCCCTGACCTGGTGGGCCTAAACATTAGAGTCCTGCATCACCAAGATTGTTATCCTAGATCACTGAAGGGTTGTGGGCCTGCAGCTGGCATCTATCACCCGAAAAGGGGAACTCTTGGGTTATCTCGATCACACGCAGCCCGGTTCTGTCAAACTCTCTCCATACTCGTCGTGGGCACTGGACATGCCTGTTTTGCTGCTATTCATCATGACTATGACTCCTGCTGCCTGCACACCCTCTGTAATTTCACCTCCCCAGCACATCTAGTTTGTGGCTTCATGAGTCCTCAAGCAATATGTGGGAGTTAATGCAGAAGCTCTTCAACTTGTCTGTTACGGTAGATTTTTTCTTTTTGCATTTTTTTCATCTTGGAGTTCAGTGGAACTTGTCCTCTCCACCCTTCCACCCAAATCAAGTAGCTTTGTCTTAGTTATTAACCAGCTAATTTTTTTTCTGGGGCAATGGTGTGCCCTTAAGGCCTACCAGTGAGTAGGGCTGCTTTCTTCAATCATGTTGGTTTTTTTGTAATGTAGCATGTACCACCTTACAGGGTAGTTCTGCAGGGGTACTTTGTATCCCATTTTCAATTGTTTGCCAATTTGCTTTTGGCCTTTTTGATGTGCCTATGGGCGTGCTGGTGGCAGTGAAAAGCTTCATCTTATTTTCAGTTCACTTTAGTGTACTATAGTTTACCACATAAGGCCATCTCAAATACAATGTACTCAAAATGGCAGTTCAATGGATTGCATCCACCCACCGATTTCTCATCTGGATGGGTACTCCCAGCGCCAACTGTTGTCAGGATATGTCACCCATGTGTGTGGTGTAGCTCAACGACCATAGTCACCAGCTTCCGTTCTCCTCCACTCCGGACATAACACTGATATGATAGGTTATTTATAACGCGCTTAATAAATACCCAGAGGTTTCTAAGCGCGGACCTGGGGATTGAACATGTGGTGCTCCATGTCATCTTGCTTCCAAGGCAAGCACGTTGCCCCTGAGCTATCCTCCCGAGACGTATACCATACATATACAGCACACACTATGCCTCTGCTAGCTCAGTGCCTTTTTTACTCATGCTCAGCATTCTTGAGAGCATATCCTGTCTAGAGAAAGAAACATTGTGTTGCACAACCATGTCCGATTCCAAGGAGTCTGGGTTTAAGTGTTGGGAGATTGCAGCTCCAAAATGTCCATCAGCGAATGTAAGGGAGTGTTAGGGAGAATTCTCATAAATGTGCTAATTCCCTACGCCTTAGATACCCCCAGCAACTTTGCTGAATTTTGAGGACTTGATTTTCTTACCTGGAAAGAGTGTGATCCTTTTTTCCCACTCTTCCATGTATTTTGAGGTGTTTTGCTCTTGTGTTCTTTGATTATGGAGTTTTAGATAACTCCATAGGCGGCATCTTTTCATGTGTGTTACACAGCACCCTCAGTGCAGTGACACAGGGAAGCCTTTCTAGGCTGCCCCAAGGTTTAAATACCTTCTCTGGGATAAACTGTTTCCCAGAGAATGTAAGGTTAAATTGACTTTACTAGTCTTTTTAAATTCCTAGACCCAGCGCACACTATCTTCCTACAGAGTGCTGGAGGGGTTACCTAGTATTCCCTGTGTCTAGAAACCCATGTAGCAGTCAAATGCTACCCTTTCCTAGCGAAATGGCTGGTGGCAGTGGTTTTTACCACAAACTACCATGATTTTTCCCGACCGTGAACACCGGTAGCTAAAAATTGCGGGAGCCATGTTTTTTAAAGTGGCGCCTTAAGCCCCTTTGTTTAAACAGGTCCTGGTCCTCTTTTTTTTTTTCACTGTTTCTTTTTGCAAAGGTCCTTCTAGAGTTTGTCTCTGTGCGCCAAACCAGGTTTGGCCCCTTTGTTGTATGCCTTTGGCAGGCTTCAGGACTGAAGACCGCCTCTGGCGCATGAGTGTCTGGGGTGGGCAGGAAGTGAGGGAGGTGCCAGAATCTCCCTGTGCTTAATCTCCTAGGAGACCCGAATGCACTCTAGCGTGATTGGCTGGCTGACTGTCTGGCAAGGACAGCCAGCCTGCTGGGTGAGTGGCAGCTAGGCTGGAATGAATGGGAGAAAACAGTTTAAAAGGTGAGTCTCTTGGACTGAAAGGCAGTCGACCACTGGAACGAAAGAACCAAAGACGAGTTGAAAGAGGACGGCTGCTGCAACTACTGGACCGTTGGTTTGCCCAGTGGAGCCCTGCTGCAATGTCCGAATCGCCAAGTTCACCTCGACAGAGAAGCCCCATTCACGGACAACTTCTTGCTTTGAGTTGGTGGGACCAATCCACTCATAAGCCACCTGGATACCATTCTCGGAGTTGGTTAGGATTAACCAGGGGGAAGGACACCAGCTTGTGTGCTTGGAAGGAACAGCAACCGGAATCGAAGAATTGCCAATTTGCCAGCTTTGTGACCAGTCCCTGTGCAGTGCAGGAGTCCCCCGACGTCCTCTCTTGTCCCCACGACTGAGGCTCGGGAACAGCGAGATCTGCAGGAACTGCTAGGAACAGAAGTCATCAGCTGCATCTTTTTCTTCAATATAAGGTACTGTGAAAACCCGACCGAGAGAACATACCTCTCGCTGCGAAAGTGCGTATGTACAGCTTTGGCAACTTGCAGGCCTAGTCGGCTTGTGACCCGACATTCTACTACTACTACTACTACTTCTAAGAACCGTGGCAAAGACTTTTCCGTTTTAAATACCAGAACCGTTTTTACGTATACAAGACATTAGTCCATTGACTTTGGCCTACCTATTGCATGGAATCAACTCCTCTGGTGAACTCGAAACTATTTGCACTGTTTTAGAGTATCTGTAATATTCGTTTTATTAACTTATGCCTTTTTGCTCCTACTTAATGCTATTTTGCTCCTACTTCAAGGGAGCTCAACTGCTTAGTAGTCAGTATTGTAGTATAACTTTTGTGTGAAATTGGTTTCCTCATTTAGTGAATGTTTTACAAGTGATTGTGTAATAAATGGAGAAGTGTTTTTTACGAAGAAACCTTGAGTCCAAGCGTCTGTCTATATCATTATAGACCTTTGTGTAACACCCTTACAAGCTCACATTCCCTCCTGTGATAGGCTTGGCTGCTCAGCTCACTACCAAAAACTGTGTGGTACAGACTTATACCAAAGGTTAGTTTTGCTTACACCTGTAGTCATAGTTGTGTGTAGTGGTCCCAGAGAGTATTTACCCCTTCTAATCTTCCCATCTCTCCCCATGCTCGTAATCTAGGAATTCAATTTGACTCTTCCCTCTCCTTTACCCACCACATTTCTCTTACCTGCCCCGCATGTCTCTACCACCTTTTCAATATTCGTAAAGTCAGCTCTTCTCTCACCTTCCATGCGACTAAATTTTGAATCTCTTCCCTCATCTTCTCTAGTCTGTTCTATTGTTCTTCTCGCCTATTTGGACTCCCTACCTCCCATCTCACCCCTTAAATCCCTCTATCACTCTGCTATCCATACCCTGTGTCTTCTCTCTCTCCTCAAGACTCCTTCTCCAACTCCTCTTACCTTGGCTGGCTTCCCTTCAATTTCCCAACTTAAATTTGAATTCCTCTGTCTTGTCTTTAAATCTACATGACCTTGCCGCCCCATACCTCTCCTCTCTTCTTTCATTCTACACCCCCTCCCGCTCACTGTGATCTGCCGATCTCTTCCTACTTTCTGTTCCCCCACCACAATGTGCCTCGTCTCGATTCCACTCCTTTCAGCTCCTTGCCCCACTACACTGGAACTCCCTACCTCTTTCTATCCGCTCCATCCCCACCTATTCCTCCTTCTGTGCCTCCTTGAAATCACTCCTTCTCCACTCCCCATCCTGACACTCTTATCCCCTCTTCCCCTTTCTCTCTCCTCCCTCTAATACCCCCTTCATACTTCCCTTTACCAGCCCCTTTCTCTCCTACGTCCTCCTCCCTCTTGCTTCCTCACTCTATTCCCCTTCTCTCTCCTTCCTCATTTCCTTCTCCTCCCCCTCCTTTTTACCTCATAGGCTAATTGTTCTACATACTGTTTTACTGGTTTGATTCATAGTTTGTAAATTGCTTCTACTGTTATCATGTTCTATGTATTCATGTTGTTAACTGTAAAGCACTTTGGAGTGAAGCGCTATATAAGAATACATACAAATACTGCATGCAAACTCTGCCTAACAGGGAGATTTTAGCACAACCCTCTGGTGTGAGCTGTTTAATCATCTAACCTTATATTGGAATAGTGTCACCCAAAAGGAAACGCCATACTCTCCAATGGAAGCTGTAGCAGAGCAGTCAGGCTTAACTTCAGCGGTAAGGAAGATTGGCGGGGGAAGGGGGAAAAAATGAATCCCAACAGACACCACAATAAGATTACACCACTCTGATATACTGAAAATATACACACTTTAGTTCTAAAGTCATACATGAAATATTTGATTGGACTCCGGTTACACTGAACACAGAGCGCATAGTGTAAGTTAAAATAATTGGCCAGTTAAGGCCTAGCACACTCTTTACCCTAAAATGTAAGCCCCGTACCTGGTGGCACACAGTACATGTAGACTTCCAGATGCAAGTTAAAGGGTAGACCGCCTAAGCAACATTACAAAGTATTTCCTTGGTGTACAGCGTTAACACTCAGATTGAAAAATCTCTAATTAATCAGACCAAGTCTCTAAACCTCCAGGGCTTGATGAATACCTCCAGGGAGCCTAGAAAAAATGCCACAGCTAGGTAAGTGCCTTGCAGTGTCATTTGTAGGAGTGTTGAGAACAGTGACCCATTGGAAACCTGAAAAGCCTGGTAAGTCCCAGTTTCTTCCTTAGCTACCCAGAAGAAAGCAATCCATTCCAGACAGCACCTGTGGAGACCCAGAAGAGGAGATCCAGTGGAGGGTTTAATCCCCAGCAGACAGAAAAGTACAGAAGCGTTCCACCCCCATTGTTAGCCAATGAGGAATACAGTCAAAAGGGACCACTAGAACATGGCAAGTGCGAACCTTGAGGGTATCTTGAATAACCAATCAATTCTGCACCTAGAGGTGAGCTTGGTTGGATGTTCCTGTTAAGATGGATAGATTGAGAGGTCACCTTATTTTGGTGAACAGGTAAAAACACTAATTTCTTGCCAAATTATATCAAGGTAGTGTGTTACAGTATTTCTCATACCACCCTGTATTGAGGGTGCTAAGAAAACTAGGGCTAGGGGAAAGGCTAAAACACCTGGCAAGAAACAGAAGCCTTGCCTCTTAAACATGGGTAGCGTGGGCAGAGACTCGAGGCTTAACTCTCAGGTAGGCGTAGTAGGTTGACAGATGTAAAATTCGTCCACACACACATCCAGAAAATACAACACACTGATATACTTAAAAATATATACTTTAATGCAGTCACACATTCCTGTCAGGTCAAATAAGTACTTCAGAGTATAATGCACATTTTAAAACAGTTAACAAGTATATGCATAAAAACAGTAATGCAAGCATTCTCCCAACCCTAATGGTCTATATGTGGGTCCTGTGCCAAGGGCCAGCACCCAACATAAAATAACGGAGGTGGGGAGAGCCAGGATACTATATAACCCAACAAGTACGTAAGCACCTAGTAGCCGGCACAGCTAAGTGCAGTGTCCTAAAGGCAGATCCCATCCCATCCCTAGTGGATGCCACTAGACCTGGTGGCCAGCATGTAACCCATATAGCAGGGTGTGGGATTAAAAAGGTACATTTTCATTTAACCCAAAGTAAAAATAGATTCACAATCCCTAGACCTAAAACACCACACTTTTAAATTAGACGACCTAGTGCCTTATTACAGTAATGTCACCCAGTTGCCCAGAACAATCTCTTAAGGCCTCCGAGGATGGAACAGCAGTGGACATTAGCAAAAGCTTCTAAGCTTCAATGAACACGTCAGCAATAGTTTGCTCCATGCTATATTTCCTGGAAAAATAAACACAACGTTACTAGTTAGTGTTTCAGGTACATGTACCAGTGCAGAAATGCAGGGGATGATTTTAAACATGGATAGACAATCACAGGTAAGTATTGAAGTAGTGTGCCTTAGTCCAGTGCTCAATGAACCCCTAGGGCAGTGGTCTGCAACCTGTGGCTCTCTGGATGTTTTGGACGGACTTCCATGATCCCTCACCATTGACTCTGATGGCTAGGGCTGATGGAAGTTGTAGTCCAAACAATCTGGCGAGCCAAAGGTTGCAGACCACTTTCATAGAGGATCCAGTAAAAATGGTCAGAGGCAGGTAAGTAGCCCAGGGTCACTTTAAGGAGAGTTCAGTTCAAAGTTCAATGGGAGATTATTGTAACAGTTAAAGGCCCTCCAACCCTGAAAACGCCCATACATTTCTTCCCACCGGTACAGATGCTGCAACGATCAACCCCAGGGAAGGGCACTGGCGACCCAAAGGAAGTATTCTAAAGGTCGGAAGATGGACCCCAGATGAAGTTGCAGAACAGGAGGACCGCTAAATGTAAGTGTATGGGGAACTGCGGTTAGCACTTGCATCCCAGAAATCGCTACCACGGACCATAGGAACTACCAGGAGTGAATATCTTTACTTATCACCCTTCCTAGGAATCTAAGGTAAGTACTCACAACAACAGTTTCTGCGGAAAGGGCTCCAGGAACCCGAAACAGCCTGATAAGTAGACAGCTCTTCTCCACAGGTGTGGTTTGTAGGATTCCCCTCACTGGGACGTGAACCCACAGGCAGTGAAAGCCACAGCAGTGCAGAAAAGAAACAAAAGCTTTTCGCTGGGACTATACCTCCAAGCCAGGAGTGAAAGATCTGCTGAGGCTGTCTCCCTGGAGAAGAAACAGCTCCCAACAGTAGGGCGAATGAAAGGCCGCAGCACGGCAGCAATTGGCTTCAGGACAATGGCTTGTGGCATCTTCAGACAGCCCACACTGACGATTCACCCCAAAAACGACTTTGCAGCTATTTTCTGGACGCGCACAGCACCCCAGAGCCAAGCAGAAGATCCTAGGGGTGAACTGCAGTAAAATGGCCCGAAACTGTCGCAAAGTGGAGGGCTCAACCCAGCCACTGTGGAGTCACTTGGAGTCTTGAAGAAATCCTGACTGGACTTCTGGTAGCAAAAAATCCACTGCACTTAGCAAATATTGCCAAGTGAGGGCTTAACAGCCAAGACAATGGAAATCTGCAGGATCAATTCTCTGTCAAATCGGCAGACCTGCCACCTCCAGGTTACAAGGACAAGACGGCAAGAGTGAGTTAGAGGCAGCACAGAGCCTAAATACCCACGTGAATGGGGCTTGGCCTCAAGCCATCCAGCCAATCCCAAAAAGGGGCTGGGGCAGAGGCCCAGGTAACCTACCATACTGGTTGCTCACTGGGACTGCCACTCAGCCAAAGCAAACCCCACAGGAAGTGACAGATCTTGTCCAGTGACCTCTTAAAGCCTAAACCAGTTACAACCATTATGTAGGCAGCCATGATGGGCATTCTTAGGAAAGTTTCTCTTTTTGCAACTATACCTCCATAGTTTCTATAGACCCCCTTTCTTTTTACTGTTTTTGAACCTGTTCTGATTTTTGTGAAGGGAAGTAAAGCCTTCACCTTCACTTCCCTTGCCTTTTGCTCATTGCTATGGGGAAACTGAAAAGTCCTTCAGACCATCAGCACTGGGAGACTGTTTGCCTTTTGTATATTTTTTTTCTTTCAAATTAGTGTTTAACATTTCTAGAACAATCCAACCAAGCAGCATCAATAACGGCGACGGACGGAATAAGAACATTGTTATGAAGGTCATAACACCTGTTAGCAAATCCGAAATGGTCTGCGGCTTTCGAACACACTCAAACATTAAACCTTTGCCCCTCCCTCATCCCTCTTCCCCCCCCCCCCCACACCCCATCAAACCGTGTCTATTTCCCGATTTAACTCCCTTAGTAAGTCAAACAGTGACGGTGTCTGCATGCGTTGAGGTCCCTTAATGTTCAGGGCCCTTTCGGGCGGTCCCTGTTAGGCAGACTTCACAGAAATGTGCTAATTCCCTTCTACACTAGAGACCCCCAGCTCTTTTTGCTGGACTTTAGGACATTTAATTTCGAACCTGGAGAGAGTGAGACCTTTTTACCATTCATGTATTTTTCTGTGATTTGGACTGTATTTCTTTTGACTGTGGAGTCTGACCAACTCCATAGGCATCATCCTTTCACTGTGCCACAAATCGCCTTCATTGCAGCGGCACAGGGAAGTCTTAGATTTCAGAAAGGTTTAAATACCTTCTCTTAGTGAAACTACTGTTTCCAAGAGCAATGAAGTGAAATTGACTTTACTTGCATTTTGTAACTTTCTAGACTCAGCACACACTATCTTACAACATGGTGCTGGAGGGGTTACTTAGTATCCCCTTTGTCTAGTTTCTCAAGTAACATTTTTGTTACCCTTTCCACTATTAATGGCTGGTGGCATGGTTTCCTTTTTCCTACCATTGTGTTTCTACCGCGGGCTGCAATTGCAGCTGCAGTAAAGCACCCATGGGTGCCATTTTGTCAAAATTGCCCCAGTCTTCTTTTTTTTCCATTTCTTGTTGGAAAGATCCTTCTTGAGATTTACTCTGTGCACCAAACCAGTTTTGGTCCCTTTGTTCGTTTTGTCTTTGGCAGGATTCACGAGTGAAGCCTGCCTCTGGTTCCAGTGTTTCTAGCAGGGCAGGAAGTGAGGGAGTTGCCCGAAACTCCCTGTGCTTAGTCTCCTTGGTTACAGGAATGCACCCAAGTGTGATTGGCTGCAGGGCTGTTCTTGGAGGACAGCCACACTCCTGTGTCATTGACAGTCCGAAAATGAATGGGAGAAACCTGCATAAGAGGTGAGGCTCTTTGCTTGGAAGGCCGTGTCGTCCACTGGATGAAGGAATCCGAAGAAGAACTTGGAAGAGATGCCTGCTGCAATTCCTGGACCGTTGGTTTGCCCGGTGAAAACCTGCTGCTGTGTTGAAGCTTAGAATTTGCTTTGACTAGAGAAGACTTGCAAAGGACAACTTCTCCCCTTGGGTTGGTGGGACCAATCGACCCCCAAGACGAGCTCATCTGGAAATCCTCTCAGAGCTGGCTGTTCTTCCACTGCTGCTGCAATAACCGAGTGCCAGGGAGAGGACCACCAGAACCGAGTGTCTTTAAGTCTTACCCGAGCTCCAGGAAGATACTCCGGACTCCAAGGAAGCAGGACTGACCAAGCTTGAAACGCCTCAACAGAGTGCTGGACCCCAGATGAGAGGAAAGTCCATAGTGGTATCCGAGAACCTTGTTGGTGTTAATTGCGATAGCCGCCAGGAGCTGAAACCGCAAAGTGCCGCTGATCTGTAGTTTGCCCATTGCTGCCGCCGACCTTCAATTCATAGCGCAGGAGTCCCCAGACGTCTTAACTCTTGGCCCCCTTGACTGAGGCACAGGAACACCATGATCTGCAGACCTGCACAGAAACAGAAGCCAGCTGGAACCAATTGCTTCTAACCAAAGGTACTGTAAAACTAAAGGGACTTACCTCTTGTTGTGTAGCCTTGCGTGTTCTCATTTGACACTTGTTTTGGTTGCTTTTGCAGAGTTGCTTGCCGCTTTGTCCCTCACAATCCTCCCAGCTGGTGGCCTTACAGTGATTCTATCTTTTATACAAAGACTTCTGAAACATTGTGCAAGGCTTTTACTTACCTGCAAAAAGTGCTTCAGCTCAGCTAGACTTTTTCTCAATTAACATTGGCTGGCCTGGCTCCCTTAAAGACTCTTCTTACCTCTGACTTTGTGCTTTACCTTTCCTCCAGGAAATGGTTAATTTACTTTGCATTGGGGGGTTCAAAAGTACTTGCCTCCTTCAGAATATTTGTTTAACCTTTGTTTTTTTTCCTAAACCCTTTTCTTCGACCCAAACTCAGTATTGCTCTAAATGTACCAGTGATAGATTAATGTCCACAGTGTCCTAGCTATTTGTCACCTCAGGGTGTAAGAAGAATCTGTGTGCCATCCCAAATGGGCACTTGCTGATTTAGAGAAATTAAGTGTGTATTTTGAAGTGTATTTTTGTGTTACTGTGAGGCAGAGCCTCACGGGTTACCTTCAAACGCGGGAAGAAAGCTTCAAGAAACCACGGACCTGGCCGACCCTACTACAGACACAGTTCTTTCAGACAAAAGAGAGCGTGGCAACCGGGACGGAAGAGCCGGCTGTGGCAGGGTATGATGGCATCAGGGAATTAAAGGATACGGCAGCAGACTAGTTGTGGATGAATGGCTGAGTGATGTCCGTAAATTATGTTAATGAAGCAGAAGAGGGAGGAGCATTACCTTAGAACTTGGGGTTCTTTCAATGAATTATCCAGTTGATATTCACCGATTACATGCTTCATTTATTGGCTGGATGGATGGGGGTTATTATTTTCGTACTTGATGTTGTGTTTGTTGGTGTTGTATTATCTTTTGTTTTTGGGATGTTTGACTTTCAACTGTAGATAGGGATATTTGGTAGTGTGTTCAGGTTTTGGATTCAAGTTTGGTTGGGTTTAGTTGTTATTATAGGTATTATACAATTTGAATGCATATCTCTGGTGTAATGGATATGTACATGTTGCTTTTCTCTTGTATGTTTTACTTTCAAAATGATAGTGAATTAAAAAAAATTTAAAAAAGAAACCGCTGCCTCAATGAACCCTCTGGAGCACAATGGCATTTTTCCAGGATTGATGAATGTCGGTCCTCAAGAAGAACGTGCGTTATCAAGAACTACACATCCCATAATGCATCAGACCAATTGCTGCAACGACCCTGACCATTAAAGTGAAACGGAAATTACATTTACTGTATCAGGAGAGGATCACCTCCAGAACAAGGACACAGGAGTGACTGGGTGTGCAAAAGAGTATACGGAGCGGGCGGGTAACAGAAGAAACGACAAACGGGGAAAGGAAGGGGTTTCCACAGAGGGGTGGGGAGGAATTGAAAACAACCACGTTCGAGTGGGGAGGCAGAAAAGAATCCAGTTAAAACAAGATGTGTGGACTCAAGCTCTCGCTAGATGTTTGCATCTAGGGACAGAGAGAGCCGCAGGGAGTGGACTGAGGACGTCTCAGGATTCCATTGGGCATATTAAGGCTGCAAGTGCCCGGTATCGACGAAGTCCGTACGAGCGACCGAAAGCCAAGAAAAGCTGAGAACCACACGAGGAGCCTAAATTCCTTGTTTGAACATTTAGTTTTTGTTGTTAGCTAACAGCAGAGCCAGCACCCGCAGAGGGACGAGTGTGCTGGGAACTTGGTCACGATTACCTGCGGACCCTAACAAACAACACCGTAAATTACAGAACTGAAGTTACTTTATTCAAAAGATATAACCTTGGAGCTGACCTCAAGGACTGCCATTTGTTTCATTGCTAAGAGGAAGAGAAGAAAGCATCAGCATACGTGATTTTAATAGAATTATTTTGTCTTATGTCCACCCTTATAATTTGTGCCTGAGTAAAGGACCTTTAAAGCAGATTACCGACTCCTGCCTGTTGATTAACAGTTACTCATATATTGCTCTCTTCTGAAGAAGTCTTATTCAACTGACTGTTAAATTAATAATTGTTCAATCAAGAAGCCTTGAGTGTAAGAGTTTATTTGATTACTTGTCGCTGTGAATCTCTGTGTAAACACCCCACTGCTCACATTGACCCCTCTTGAGATCAACCTGGCTGCTCAGCCACACTACCAGCCTGTGTAGTAAAGATGTATACCAAAGGTTGGGTTACCAATTGCCAGGAGGACAAGGTTGGTGTAGTCTCCCAAAGGGTACTGCATACAACCTTGCCTCAGTCCCTTTGTCGTGTTCGATCCTATGCATTCAACTTTCAACATGCTATTTTCCCCATCGTGCTCCTGGTATTCTCAGTACAAATCCCTGCTGCCACTTATTCTGGACCTTTCAACATTGCACACAGCATCTTACAATGCAGTGCAATGGGGATACTTTTGTATCACCCCAGCTTTTTACTCTTGGGATTTGTGGTTACTTTTATATGTGCTTAAAGACAAGCAGGTGGCAGCAGATATATTTTGCCGTGTTTGCATTATTTTTAGTGCGCACATTTGCTACGAAGCATGGCTAGTGCCCTAAAATGTAAGTGCAACGAGATTGTTGCTTGTTATTTGGCCAAATGGTTGTTTGGCCTTCTTCCTTCCTTGCCAGGTCAGGAAATCCCATACAGAGTCATGCACTTGCCAAGGAAAGCTGCCTGCTTTCACAAGCTAGTGATGTCTTTGTGGCCCATGAGGGTGGTCAGACTCTCTGATCCCACTTCACACGCTGTGGTGCCAGACAGTCTGGATATGTAGCAAGAGAGAAACCAGTAGTTGTCAATGATTGGACAACTACTGGCTGTTTGAATGGTGGAGATCCTTACTATTGGTGGGCTTGTACTTGCTTCAGCACCGATTTTGTATAAGAGGACCTGTGCAGCCATTTCTTCAGATCAGTGTTGGAGCCAAGAATCCCCGTAGAAGAACAGCTGACTGAAGATCCTAAAACAACTCCAGAAGAGGTCTGGCATCCCTTCCTGTACATGGCCCGGTGAAGCCTTGTTGGACTACCTGTTTTCGGAAGACTGTTAGATAAGATGTTCATAAATGTGAATAATCTTCCTGACCTCTCAACCCACAAACGTTTTGCTTGGATATGGTAATTATTTGTCCTTGTCCCTAGGTGAAGGGGAGCCTTCCCCCTCCTCCCCCTCACCTAGTCTTTTACTCTTTTTATGGGCAACCTTTTTATGTCTCTCCATAGTGTGGGATTGGAGTTATAGTTTCCTATAACTTTGAACTGACTGTGAAGTGCTATGGCAGCACACCGCATTTTAAATGCAGTGGCTTCCTTTTAATTTCTCTTTAAAGTACTTGGGTGAACTACTGTTGCCAAGGGATAAAGTTGGATTTGGGGTAAAGTTGATTTTCATCCCTGTTTAAAGTCCTACTGGTAGTAAGACTATAGTAAGCTATCCCATTGGTGTGTAGATCTCCAGCTTTTAATATCAGTCTGTACTAACTCAGGAACTTGGTCGGGTGGCAGAGCAGTCAGGCTTTTCTTAAGAGGGAGATGTGAGCTGCAGGAAAGTACACTGAACCGTAGCTAGACATGCACACCAAAGAAACTTACACTTCTAATTGAATTATTTGCCTGGTACTTTTTTTTATTTTGTGGGTGACGGCGCTCGGTGCGCCTTACAATAATCTTGGGCTTCCCTGCCCAGTGTGTTCCTTCCTCCCCCTCTCCCGATTGGTTGATTTGCTGCTCATAACACACCATCCCAGGGCAGACCTATGCCCCTGCAGCTAAGGGCCTCAAGGCAAAGAGTGGCCCCCACAGTAGCGGCTCCAGGCAGTGTCTGCATGGGAGGCCAGGGGCCAGCCACTAACTTACACCAAGCCCTAACATCCACATTCCCCTCTCCTTCAGTGGCACATATCTACGCAACAAGCACACCCTCCACATACTACCCACTGTGCTCAAGAGAAACCTGCAGGGGCCCGCCTAAGTCCCCGGGCGCAGTAACAGTGCCCACAACTACAGCCAACAAGAAGTGGCTGCAAAGGCACACCTCTCCCCAAACCAGCAGTTGCAGCCAGCTGCAGTACCCTGACAAGACACACGGCGAACAGGCTGCCGTCAACCAGTATCAACGGATAAGGTAGGAACAATTTACAATTTTACAACATATACAGATACTGTCTTATAAAACTAAGGCCTCTCCCACTATACAGGACTCTCAATTCTAGGTGTGTTCGCATATCTGGCTATTATACTGTGAAACCTAGGCCTCTCTCCCACTATACAGGAAACTCATTTCGAATGGCTTGTGTCCTCCCACGTATTCCTCATCTATGATATATACGTCTCTTCAGCTTCGCTGTTTCAGAATTATTTTTCAGCAGAGGAGGCTGTGCGCAAGGCCGCAGTGTCTGTCCCTCGACGGCCTCCGTAGGGTGTCGACGTCCCCAACAGTATAAGTAGCTTGTGCTGCGCCCATTAGCTTCAGTCACGTTTTTCCGATAGCTTCGCTATCGAGTTAACAGTGTGCTTTGTGTTTTCCTCAGGAAAATGACACATTTCACTCCGAAGATGCGGGTTAAAAAATGTGTCGACTGCGGATCTAAGATGTCGATAACAGACCCCCACTGCGTCGGCCTGTGGTGTTTAGGTTCGGACCATCGAACCGTCGACTGTGGCTCCTGCCTATCGATGACGGAGAAGGCTCTTGGTGAACGTAAGAGTAAATTGGCGGTGGGGCGGGAAGCATCGAAGTCCTCTTCGAAGGCTATCTCAAAAAAACATAAGAGGTCCGGTGAGTCGAAAGACTCAGACCGACAAACATTCAAAAATATTGCGTTCTAGGAGAAGAACTAGACAATCGTCGTCTTCATCTAAGAAGACGAGGAAGAGACGTAGATCTTATTCGGATACATTTACCGCAATGGTGCGATGTCCGACTAAGTCAGATTCCCCTAGAAAATGGGAAGAGTTTAGAGCGAACTTGAACAAGTTCCTCAGGAAGGACAAATTGAAGATGGTTACCCTTTCTCAGATCCTTCAGTCTCTCCAACTCAAGACTGGTTGGTATCATTGGGCCTTCAGGATGCTTACTTTCATGTGCCAATCTATCTCAAGCACAGAAAGTACCTGAGGTTTGCGGTTGGCGGTTCTCACTATCAGTTTCAAGTTCTGCCATTCGGGCTGACCTCTGCTCCGAGGGTTTTCACCAAGCTGATGGCGGTTGTGGTAGCAAATCTCAGGAGAGGGGAGATTCACGTCTACCCCTACCTGGACAATTGGTTGGTAAGAGCTTGTTCCCCCGAACAAGCTCAGGAACATCTTGCAATCACCTGCCACTCCCTACACAAGCTGTGCTTCTCCCTCAATTACAAGAAGTCCCATATAATACCATTCCAGAGACTCCAATTTATCAGAGCCGTCCTGGATACTTCCTCAGGCAAAGCCTCGCCTCCCGAGGTGAGAGCTCTCCACATTCTGCAGATGGTAACAAAATTCCAGAATGCAGAGCATCTACCAGCCTATGATTTTCTGAGGTTGCTTGGCATCATGGCATTCTGCATTTTTCTGGTGCCAGAGGCTCGACTGAGGATGAGATCTCTTCAATGGGCCCTCAGAACTCAGTGGTCCCAATTCCTGGGGAGTATGTCGGATCTTCTGCAAGTCCCGAGCATAGTTGCTCAGGATCTACTATGGTGGGCTTGCAATATCCTCAAGGGAGAATCTTTTTGGCAACCATGGCAGTAGAGAACAGTAGTGACAGAGCCCACACCAACGATCTGACAAGCAGCAGTCGTTGGTCTCCATCAGAGTCCAAACTACACATCAACCTTTTGAAGCGGAGGGCAATCAAACTAGCGCTGAAGGCCTTTCTGCCCTCTGTTTGGGGAAGGAATGTCCTGATAATGACGGACAACACAGTGGCTATCTACTACCTCAACAATAGAGGAGGCGTAGGGTCACTACCACTGTGCAGAGAGGCAATGCAGATCTGGTTCTGGGCAATACGAGAAGGAATCTCTCTGTCGGCAGTTCACCTAGCCAGAGAGCAGAACACGGTGGCAGATGCTCTGAGCAGGCAGAGCACAGTCCCCCCACGAGTGGGAACTAGCTCAGGAAGTCCTTTTAGAGATCTTTGCCCTTTGTGGAACCCCTCAAGTGGATTTGTTTGCCACCAGTGTGAACCGGAAGTGCGTTCAGTATTGCTGAAGGGGATTTCCCCCGAAAGGAGCTCTAGGGGACTCTTGTGGTATACTGGGAGTTCCTCCGATCCCTGTGATTCCTCAGGATTGGGCCAGGAGGACATGGTACCTGGACCTTCTGGACATGTCAATCTGCCCTCGGATGCATCTTCCACAAAGAGAGGATCTGCGCTCGCAAAAGGAAGGTCAGGTTCTCCATCCAGAGGTCAAGACACTCAACCGTCGAGCATGGTTTCTGAGAGGTTGAGATATAAGGAATGAGACCTCCCAGACAACGTAATGGGGATTTTGCTTTCGGCCAGAAGGCCAGCAACTAAATCTGTGTACCGGTGTTGTTGGAATAAATTCAGTAACTGGTGCAAGGACAAGAATGTGGACCCTTTTCAATGTGGCACTCCTATGGTGGTGTTTTTTTGTTACATTTAGCCAATCTGGGGCTCCAGATGGGAACAATAAAAGGATACTTGGCAGCGCTTTCTATTTTTAAGTGCTCCTCGGAAGATGTTTCCTATTTCAAGTTTGTTTGATTATACCATTTTGAAGGGGCTCACCAATGTGTACCCTCCAGTACCTTTCTAGATCCCGACTTGGGACTTGAATCTGGTGTTAAAATTCTTAACTTGTGCACCCTTTGAGCCTTTACACTCCTGTCCTTTAAGGCTTTTAACACTTAAGATGGTCCTTCTTGTGGCTTTAACATCAGCCCACATGGTTGGAGAGTTACAGGCTCTCTCATACAAACCTCTGTACACTACTTTTCACAAGGACAAAGTTGTTCTTGGAGAGAGACCTTCGTTCTTGCCAAAAGTGGTTTCTAACTTTCATTTGTCACAGAAAATAACACTTCCAACGTTTTGCCCTCCTCATTTGGGCAAGGAAGAGGAGAGGTTACATAGACTAGACCCAAAAAGGGCTCTGAGTTTTTATATATCTAGAATGGCAAAATTATGCCAAGATGACCAACTTTTTGTAGGTTATACTGGACACAAATTGGGATTAGCGTTGACAAAACAAACTATATCCCGCTGGATTACTTTGGCTATAATGGAGTGTTATAGACTAGCTGGGAAGGACCCACTGGATGGACTTCGTGCCCTTTCGACTAGGGGTATGGCTACTTCTGCGGCTCTGATGAGGGGAGTCCCTATAATTGACATTTGTTCAGCCGCGACATGGTCGTCAATGCATACTTTTGTTAGGCATTACTGTCTAGATGCCTCTTCTTCCCATGAAGGATTATTTGCAAAAGCTGTACTTCATTCCATCCATCATGATTAGTACTCCCACTTCCTAAATGTTCACTGCTATGGGAGCCTATCATAGATGAGGAATACGTGGGAGGACACAATCCATTCGAAGAACAAGTTACTTACCAACTCTAACGTTCTTTCGACTGGATGCCCCCCCCACCTATTCCTCATCACCCCTCCCATCCTACCCCACTGTACAATTTACGTAACTTACATCTTGCGTTTCATGAAGAGCTTACAGTCTGGGGCACACCTGGATGTTCCTAGAGTTATACTACGAAAAAACAGAACTAAAGTTAACGGGCACAGCACAAGCTGCTTCTACTGCTGGTGACGTCGACACCCTACGGAGATCTTTGAGGGACATCAACGCTGCGGCCTCGTGTACAGTGCCCTCTGCTGGAAAAAAATCCGAAACAGTGAAGCTGAAGAGAGACTTGTATCAGAGATGAGGAATACGTCGGAGGAACATCCATTTGAAAGAAAGTTACAGTTGGTAACTTGTTCTTCTAGGTGTGTTCCCCATATCTGACTATTATACTGTGAAACCTACTGTACTGTGAAACCTAGGCCTTTTCCTGCTGTCTAGGCTCCCCCCCCCCCCATCTAGGCGTTTAATTACTACATGCCAGTCTCTGAAACCTAGGCCTCCCTCCCACTATACAGGATTCTCATTTTCTAGGTGTGTTCCCCATATCTGGCTATTATACTGGGAAACCTACTGTACTGTGAAACCTAGTACTCTCCCGCTGTCTAGGTGTTAATTACTACCTACCAGTCCATGAAGCCTGGGCCTTCTCCTGTTGTCTGAGTATCTCAGGTCTGGGTGTTTGACTGCTGCCTGCCATTCTCTGGGGCCTAGGCATTCTCCCGCTGTCTAGGTGTTTCGTTGCTACCTGCCATCCAGTGAAGCCTGGGCCCCTCTGCTGTCGTCTAGGTGTCAGGAATCGAGGTTTTGATTATTGCTAGGCATCTGCTGAAACCTAGATCCCTTTGATTTCCTACATCCAAGAATACTTTCTCATTGTAAACAACTTGTGAAACCTAGGATCCCCACTCCTTGTCTTCTCAAACCTCAGGGTATAATTGAGTCCTAGGGATAACCCCCCCTCCCCCCCCCTGGCCCCGCCCAACACCCTAGAACACACAGCAGCCGCCAAAAGCCAGTAATTACAACCATAATCACCACCCTGGTTAACCTGCACCCACAACCAGCCGCACCTCTCATCCAACGTTCAGTATGCCCTAGGATAGCCTTTGCGCTGTAAGAGGAACACCCCTACCCAACTGACTGATCAAATACACCCTTGGAGAGCATCCAGACATTGCAACATAAGAGGATAAAACCCAATACTAGTCTAGCACAAGGCACGACAGTTGGGCAACTGTCCCCTTAAACTCAACACCCAGACCAACTCCTACCACTGAGGACCCAAAATACCCCGACGCAGAATTGGATGCCGAAGAGGAGAGCTGGAACACGGAACAAATAATACGGATACTCAAGCTCAACGGCCTCCAGTAGAAGACGCCTTTAATACAGAACACATCCTGCAAATAATACAATCAACAGAACAAACATCGTAAAAAAACAATCTTTATACCTTCCACCGTACCTCGCAACAACCGCAGAACCTAGATACTCCAACGGCACCGAAATCTCCAGATGGGCAAAGAACACCCACCGAACAACAGAACAAAAGACTGGAGGACTCAATAAGAGAATGGGATGACACCAATCCCCTTACTCCCTATGTCACAAAAACAGAAGGGCACAATCGATACCCACATCAAACGACAGGAGATGATGAAGCAGTAGAAGTCAGCAACCCAATTATCAATCGAACAGAGCGATTCAATAACGAAGCAGACTCCACAGAACCACAGCCAACCGGAGTCAACATAGAAGCACCCCAACTGAACGCCCACAAATCAAAACGTGGAACAAATCAAACCACGCCAAAAAGATCCACTGCAATCTAATTAATGTAAGGTCAATGTCCAAACATGCCACCGAAATCTACGACCTCCTAAGTGACTAAGGCATCGACATCCTATTCGTAACTGAAACATGGCTAGATGATTACAAGATCACTCTCAGCAACTGCCTGCCTGATAGCTTCAAGTGCGTCCAAGCAAACAGGAAAACCAAAAGAAGTGGTGTACTGGCATCATCCACAAGGAACACCTGGAAATTAATGTGGAAGACCCATTAAACATTTAAATGCGAATCTACAATCCTCCACTGTTAGGCAAGATTTGGGTGCACTACAGTCTGTACTACACAGGTTGGTAGTGTGGCTGAGCAGCCAGGTTCATCTCAAGAGGGGTCATTGTGAGCAGTAGGGTGGTTACACAGAGATTCACAGTGACAAGCATCCAAATAAACCCTTACACACAAGGATTCTTGATTAAACAAATTATTCATTTAACAGTCAGCTTGAATAAGCCGCCTTCAGAAGGGGCAATATAATAGTAACACACAAATACAATCCAAAAATACACACTTAGTTTCTCTAAATCAGCAAGTACCCATTTGGGATGGCACACAAACACTTCCTACACCCTCAGGTGACTTAAATAGCTAGGACACTGTGGACATTAATCTATCACTGGTACATTTAGATCAATACTGAGATGTGTGTCAAAGTAAAGAGGCTTTAGAATAAGACAAGAGATCACACAAATATTCTTAAGCAGTTAAGTACTTTTGAACCCCCCAGTGCAAAGTAAGTTAACCCTTTCCTGGAAGGAAGGTACAAACACAATATGAGGAGAGAAGTCATTCAGGGAGCCAGGCCAGCCAATGTCAATTGGGCAAAAGTCTAGGTGAGCTGAAGCACTTCTTGCAGGTAAATAAAAGTCTTGCCCAATGTTTTAGAAGTCTCTGTAGAAAAAGTTGAATCAAAGTAGGGCCACAAGCTGGGAGGCTTGTGAGGTGTAGAAGATGCAAGCAACTCTACAGGGGCAACCAAGACAGGTCTTAACTGACAACAAGTAAGGCTACAAGCAGGGGCGCCGAGTACCCGGGCACCCGCCGGCAGAATGAAGTCAGGGCTGAGCCCATCCCCCCCCCCCCCCCCCCCGTGCCCCGGAGAGAAGAGAGACGCAGTATGGATGGCCCTTTCTTGGAAAGAGGGGTGCACAGATGTAGAAGTACACCCAACCCAACACGATTTTCAGAATTGGAGGCACAGATGCAAAGCAAGGCTGTCCCTCAATTTCTATAAATCGTTTTGGGTTGGGTGTACTTCTACATCTGTGCACCCCTCTCGCATTGCATCTGCGGAGGGAGGTGGTAGGGAGAGGTTCAAATGAGACTGTTTGCATGTCTGAGTGTGTATGTGGTGAGGGTGAATGCGATGCTATGGGTAGGGAACGGACGCGTTGAGGGAGGTGACTCCCCTGAATTCTGAATTCTAAGGAAGGTAACAGCGTGGGAGAGGGTGTGAGTGTGGGGTGAGGTGGAATCACCTTCTTGGGGGGGGGGGTTGGGGGTTTAGCAGGGTGGGGGCAGGCAGTAGAATGTGATAATTCGGCCTTTTGAAGACAACACAAATAGGCCGAAATAAATCGGTCTTTTTTGTATTTGTTCTTCAAAATGCAGAATCATCGCATAGGACCCAGTATGGACCTTGCCATACTTTTGACCTTGTTCAGTGTAATGGCATTCAACGGGACAGTACTTGCAGGGCCTCCCCCGATACACTGAAGATCTGAAGTACATTTAATGATACAGAACCAGAACTATTGAGCAAGTCTTATCATCATCGGAATAACTCAACACTGTTGTGGTTATACAAGAGCTAATATATTTAAAGGGATGTAGCAGCACTATTCAATAACCCAAAGTGCTTAAGCATAGTTAATGTGAAAATACTACACTTGACACCATTGGGACAGTACTGCCACTTCTCACAGAGGCTTCTACACCTTTTATGGGGCAGCACTGATCCAGCCTACTGGACAGCTTCACTTTTAATAACACTTCTCATTAGGGCTGCTATACTTCAATAGGAAAAAACCAACACTACCCCGCATGGAATTGCATACTCTTGATGCCACCGAAGCAGAACTTCCACCCACCACAGCTGCTTTATTTTTAATGGCACAGTGCGTGTACTTCTCAGCCGCTCTGCTTTACATTTAAACGGACCGAATTGTCATTTCTCTGCAGGACTGCAACACTTTACCATTGTGTTCTGTATGTTGAGTGCTTCTTCATCCACCAATGTGGATTCATGGTGCTCACCCCGTGGCTAAATAGTAGATCTGGCTACATTCAGTTGGCAACAGGCATGTCCCGAGCTGCCTGCTGTCCATAAGCTGGGATGTAGGAAACCGTCATGGGGCAAGGGATAGAAGGCTTGAGCCTGTGAGATATCAGAATCAGCAGAGTCTGTTTCCCCTTTATCTCTCCTGAATGAAAGAATGAGCTCTCAGACATAAGTTAGCACCCCTGCACACACATTGAATGAATATGATATGGATCTCTAGATCGAGAAAACTGGAGTGAGAACAGGTGTACTATGCTCCAAGGAGTGAGGTTCCCACTCAATATATCACACTGTTTAAAGGTGTGAGACCCATCCTGAATGCTTGCTCAAAGAGCCTTGGCCATAGTTTCACACTGAAGAAGTGAGCATGACATCCAGGGGTCTCTTTCTCTTTCTCTATAGAGGGGTGGCGTGGGGGCAGTGTTGGCCTACTGGATTGCAACCGGAAGGCTTAAACCTTCTTATTTTACTTTAGTATATGCAGTACATGCTAGCCAATGTTTCCACTGTTATGCACCCACCCCACCCAGCCCCTCGCACTTGAGTTGATTGGTCCCACCAACTCAAAGGAAGAAGTCGTCCTTGAAGGGCTTCTCTGTTGAGATGAACTTGCAAACCAACCACCGGGCAAACCAACAGTCCAGGAGTGGCAGCACCAGTCCTCTTCCAGCTCGTCTTCGGTTTTTTGGTTCCAGTGGTCAACTCCGCCTTCCAAGCCAAGAGACTCCTTTTATTCCGTTTTCTCCCATTCATTTCAGCCTAGGTGCCACTCACCCAGCAGGGTGACTGTCCTTGCCGGACAGTCAGCCAGCCAATCACGCCAGAGTGCATTTGTGTCTCCTAGGAGACTAAGTACAGGGAGTTTTGGGCACCTCCCTCACTTTCCGCCCACCCCAGACACTCAGGCGGCAGAGGCGGTCTTCAGTCCTGAAGCCGCCAAAGGCGTAGAAACAAAGGGTCCAAACCTAGTTTGGCGCGCAGAGACAAACTCTTGATGGACCTTTCCAAAAAGAAATGGCGAAAAAAGACTGGGACCCGCTCAAACAAAGGAGGATCAGACGCCATCTTGAAAAACATGGCTCCCGCGATTTAACGCTACCGGTGTTTGCGGGTCAGGAAAAATCATGGTAGTTCGTTGTAAAACCACTGCCTTCAGCCATTTCAAGAGGAAAGGGTAGCATTTGACTGCTATATGAGTTTCTAGACATAGGGGATGCTAAGTAACCCTTTCAGCACTCCATTGTAAGATGGGGTGTGCTGGGTCTAGGAATTTAAAAAGACTGGTAAAGTCAATTTAACTTTACTTTCTCTGGGAAACAGTAGTTTATCCCAGAGAAGGTATTTAAACCTTGGGACAGCCTGAAAGGCTTCCCTGTGTCACTGCTGTGAGACACACATAAAAGATGATGCCCATGGAGTTGTCTGAAACGCCATAATCAAAAAACACAAGAGTAAAACACGCATCAAAATACATGAGAGTGTGGGGGGAAAAGGGTCACACACACTCCAGGTAAAAAAATCTATTCCTCAAAATCCAGCAAAGATGCTGGGGGTCTTTAAGGTGAAGGGAATTGGCACATTTATGAGAATTCTCCTCAACACTGCTGAGGGGAGAGAAGGCTTCACAGATACCAGAATGCGGCCTAGTCAAAAGATGGAGTCTGAGGTACACACAATGGAGTCCAAAGGTATCTTGCAGTAGCCCCGCTTCTGTAGGTGACAGGGACTCGTCCACTGGGACCAGGGAAGAGCAAGGAAGGCATCTCTCCACTATTGCAAGAGCAGATGGTCGCTTTTTTGTGGAATGTACAGGGTGGGGGCAAAGGGGGGGCAAACCGACCCCCTCCTTCCTTACAGGGTCTCTAAGGTAGAGAGGAATTGGCACATTTCTGAGAATTCTCCCCAACATCTGCCTATCGACAAACCCCAGAACAAACCTGAAATTCATACTGGTATACAGACCACCAACTTATTATGCAGCCTTTGTAGACACCTTCACGGAAGCAATCACCAACCTAGCTATCGAGCATTATCTCCCGATTATCCTCAGAGACTTCAACATCTTGTTCGATGAAGAAACCACAACCACACACATCTCTTGCCGGCCAACTAGCAACAATGAGACTACATTAACTAGTCAAAGGAGCAAGCCACATGGCAGGACATACACTAGACTCAATCTTCGCCAACTAAAAACTCATTACCACAGCAGCACCAATTCTGATCCTCTGGAGCGACCGTCTCATCATTCCCTTCGTAATCACACTGCCCACTCCAATAACCAAGCAACAGGGAAAGTTACCGATCATCAAAAGAAACTGGAGAACCATAAAAAACTCCAGCTCAACTGAACTACTGGAGATCACCAAACCACAAGCGACAACTGTGGACGAAGCTGACCTGGACATTAAAATAGATCTACTTCATAACTGGATCACGACACCAATTGACCAGAGCGCCAAAAAAAAAAACGCTTACTCCATCCCGCAAAAGAGCATCGGCACAATGGTTCACCCCATTACTCAGCGTCATGAAGAGACAAAACAAAAACTTTAACTAGAATGGAAGATCAATAAAGACTGCGAAAAGAAATTCAAATTTCAACAACCTACCCGCTCATACAAAACGAAAATACAAAAAGCAAAAAGGAAATACTACAACAGAATTCTCAAAGCACCAAACACCCAAAAAGAACTCATTAGAATCATAAAAAACGCACCTAGCTGCAACAACACTCCAATACCATCGAAAAAACTATTCAATGACCTTGCAGACCATTTCAAAAACAAAATCATGACCATGCGACCACAATATTGAAGACACCCACCCCTACGAGGAACACTGGGACAAACTCTGAAGCTTCCCCCAAATATCAGTGGAGATATTAGTCAAACTGGTAATTCAAAGCAACCAATCCGGTTCCCCCACAGATCCCTGCACCCCTGACATATATAACTCGATCCTCTCACAAGGAACACCCGTGGAATACTACAGGAACGTCCTCAACCATTCAATCTCAACAGGGAAAGTGCCACATTCCTTCCTATGGGCATACATCAAGCCGCTCCTCAAAGATACAGCAGGGAACTTGGAAGACCTCTCCAATTACAGACCCATCTCCAACATCCTGTACCCAGCTAAACTCTTTGAAACACACATTAATCCAGGTACAGGCAGGCTTTATACCAATGAGATGAACGGAAGTAGCACTTCTCTCAATCTCGGATGATCTAAAGGCAAACGCAGCCTCAGACAATAGTACCGCTTTGATACTTCTATATCCCTCCCCGGCATTCGACGCAGTTACCCACAACATCCTCATGAGACTGGAAGAATTTGGTATCACTGAAAACGCCTTACTATGGATCAAATCCTTCCTAACAAACAGAACAAACTATATGAATCAAATCTTTCAAATCCAACCCAAGAGAGTAGTCATGCGGAGTCCCACAAGGATCATCCTTCTCCCCATTACTATTAAACATCTACCCATCTCAACTAATCAAGATCATTGAAAGACACAGCCTCAACTGTTACATCTACACTGACGACACACAAATAGTCTATAAAATACAAGACTCAAAAGAAAAAAACGCAACATTAGAGAACTGCCTTCATGAAATATACAACCGGATGAACTCTAACTACCTCAAACTCAACCCAGGCAAAACAGAAATGATGATTGCAAAAAACTGAGTAGACCACCACTAGATCCCATGGCTAACAGAACTTGGTACAACCACAGTATCATCGAATGTAAAAAAAATTAAATAAAAAAAAATAACCTGGAAGTACTGATGGACAACAAACTTACTCTAGAGCCACAAGTAAACGCTCTAATCAAGAAATGCTTCTTTCGAATGGATTGTGTCCTCCCACATAGTCCTCATCTTAGATATATCCTTACCTTCAGCTTTGCTGCTTCAGAAAGAAATGTCTCTCTCTCTCCATCAGAGGGTGCTCCTCTAGAGGTCGCGCCGTCTGTCCCTCAGCGCCATCCGTCGAGCACCAATATCATCCGCTGTATAAATGCCTCGAGCGTGCCTGTTGGCTTCAGTTCCGTTTTTCTGTTAGCTTCGGACCATTACAAACGGTGCTTCAGTTTTTCGTGAAGAAATGTCATCTTCATCGAACCCTTCCATGCCGAAGACAGGATTTAAAACATTTCTAAAATGTGGAAAGAAAATGTCTTTAACTGATCCACATAAAAATTGCCTCTGGTGCCTCGGTTCCGACCACCGAATTGAAGACTGCGGTTCGTGCCAGTCGATAACCAATAAGGCCTTAAAAGAAGTCTACTTCGAAGGGGAGGAAAGACTCGGCTGAGTCTTCGGTGAAGCATCATAAAAAATATAGATCGAGGAGTAGGTCCGGGAAGTCGTCTTCCTCCAAAAAGACAAAGAAAAGATCTCCTTCTTCTTCCTTGACATCATCTGAGGAAGTGATAACATGCCCTTCGAAACATGACTCCCAGAGTAAATGTTAAAAATTTGAGAACGCAGCCCAGTCCCCCTTAAAAAAGTCTAAAGAAGACCATGCCCCTGCTCACGAGAAACGTGACAGGGGAGGATCCAAAACAAAGTCCGACAAAGAGTTGTCGAGGGTGTCCCCCAGGCACTCTTCCCGGTCACCTCATGAAAAAGACCTGCTGGTGCATAAACCGGAGGTAGAAGGAAACAAGATGGCATCAAGCTCTCATATATCATCGAAGTCGACATCGAAAACGCTCTCGAAGTCATCGAAGACAATCGAGTACAAGGCGTCAACAACTCCTTCTAAAAAAATTACGTCGAGTATACAGTCGGCATCTTAGAAGCCTTCTTCTACAGTGACTATGGTTTCCACAATTCCCACGGCGATTCCTTCGAGGGCATCGAAGGTGGCTGTGACAGCATCGACGCCATCGACGTTTTCGTCGACGCCCAAGCCTATACCAAGGGAAAAACCTGCATTACCTGAAAAGGTTTTTCATCCTGAAAGTAGACCTGATTTTTTCAGGACCATGTTATCAATTTATGAAGGAGAGTCATCAGCAGATGAAGAAATTACCTCTGCTGGGGTTAGATTTGGCACAAGACCTGTTCCTGAGGAGTTAGTTGATCCTCAATCTAAAATACAAGATTTACAGGAATGCTTGCAATCAGCAAGTGGTCTGGATACCTCTCCAGAGTGCGAATTTGATAAACCAGACCCAGCAGAACATGCTGATGTGGGCTACAGAAAATTCATGAATAGTCACTGAATTTATGGGATGGGGTAGAAATTCACCAGTCTATCAAGATGATGATATGACTGATATCCTTTCAGGAGCACCTCAGCAAGACCCCATACTTCCATTTCATATTGCCTTACAAAGGAGAGTTAATTCTGCATGGGAACACCCTGAAGCCATTCCAGCAGTTAATAAAAAAATGTGTGTCCAAATAGAAACACTGTCATTCTGACCCAGATTACTTAAGCAAACACCCATTTCCAGAGAGTCTGGTAGTCCAAGCAGCTACTTCCACTAGAAATGCTGCCTACCCCACAATCCCTCTGGATAGGGCCTGTAAAAAGTTTGATGCATGGTCCAGGAAGATTTTTACGTCGGGGAGTATGGCATTAAAATCCACTAATGTAACTTGCACCCTGGTAAGGTTTACATATACCCCGTGGGACTGCATGTCAGCGGCAGCTGAACACATCTCAGAAGGTGAGGAACGTGATGGCTTTCTAGCCATAATAAGGGATGGAAAGTAGGCTTCGGGAGAATGCCTTCAATCAGGTTTGGACACAGCTGACAGGATCAGTAGGTCCATGGCGTCTAGCACGGTGCTACGTAGGTTTGCGTGGCTAAGAAAGTCGGGTTTTGCACTGTATGTGCAATCCAGTCTTCTTAATATGCCATTTGACGGCTCGAGGTTGTTTGGCAGCAGGGGGGTTGAAAGTTTGGAGAAGCTGCAGACTTCCAAAGCGGCGGCAAAATCACTAAGTGCCGCCATAAGACAACCTCAACAATGCCCCTAAACAGGCTCATCGTCCTGGAGGGGTCGTCCTTTTCGTTTTTATTCCTCAATTGGAAGAGGACAGGCCAGTCAGAGAGGCCAAAGAAGATTTACTCAGGGACGAGGAAGAGGTGCTAGACCTGCCCCAGCAGCGGCATCTGTACCTTAAGCCGCTGCTTCAGCGGCCGCAAAACCACTCTGAGGTTTTGACCCACAAGACCCCAGTGGGAGGCAAGATCTCGCAGCATCTAGAAGAATGGCGGGGCATTACTTCAGATGCTTGGGAACTGGAAACAGTATCCCAAGGTTACTGCCTTCCTTTTCAAAGGAAACCTCAGAATCACCCACCGAGATACAACTCTGTCAAACATCCGGATCTGCTCCTTTTGCAGGAAGTCTTAACCCTGCTACAGAAAGGTACAGTAGAACATGTACCTGTAGTGGAGAGGAACAAGGGTTGGTATTCCCCAGATTTCCTCATTCCAAAGAAAGACTGAGGACTGAGACCCATCTTGGACTTGAGAAACGTGAACAAGTTCCTAAAGAAGGACAAGATGGTCACACTTTCTCAGATCCTTCATCCTGGAGTTGGAGAGCCATCAAGCTCTCCAACTCCAGGATTGGTTGGCATCATTGGACCTTCAGGATGCTTACTTTCATGTGCCAATCCATCTCAAGCACAGAAAGTACCTGAGGTTTGCGAATGGCAATTCTCACTATCCGTTTCGAGTGCTGCCATTTGGGTTAACCTCCGCCCCACGAGTTTTCACCAAGTTGATGGTAGTAGTGGCAGCGAGTCTCAGGAGAGGGAGGATTCATGTCTACCCCTATCTGGACGATTGGATGATCAGGTCACGTTCTCCAGAACAAGCCCAGGATCATCTGTCCAAGACTTTTCACTTCCTTCACAAACTAGGGTTTCCTCTGAATTTAAAAAAGTCAAACTTGATACCATCACAGAAACTCCAGTTTATTGGAGCAGCCCTGGATACTTGCTAGGGCAAAGCCTTGCCTCGCCTTCAGCTCCCGAAGAGAGAGCTCACCACATTCTGCAGATGGTAACAAAATTCCAGAATGCCCAGTATATTACGGCCTTCGATTTTCTCAGGTTACTTGGTCTGATGGCATCCTGCATTTTACTGGTGCCAGAAGCCAGATTGAGAATGTTATCCCTTCAATGGGCTCTCAGGACTCAATGGTCCCAACTCTCAGGGGAAATGTCAGATCTGCTGTAGGTTGCAGCCAAAGTAGCACAGGATCTACAGTGGTGGGATTGCAGATGTCATATCCTCAGAGGAGAATCTTTTTGGCAACCATGGCCAGAGATAACCGTAGTAACGGATGCCTCACTCACGGGGTGGGGAGCTCACACCAGCGGGTTGACAACCATCGGTTGCTGGTCTCCATCGGAGTCCAAACTACACATCAACCTTTTTAGAGCTGAGGGCAATCAGACTAGCGCTGAAGGCCTTCCTGCCTTATGTACGGGGAAAGAATGTCCTGATAATGACTGACAACACGGTGGCCATGTACTACCTCAACAAGAGAGGAGGAGTCGGGTCACTACCACTGTGCAGAGAGGCGATGCAGCTCTGGTTTTGGGCAATACAAGAGGGGATTTCTCTATTGGCAATTAATGTAGCTGGAGAGCAAAACACAGCAGCGGATGCCCTGAGCAGGCAGAGCACAGTCTCCCACGAGTGGGAACTAGCTCAGGAAGTCGTTCAAGAGATCTTCACCCTTTGGGGAACCCCTCAAGTGGATCTGTTTGTGACCGGTACCAACCGGAAGTGCGAACTGTATTGCTCAAGGGAATTTCCCCCAAGAGGATCTAGGGGACGCGTTTGTGGTGGATTGGGAGTTTCCACTTCTGTACGCATTCCCTCCAGTCCCTGTGATCCCTCAAGTAATAAGGAGGTTGAGAAAGTTCAGGAAAACCGTGATCCTAATTGCCCCAGATTGAGCCAGGAAAACGTGTCCATCTGCCCTCCAATAGGTCTTCCAAAAAGAGAGGATCTTCTCCATCCAGACGTCAACACACTCAACCTTCATGTTAGGCAGAAACCTGTGCAGTTCCCCTAGGGACCACTGCAAAAAGTTTAAGACTACAGGTGTTAGCAGTCAACCCAATTGGTAGCAGTCTATACCACCCAGATTTACCTGGTAGCTGTGGCTGAGCAGTCAGACTTCTCTCAAGAGTTAGGCAGTATATAGTGTGTACACATTAGGTACAAAAATACAGTAGCACAAGCAAACACTGACCAGAGCTTTGGTATAAAAAAAATAATTATTTATTTAAAAACACACTTGTAAAAATAGTTTCCTGGTTAAAAGGTACTACCCTTTTATTCGCGTTAGTGGTGAAGCGTGGCAATCCGGCCGCTGGGGTGCTTGGCACGGGCGATTCGACCACGAGACGATCCAGGAAGGCGAAAAGAGGGCGAACTGGTTAACCCCACCAGCTCAAAGGAGGAAGACTCTCCTGGAAGAAGATCTTCTCTGTCGTTGGGAAGTGGTGAGCCGGTTCAGCAGGGCTCCACCGGTGGTGTCGTCGTTGCAGGTCGGCTCAGCTTCTCCCTCTTTGGATTATTTAGGTCCTGTGGCAACTTCTCAAGTTCCAGTCCCCAAAGCCCTGCTTTTATGCAGAAAACCCCCATTCATCAGTCCTAGCTGTCACTCAAACATGCTACGTGGTGAGCCGGGGGGCTCACCACTGGGCCAATCACACAAGAGTGCGACTTGAGTTGCCAAGGCAACTCAGTCCAGGGTGCCTATTCCCCCCCTCCCACACATCCTGTAGACCTAGACAGAGTGGCACCACTTTTGGAGGCTTCTGTGCAGAAGCCCGCCAAAAGTGGAACAAAGGGCTCGACTTGGGTTGGAGTTAGAGTTGCGAACACAAATGCCATTTTAAAACCGAGTCCTGGCAAAAAGGCCCAACCGGAAAATAAATATTAAATAAATAACCCGGCGGTATCTTTAACATTGCACCAAAAAAGTGATGTGTTTAAAATGAATGGGAAAATCCCATAGGAAATATTCTGGTGGAATATTTCTCGTGGTAACCACTGCCACCAGCCAGAAACTCGACAAGGGGGGGGACTGGACAGTGCCCCCTTGAAAAACAGACTCAGGGGCAATCAAATTACCCCTATCACTACTTCCACAATATGATGGTTTGTACTGGTTCTGTTCACAATTTAGGACTAGTAAAGCCAATGGTGACTTTACATGCCCTGGGAGACAGTAGTCAGTCCCAGGGTATGGAGTCTATGTTTGGGGGTCACTATGACACCCCTGTGTTACTGCACTGAGGGTGCTGTGTAATACACATACCAAAAGCACATGAAGCCCTATGGAGTAAAAGACCCCATAGCCCATAAAACACATTACATAGTCAATGGACATTCTGAAATCATGCCCAAGAGTGGGAGAAAGAGTCTCACTCTTAGCAGGAGAATAAAATAAACCCCAAAAATCCAGCAAAGCTGCTGGGGGACTCACTAGGTTTGGGAAATTAGCCTTTACAGAGAATTCTCCCTAACACTTCACGCATGGCTTCTGAGAGGTTGAGATATAAGGATTGGGACCTTTTGGATGACGTGATGGAGATTTTGCTTTCGGCCAGAAGACCAGCAACCAAATCTCTATCAGTGTCGTTGGAGCAAGTTCAGTAACGGGTGCAGGGAAAAGAATGTGGACCCATTTCAATTAATATTCCCACAATTTTATCTTTTCTATTGCATTTAGCTAATCTGGGGCTCCAGGTTGGTACGATAAAGGGATACTTAGCAGCGCTGTCCATTTTCACGCGCTCCTCGGAGGAAGAATCTTACTTTTAATAATTCAATTTTTAAAAGGTCTAAATAATGTGTTTCCACCAATACCTTTTCAAGTTCCTGTGTGGGATTTGAAGTTGGTTCTGAAATTCCTCACATGCAATCCATTTGAGCCTTTACACTCTTGTCCGCTAAGGCTCCTTACTTTAAAAACAATACTTCTTGTAGCATTGACATCAGCCCGCAGGGCAAGTGAGTTACAGGCGCTTTCTAGCGGTCCTCCTCACTCCATCTTTTATAAAGACAAAGTAGTACTTAGAGTTAAACCATCATTTTTGCCAAAAATTGTTTCAGATTTTCACCTGTCACAAAAAATAACATTGCCTATTTTTTACCCTCCTCCTCACGCAAGTAAGGAAGAGGAACGGCTACTTAGACTAGATCCCAGAAGAGCTCTTAGCTTCTATATTTCAAGATTGGCAAAAATACGTCAGTGTGATCAACTTTTTGTGGGGTACACTGGCCTCAAATTGTGATTTGCTGTAACGAAACAAACATTATCTAGATGGATAATTTTGGCTATAACAGAATGCTTTAGATTGGCTGGGAAAGAAACACCAGATGGGCTGAAAGCTCATTCAACCAAGGGCATGGCAACTTCAGTAGCACTAAAAGGGGTGTCCCTGTACAAGATATTTGTGCAGCAGCCACATGGTCATCCATGCATACTTTTATAAAACATTATGCTCCAGATTCGACTTCTTCTCAGGGAGGTCTGTTTGCTAAATCTGTACTTCATTCTGTACATGACTAGAAAAAATTCTGTACTCCCACCTTCAAAACAAAACTGCTTTGGGAGTCTATCTAAGATGAGGAATACGTGGGAGGACACAATCCATTCGAAGAATAAGTTACTTACCAACTGTAACGTTCTTTCGAATGGATGTTCCTCCCACGTATTCCTCATCGACCCTCCCATCCAACCCCACAGTACAGTTTACGTGATTTACACTCTAAATTCTTTTAAGGCTTGGGTCAAAAGAGGCACGCCCTTAACTACAATCCATGGGCTACAATATACGAAAAAACAGAACTCAAGGGGGGCGTGACCAGCCGAGGACGCCATCGGATGCCTCTTCGGTGAGCTCTGTGACTCCTGTCCCTTCCTGAGGCACCTAAACCCCCTAAAAAGTTTAACCTGACTTAAGAAATATTTCTGCGGGCATCGGAAGAACGTGGGATCAGATGGTGTGATTTGGGCGAACATCGGAGCCCATACGATGGAGCAATTCGAAGTTAAGAACCCAATGCTCTCGTACAAAATGGCGGACAGGATCGGGAGATCTCCCCGTGGCACCTACGTACGCGGCTGCTGCCTGTAAACAAGGACTTGGGTGTCAGGTAATTCGGCCAACCGAGCTCCCAAAGGCTCCAGGGATACCCACCTTTGAATTGCCCTGATCGGAGCGTAAAACTCCAATGCTGGACTGGAGGCAGAGGTGCCGCATTGTACGCGCCTTCCTGCCCCCATGCCTCCGCGGATCATCCTTACACTGTCGGATCTGAAGGAGTGTCCCCAGCCTGGGAGCGGGTAAGGAGGCTATGGGGTGGCGACGGCCAGTGGGGTGATAGCTGTAGCCGCAATACTCAGGATACACTAAGCGGCTGCCCGCCTGCCCGGTGTGGACACAGCCCTTCTCGAGGGGCGGGCAGAGGCGCGCAGACATTGGCAAGGTGTGCAACAGCCCGAGCAGTCTGGCGCTGCAGGAGGGACCCGGGGCGCCGGCTGCCACCTAATACATATATGGATATTAAAGAGTGAAACCTCCTTTTGCCCCCTGAGTCCCGCAGGTTGCCTCCCTATCTGGACTGGGGGTGCAGCTCTAGCTGGGGAACGACAGGGAGGGGAGGCAAGATAGAGTGAAGAGAATAACAGTGAATAAGTTGCCCAGGATCCATTTGGGAGGCCACCTGTGATCCCGGCACAGGACACAACCACCCAGTATAACGCAAGGCGGTCATTAAGAGGCTGGGGCACTGTCACGAAACAAATTGGCCTGCACGCGCCCAAAACAGGCGCTGCCTGAGGTACGTGGTGGCGGCCGGGCGTCAGCGCAGCACGAGGCATATATATGCCAACTTTTGAGGCGCCAATGAAGGGGAGAGAAGAGTGAACTCCTAGCGGTGCATCAGATCGGCATACAGAAGTGGGCTGGTACATGCATCAAGGGGAAGGCTGCTGTGGCTGGTCCCGGGTTGTCTCACGACATCTGGGGAGCACCGACCACTGAACTGCAATGCTCCACCGCCTCTAATGTGGACGATTAAATGAAGCAGCTCTTAAGCAGCTAGACACAAACAGGAACGGGTGGCAGGAGCTCTACGGAGGGGAAAGGAATATTTCACCCCATTACATAACAACCGGAGGTACACAACCCAAAAGGGGCGAAGGAGGAGGAGGGGTGGACCCATCGGGGCTAAACCCAAAAGTGGAGAATAAACCCCAGTCTACAGCATGAACACAGCATAGATAAGGAGCTATACCTGGTCCTGCAGAGGACTACCCTAGGTGGTGGGAAGAGGAGAAACCCGTCCAGGGGGCAGCAGTGGCAAACCTCATCAACCCTGGCTCAATAAATCTAATCCGGGACGACAAGCAAGAATTCTTTTTTACATCAAATATTGACCAACATGTCCAAACAAGCAACGAAAGCAAAGGGCCAGGGCTCTGGAGATATCAAGGCCCTGATGCAGACTGCAGAAAGTCAGAAACACAACCAAATGCAAGCAATGGCCCAGGTACATACCCCTCCCCTGGAGGGGTCAGGAAACTTCGAAGACCCACCTATCCAAAAACAGGATCTACTAGAAATGCTACAAGAGCTCAAGAAAGACATTAAAGACAGCGCAAGTAACCTAGCCAAATCCATCTCTGATCTCAACAAAGGAGTCCTGGCGGTCGAAAAAAAAGGATCAATGAGGTTGAAACGGTGGTAACGGAACATGGCCACGAACAGAGTGCACAAGCTGGAACAGCAAATGGAGCGCGTGCAGAATAAACGGGAAGATGCCGAAAACAGATCTAGACGAAATAACATTCGGATTCGTGGAATCCCAAAGTCGATAATGGACTCTGACCTACAACAATATGTGATAGATCTGTTTCGACACATCCTGGACACGGGAGAGAACAAAGAAATCACGCTAGACCGGACGCACAGGATTTACTCCACATATCAGCTCAACAAGAATCTAACTCCCGATGTACTAATCCGGATACACCTGTTTCAACTGAAAGAGGATATAATGCGGGCTGCTCGTAAGAAGGAACCTATTAGCTTCCGATCTACATCAATCCAGCTGTTCCAGAATTTATCCCAAACTGCACTCACCAGGAGAAAATGGCTGAGGGTAATCACGGACTGGTTGAGAGCCGGGGATGTGCGGATACCCGACATGTCTTTGTTTTGAATGGAAAGGCCAGAGGTTCACTGTTTCCAAGGAGGAAGACATGACAGAGCTCATGCAGCAGGAGGAAGGAGGCGACTCCACCGATAAGGAGGGAGCCCTGTCCCGAAATTAAGAGAAGGAAGGTGGACCTGAAAGAGACCGCTGGAGACTAGGACATCCTCGTCCACGAGGGCGCAACAAAGAACCCAAACCCACAGACTCCACCTGAACAAATGCTAAATGCCCGAAGGACTTGGACAAGCTCATCAGAATTGGTAAAGGGGGTCGAAAGTAATGAAAAGGGAGAGGCCTACATCTGGAGCGTAACCTCAGGCGAGGTTGGGCACATAAGAAATAATCATAATAGCCATTGGGCGAAGGAAATAGGGGTGGGGGGGGAGGATATCGGATCACAAATCTCCCGGGTGAATAATGAGCCCGGTGATTCACTGTGACGACACCATGGTGAGAAGTTATGGGTAAGTTCAAATTTAAGAGTTGGGGGAGGGAGTTACTTTTCCTAGGGTGAAGACGTACATGGCACACACACACAACATCTAAAAGAGTCCATGGGCTGGAATGCAATGAGGGGGACAAGTGGCTAAAATACAACAATGACCGATTTAACATTGGTTTTGTTAAATGTTCAGGGACTCAACTCCCCAATCAAGCGGAAATCTATGATAACTAGGTTGAGAGATATGTATGCTTCGGTGGTATGGTTGCAAGAAACACACTTCCTCCCGAAGATGAACACAGGCTGAGACATAGAGCCTTCCCGCGCAGTATCTAGCCTCCAGCGGACTAAAAAGCGGGGAGTAGGCATCTTATTGGCAAAGGGTATCAGTTTCGAGAAACAATTTATAAAGAAAGACCCAGAATTGGGGGTGAAACTGATGGGCCAACTGGTTACGTTGATCTCAATTTATGCCCCTAATGCGAAACAGGACCACTTCCTACTGAGTCTACTGCCCAAAATTGCACAATGGGGAATAGGACACATTTTTATTGGAGGTGATTTTAACAGGGTGATGGATGCCGCAATGGACAAAACTCTCCCAGCCACCCCCAATGACCACACATATAGACAAGCCCTGGCGAAATTTTTAAGGGAGCTACACCTATTAGAAACATGCTGATGCTTTAACCCACAAGATAGGGCATATACCTACTATTCAGCAGTACACCGTGGTCATTCCTGTATCGACATGGTTCTTATGTCAGAAACGATGGTCCCGCAAGTCACCAGCCTAGAAATTGGAGTGTGATGCCCATCAGTCCACGCTCCGGTACTCCTGAAACTAGAACCAAGCCACCCACAGCAGCAGCCCCACAACCCATGGCGAGTAAATTAGATAATATTGAAAGACCTAACGGTAAGAATAGGCATAGAGCATGACTTACAGAACTACTTCCCGGGAAAATGTGACACCGGGAGTTGATTGGTCGACCATTTGGGATGCCAGCAAAGCAGTAGTAAGGGGGGAGTTAATCGCGCAGACATCAAATTATGTCAAGAGTCGTGAGAGGGTGAGGCGGGACATGGAAGCCAACGTATCCAGGGCTGAGGTGGAATATAAAGATAGAGGCTTACAGAAAGCGTGGCGCAAATTAAATAGGGTCAGGGCGGTGCTTAGAAACCCACTTAGCAGATGATGCAGCACGCCTTCTGTTTCAAACGAAACAATTTTACTATATAAATGGGGGTAAGGCTAACCAACTCCTTGCTGCTAAACTGAGGCAACAGAAGCTCTGGAATCATATAATTCAACTCTGAAATGAAGATGGGGATCTAGTGAAGGGGGAAAAAGAAATAGAAGAGGCCATGCTCTCATATTACACCAATAACCTGAAAGGGGAGGCACAGATAGCATTCCTAAACCAGATAGCACTACCGCAAATTACCGATACAGATAGGCAAAGGCTGGAAGCTCCCATAACGGAGTAAGAAGTGGGGGTGGCGATAGGTGCACTAAAAGGACACAAAATCCTGGACCCAGATGGGTTAAGCAATGCGTACTACAAAACATTTAAGACCATCTTATTAGGCCCCCTAACAAACCTGTTTAATTTCATTAAGGACACGGGGCGAGTCTCCACAGACATGAGCCCGGCGACTACAGTGCTATTGTTGAAACCAGATAGGGACCCAACGGACTGTGCGAGTTATCGCCCTATCTCCTTATTAAACGGGGATGCAAAAATCTATTCCATGGTATTGGCCTGGAGGTTGGCAGTGATACTTCCGGAGATAATTCACTCAGACCAGGCGGGCTTTGTGAAGGGGCGGCACGCCTACGACAATATCCGCAGATCCAGAGACACGATAGACTGGGGACGAAGGACGGGCCAGAGGTTCTCGATGGTGGCACTGGACGCCTCCAGAGCCTTTGATAGCTTACACTGGGGATTTCTACGGCTAACCTTGGAAAGATTCAGGTGTGGACCGGTCTTCACCTGCATGGTAATGGCCAATTTTGCACACCCATCCACACGATTAATGATCAATGGGTGACTTACAGAGAGTATCCCCATTCAGAAGGGCACAAGGCAGAGGTGCCATTGTCACCTCTGATCTTTGCTATGGCTATGGAGCCATTTGCATGTAGGGCTCGTAACAATCCGGGAATCAAGGGGGTTGAAGCGGGCGCTTGGGGACCTCAGAAGGTGGCACTTTACGCGGATGATGTTCTTCTGTTTCTGAAGGACACTACAAACTCCCTACCAGCGGCCATATTATTATTGGAGGAATTTGCGAAGGTCTCACGATTTCATGTCAACTACCCCAAATCCAAAGCTCTTAACATTACGGAAAGGGCAGAACAAATCTTGGAGTGGGAAAACCAATGCCCCCTGAAGTAGGAACATAAATCTGTAAAATACCTGGGAATACAACTGACTCCCCAGATATGACAGACTATACGTGGCTAACATCCCGGACCTTCTGAAAACACTAGCAAGGTACCTAAAACGCTGGGAGTTGCAGGAGCTGTCTTGGCTGGCACGGATTATAGCGGTTAAAATGACCCTACATCCTAAGTTCTTGTATGTAGTAGGTGCCCTCCCAATGCGTATCCCGGGCCCGGCCATCCAGACATTACAGAAGGAAGTGATGACCTTTATCTGGGGTGGGGGGGGTATTGAGGGAAACCGAGAATTCCCCCAAAAGTACTATTTAGACCACAAGCCCTGGGAGGACTGGGAGTCCCAGAATTTCGTAAGTACCTGTGGGCAGCACAGATAGCACTGATGCTACAATGGTCATCTGGGGAAGATTGATATCAATGGTTAAAATTAGAAAGTGAAGCAACCAAGACACCCCTGGGGAACCTAGGCTTCCTCGCCACACGACATGGAGATAAAGGAGGCACACTGCTAGAATCAACTAAAGCTACCCTATGGTACTGGGATAAAGCACCGAGAAATAGAAAGATAAAAGTGGGGGAGGACCTCTCACACCGGTTGCCTGTAACCCGGACTTCGCACCAGGGATGCAAGCCAATTTTTGGGTACATTGGGAGGGCAGGGAACGAAACATGGTATTGAAAGATCTCTATACAGAGGGGGCACCCTTAACATTTGAAGGCTATAAGGCCAAGTTTAATATACCGGAGCCATTTCACTATATCCAACTTAGGCATTGGGCTTCAAACGCAAGGTTAAGGGAAGGGGCAGCTAGGGACCCAATAGGATTGGAGCGAACGGTACAAAAGGGCCAACCTGATAAGGGAATATCTAAACTGTATCGTCTAATGGGGGTGATGGACCCTGATAAGAACCTCTCATACATGCAGAGATGGGAGACGGATGTGGGGAGACCAATCTCTGGGAAACCTGGGGCCGCATTTGGCATAGAACTGCTAAGAGCTCTAAATGTGCCTCAATCAAGAAAGCAGCATACAAACTTTGCCTACGATGTTATGACACCTGTACGTATGCACTCCATTAATCCAGAATATCCTGCATCCTGCTTGAGAAACTGTGGGCACCCTGGGGATCTCATCCCCATGTGGTGGTCCTGCCCACTGGCAGAGATCTACTGGAAGGAGATCTTAAGTCATATTAAAGAAATAACAGGGGCAGAGCTTCCCTTCGACCCGCTTGTTGTGCTCCTGGGAGAGGCAGTCAAAGGATGTTACGCAAACTCAGGGCCCACAGCTACGCTCATCACTCACATGTTGAGTGCGGCCAGAATTACTGTGGCGCAAGAATGGAAGACAAAGCAAGGACCAATAGTAGCCATGTGGTGGGTGAGGTTGTGGGGAGTAATGGCCATGGAAAAGTTGACGGCAATAGCCCATGGCTCCTACTCGAAATATCTGAACACTTGGCTGCCACTACACAAGTTTACAGACGATAAAGAACAGATGTATTTCAAACCTAGGCTGCTCCGTGCAATATCTGTCATCTGATAATACGAACTTCGAGCTGGAAGAGCAAGCCAATCCGTTGAACTCTCATAACAAGAAAAGTGCAATTCTTCACCCAAATGTTGGGGGGGTTATGTATTAGGGGGTGGGGGGGGGTAGGTTGTCAATTTTATTATACATGAGAAAAAAATAATTGAACTGAACTCCCACGAAGGGGCAGGAAAGGGTTGGCATGAGCAAAACAACTACTGTTTATTGATGCATACATGCCTATCTTATATGCTTTTTGAAAATTAAATAAAATTGGTAAAAAAAGAACTGAAGCCAACGGGCGCGCTCAAGGCATTTATACAGCGGATGACGTCGGTGCTCGACGAATGTCGCCGAGGGACATTGATGCCGCGACCTCGAGAAGAGCTCCCTCTGGTGGAGAGAGAAACATTTCCGAAGCAGCAAAGCTGAAGGTAAGGATATATCGAAGATGAGGAATACGTGGGAGGAACATCCAATCGAAAGAACGTTACAATTGATAAGTAACTTGTTCTTCTCCTGCGAGCGGTATAAGAATCCTACTATTCCTGTCATTCACAAACGAAACAATCACTGTCATCGCTCTCGTCATGTCCAGAGTAGACTATGCCAATAGCTTATATCTATGCATGACTGAACAACTTCTCAAAAAAACTCCAACACATACAAAATTCAGCAGCCAGACTGCTCCTTAAACTACCTCGAAGAGAATACATCACACGAGCACTGTAAACGCTACACTGGCTACCCATAAAACAGCGACTCAAGTGCAGATCAATGTGCATAACACACAGGCAATCCACAACCAAGGCGCAGAGTTCCTTAAATAAATAAACGTACATTGCACAACAAGGCCACTCAGATCCAGCAGCGATGTCATTTTGGAGCCAAAACCATACAAAAGGACTTGCAGGATCCTTTTTCTCTCACCTCACCCCAAAAACCTGTAATGAGCTACCAAAGAACATACGTAACACAAGAGATCACCTCCTATTCAGAAAACACCTCAAATCTTGGCTCTTCATCCCATAACTAGAAAGAATGCCTAATGGGGCAATACACAGCTGAAATAATGCTGAGAAGAAACCGATCCCCCTAACCCCTAAATTATTGCCCATCAACAGAAGTAAGGGAAGAACAATCTATGGCCTATCAACTTACCAATTGAAAGATAGATAAACTAGAGTCATACCAAAGATCGATCAGGATGGAAGGGTAAGGATGACTTATCAATAACACCTTGGACCACAAAGTAAACACAGGCAACAATGGACCAACGACAATAGATAGGAAGGGAGCGGGTGACTGTACACTGAGCACCAACATTTGAGTGGGGGGTAATGCTCACCCATCCGGGTGCACTAGGTCAAAAATAACACAGCTGGGAACTTGCCATGCCACCTAGAAATTAGACAGACAGGAAAGAAAGAGAAAGAATATGCCTACCCCGTTTGACAACCGGATACATAGAACAAGAATTACAAGGACTAAGACACATAACCCACTAACCCAAAAGCTCAGATTTCTGCTTGCTTAACTCACAGAAAAACCCACACAACCACGTCTAGCACAACAAACCACACGCACTTCACCACATCAACAATCAACACATAAGTCACAGCACACGAGGACTCGCATCAATCCGATATTCACACCCAAGCTCAGTGCATGGTGAAAACCAAACTGAAGCTACCAACAGTACACCACCTTCTCACTTTCCTACGCCCTCTTCGCCCTACTAACCCACGCCCACCTCCTTGTTTGCAGATCCGCTTTAGCGCCTGGGGACCAATTTCGTGGGTAATGGTTCACGATATAAATACCTTTAATATATATATATATATATATATATATATATATATATATATATATATTTCTGAGGCTTGTGGAATCTGCTTAGATTCACATGCTGTGCATAGGCCGACATCTAGTGGAAGCTGCGGAGTATTACAGTTTGTTTTTCGAAAATCGAAAAAGGGCGTCGACACAGGGCGTGCCAGTAATACTATCCCTAGTGTGACGTCCACTGTACCCATGATCCCTCACGCGTCTAGGATCCCCAGATTGTTTTTTTCCGCCATTCTGGTCGGAAGCACTTCATCGGAGTTCCCTGGCTTTGCCATATTTACATTAAAAATAATTCTAATTTGCCCCATTTTCTCACCCCTACGTCGACCAGCATCTCGACGCCGAACCGGGGAGGAGATCAACGTCGAAACCCGACGGATTGGGCCTTGAGGCTTCCGCCTCGGCTCGGGCCTGGGCCGCTGGCCTCGGCCCTACAGTAGGGAGAGTGGGGGGTGGTACACTTCCACACTCGGTTAGAAACACCTTCTTACCTACACACACTTGTCCGCTGCCCACAGGCGCGTATGGAGGGTACGCCCTTTCAGTTTTGCCCCAAGTGTAATAAAAAATACCCTTGGGTAGATAAGCACGCTACGTGCAACCTTTGCCTGCCCAGAGACCACCCCGAGGCGGGTTGCAGGGCCTGTAGCAGGTTTAAGACAAAAACTCTTAAGGACCGCTCCACCAAGCGTTGGGCCCACCACGCCAAGCTAGCAGCTATGGAGGCGGAGGGTACCTTCAGCGACGGCAGCGACGCCGGACTTTCGGACGGCGAGGGCACCAAGGCGTCGAAAGACAGCCTAACGCACGTCCCCGGCCTCGGAAGGTCATCCGTCCCGGCGACTATGGGGAAGTCCCCTGGCGACAAGAGCGTTACACATACACACGCTAAACACAAAAAACCCACCCGAGATTCGACGTCGTCGAAACCTCGGAAAGAGGCACAAAAGGAGCGGTCCGAAAGGACGTCCTCTGGGCGGTCGAGGTCGCCGCACGACGTCAGGCAAGCCTCCACACTTGCACATAGTGCCTCGCCCATTAACATCACGGAAGATCACTCGTCCGGAGACGAACACGGCTTCCATCCCCAGCCTGCACCCCAGGGAAAGGGTACATCACTTTGGAGTGAGGAGGGCCCAGTTTCGAAGCCTAGTTCGAAACACAGGGTTTCCACCTCCGATCCTCGACGCCAGGCGTCGAAAGATAAGGGAAAGGGTAAACACACTTCCACCCACGGGGAAGGGGGTAAGCAACAAAGGAAACAACCCTTGCAATCCCCCACAACAATAGAACTGACTTCCCCGTCCAAGTCTTCTCAGGGACAGTCCATAGAGAGTTCCAGCAGGGTCACCCCAAGCTCAAAACTCTGGTCATGCGAGGACATTGACAGAGTAATGTCAAGGATGTCCTCCTTAGCAAATTTCTTCGAAAGACACCCTGACCAACTACTAGCTTTAAACCCTCAGGAATCTTCTCCCTCAGGTTCAAGGGACCCTATCCCTTCAAATAAAAGGCCCCGGGTCGAGACGCCAGTAAAGGCTTCAGAACCCTTCGAGGTCCAACCCTATTCTTGCCTTTTCCCTACAGGCCAAGGAGACTCTTCCCTTATAGAGGGCCAGGATTTTGAGACACCAGAAGATCTCGCAGTGTCAGATTATTACGGGGAGGACGAAGACGAGGATGAGCCAGAAAATAGCCCAGATATTTTCAGAATGGACTCACCAGTCGAAAGGGAAGCCCCAGTGTCTGATTCCCCAATAGATAATCAGCCCCTCCTGAATGAACTGCTCTCTCGGGCAGCTAACCACTTCCACATAGACACACAAGGTGTCCAAGAAGAGAGGGACTTCGCGGAGGAACTAATAGGGGAAAGGAAGACAGTAGCCCAGACCATTCCCATCCTGAAATCTATTCAACGCAGAATAGCACCATCCCTTGTCAACCCAAACTTGACAAGACCTGTAAACCCGAGAGTAGAGAAGCTGTTTAAAGCAGCCCAGTCGGACCCTCTATATATTAGAGGCCAACTTAAGCCAGACTCTCTAGTCGTAACTAACACCCGCAAGAGAGCTGAAACCCCATTATCTTCCTCGGAGGCTCCCCCCGACAAAGAAAGTAAGAAACTCTATGGTTTTGGTAGAAAAGTAGCTTCCACGGCAGCCTACCAAACCAGAATCGCGAATTCCACCACACTGTTGGCCAGCTACAACTGCCATCAGTGGGAAGAAGTGGCAGCACTAATAGATTCCGCTCCCGAACCCCTTAAGAGCCAGCTATCTCGCATTTGTGCAGAGGGAAGAAACGTCTCAGGCTGCATTTTAAAAGCAACTTTAGACGCCGCAGACAATGCGGGTAGAATTATAGCAGAGGGGACTGTCATCAAAAGACATGCTTGGTTGAGGCAGTCGGGATTCAGAGCAGAAACACAAGCTGCACTCTTAGACAAACCAGTGGAAAGTGATCTCCTGTTTGGAAAGGCAGTCGAGGACGCACTAAAAAACGCTAAGGAGGAATTCGACACCCTCAAATCCCTTGGCCAGTTAACTACAAAACCACCTAACCAAAGAGGGAACGGCAATTTTCGTCGCCCCCGCGGCCAAAATTCCAATAGAGGAAATAGCTATTCCCACACCCAGGGTACACAGTGGAACACCAACTCACAACAGTCTACCCAGGGATATGGTAGGGCTAGTAGAAGAGGACGTGGTAGAGGCAGAGGCAGCCCCAGTAAAGGAGGCGGCACGCCTCCACCAAAGCAGTGACGCTCATTTCAGGGTCCCTTCCCATGCAACCCCAGTAGGGGGACGAATATCCAGCTTCACCCAGGCATGGGAAGGGATAACATCCGACAGATGGGTGCTGTCGACAGTATCCAAGGGGTACTGTATAGAACTACTGCAACGTCCCCGAAACCACCCTCCAAGACAAAAAGTCCACTCTTTAGAAGATCAAAAGATCCTCCTCGAGGAAGTCTACAATCTGCTCCTAAAGGACGCGATAGAACTCGTCCCAGGACACCAGGTAAACAAGGGTATCTATTCAACTTACTTCCTTGTGCCAAAGAAAGATTTAACAATGCGCCCAGTATTGGACTTACGGCCTGCCAACAAGTATGTCAAGCCCCAAAAATTCTGTATGACCACGCTACAATAGGTAATCCCACTCCTAAAAAAGGGGGATTACATGGCAACCTTGGATATGAAAGATGCCTATTTTCATATTTCTATGCTCCCGGCGCACAGAAAATACTTGCGCTTCAAGGTGGACAGTCGCCACTCCAATTCAAGGTACTGCCCTTCGGGATAGCTTCAGCACCAAGGGTATTCACCAAGGTACTGGCGGTGGCAGCTGCACACCTACGCAGGGAGGCAATCCCAGTGTACCCTTATCTAGACGACTGGCTCATAACGGGGGAAACCCCAAAAATCTGCAGATCAAACATTCAGAGGACTATCGACCTCCTCCACGAATTAGGCTTCTCTATCAACGAGAAGAAGTCAAGTCTGGTGCCAAGCACCTCAAAACAGTTTCTAGGAGCTATCCTAGATACTCAGAGAGAATTGACCTTCCCTTCGGAAGAAAGAATTCGGAATATACTTCTGCAAATTCCGCATTATCAGTCAGGTCAACAGATAACAGTACGCAAAGCTATGCGGTTACTGGGCATGATGGCGTCATGCATTTACCTGGTCCCCCACGCGCGTCTGCGCATGCGTCCCATGCAGGAATGGTTGGCGAAACAGTGGTCTCAGGCAAGTGGTCAGTGGGACGATCTATTGGTCGTTTCGCCAACACTCGTACAGAGCCTACACTGGTGGACAAGAGAGAATATCGCAAAGGGGAAACCCTTTTACGATCCCGAAGTACAGGCAGTGGTTACTACAGATGCATGCCTGACTGGGTGGGGAGCTCACCATCTCCACCACACAGCTCAGGGTCTCTGATCTCACTCAGTAGCCAAGAACCACATCAATCTGCTAGAGCTTCTGGCAGTATTCCGTGCGCTGCAGGCGTTCGAGCCCCATCTACTGAACTTGTCGGTGCAGATCAGGACGGACAGCACGACAGCCATGTTCTATCTGAACAAGCAAGGAGGGACTCGTTCGCCAAATCTGTCCAAGCTTGCCCAGAAAATATGGATATGGGCACTCAGACGGAACATCTTCCTGTCATCGCAACATGTTCCAGGGGAGCTCAATTCCCTAGCGGATGCTCTAAGCAGAGACCCCCTCCCAGAAGAACACGAATGGGTCCTTCACAGAGACGTAGTAGAAGATCTCTTCTCTCAGTGGGGTTTCCCCACTATAGACCTATTCGCCACAAGCGAAAACAAACAATGCCCAGGATTTGCATCCAGGTTCCCCCAAACGGACTCCCAGGGGAATGCCCTGTGGATGAACTGGTCAGGGATGTTTGCGTACGCTTTTCCACCAACTCCTCTCATCAGGAAGGTGGTGTACAAGATGAACAAGGAATCAATGACGCTCATCCTAGTTGCTCCCATGTGGGCGAGACAACCATGGTTTCCACACCTACGCAGGATGGCGGTGTGCGAGCCCATCAGACTCCCAGCCTGGTACAACCTTCTGTCCCAGCAACAAGGTCAAACACTGCATCAGGAACCCAACTCTATGAACCTAGCAGCATGGCTCCTGAAGTCATAGAGTTTGGACATCTCAAATTACCACAGAGGTGTATGGACATTCTAAAAGAGTCCAGGAAACCAAATACAAGACACTGTTACTTTGACAAGTGGAAAAGATTCGTTATCTGGTGCCAGAATAAACAAATCAACCCGGTTGATTGCACTCCTTCCAACGTTGTAACATACATGCTCCACCTGCTGGATGCAGGGTTGGTTTTTAACTCTCTGAAAGTACACCTGGCAGCCCTCTCGGCTTACACCACATCCCATAACAGGGTCTCGTGGTGGAAAGTACCAGTGGTTAAAGCCTTCATGGAAGGAGTAAAGAGACTTCACCCTCCTATTTCGAACCCACCGCCAGGATGGGACCTCAACGTGGTGCTAGCTAAGCTCATGGGGCCCCCCTTCGAACCCATGCATAAAAGTAGTCTCAAACACCTGACTTATAAAACGGCCTTCTTAGTAGCCATTACCTCCATAAGAAGGGTCAGTGAAATTCAGGCTCTGTCAGTGCAAGATCCTTTCTTTACTATCCACAAGGACAAACTGGTTTTACGCACACACCCTAGGTTCTCACCAAAATTCATATCCAAGTTCCATGTAAACCAGTCCATCGAGCTTCCGGCTTTCTTCCAAAACCCACAAAGCTCGGCTGAGGTGAAACTACACACCCTAGATGTGCGTAGGGCGGTCTTATACTATGTAAATAAAACCAGACCGCTAAGGAAAACAGATCAACTGTTTGTCTCCGTAGCTACAGGCAGAGAGGGGGATCGCGTCTCTAAGGGCGCTATCTCTAAGTGGATTATCAACTGTATACAGCTGTGTTACTCTCTTTCTAAAAAGACTCTGCCGTTTACACCAAGGGCCCACTCTACTAGAGGCATTGGGGCCACTCTGGCTTTCATTGCAAATGTTCCCCTCGACACCATTTGCAAAGCAGCTACTTGGAGCTCTATTCACACTTTTACTCAGCATTACTGCATTGACACTCATTCCAAGACAGATACACAAGTGGGACAAGCGGTTCTAAGACACCTGTTTGCTCATGACCCTTCTCACATCCCACCTCCTGCTTCTGGTACTGCTCGCTAATCTATGCACAGCATGTGATCTAAGCAGATTCCACAAGCCTCAGAAGGGATACATTACTCACCGTAATTGTATTTCTGATGCTTGTATCTGCTTAGATTCACATGCGACCCACCCTTCCTCCCCTCCGAGAGAAGGCGCATGGTTGCTTGTAGTTCTTACCTTTCTGTCTATCTGCTTGGACTATCTGTACTCACGCTACTCATCATGCTACCTCATGTCAGGAAAAACACAATCTGGGGATCCTAGACGCGTGAGGGATCATGGGTACAGTGGACGTCACACTAGGGATAGTATTACTGGCACGCCCTGTGTCGACGCCCTTTTTCGATTTTCGAAAAACAAACTGTAATACTCCGCAGCTTCCACTAGATGTCGGCCTATGCACAGCATGTGAATCTAAGCAGATACAAGCATCAGAAATACGATTACGGTGAGTAATGTATCCCATATATAGCTTGTGGAATCTGCTTAGATCACATGCTGTGCATAGGCCGACATCTAGTGGAAACTGCAGAGTATTAGTTTGTTTTTCGAAACTCAAAGGGGCGTCGAACTAGAGCGTGCCAGTAATACTATCCCTAGTGTGATGTTCACTGACTGTACCCATGATCTCTCACGCGTGTAGGACCCTCAGATTGTTTTTTTCCACCATACTTGTCTGAGGCATAGTTGCTGAGTTCCCTGGCTTTCAGCCGTTTATCATAAATTAACAAAAAAAAATCCCATTCCTCAAATCCCATGTCCAGACTGTGAAGATCGACGCCGGTACTGGAGAACGAACAGCCGTCGAGACTGCACAACAGACTTTGGGCCTCGGAAGGCCTCTGGCCTCAGCCCTGCAAGTAGGGAGAGTGGAGGGTGGACATACTCACTTGTTTATTTTCCTACATACACTCGCCCGCTGCCATATATTAACATATGAAGAGTACTCCATTTAAATTCTGCTCCAAGTGCAACCATAAGTTCCCTTGGGTAGATAAGCATAACACCTGTAATCTCTATCTGCCTAGGGACCACCCCGAAGCAAATTACAAAGAGTCTAAGCTCTTTAAAGCTAAAACACTTAAGGGCCGCTCCACCAAACGTTGGGCCCATTATGCCAGGCAACTCGAGGCCATGAACGCTGTGGGTTCCTTCAGTGATGGCAGCAACGCCGCCGTATCGGACGGCGAGGGCACAGGAGTGTCGTTGGACACCTAAGCGTGAGCCCCTGACCTCGGAGGACTGTCCGGCGGGGCTGTTATGGGGACCACACTCGGGGGCATGAGCGCTACCCATACACCTACATCTAAACACACTAACCCTTCCCGAGACTCGACACGCGTGTCAAGTGATCGGCCGAAAAAGGCACAAAAAGAGCGGTCCGCAGAATCGGTGTCCTCTGGCCATTCCAGGTCACGGTCGCCTCATGACACACGTCAACCGTCTACTGTTCCTAAGAGCGCCATGTTAAGTAAAGTCAGAGAGGTATGGTCGTCAGAAGACGAATCTGGCCTCCACCCCCAAGCAGCACGTCCAAAGTCGACTCCCGCAGTTCGTTCTACGTCTGCCTCCGTGTCTCGACGTCCCTCCTCTAAAACTACAGAACCTCCTGAACCCACCTCCGAATCTCAACGCCAGGCGTCGAAAGATTCTGGGAAAGCCATAGAGTCAGGGAAACATGCCTCTACACGTGGGAAAGGGGGGAAACAGAAAAACCTTCTGAACACAAACCTAAATCTTCTGAGAAGTCCAAGGCCCCTGAACCTGTTCTAGGCCTAAGGTTGTCCCTGTCATGATGCCTACCTCCAAGGAGCCAGGTCCGACCCAGCAACCCCAGAGGCAGGCATCATTTCCCCCAGGGGAGTGCCAGCGGGCCCAAGCTGGGGCCCTTTGGACGCAGTCCTGGCGTAGGCGCCAGGCTCATGTTGGACCTCTGTCCTGGCGCCTTAGGCGCCAGGCTCATAAAGCTAGACATGTGTTCAAGTGTTTTAATGTGCACTTACCTGATGCAGACCATGCTGCCACATCCAGGCCCTCTTGAGGCCTGAATAGGAACTACTTTACCTGTGGGACTACTTTCCACCCGGGTGTGGTCGGGGAAGGATACATACCTGATCGGAGGAAGGATACACACTTGGAACTTCTTCCAAAGCTATTTAAACCACACCCGATCAGCAACTCACACTTCGCGTTGTTCTGCTCCTCGCAGCTGGACGCTCACCGTGTCATCTCCTGCATCTGGACTTCAGCCACGCCTGTCAGCATCCTGGGTCACCTGCAAAGGGAGACAAGAGACCTACCAGCTAATCTGAACCACGGAGACATCACCGACGATCCTGAAAGGGAAGACATCATTTTTAAAAGCATTTTGTTACGATCGCTGCAGCGCTGCATTTCACTCACCTTTCCTGGGTTCCTCCATCTTCAGCAGCGATCATCCGGATACACAGCCACTTCCCAGAGCCTAGAGAAAAAGACAAGAATAAGAGGTGAGAGAAGGAAGGGAATGGGAAAAGCTCAGTTTCCTTCTAAGACTTACCTGTTGGGTCATTCCCATGTCATTTCGGGTCTTGCTGCTTCCAAGCATTTTCCGGACCCTGGCCCCTATGGGGAAAAAAGACAAAGACATTAGATGAGCGAATTCAAAAACATTACCTGAGCGCTCATCTAGGACTTACCAGATCTTTACTGGAACTGCACGTTTCACTTCGGGTCGGCGCCATATCTCTGGCATTCCGAACCCCGGCCCCTATGGGGAAAAGACATCAACATAAGCGCTTTGTTGCAAGACGTCTCCAAAGGAATCTTCATTCATCACCTGAAAAAAGACAATGAACATTATTATTTAAAGCTTGAACTTTTGAACTTGCAAAAGAACTTTTACAGCGCCTTATCAGTATAATCAAGCTTACCTGAACTCCCATCCAACCTCAATCCAGTGAAGTAACTGAGTTCAACGCGCCCCTGCGTCAGAAGCAGGATGGAGAGCTCGTCCTTTCAGACCCTAAGGTGAGACTTCACGGGGAATCGTGGAAGGGTATCGTGGAGGGTTGGAAGAGAGTGGGAGGCTTGAGCATAACTCAGTAGTTAATACTCCCTTTTCACGCACAGGGGTATATTCCTACGAGCCGGAGAAGCCAGAGTAGAGGGCCCTTCCTGTCCATCTTCAGAGTCCTGCGCTTCACCATTGAAGAAGCATCAGCACTCGAAGCCAGACCTGCGCCTCCGTGGGAACCAGGTGTCATGGTCTCTGCTTCCAAAAGGTCAGGGTTTTCCCAACTCCCTTGGAAGCAGATCCATAACCCAGGTTCCGAGTGCCAACCAGTCCCAATTGGGACCTTTTGGACCCAGTCCTGGCGCCAGTGGCACCAGGCTCATAAATATGCCCAGTCCCAGCGCTGGAAGCGCCGGGCTCATAATGCTTGGGTGGACTTACCTTCAGCAGACCATGCTGCTTACTTGCCTGCCAGTTGAGCCTCTGATCCTCTTCTGTTTGGAACTACTTTTCCTGTTGGGTGGGGCTGGAGCCACTCCCTAGATTCAGAACACTGGAACTCTTCTGGAAGGCAGGAACTCTTTTCTTACCAGGAACTCTTTTCTTACTTAGGCGTGGCTGTGGAAGGAGACACCTAAGCACTACAGGAGGCTATTTAAACCAGACCCGGTGGATGAATCTTGCTTTGCGTTATTCTGCAACCTCTGCAGCAGAACGCTCATCGTGTCTTCTGCATCCGGTCCTGGGCCTAAGGAAAAAGGCTTACCATCCTGAATCCAGTCTTCAGCAACACCTATAAAGACAAGAAAGAACAGGTTAGCATTCCGGCATCTGAAAGGCAAAGGCTTACCTACTCTTCGTGCGCTCCGGAGGTCTTCACACTGCATTCCGGAATCTGAAAGACAAAAGTTTACCAACTCTTCGCACGCTCCGGAGGCCTTCGGCGCTGCATCCCGCATCTGAAAGACAAAACAAGGTGCGTTTAAAGACATTGGGGAACTTTAATACTCACGTGCCATTACTCCTTTCCACATCTAATCCAGTGGGTATTCCGGCACCCTGCAGCCGCTCCGAACTCGTACCTGCAAAATAAAAAGACAGTTAGAGCGCATAGTGAAGCAGGCAACAAGCGCTTACTTACGTGCTTCCAGGCGCTTCTATTCATCACACGGGCTCCATCTTCAACTCACTTCAGCCCGTCATCCGCCATCGCCGGAACCCTGCAAAACAAGAGACCTCATTACTAAAGACTTTAAAGACATTTGAATGACTCGAAACTTACCGTTCGTGCAGTAAACGACGGACAGCAGTCCTCTGAAGTCAAGAGGCCTGCGCTACCTATCCAGTGAAGAAACTGGTTACAGCACCCTGCCCCGAGGCAGATGGAGAGCTCGGCATTCACTTACCTAAGGTGAGAGCGTTAACCTTTGGGGGTCTACAGGAGAGGAGAAGAGGAAAGAGATAGGGACACCCCAATAACTCCAGTTCATTAACCCCATATTTTCTATCTGCAGACATCTTACTCTACACGTCAGGCATACAGTGCACAGAGGTCCAGCCCAAAGAGCCAACCGGGTGCTACACATCACCTTTGAAGATACGGTAGTCGCCCAGTCAAGACCGGCGCCTCTGCGAGAATCAGGTGAGCGTTACACCAGGTGAGCGTTACAGTCCCTCCCACTCCACCGGATATTGGAATGGAAGAGGAACCACAGCAGGAAGTGGTCATTCCCAGTTCCAAAGAATGGAGCTCTGAAGACATCGACAGAGTGATGAGGAGGATGTCTTTTATGTCAAATTTTTATGAGAAAAATCTTGATTACTTCCTAAGCTATCAGAATACCCCTGCTACCTTTACTCCTTCCGGATCCAAAGACCCTCAACCTCCTAGTAAAAAACCCTGTAATGAGACTCCAGTTCAGGGCCTGATTTCAGATCCACTCACTATTGAACAGTATCAGTATGATGAAGATCCAGACATGGAAACTCTGGACGACCAGGCAGGGGTGGAATATTATGGAGACGATGAGGACCAGGATGAGGTGGACGAGGCAGAGGCCTATAGTCTCGACTCCCCTATTCCCAAGGACCCACCGGTGAACGACTCGTCTGTGGATAATCAGCCATTACTGAACGAGGTCTTAGCTAGAGCTGCAGACCACTTTCAGATAGACACTCAAGGGGCTCAAGAAGAGAGGGCCTTTGCAGAGCAAATTATGGGGGATAGGAAATCCATTGCCCAAGCCATACCAATTCTGAAGTCTATTCAACGCAGAATTGGCCCCTCTCTACTCGCCCCTAATCTTACCCAGGCAGTTAACCCAAGAATAGAAAATTATTCAGGGCCGCCCCCTCCGACCCACTTTACATAAGGGGTCAACTTAAACCTGACTCATTGGTGGTTACAACCACCAGGAAAAAAGCAGGGACACCTCTAGCATCCTCTGAAGCTCTTCCAGACAAGGAGAGCAAAGAAATATATGGCCTAGGAAGGAAAGTAGCTTCCACTTCTGCTTACCAGGCAAGAATTGCTAATTCCATCACTCTGCTGGCAAGTTACAACTGTCACCAATGGGCACAGGTAGCTGCCCTCATTTCCTCCGCACCTGAACCTCTAAAGGACCAGTTGGCCCAGATTGCGTCGGAAGGGAGATCGGTGTCCGGATGCATTCTCAAAGCGACTTTTGACGCAGCAGACAATGCAGGCCGGCTCATCGCAGAGAGCAGTCATCAAGAGACACGCTTGGCTGAGGCAGTCAGGGTTTAAACCCAAGACCCAAGCCACACTCATTGACATGCCAGTGGAACCAAATGTCTTGTTTGGGAATGCGGTGGAGGAGGCACTCAAAACAGCCAATGACGAATATGATACCCTAAAGTCCCTAGGACAGTTAACTAATAAACCCACAAACCAACGAGGGAATAATAATTTTCGTCGCTCTCGCGGCCAAAATTCCCAGAAAGGGTCTAATTACTTTCAAGGGCAAGGAACATCATGGGGAGGCAACCAACAGGCTTCACAAGGTTTAGCGTGAGGTCAAAAGAGGGGCTGTGGTAGGGGGAGAGGCAGCCCAGGTAGAGGCGCTACACCCCCGAAAAACAGTGACATTCTGCTCCGGGTCCCTTCCCATGTATCCCCAGTAGGGGTCGCATTTCCACCTTCACCGGCGCATGGGAAGGGATCACCTCGGACAGATGGGTGCTGTCCACAGGATACTGTATTGAACTGTTGGAACGCCCCCAAAACCATCCTGCAAGACAGAAAATACACTCCTTGCACCACCAAAGAATCCTCCTCGAGGAGATAGTCATTCTTATCGCAAGGGACGCGATACAACTCGTCCCGGGCAACCAGGTAAACAAGGGTATTTATTCAACTTACTTCCTTGTGCCAAAAAAAGATCTAACAATGCGCCCAGTATTAGACTTACACCCTACAAACAAGTATGTCAAGCCTCAAAAATTTCACATGACTACACTCCAAGAGGTTTTTGAAACACTTGTGTATAGGTGTGTTACAAATGCCATATCATATCACATATCAGGTAATCCCCCCTACTATAAAGAGGAGATTACATGGCAACATTGGACATGGAAGATGCCTATTTTCATATTTCCATGTTCCCAGCGCACCGAAGATTCTTGCGCTTCAAGGTGGACAGTCAACACTACAGGTTCAAGGTGCTGCCCTTCGGTATAGCCTCGGCTCCAAGGGTATTCACCATGGTACTGGCGATGGTGGCGGCGCACCTACACAGGGAGGCAATCCCAGTGTACCCTTACCTGGATGATTGGCTCATCACAGGGGAAACCCCCATAATTTGCAGATCCAACATTCAAAGAACGATCAACCTCCTCTTCTAATTGGGCTTCTCAATCAACGAGAAAAAAATCAAGCCTGGTGCCAAGAACCTCCAAACAGTTCCTAGGAGCTGTCCTAAACACCATAGAGCAGTTGGTCTTTCCATCAGAGGAAGGAATTCGGAATCTGTTACTGCAAATTCCTCAATATCAGTCCGGTCGCCAGATAAGGGTTTGCAAAGCAATGTGTTTGCTAGGCATGATGGCGTCTGCATTTACCTGGTTCCCCACGCGCGCCTGCGCATGCGACCCATGCAGGAATGGTTGGCGAAACAGTGGTCTCAGGCAAGTGGTCAGTGGGACGATCTAGTGGTTGTTTCGCCAACACTAGTACAGAGTCTTTGCTGGTGGACGAGAGAGAACCTTTCAAAGGGAAACCCTCTTTCGATCCAGAAATACAGGCCGTAGTCACCACAGACGCATCCCTGTCAGGGTGGGGAGCACACCTCCTTCACCACAAAGCCCAGGGCCTCTGGTCTCAGACAGTGGCCAAGAATCACATCAACCTGCTAGAGCTTCTGGCAGTCTTCAGAGCACTTCGAGCGTTCAAACCCCACCTGTCGACCTGTCAGTGCAGATCCTAACCGACAGCACGACCGCAATGTTTTACATAAACAAACTGGGGGGCACTCGTTCACCAAATCTGTCCAGGCTTGTCCAGAAAATTTGGATATGGGCACTCACACATAACATTTACTCGTCTCAACATGTTCCAGGGGATCTCAATTCACTAGCGGACGCTTTGAGCAGAGACCCCCTCCCAGAGGAACACGAATGGTGTCTACACGAAGAAGTCGTAGCAGACCTCTTCTCACAGTGGGGTTTCCCCACTATAGACTTATTTGCCACAAGCGAAAACGGACAATGCCCCAGATTCGCATCCAGGTTCCCCCAGCCAGGCTCCAATGGGAACGCCCTATGGATGAACTGGTCAGAGATGTTTGCCTACGCTTTTCCACCAACCCCTCTGATGAGAAAGGTGGTCAACAAGATACACAGGGAATCCATGACGCTCATCCTAGTTGCCCCATGTGTAACCAGTAAATAGAAATACCAACGTTCTTTCAAAATCCTTCAAATCTAGGAGAAAAGAGCCTGCATACACTTGATGTGCGCAGAACTGTCATGTTTTACATGGAAAGAACTAGACCACTGAGAAAGACTAATCGGTTCTTTGTCTCGGTGGCAGCAGGAAGAGGAGATGCAGTATCAAAGTCCACTATATCTAGATGGATTGTTCAATGCATCACTCTCTTACACTCTTGCTAAGAGAGAACTACCCTTCAAGCCAAGAGCACATTCCACTCGAGGCACTGGGGCTTCCATAGCGTTCATTGCAAATGTTCCCCTTGAGTCCATCTGCAAAGCGGCAACCTGGAGTTCTGTACACACCTTTACAAAACATTACTGTCTAGATGCCCACTCTAGAGCGGATTCCCAGGTGGGACAAGCAGTATTAAGACACCTTTTCTCTACTGTTCCTTCTCACAACTCACCTCCAACTCCGGGTACTGCTCGCTAGTCTATGCACAGCATGTGATTCTAAGCAGATTAACAAACATCAGAAGACAATGCATTACTTACCGTAAAAGCATTTCTGATGGTTGTATCTGCTTAGATTTACATGCGCCCACCCTTCCTCCCCGCTCGGATGGAAGGAACATAGACATCATTTTATATCTCTCTCTCTTTTCTGTACTCGCGTCTAGAAGCCTCCCTCAGGGCAGAAAAAATACAAACAGAGGGACCTCGACGCGTGAGGGATTGTGGGTACAACGCACGTCACTATAGGGATAGTGTTACAGACACGCCTTGTCGACGTCCCCTTTTCGACTACGAAAAACAAAATGCAATACTCCGCAGTGACCACTGGATGTCAGACCTATGCACAGCATGTGAATCTAAGCAGATACAACCATCAGAAATGCTTTTACGGTAAGTAATGCATTGTCATTTCTGAGGCTTGTGGAATTTAGGCCGACATCTAGTGGAAGCTGCAGAGTATAACAGTTTTTGTGCCGCTAATGCTATCCCTTGTGTGACATCTATTGTGTCCATGGTGCTTCACGTGTCGAGGTCCCTCCCATTGTTTTTTTCTGCCATCATTGTCGGATGCTGAAAGCGGAGTTCTCCACCATGGGGTCTGGCATGGATTCACATGCTCATGAATATTCCCCGTCGTTAGGCTGGGAATCCTCGGTAAAAGAAAAAACAGTTTCACTTTAATTTACAAATTCTTTCTCCTATAAACCAATCACTGAGCTCTGGGCCATACTACCCCCAGCCAATGACTTCCCTCTCCCTGAGCCCCTCCTCTGCAGCCAACCTCAGATTTTTACCGCACGTCCAAGTGTAGGGTGTCCTTGTGTTTCGCTCTTAAAGCTTTCTGCGTTTTTCGTGCTTTTTTGCTATGAAAAGCCAGTTTTTGTTCAAGCATGTGTGCTCTATCGTTTCTTTATCTGACTAACGGGGATCCCTTTTTCAGCATCTTTCATCGCCCCTCAAGGGCAGAATCGTCGGGTGTTTCTTCTTCAAAGTTTCCAGAAGGCCATCGGGCCTACACAGCACACGGGACCATGTCGCAGGAGAAGGACAGGGCTTCCCTCTTCAAGCTCTGCACCAGCTGTGGTTTGCGGAATGTTTTCATGGAGGTCAGGCATTCCCAGTGCCTTTTATTGTCTTCACCTGATGCACAAGGAGGAGGATTGTAAGATCTGTCGTGACTTTAACAAGTGCACTATGAAGGATCGGCACATCAGACTGGCAGCGTGGCTCAACGCCAAGGCCTCTACCCAGTGTAGTTCACAGAGGCATGCCTCATCCCGATCCAGCCAAAGCGGGCTTCAGTCCTTTGAGGGTGCTCCATCCGTGGGGGCCCAAGACGAGGCCAAGCACGGCAAGTCAATTTTCGTCTGGGTCGCCACGAAAGTGGGTCCTGTGATGGCCAGGGCACGCTCATCTCCATCGGTCTCAGTCTCCAGCCGCCGCTTCAGTTCTTTGTTCGAAGAGAAAGTCAGCTACATGAAGCTGCCGGAGATACCGGAGAAGGCCAGACAACAGGACAAAGTGTCCGACCTGCCCATGAAGGCCCAGCTGATGCAGGCTAAATCGTCCTCATCTATTGAGTTGGTGTTGGCTGTCTTTTCGAAGGCAAAGGGGGGTAGACCCGGTCCAGGGTACCCCTACGGCAGCCAGGGTGGCTCTTCCTCCCAGGGGGGAGGCTTCGGGCCAAACCAGTGGAAAAGACCGCGGGAAAGAGGATACTGTCCCTTAGCCCAATACCGACCCCTCAGGCCACAAAAAAGGGGGGGGGGGTGTGGAAGCACTCCAGGGCACGGATATTTCTTCTTCCGACGAGGACAAAGGTTCCGTCCACACCATCCCGGTAGACATTTAGGATGATGATGATGACGGAATCGTCAAGGAGGTAGTCTCCTCCGGAGGGGGCGACAAAGACTTGGGCGGGTGCGACATCGGCACTGGGCCCAGCGACCCTACACCCCAGGCACATCCCAGAGTTTCTCGCGACCCTCCACGCGCTGGTGTCGGAGATACAGAAGAGGATGCAGACGGCACCATCAGCGACGACCCTGTTGACACCAGGGCCACCACCACCAAAGGAAAGGAAGCGGCACCCTACGCCTCTGCTCCAACCACCAGTGCGCTCCCCTCTAGGGATACGGGGACCGACACAGCGACCACAGACTACTACAGTGGCATCTCTCCGCCTCCAAGGACTTATCCCCGGACAAAGTGGGCTCCTTCCACTCCATGGTCGCCTGCACATCGGAACTCTTCCAGCTCATGCCGGAGGAGACAAAGGAGGGTGTCATGTCCACTTCTGGTCTTTTGTAGGAGCTGCTGGACTCCACAGTCCTTCACTAGCTGCCTATTGTTCCACTAGCTGATTTACAGTGGAATTCAATTCAGCTAGAGGGGGGAAGGAGTGGATCAAATAAAAAAGCGACACAGGCGCTCTTCTTGCTTCCAAACTGGTGGCCCCCTGCATAGGAGGTAAGCGATTAATACATCTTACAAAAGAGTTTATCAATTTCCAAAAACAAAGAATCTCTAATACCTGTGAATTCTCCGCCAATTGCCAGGAGAAAAGTAAATTTGCCAAAACATGAACTTTCTGAGCTATAGTTCCAAGTAATTTTTTCATTTAAAGTTCAAATTTGCCCAAAAATTATTTATTTCCACAGAAATTGTGTTTTCTTGTCTTTTTTTACTCTTTTAACTCCACTTGCAGATAATGAACTCTAATAAACTTATTTTTAGACTAAATTGTAGATAGGAAGAACTCTGTTTAGCATTCTGCCTTTCCTCTTACTCCAATTGAATTTCATAACTTGACTTGTGCATTCTCTTTTGTAGAACAGTTGTTTTCACAAAACTTACAATAAAAACCTAAATACCTAACGCTCCTAAATCCACTTTGTGGGTGTACTTTTTAAATTAGCCTGTAGAGGGAGGCAGTCTCACAATAATGCACGCATGCGCGCACCAACAACTAGAAAGAAATGAACTCCGCTTCTTGACACAGCTTCAAAAAGAAGAAAGCTGTCATGCCGTTAGTTCCGAGGTCACAGGTACATAAAAGAAATAACTTATGTGAAAAATGAAAGTAACTGTGTGAAACGTTCACTGGAGGAATCCTTTGTTATGAGCAGACCACTGGGGAACTGCGTCACCAGTGCGTTTCTTTCTCTGTGTGCACTCCTGATAAAACGAGCGCCACACAGAGAAAGTGAACAAACTTTCAAAGGCTCAAAGCGGAGATCACGATCTATCTCGTGTCACAAAGGGGAAAGAGACCAGTGATAAAATTCACCCTGTTTACAAACGGCTGATGCTCGCTTATGTACACGAGTCAGAGTAGCAGTTACAAAGTCTTTTAACTAGGCGAAAATGTCTTTTAAAGGCATTCAGTACTTCAATGCTAGCTGCGCTGCGTTAAGAATACACTATAACCGCTAGATGAATAAAAATGAGCGCTAATCCTAGCTAAATGCTGCGCTCCCACCAGGTTTGTTGATTGAAGTCGTCAGGAATTTTCTTTATAGGCTTTTCGCCTGGAACTGTTCAAACTAGAGTACCCTTCAGGAGAGCTACAGTTTACTGGACTTAACTTGCTGACAGAATTGATGAAAGTCAGTTGAGAACAAAACACGAAGGACAAACTACCCTCAACATTCTACATTGGAACCCAGCTGTCCTGAACCTCCATTTTGGCTTGGGTTCGAGCCCAATCCTCCATTTTGAGCACAAAGCTCAGCGGATCTCTGAGAAAAATGATTTAGACTGACCATCCTTTTCCTTTGCTTCCCCAACCACCTTTAAAGATACAACCCGCACTATCAACCCTGGACCCACGCCCAGTCCTACCACCATAACCTGTGATGCCCCTGACAGAGGGCTTCCTTTATCAACACCAGGAGGCGAAAAGGAAGACCATTCTGGCGGTGCCCCTCCTGGACAACGTCTGGGATGAGGGTCTGGCGCTGCTGAAAAACCCCGGCGATAAGAGACCAGCTGGAGAAGAAATACCGGGTGCCGGAGTCTGCGGTCACGGCCGTTACCAGACTCGGTGATCTTGCCGTCTGTGCGGAACAAGTCACCCAACCCATCGTCTTTGGCTTGCGTTCCCCCGGACAGTGAGGGGAAGAAGTTGGACGCTGTGGGTTGAAAGGTCATCTACTCAGCAGCAACGACGGTCAACGCGGCGAATGCTTTAGCTATCCTGGCCAGGTACGACCGAGAGTTAAAGATGGCCCCGCTACTGGATTTCCTCCCCAAGGACATACAAGTCTTGGATAAATTACTGTTTCCAAGAGTAGTAAAGTGAAATTGACTTTACTTACCTTTTTCTCTTTGTAGAGCCAGCCCACACCATCTTATGTGGAGTGCTGGGGGGTTACTTAGTATCCCCTTTGTCTACTACCCTCACTACAATTAATGGCTAGTGGCAGTTTTAATTTTCCTACCATTGTGCGTTTTTTACCTCCAGGCTTAATCCTCCGCTCCAGTATTCCACCCATAGGTGGCCATTTTGTCAAAATGGCCCAGTCTTCTTTTTTCGCCATTTCTTGCTTGCGAGGTCCTTCTAGAGTTTCTCTGCGCGCCAAAACAGGTTTGGTCCCTTTGTTTGTTTTATCTTTGGCGGGATGTGCACACAGCCCACTTCTATGGGGCAGTGGTCCCCCATGGTTACCCCTTGGGTCTCCTGGTGCACGGCATACCCGCTTGCGGGACAGGGACGATACACAGAGCCCATCTATGTACAGAGTTGACAGGGCGCGGCAAGGGCGCATCCATCCACGCCGACCATGCCCACGACACAGGAGCGTACATCCCCAGCTTGCGAGGACAGATTCTTCGACAAATTCCTCTGGCTTATGAGGTTCCCCGCAGATGGGTACCATTCTCGGGGGCATCATAAAGGACATGCTTCCACCGGCTCCAGTACGGTGGCAGCTAGCCACCCCTAAGGGTGCGGTGGAGTCTCCTCCTGCACTGTTACCAGGTATTTGTGCAGCCTAGATTAGTGGCGCTGCCGGCTATACACACATCCTCCTAAACCTCTGCCTTGTTGGGCAAGGAGGAAAAGGTGCTAGAAGTATATGGGAAAATGTTTTTTTAATGCTGCTCTCTACATACGACAGGCGAATGCAGACACCATGTTAGCTGCCACAAACCAGAAGCTATGGAGGGAGATCTCGGACCTACCAGACATCCGTGTGCACAAACAGTCCTCCTTCAAGGCAGGCCTGGCAGAGGTGAAAATAGTGGCACAAGATCTTCTGAAATCCACTGTTGGACATAGCGACATGGCTGGCAAGGCAATCTGCTTAGCCACAGATATGAAAAGGACGGCATGGCTAAGACCCACAAAGTTCAACACAGATGTGCAAGACCGTATCCTGGACCTACTCTTTGAGGGGGGGAGATCACTTCCACTCATCTACAGACGAACTAGACAAAAATAATTACCAAACAGCCAAAACATTTTTTCATAGAGGGATCACTATGAGAAGAAATACACAGCGCCGGACTCTGTGTCCATGTACTTACGGTCTCAGACGTCTCCAGGCTCTGTGGTTTCGGCAGCGGCCAAGAAGTCGTCTTCGTGCTCATCCTCATCAGCCGCCACCTCCCCCCGGATGGTGAGGGGAAGAAGTTGGATGCCATCGGGCGAAGATTGATCACGTCGGCAGCGACGACCATCAAGGCCGCTAATGCCCTCGCTATCGTGGCGCGTTACGACAAGGAACTTTGGTTCAAGATGGCCCCCCTCCTGGACTTCCTTCCCGACAAAAGGGCTAGGGTGTTGGAGATTCTACAGGAAGGCGAGGTGGCTTTGGACCACGCCATTACAGTGGCCACAGACATTGCCGATACGCGATTCCGCCAAATGGGCAACAGCGCTTGCCTTAGTCAGCGAGGCTGGCTGATGGCCACTCATTTCCGCCAGGATGTTCTGTCGAAGGTGTTGGACATGCCATTCGACAGGGACAATTTGTTTGGAAAGACTGTGGACGAGTCTCTCCAGGCCATCTTAGCGGACACTGAGACGGCTCGTGCCTTTGGCACGCTTCAACGATGGCTGTCCTTTCGGACTTCTGGAAGGAAATCCCAAAGTTCCTCTAAAAGATTCAGAGGAGGTGCCTCGTCCTACTGTTAGCCCTCCCGCTCATCGGCCCAGGAGACCTACAGGGGCCGCGTCGAGTTTGGAGGTGGATGTCATCGTTGCCAAGGCCCCCAAGGAGGTGCTTTGATGTTGAAACAAGATTGAACCGCCCGTGGAGTCGAGCTCCCACCCGTGCACCCTGATGGGAGGCCGGCTGGCGAACGTAGTCGGTGTGTGGAAGACCATCTCCGACTGGTGGGTGCTGGACGCTCTCGCCCACGGACACCCTAGAATTCCAACTGAAGTGTCCACAGATACCACCAGTGGCCCGTCAGGAAAACCGCTGCTGGAGGTACGGGCCATGTTAAAAAAGTGGGCGATCAGGCTCATCTCAAAGAGGCTTCAGGGCTCCGGAGTGTACTTTCGTTATTTCCTCGTCAGAAAGAATACTGGCGGTTGGAGGCCCATTCTGGACCTCTGCCGTCTGAACAAGTACATAAAGTCCCAAAAGTTTCGGATGGTGACTCTTCAGCACGTGCTAGCACAGTTGGAAGAGGGGGATTTTCTATCGTCGCTGGACTTGGAAGATGCCCATTTTCATATCCTCAAACACAAGGGACACCGCAAGTACCTACGCTTCGTAGTTCAAGAACATCATTACCAGTTCAAGGCCCTTCCTTTTGGGTTGAAGTCGGTGCCACGAGTGTTTAAGTGTCTGGCCCCGGTGGCGGCGCAGCTGTGTCTACGAGGGATCCACTTGTACCTGTCCCTGGACTGGCTCATCCGGGCAGACTCCAAGGACATTGTCGTTGACCACATGACGAAGACAGTCCAACTCCTGACTGACCTGGGGTTCTCAATAAACTTTGCAAAGTCCTGCTTGACTCCATCGCAGGACGCACTGTTTCTGGGAGCCCGACTCAACAGTGTCGTGCCTGGCGTCTCCGTCGGAGGAGAGGATCACGGCCATCCTGGGCAAGGTACACCGGCTGTTGGCCCTGAAGGTCGCAAGAGTGAGGTCCATCAAGTCCCTACTCGGCATGATGTTATGCATATACCTCATTCGGCTTGGCAGGCTACAGATGCATCTGCTGCAGGAGTTCCTCTATGCCCGTTGGATACAAGTGGTGGGGAGCTTCGAGGACAAGATTACACTCCACGAGAGTTTCTGTCGAGCGATACGGTGCATGCACATCTGTCCGCAGGCATGGATTTCCAGACCCCACCTCATCAGGAGATGGTCACGACGGACGCCTCCCTGGAAGGATGAGGAGCACACTCCGGAAGTCTTCATGCAAGAGGCCTGTGGCTACCGGAGGAGAAGTTGTTGCACATCAACATGTTGGAGCTGCGGGCAGTGTTTTGGGTCCATCCTTCTGTCCTTCAATGGCAAGGTAGTACTAGTCTTCACGGACAACACCACCACAATTTTCTACACCCGGAAGCAGGGGGGAACCAGATCCCTGGCACTCTCCAAAGAGGCGCAGGACCTTTTGGTACTGGGCCATAGCCCAGGGGATGTTCCTCATCCCATTTCATCTAGCAGGAGTGAAGAACACCATCGCCGACGCTCTTGCCATAAGTGGGAACTTCGGCAGGACCAAGTTGATCACCTGTTCCGCAGATGTGGCAATCCCCTTATCGATCTGTTTGCGTCGGCGAACACCAAGTGCCGAAGGTTAACCAGCAGGTTGCCCCAGCCGGGGAGCATGGGGGGACGCATTCTCTTTCCCCTGGGACGGCCTGTTTCTGTATGCGTTCCCTCTGTTGCCGTTGCTTCTTCGACTAGTCAATCCACTCAGACGGTCCCGGTGCAGGATGATCCTCGTCGCACCGGCATGGCCGAGACAGATATGGTTCCCGGACCTTCTGGACATGTCGGCGCCCACCCCCTAGTCAAGCTTCCGGCGGTCGCAGATCTTCTCACCAAGGATGGAGGCGTGATTCTGCCCCACGACCCAGGATCGAGGAACCTGAGGTCCTGGCTCCAGCAGCACTAGAGTTTGGGGGCTACGATCTCCCAGCGGATTGTAAGGAGGTGCTCACCAAGGCCAGAGCTTAATCTGCTCTCAAATGCTACCGGCACAAGTGGAGGAGGTTCACTGTTTGGTGCCGTACCCGGAAGATCGACCATCTACGAGTCACTGCTCCGCAGGTGCTTCCGTAGTTTTTGGCCAAGACAGGCTGGCCCATGCTTCCATCAAAGTGCATTTGGCGGCTATTTCCTGCTACACCAGATCTCCTGGACGATCATCCTTCTCGTTGCATCGCTTGGTCAAGGAGTTTGTCAAAGGACTATTTCGCTCGTTCCCGCCGGTGAAGGCTCCGGCCCCAGCGTGGGAGCTTAATGTGGTGCTTACTAGTCTCATGGGTCTCCCATTCGAGCCTATGCATTCGGCGCCACTGACATTTTTGTTGTGGAAAACAGCTTTTCTTGTGGCAATCACCTCCGCACGACGAGTGGGAGAGAGATCCAGGCCCTCTCTTGTAAACCTTATTTGACATTCCACGAGATGAGGGTGGTGCTTTGGACGCACCCTTCCTTCATGCCCAAGGTGCCGTCGGACTTTCATCTAAAGGAGCCCTTGTATTCTTCCTGATGCCTTAGTCGCCGGCTGAGAGAACTTTGCACTCGCTGGATGTGGCTGGAGCGCTGAAGTTCTATGTGGACTGCACGAAGAGTTTCCGGAAGACATCGCAACGTTTTGTGAATTTTGGCCCTGTGAACCATGGGAATGCCCTCTCAAAGGCTTGCAAGGCTCTCCGGCTGCATCACCCATTGTCACCGTTTGGCAAACCAACCGTTGCCAGACTGTCCGAGAGCCCACTCGACCAGAGCGATCAGTGCAACTACGGCGTTCCTGTCTGATGTGCCCCTCCTTGACATCTGCAGGGCTGCTACATGGAGGTCGACGCACACCTTCACAAAGTTCTACTGTGTCGACAGGGATTCCAGGGAGGAGTCCAGGGTCGGCCAAGCAGTGCTGCTCAACCTGTTCGCTTGAAGGTGAGCCTGTTGAGGGGGCTAGAGATGTTTAATGTTGTGCATGTTTGTACTGCTATGTATTTATTCATGAGCATGTGAATCCATGCCAGATCCCATGCTGGAGAAGGAAAGTTACTTGCCTGTAACTGTTGTTCACCAGCATGGGTCTGGCATGGATTCACATGCAAACCCTCCTGCCTACCCCTCTGCGGCTCTTCTCTTGGTCCTACTGCCACTTTACGTGCTACCAAATCTGAAGATGGCTGCCAGAGGGAGGGGCTTGGTTAGAGGTCAGTCATTGACTGGGGGCGGTATGACCCAGAGACCAGTGATTGGTTGTTAGGAGACAGACAGTTCAGAAGTGAAACTGATTTTTTCTTTACCGAGAATTCCCAGCCTGACAGGGAATATTCATGAGCATGTGAGGCCATGCCAGACCCATGCTGGAGAACAACAGTTAAAGGTAAGTAACCTGTTCCTTCAGAGCCATTAGAGGTATAGCAGCCCTCACAGGATGTGTGTTCTACTTCTGAGCCATTACAGGTATAGCATCCCTAATGATGTGTGTTTTCTGAATCACTGAACATTTAGTAGTCCTTTTGATAGGTCAAACGCTGTCAGCTCTGTTACAATTGAATATTACCTGCATCTTAAACGCATACCTCTGATGCCGACGTATTAACTCACTCTAATGGGATTTGAAGATGGTCTCTACAGCAGGGTTATTGACCCACTGAGCTAGTTTTCTCAACAGGCTTTTGACTGAGAAAGGCACATAGCTTTAGGGCACTGGCAGTTCCATGTGAGACTTGCCTGACATAACTGGCTTGTCAAAAACTCTCCGCCTCTTTGGAATATCGTACATGAATTAGGAAATTCATAATGACGTTTTTAAATGTGCTCGAATTTTGCCAGTGGGACTCAGTAATCAGACATGGGAGAAGCAGAGGTTTTTTTTAAAGCGCAAGACCGAGTAGGAGAGATTGAAATATGACAGCAGTGCCATCATCTCACACTGTTCGCCAGTGTGCATCAAACCAGCTTAGGAGGATAGTGGGGAAGGATCTACGTGAAAATACCATTTTTTTTCTACTGTGAGGTTGAAAATCTTGCATATAAAACAACATATTTTCTGTATTTGTAATGCGAAGGAAGACCCACTACATCCCCGTACTATATTAAATACCCTGAGCTAATCCGTCCCCCTCCCCCCCCATCTATTTTTTGAAGAAATATGTTCTCTTCCATGCAAGGTTTTGTACCTTGCAGTAATGGGATTAAATATTTTGTAGTGATAATGGTGGGAAGAGCTCAGACACTTCTTGCTCAGTACTCAGAAAATGCCAACACATGTTTGTGTTTTGTCATTACAGCAGCTCTGTTAAGAAATTCAGGTATTGTCCCAAAATATAGCAGCCCTGCTAAGAAATGTGGGCAAGATGCAATCAACCCTGCTGTGAATAATTGGCATTGTGCCATGACGTGCGTATAGCAGCTCTGCTGATAAATTAAGCTACTTTGCCTGAATATACAGCAGTCCTGTTGAGAGGTACCGGTACAATCGGTGCCACTGAAAATATATACAGCACTTTCTTCGACCTGCATGATTTTGATTTTTATTTTGGTTATTTATATTGCGCTCCAAGACAGACTCAACTGTATCCAGGCGCAGATGGTCATGGCGCTAACTGTAGCAAGAAAACGGAACCTCAAGGTGATTCTACATTGAACTGCCTAAACAAGTCGATCTTTAATACCTTTCTAAACTGACCCAATGACTGGCAGGCTCTGATTTCCAATGGGAGTTGGTTCCAGAGCTTAGGTCCAAACGCTCAAATCTCCTATCCCCTCTGGAGACATGTTTTGAGCGTGGAACAACCAACAGCAGTTTTTCTCTGGAGTGTAGGCCTCTTCTCGGATGATACAAATGAACCCTGGCACTGCGATTGTCTGGGGCAAGACCATTCAGACACTTCTACATCAAACACGCCACTTTAAAATTAATTTGATCCTCAACCGACAACCAATGCAGGGATCTGCGAAGAGCAGCATGGTCCCTCTTCCTCAAGTGTCCCATCAGTCTGATTTCTGCATTATGGGCCCTCTGGAGTCTATATAACTGCTTCACTGGGATACCTGCCATCAAACTGTTGCAGTAGTCAGGTGAGTATTTGTCATTGACCCCACTACCACTGAATGGTCTTCCGGTGCATCCATTATATTGGCTTGCGCTGGGTAGGTAGGTGGGTTGGTGGGTGGGTATATGGAAGGATGGTCCGAAAGGGAGTTAACGTCCAGACCACATGCCCAGTTATTCCCTGCTCTCTAAGACAACAAACTAAGTACAGTGCCCTTTCATACATGTGCAGGCACGTGAACACATACAATCTTAAGACTTAACACATCTTCATATAGAACACCAAAAGCTTTTCTTTCTCCCAAATGCCAAACAACTGTTTGCTGGGAGGCTCTCCTAAAACTTTAACATCAAGAACTCTAAGGCATTACATGCAATTGATGTGCTTGCTTCTGTGATGAAAATAAAAATTATGAAATGCCCGTGCTGCTGCAACTGCGCTGCCTCTATTAAAGCTGATTAAAACAGAGGAAAATTATGCAAAAATGCATTCCTAGTTTAAGACCATTTTCATTTTACACAATACTACATGTGTCCTAAAGCAATGTGAAATACATGTTCATGATTCAAAATGCTTTAATAACGCTAACCTACAAAATGCAGACAGTTGAACAAAGTGAACAAAGAAGTATCATCTTGATAGTATTAACAGAGGAGAGTGTTTAAAAGAAATAGACCGAGCAGGACTCATACCAGTTGCTTCTTGCAAAGAACTGTGTGGCTTTATTGTAATTTTTATTTTATTTATTGTGCTTTTAGTCACAAAAATTGACTTTTTACACATTCTTTCGTCAGATCATTATAAAAATTCTTCAAATCATTAATTACATTCCAATAATTCATCTTCTAAAAAGAAATTCATAGTAAAGTTACATTTCAATTATTCAGTCAAAAATTATTTAAAACATAATAACAAAACACATTTTTTTCCACAATAGCTCAAGTAGAAAGATACTACAACATTAATTTTCTATTCATGTATTATAATGGAAGATGTATGAATTTTAATTCATTCAGTTGTTTTAGTAAGGCAATAGACAGTGAGACTCCCTTCCCTGATGATAATCTATGCCAAAAATCTTGTGTTGCGATCCATGCAATATCGTGTACATGTGTTTAATATTTTTCTCTCTGAGTTAAGGTAGATCCCTCTCCCCACAAGTTACATTTCCCCTATAGTGGGATCAGATTTGTTCCAAATTCGTTCTCTCTTTTTAGTTTTTACCAAACCCAATTGAAATCGCAACAACTAATTTCGCCACTTGGGATTTGGAAACCTTCTGATATACGGCAACACGTACAAACTTGGTTTCGAATGGACGGTTTCCTCCCACGTATTCCTTATCTTTGAAAAATCCACTTCCAGCTTGCTGGCCTCGGAATCATTTTTCACAGTAGAGGGCGCTGCGCGTCGACGTCCCTCGAAGGCCTCGGTATCGGTGCTGACGTCACCATAGGTATAAATAGTGGGGGGGCGTGGCCAACCGCCATGTGAGGATTCCGTACCTTAGATGAGCTCCGTATAATACGTCCAACGATTTGCCAACTACAGATAAAGATTGCAATAACGCTTGAAAATAGACCCATCGGACTGTGAACGCCTGGGGAACCTGCAGCCGTGGCTTGGGGCGGCTCCGTTCCCTCGTCTCGACACTGCGACGCATGAGAGAGAAGAGACGCCACGGCCAGAAAATGGCGGCTGCATAGACATCCGCCGCTCTGTGGATACCAGCGGCCTGAACTGAGACGCCACCAGACCCGGGGCACCCAGCCTCGATTGCGGGGAGCGGGTGTCGAGTGATCAGTACTGGCAGACGGAGACCGGTGCCCGGGTGTCCCCGGTCGGCAAAGGTGTGGCCGCGGCGGGCGCGAAGAACGGAGTGAGGAGCCAACCCAGCGCTCCCCTGCTCGCCCAGCACCCCGGGACGGGGCTCCAGGAGGCTTCTCGGGGTGACCGCGAGGCCCGGAGGCGGGAGGCGCCGCTGACTCTGGCCTCGGCGTCCCGCCACGAGATAACCCAGTGGCGTCCCTGCGGAGCGCGGCAGCTCCACAACTTCTGCGGCCTCAGGGGGCTGACCCCCGGGACGCGCGTCGCGCACGAGCCGGGCCAGAGCGGGGACCCTGATGGAGAGCAGGAGGAGGCAGCGGAACGACCGGAGAAGGGCGGTAAGGAGTCGGGGGGGGGGGGGGGGGAGGGGGAGGGAGGTCACTATCCCCCCCAGCTTCCAAAACTGAGAGCCCTGATCCTCACGGACCCCCGGACCTGTAGGGCCTGGCACCAGGAGGCGGAGCGGCACACTTGCGTCCGGGGGCGTGAGACACCAACAGGGGCCAGCATGGTAGGCCTCAGCGGAACCAGTGGCCGGCAGGCCAACACAGGGTGTGGGAACCCCCCATGCCGGGGCGAGTGCGGCCAGCTGAGCGGGGCCGGGCGAACACAGGGGCCGCCATGTTATGAAACAAACGCTGACCCCTGGGGTGCCCTAACCTCAGACGCTTCCCGGCAGCTGCCCCAGTCTGCGCCCTGGCTGCAACGGAGTGGTAAGACACCATACGACCAGGGGACAAACCATACTCTAGACAAGTCACCAGCTAAGCCGAACTCTGCATCAGTGGGACGTTTCCCCCATACTTGATACCCAAGTGGCCTTAACCTCTGAGCATCTCCTTAAACCAGCCTGCAATGGGCTGCCCCGCAGGACCCTCGCGCCACAGGCGCCCTCATGCCCCAACTTTACCTCGGATCATCCTAACCCGCCTGCTGCAGCCCTTGGGGATAGCGGGCAACGCACTCCGCCATATAACGCAGCACTGCACTCCCACGAGGCAGGTTACTCCGACCACCACCCAGGGCCCACAAAGGACTTGGCAGGCCGCCTCACCACTTAAGCTATGCCGGTTAAAAACACCAGAAGCAAACCTAGACAGACCACTATGGAATCCTTTGCCGCCTCTGGGGCACCCGGGCCAGACGCCACCCACGCCAGCAGCGAGGCACTAAATGCAGAAGCGCCCGAACCAGCGAATTCGCAACTTCTGGAGGCCATCACGACACTCCAGAAAACCATGGAAAATAAGATAGACGCTGTGGCCATAGACTTGAATCTGCTGCGGCAGGATGTGCACTCCATTGCTAATAGAACAGACACCCTAGAGACCCAAATAAGAGAACACTCTGAGTCTAAAGCGAAGCTCTCAAAAGAAGTGGACGTCCTTGTACAGAAGGTAAAGAACCTTGAAGATAGAGCCGAGGGGGCAGAAGGAAGGGCCCGCAGGAGTAACATCAGAATCATCGGCCTACCCGAGGGAATCGAAGGCAATGACCCCACGAACTACGTCGAAAACCTACTTGTACACGAAATTGGAGCGGGGAAGCTATCACAAGGTTTTACTATTGAGAGAGCCCACCGATCCCTAGCTAGACTGCCGCCCCCCGGAAATCCGCCCAGGCCCATAATAGCTAAAGTATTGAATTACAAGGACAGAGAAGCAATCCTGGCCTTCTCTAGGCTGGGCGGCTCCATACAGAGAGACTCCGCTAAGGTCACCATTTACCCCGACTACACCCTGCAGGTCCAAAGAAGTAGGGCCATGTTCAACCACACCAAAGCCAGACTAAATAATGCAGGATTGCGATACATGCTTCTATATCCGGCCAGATTAAAGGTCCTTCACAACAACAAAGCCCATCTATTTGATACTCCTGCTGAAGTGACCGAATGGATGGACAGAGCACAGATCTCTGATTGGGAACCGAAACAGCGCAAGCCAAAACCGCCTAATCTATAGGAGCTCGCTTACACCATCCCCAGGCAGCATTTACCATACACTCAGAACTACTAGATAATGAGCGGCAACCTAAATGCAACCGGAGCCACACCGACCACAGAAATACCTTGCATTTGTTACATCAGGAGGTGAAGCTACACCCGCCCTAGAACTACCTTTTTTTTGGGGTAATTACCGGCCCGTAGGGCACCAAGGGACTTGGGTCCATGGGGCAGAAACGGGAATGTCAGAACGGGGGATACCCCGCTAGACGAGTTGTTACAAGTTCAGTTCAAGGTTAATGTTTATGGGGACAAAGAAGATCAAGACCAATGAATACACCGCAAACCACTAAAATACGCAAAGGATGTCAACGGATCCGACCAGATTCACTCGCCACATGACAGGCCACCGGACCAGGAGCCTGGCGCCGCTGGGCAGCCCACCCAGGAACTTTCACCCACACCACATTCATGGCTAATGCGATTAGGGTAATGACATGGAATGTTAGAGGGTTGAACAGTTATATACAGCAGCACAGAGTCTACACCTTCCTTAAACGCCACAAGATAGGCATTGCCTTATTACAAGAGACCCACCTGAACGCACGGAAATTAGCAGCGATGGCTGGGGTGTGGAGAGGGACCTTAATAGGCACCACGTACTCTAGCTATGCCAGGGGGGTGCTAATATGGATAGCCCCTACTATTCCCATTAAGGTGACACACACTAACATTGATGACGAAGGTAGAATGGTCCAGATACGATGCACCATAGAGGGTAAAGAACTATGCTTGGTCAACACTTATGCCCCCAACCATGACGCCAGTGTCTTCTTTAGATCATTGTACACTTGACTGAGCCCAAGCCGGAATGGCATGGTCATATGGGGAGGAGATCACAATTGTACTCTAGATCCAGATGGATAGATCAGACAGTAAACATTCCCAGACCTCCCCACCCGCAAAAATATTAAAGGCCCTTACACAACAATATGCCCTATGTGACCTCTGGAGAGCACAGCACCCTGAAGGCAGAGTCTACTCGTTCTATTCACCACCGCATGTAGTACACACTAGAATAGGTAGCATACTGGTTAGCGATGAACACTTAGACGCATTTGAAGACACTCAATACCTGGCTCAATACCTGGCTAGAGTGCTGTCAGACCACTCCCCTCTGATGACCACATGGTCCTTAACTGCACCCAGACCCCCTATACCCACATGGAGGCTCCGGAGCGAAGCGTTACTAGACAAGGCATTTTGTGAACAAATAGGGCAATGCACATCCACCTACTGGCAGATAAATATCGACAGTGTCCAGCATATCAGCACTGCTTGGGAGACATACAAAGTAGTGATCAGGGGGATATGATAGCCGCCGTAGGGGGTGCCCAACAATCCATCACTTCCCAGCTGACGCGCACGGAAGACGAGCTACAACACTTAGAGGCCGCAGCCTCGTCGGACCCTGCCCAAATACGTAGAACAGTTGAACTAAAGCAGGCCTGCCTGCAGCACTGGGAGGCGCTTGGGAGGCTCAGCTATGCCAAACACATTGAAAGAAGCCATGCCCTAGGTGACAAACCTGGGAAGTTGCTGGCGTGGCTATATAAACGAGAAGCCCCTAGACAACCCATCTGCCAAATCCGGGATGCAGAAGGTCTAGACATATACTCACAAGTAGACATCAACCGTACTTTCGCAGAATACTACCAGGGCCTCTACACTGACCCCTCACCGCCCACTGACATGGCAATAGAGGATGTGTTAGATATCATTAGACTACCACACCTTGAGGAACAAATGGTAGTGTCCCTGGAAGGCCCCGTCACCCCAGAGGAGGTAGCGACCGCCATCAGATCGCTGCCGTCTGGGAAAGCACCGGGACCAGATGGACTCCCAGGAGAGTTTTATAAGACCTACGAAGATACACTGGCCCCGTTATTGTCCCAGGTGTTCAATGAGGCGTATGAATTAGGCCACCTCCTGGACACCATGAGAGAAGCAACTATCATCCTGCTGCTGAAGCCCAATAGGGATGCCACAGACTGGGTGATACAGGCCCCTGTCCCTATTAAATGCGGATAGCAAGATTTTGACGGCAATACTGGCAATGAGGTTGCGCAGAGCCATCCCGATCCTAATCCACCAAGACCAAACAGGGTACGTACCGGGATAAACCATCACGGAAAACTTACGCAAACTACACCATGTCATTTACAGTACCGAGGGTAGACAAGAGAAATGTGCAGTGGCGTCCCTGGACGCCTCCAAAGCGTTCGACTCGGTTCGCTGGAAGTGGCTTCTAGCTACCTTGTCCAAAATGGGGATAGGGCCCAGCTTTATTAAATGGGTTACACTCATTTACACCAACCCAGAGGCTAGAGTGCGTACCAACAAAATGTATTTGGACAAATGGAGGTTATCCCAAGGTACTAGACAAGGTTGCCCCCTGTCCCCCCATGCTATACATTCTCGCCATCTAACCCGTTGCAGCATACCTCAGACAGGAATATGGAGACGTAGGCATCGAGATAGACGGTGTATCCCATTTGCTCTCTATGTATGCAGATGACATGCTCCTCTATCTGAAGAACCCTGAACATACACTGCCTTACATTCTAGAGACTTTGGAGGGGTTTCACAGAGTCGCTGGCATCCACATCAACCATAGCAAATCCTGCCTGTTCCCCCTGGCGACCTTGAGTGGGCTCGAAGCCAACGAGCTCCCCACACTAGAATTGAAATGGGAACCCACCTCCTTTAAGTACTTGGGCATCATGATCCATAGAGACCCTAAAACGGAGCACATCCTTAACACAGTCAGGGTAAAGGAAGGCCTATCGAAATCAATGAACTTTTGGGGCAGGCTGCCGCTTTCGGTGGCTAGCAGGGTGGGGCTGCTCAAGATGGTAGCATTACACAGGCTGCTTTACCATTTTACCAACGTGCCATACAACATTCCACATCAATTCTTAAACGACTTACATAAGCTTTGCAGGAAATTCCTGTGGCAAGAAAGAAGGCACAGAGTGTCCCTGGACATGTTGCAAAGACCCTATGGCAAGGGCAGCCTGAGGGTCCCCAACTTTGAACTTTACTATTTGGCCGACAGCTGAAACACGTGATCCAGTGGATGGTGGACGGCGCTTCTACAGACACCCGCCTGCTGCAGCCAAGTATCGCCCAATCGCTACTAAGAGACCTGCTGTGGGTCGAGTCATGCCAAAAACACCAATACCCATACTTAGTCCAACTTGGAACTCAGATTTGGAAAAGTGCCAGCAAAGCTATGAGCCTCAAAGACCCCTACTCCCCACAGATCCCGATAGCCGCAATCATGGTAAACAGACCGGGGAGTCGGAAAATAATAAGAGACACTTGGGAGCTGTGCGGCGTTGCCACCCTAGGGGACCTAGCGGATGACCAGGGCATCCTGACCTTTGCTGAACTGCAGGAAATCTCAGGAATACACACGGGTCAATTCCTCCTACACAACGTGTAGTGCAAAGAGTTGCTGCCTGCTGGCCATCTGTGGAAAACTTGGACACCGGACACGAAAGGATCGAGAGCCTACTGGCGGCAGCGGAAGGGGGCCACGAGACCTTCAGGGTTTACGAAACACTGCTAGACAGTACTACCCAGCACAGCCTCAAGTGCCAGGCAAAGTGGGAAACGGAACTTGGACAGCAATTTGAAGACGCTGAGTGGGAAACCATCACAAGATACCACAAAAAAGTATCTAGAAACGGCAGATTTCAGCTTATACAGTTCTACATAACGAACAGAGCAATCCTCACCCCGGCAATCATTTTCAGATTCAATGGAGCCAACAGCAAACGATGCCCCAAGTGTAACGAACCCCACGCGGATACGACCCATATGTTCTGGGGGTGCCCCGCAATACAAACCTTTTGGGCACTAATCAAAACCAAAGTGGCTGAGGCTGACGTCAGCCTGGAGGTGCATACGCCCACAGCATGCATTCTGGGAAGATACCCCAGGAACTGGAAGAATAAGCCACTGAATAAGCTAAAAGACCTAATGTATATACTTGCAAAAAGACGCATCGCTATGTGTTGGAAACGCCCCCAGGCCCCATGCTTAGCAACATGGTGGGAAGACCTCCGGAGATGGACACAGGCCGAAACAGGGGCCTGGGAGAACGCCCGAAGCCAGCAAAGACTGGACACCTCTGACGGTCTACTCCAATGGGTGGAACTCACGGTGTCGCTATTCAGCCCCAAGATGGTGGACTAAAGCACGATCACTATGGAATGAAACAATAAAGGACCTTGCGGTGAAGTTTGAAATGGTCTTGATAGTTGGGAGGGTGGGAGGGAGGTACTGGAAGAAGGGGGGTGTTTTTAAAGGTGTTGTATGTGGCCAGTTCACGGCCCTGCTGGTTGTATATTTAACTAAATGTAATAAACAAATAAAAAAAAGGTATAAATAGTCTCGCGCAGCGTCCATTGCTCAGTTCTGTTGTTCTGCGCTTCGTAAGCCTCGGAGACGCAAAGCTCTGTTCTTCTACTCATCGAAAATCTTCAAAAATCTCAATATCCTGCGATGGCATCTTCGTCCGAAACATCAACGCCACAATGTCGAGGTTTGTGGTAAAAAGGTGTCATTAACGGATCCTCACAGGATCTGTTTGTGGTGCCTGGGATCAGAGCACAAGTGTTCGGAATGTGATGACTGCATGTCCATGACGGCGATAGCCTTGAAGGAGCGTAGGGGGAAGCTAGAAAGGGGTAAGGCAGTTAAATCTTCTACCCCTTCAAAATTGTCCTCGGCTGAGTCGAGACATTGGTCTCCTCCCCGTCAAAAGAAACATTCCCGATCGAGATCTCGAAGCGGTTCCCACCATTCTTCAAGAAGAGGCGTCATAGATCTCCCTCCTCTTCATCCTCAAATTCCCCAGAATGGGTCACCTGCCCCACTAAACACAGCTCTCCAGCTAAGTGGGAGGAATTTCGCAAGAAAATGCTTAGGGTCTTCGAGAATGCGGACTTGACCCCCTCGGAGATGCCTAGAGGTGATACCCTGAGTAAAAGACCCGAAAAACAAAAACGCTGTGAGTCGTCGAACCCAGCAAAGAAAACCCTTCAGCGTCATGAACCCTTGAGTAAAGGCATAAAATTCATTGAATAAAACTGCGTCATCTACACAATCGTCGAAGGTACCCTCGACGCACAAGTCTATCATTGAAGCCGTCCTCGACCCCGATGAAGGATAGGCCCTTGAAGCCTCAAACCTCAACTGTGCCCAACAGCACCAGAGGTGTCGAAGGTCCTGCCCAAGGCATTGAAAGTGGCGTCGACAATATCGATGACCGAGTAGGATTCCGGTTCTCGAAGACATCAATGCCATTTGTGAGTTTCTCTACGCCATTTGCGAGTTTCTCGATCTATAACATCTGCATAGACAACCACAACTTTTTCCCAAGCAGTATCCTCCAATGTGGCTCCTCCTGCTCTGGAAATGGGTTTTACCCCTTATCCAAGATCTGATCATTATCCTCTGTATATGAGGAAGGGGAGGACTCTGACAATGAGAGCTTTTTGGGTTACAAACAACAAGAGTTACCCATTCAAGAGGAGCTCATTTCTGAGGAGAATATATTGAGAGATCTATAAGAATCTTTACAAGATGCCAGTGGCATAGATATCTCTCCAGAGACAGAATTTTCCAGACCAGAACCTGGAGAACATTCATAAATGCCTTACAGAGCTGAGCTCTTATGGCATAAATTATGCAATTTATGGGCTGGACAACACCTGCACCCTCTTTCCAGCAAGATGATTTTATGGACCTCTTAGATAAAGGGCCTCAAGAACCCTATAGTCCCTTTTCATGCTGCATTGCAGAGAAAAATAGCTGCAAATTGGGAAACACCTGAAGTTATCCCTGCAGTAAATAAAAAGCTCTCTGCAAAGTACAGGGGTGTCCGCCTCAGACCCTGAATATTTAAGTAAGCACCCAACTCCAGAGAGTTTATTAGTACAGGCAGTGCCGTCAAGTAGTAAGTCGGCATACCCCACTATACCACAAGACAGAGACAACAAAAGATTTGATGCCATGCTAAAAAGGTCTTTTCAGCATGCAGTATATGGCACTTAAGTCTATTAACGCCACGTGCACGCTAGCGAGATTCAGCCACACCCTTTGGGAGTGTGCTTCATCAGCGGCTGACTGTCTTCCAGAAGGGGAGGAACGAGACGCATTCTTGAACCTCAAGGATGGAAAGGATGCGATGTGCGAGTCCTTCCAAACAAGTCTTTACTCTGCTGACAGCATCAGCAGAGCCATGGCGGCGAGTACCACAATCCGCAGATTAGCGTGGTTGCGGAAGTCTGGTTTTGCTCCTTATGTACAAGCCAGGCTTCTGAATATGCCCTTTGACGGCACCTCTCTATTTGGCAAAAAAGCGGACAGCCTTGAGAAATTGCAAACCTCAAAGGCAGCAGCAAAACCACTTGTGGCTGCAATTCGTCAAACTCCAAATCGCCCCACAGGTACGCGCTGAAAGGGGAAGCCCTTTCGTTTTTTTTTCTTCCCACGTTCTGAAAAAACGGAGGGCAGCCAGCTCAAAGGGACCAGAAACGATTCACCTGTGGTGGACGGGTCAAAGGTACCAAGCCTGCATCAGCCGGTGCTGCTTTAACCTCAGCATCTGTGTCAGCCGCTTCTAAACCCCTCCGAGGTCTCCCCACACAAACCACCAGTAGGAGGCAGGTTAACTCAACATCTGACAGCATGGCAGGCTATTACGTCAGATGCTTGGGCATTGGAAACAGTTGCCCAAGGTTACTACCTGCCTTTCCTACACACTCCTCAGTCATCCACCAGGGAACAACTCTTTGAAGCTTCCAGACGCGCTCCTTATGCAGGAGATTTCAGACCTGCTAGAGCAATGTGCCATCGAACCGGTACCTGTAGCAGAGAGGAACAAAGGTTGGTATTCCCCCTATTTTCTAATACCGAAGGACGGAGGATTGAGACCCATCTTGGACTTTGCGAGAATTCAACAAATTCCTCAGGAAAGACAAGTTCAAGATGGTAACCCTTTCTTAGATCCTTCAGGCCCTCCAGCTTCAGGACTGGTTGGTATCTGTAGACCTTCAAGATGCTTACTTTCATGTGCCAATCCATCACAAGCACAGGAAGTACATGAGGTTCGCCATTGGCAACTCTCATTATCAATTTCTAGTTCTGCCATTTGGGCTGACCTCCGCCCGAGGGTCTTCACCAAGCTAATGGCAGTTGTGGCTGGCAGTCTAAGGAGGGAAGGGATTCCTGTCTACCCCTACCTGGACGACTGGTTGATCAGAGCCGCGTCCCCGGAACAGGCTCATATCCATCTAGATTGTTTGCCACTTCCTCCACAAGCTGGGCTTCTCCCTCAACTTAAGGAAGTCACAGATTATACCATCAGAGACTCCAGTTCATTGGAGCAGTCCTGGGCACATCCCTGGGAAAAGCCTTGCCACCAGAGGTGAGGGCTCAAGATATTCTACAGATGGTCACCAGGTTTCAAAATGCCCAGCGTCTACCAGCCTTTGACTTTTTGAGGTTGCTCGGCCTCATGGCATCCTTCATTTTTCTAGTGCTAGAGGCTCGCCTGAGAATGAGATCTCTCCAGTGGGCACTAAGGACCCAGTGATCACAATTCTCTGGAAAGATGTCAGATCTCCTACTAATCCCGGACAGAGTGGCTCGAGACCTTCAGTGGTGGGCCTGTCGGGAGAACTTCTTGAAAGGAGAATAGTTTTGGCAACCATTGCCGGAAATAGACGCTTCACTCACTGGGTACGGAGCCCATGCCAATGACTTGATTATCAGCGGTCGTTGGTCTCCATCGGAGTCCAGACTACACATCAACCTATTGGCACTGAGAGCGATCAGACTAGCCGAAGGCTTTCCTGCCATCAGTACAGGAAAAGAATGTCCTGATAATGACGGACAACACAGTGGCCATGCACTACCTCAACAAAAGAGGAGGCATAGGGTCACTGCCACTTTGCAGAGGGGCAATGCAGCTCTGGTTCTGGGCAATTCAAGAAGGAATCTCTCTATCGGCAGTTCACCTAGCCGGAGAGAAGAATTTGACGACGGACTCTCTGAGCAGGCAGACAGTCTCCCACGAGTGGGAACTAGCTCAGGAAGTCCTTTTAGAGATCTTCGCCCTTTGGGCAACCCCTCAACTGGATCTGTTTGCCACCAGTATCAACCGGAAGTGCGATCAGTATTGCTCAAGGGAATTGAGCGGAGCTCTAGGGGACGCGTTCATGGTGGACTGGGAGTTTCCACTTCTGCACGAGTTTCCTCCAGTACCCGTCATTCCTCAAATGATCAGGAGGTTGAGGAGATTCTGGAAACCCATGATCCTAATTGCCCCGGATTGGGCCCGGAGAGCATGGTACCCGGATCTTCTAGACATGTCCATCTGACCTCCGATTCGTCTTCCGCAAAGAGAGGATCTTCTCTCGCAGGAGGGAGGTCAGGTTCTCCATTCGGATTTCAGGACCCTCAACCTTCGCGCTTGGTTTCTGCAAGGTTGAGATACAAGGATTGGGACCTCCCGGATGGCGTAATGGAGGTGTTGCTTTCAGCCAGGAGGCCAGGAACAAAATCTTCAAACCGCTGCCATTGGAATAGATTCTGCAGCCGGTGTAGAGATAAGAATATTGAACCTTTTTTCATGTAGTACACCGATGGTGTTATTCTTAATATACTTGGCAGATTCATGCCTTCAAGTTGGCACAATCAAGGGTTACCTCTCCGCTCTGTCAATCTTTAAGTGCACGGCTGAGGAGCCTTCATACTTCAAATTGCCCATAGTCATTCAATTTCTGAAAGGGTTAACTAATGTCTTTCCCCCCCAACTCCTTTTCAAGTTCCACTCTGGGACCTAAACCTAGTCTTTACATTTCTAATGGGTACTCCATTCGAACCCCTTCATTCCTATCAATTAAGGTTTCTCACTCTTAAAACTGTCTTCCTAGTGGCTTTAACTTCTGCCAAAAGAGTGAGCGAATTACAAGCTTTATATTGCAAACCTCCTCATACAATCTTTCACAAAGATAAGGTACTTCAAGTGAAGCTGAACTTTCTCCCAAAGGTGGTCTCAGAATTCCACATCACACAAAAAATAACCTTACCTTCATTTTATCCTCCTCCCCATCCAGGGAAAGAGGAAGAGAGATTGCACAGGCTGGATCCAAGGCGTGCCTTGAGTTTTTACATAAGCCGATTTGCGAGGATTAGGAAAGCAGGCCAATTGTTTGTGGGGTATGCAGGTCATAAATTAGGTTTACCTATTACGAAACAGACCATCTCGAGATGGATTATATTAACTATTATAGAGTGCTATAAATTGACAGGAAAAGAGCCTCCTCAACACCTCAGCGTTCATTCAACCAGGGGTATTGCAGCCTCTTCAGCTCGTCCGCACATACTTTCACCAAATTCTACAATCTTGATTCCTCCTCTAGCCAGGAGACGAAATTTGGAAAATCTGTGTTGCACTCTGTGCATCTTTAAAGGAAAACATTTTGTTTTACTGCCACCTCCTTTACACATTACTGCTTTGGGAGTCTATTAAAGATGAGGAATACGTGGGAGGACACAATCCATTCGAAGAACAAGTTACTTACCAACCATAATGTTCTTTCGACTGGATGTTCCTCCTACATATTCCTTATCGCCCCTCCCATCCTTCCCTGCAGTAAAACTTCCCTTGTAGTTGCAGCCTACGCTCCTTCAAGGGTATTAACCATCTCATACAAGGCAAAAACAGCACCTCAAAACGGAACTGAGCAACGGACGCTGCACAAGACTATTTATACACAAGACTATTTATACCTATGGTGACATCAGCGCCGATACGGAGGCCTTCAAGGGACACCGACTCGTGGGACGTCGACGCACAGCGCCCTCTACTGTGAAAAAATGTTCGAGGCCAGCAAGCTAGAAGTGAATTTATCAAAGATAAGGAATACGTGGGAAGAACATCCAGTCTAAAGAACTTTACAGTTGGTAAGTAACTTGTTGTTCTCGCACAAAGGACATTTTTTATTGCTTTTTAGATTATCAATCATTGCTCTTATCACGATCCAATTTGAGTGCATTAGTGCTAGTTTCACTTTCTCTGGGTTTTCCATTAAGTTATGTGGTGTACATTCACATTGTGCCAGAATCTTTTGAGCATCTTCATGTAAATAAAGAATTTTTTTTTGTTGTTAAGTGTTTAAATATTTTTGTATTTCTTCATACAAATATCGATCTGGTGGTACTAGGATCAGTCTACACATAGTTAATATTTTCCAGTAATAGTGCGATTGTAAGGAATGGAGACAGAGTTCGTATTGTAACTTAATAATTGGTAATGATTGTGGTAAATTTAATGTTTTTTTCCACAATCAGCCTTCCAGGTGATCCCAATCAATGTTAAGCGAATGAGGGGGTGCACTCCATTCCATATAGTAATGCCGGTATCATTTTCCATTTATATAGTTTGATAAGAGGTATTAAGGAGAGAAAGCAATATGTATTTAGTCGTTTTTTCATTTGGCATACATATTGCTGCATTTTCCTTTCTGACTCTTGGGTTAGGTCTTGTAACAATGGTTTTGATCTAAGATTAAATCCTAAGTGTTTTACATTTCTAACAATCGGAATTGCTTGTTGTCCTATATGCCATTTTACCTTCTGGGACCTATTTGGTTTTCCAAAGATGATTGTTTCATTTTGTTGGATTCATTTTTAGGTCGTTTATCCTGGCATATTCTTCCATAGCTAATAGAAGATGTTTTAGACCTATTGGGGTGTTCTCTACTAGAGCTATATCATCTGCGTATGCAAGAAGATGAATCGTATGCGAGAAGATGAATTTTTCTATTTCTGATTGTAGGTGACGCAAATATGTAGTTTTGGAAAAGGGGAACCAAATCTGCAAGATATAAATTGCAGTAAGGCTGCTAAAATACACCCTTGTTTCACTCCCATTGTTGGTATGAATATTTGAAGAAAGATCCCCCTGTAAATTTAATCCAACTCGGATCGAAGTCTCGTTATGTAATGCTATGATTATTTGTAGTAGACCTTCTGGGATATTCCATTCATTTAGTTTTAGCCATAGTTTAGTCCTATTAACTAAATCGAATGCCTTTGGTAAATCGAGGAAGACTATAAAAGTTGGAAGGGGTGTCTTCTTTGACTTTGGTTGATAACTCTCTTCTAAATCCCTCTTGAAATTTGTATAGGATTTGATGTTTTGTAACCCACATTTGCAGTTCCTGAAGAATGACACGAGCAAAGAACTTACTAACGCAATCTGTAAGAGCAATTAAGCGATAATTTGCGGGCTCACATATATTGCCTTTTTTGTGTGGATTTCTAAAGTAAAGAGTGGGTTTGAAAGTTGCTGCTTGCCGGGCTGTTGCTAGTGAACTCCATGGTTTATCAGGGTGATTCTATAAATAGCCTGTGTAAGCTGTTTGCAAGGAGTAATTAAAAGGGCCGTATTGACATGATTTATGTGCGTAAAAAGGCCCTACGCACCTTATCTGGGCGGCTTCACCGCGCCATCTTCAATTCCGAGGAACAAACCTGCAACGCAGACTATAAATAACTCCTATTGAAGTTTTGCCTCAAACCCTCTTACCCACAGTTCCTACTGATCTACAAACCTCCCGGCTACAACATAAACTTCGCCAACATTCTTAAGTGACTCCCTAGTGCCCATCTTGGCCACCCATCCCTCTCTCACCATGCTTGGAAACTTCCATCTATAGTTTGATGCCCCGCACAAGCCCTCCTTGACAACCTGGAAGCCGTCCACATGACCGAACTAGTTTCTGGTGCCACAAACACCCGGGACATACCCTAGGCACAATCTTCAGTTCCACCATCCTCCTCTCCACGCTCCCACCCGACCACTCCTATGGATGAACCACACAGCCTTGCAACTCCTATCACTCCTCTCCCCCTTGACCATCACCGGAACGTCCACCATTTCCTGCTGTGGAACAAGGTCATAGTGTCGCCGGACCTGGCAGACTTTGTTCTCCTCCCTTCCTAATCTGCCAGTTGAGAGAGGTCTACCCTCCATCTGCAATTTTGATCTATGGCTCTCCAACGCCCTGGTACCTCTCACCCCCACCAGATCATCCTCAAAAAGACTAGGCCACTCTCCAAGATGGTTCACCCCTCTCTCAAAACACTCAACCCCACACTAGAACGCAGATGGCGGGTCAACCCATCCCCACCTAATAGAGCGGCCTATGCCCATCAGATCCATGTATACAAGGCAGAAATCCGGAAAGCCAAAAAATATTTCTACCAGAACAGATTCTCCCATACCTGCAGCTGCACTAAGGAACTCCACACAACCATCTCGGATATCAAGGCCCTGTTTGCATACAACCATCTCATCGACCCTGCTCAGTCTGACTTCATGCGCGTCTGTGGAACTGGATCTTCCCTAGTCTCCATCTGGCATGACTTCAAACACACGGCAGACTCTGAAGGCTGTGCTGCACTCCTCCTCCTCCTTGACCGCTCAGCGGCCTTTGACACCATTGACCACAGCATCCTCACTGACGGACTCCACTTGCTGGGGCATGGGGCTTAGGTGTATTTCTTCTTGGATGGCTAATAGTTCACAAATCAGCCTCATCCCTCCCTTCTCATCAGCCCTCTGCCCTATCTCCAATGTGGTCCCAAGAGGTGCCTCACTGTCACCCTACTTTTTCATTGTTTTTTATACACAGATCATTATTTTTTTAATCAGTTTTCACATAAAATCAACCATCATGTATAAAACCTCCAAATACAGAGGGCCATAGCAATGATCCTACTACATCTGAAACACATACAAAATAGTTCTTGAAATATGAAATAACCAGTAACGGCAAAGAAAAGCATCCCTCAAGTTTACAACCAACAAACGCAAACCCACACAAACCAGACACAAGACATAGAAAAATACAAACATCCACCTCCAACCTCTACAACACAACACAGCACAAAGCCACTCCACAAACATTATTCACAATGCACCCATGCAACAAGTCAGCCATAAAAAATGATTAGACGGTGTCCACAACTCAAGATGTTCATCTTCACGTGCCCTATTCAATAACATCACCTTCGAATGGATTGTGTCCTCACGTATTCCTCATCTTTGATATTTGTTAACCAGCTTTGGAAAAAGATATTCGGCAGAGGGTACTGTGCGTTGATGGGGTCGACTCGATGTCCCTCGAGGGCCTCTGTCTCGCGGATGATATCAAAGGTATATATAGCACATGCAGCGCCTGTTGCTTCCTTTTTTCCATAACACGCTATTTCCATGCTATTGTTTCGAGAAATACGGCGCGCTTCATACACAACTCTTCTTCGTCGACACAGACTACCCCGAAGTACGGTTTCCGGAATTGTCATGATTATAAATCAAGGATGTCCTTGAACAATCCACACCATATAGGTCTATGGTGTCTTGAGGTGGAGCATAAAACCTCAGCCTGCTCCAAGTGCCAGTTGATGACCGGGAAGGCACTGAAGGAGTGAAAGGGGAAATTGGCCGTAGGTCGAAACCCAGAATCACCTACTGCGACCAAAAAACTTTCTACTGACGAGTCGAGACTGCAACTCTCCTCGGAGGAAGAAAGTTAAGAGGTCGAGATCGCGGAGTGGCTCCCACCACTCGCCGAAGTCCAAAAAGGGGCACCATAGGTCGACTTAATGGGCAGACACCTCTTGCCCGACCAAAACATCCACTCATGCCGAATGGGTGGTTTTTAGAGCAGCAATGCAAAAAAAATCAAAAGCAGAAACCCACAGCAAGCCATGCTCGTACCGCGCCTTCCAAAGAAGGCGGTAAGGAAAGGGCTCAACCTAAATCCTGCATGCCCTCTAGCCCGGGCCGAAGGCCTGATCCTCATTGAGAGCCGTCGAGGCCTCGAGTCAATGATGTATCATCGAAGGATCCATCGAGCTGAAAACATAAACCCAGGTCAAGGTAGTCGGCGCCATTGATGCCGGCTGCGCCTTCGACGCCAGCCAAGCCCTCGATATCGGCATCGACACCAGCTGCGCCATCAAAGCCAGCTTCGACATCGAGCGCCCCATCAAAACCTATGGCGCCAGCCAAAAAAGTTTTGACTAATCCTCCAGCGTGGAATCCATTATTCATCAAACCCTTGATGCCTGAAAAAAACGTATGCGCCTTTACGAAGGAAGGTCTATTTTAAGTCCTGTACCTCCATTTATGAGGCAAATGAACCCTCAGATAATGATGCACCATTTGGCCTCCAATTTGGTATGCCAAATGTGCCAGAAAGTATTATCTCTGAGAAATCAAGGTTGAAATACATTTGACAACCTGCAGACCACCAGTGGGGTGGACACCTCACTTGACCTTGAGTTTGGAAGACCAGAGGCTGGGGAGTATGCTGATGCGTCGAATAGACAGCTCATGTCCAACGTAGTGGAATGTATGGGGTGGAGTAGGCCTACGTTACCATTTGAACAGGATGATCTGACAAACATTCTGGATAAGGGTCCTCAGTCAGATCCTATATTACCTTTTCACATGGCTATGCAAAAAAGTGTGGCAACGAATTGGGAGACACCAGAAACCAATCCGGCTGTGAATAAAAACTTGACCAAAAGTACCAACCCTCCAGTTGTGACCGTGACTACCTGTCTAAACACCCCACTCAGAGTCTGGTGGTACAGGCAGCTACTTTAAATTCTAAGCAAGCAGCTTACCCTACCATCCCTCCAGATAGGGACGACAAAAGAGTAGATGGATGGGCAAGGAAGGGGTTGCCAGACATTTCGTCGAAAAAAATTGGTCGACCAGACAAATGGTCGAACCAATTTGGTCGAAAACCAAATGGTCGAAATTTTTATTTTTTTTATTTTAACCTTTTTTTTTTTGGGGGGGGGGGGGTCCCCCCCAACCCCCTTTTTTTCTCTAAAAACCCCTTTTTTAACTAAACGAAAACCCGAAAAATAAATATATAAATAAAAAAAAATTCGACCATTTGGTTTTCGACCAAATTGCGTCGACCAAATTGCAGTCGACCAGTTTTTTTTCGACGAGTTGACTGGACACCCAAGGAAGGTATTTTCTGCAGGAGTATGGTGCTCAAATCGGCCAATTCCACATGTGCCCTTGCAAAATGTACATTCACTCTATGGGACTGCAGTTCCATGGTGGCAGAGCACATTCCCGAGGGGGATGAAAGAGACGGGATCTTAGCCATAATTAGAGATGGCAAAGAAACCATGTGTGAGTCTCTTCAGTCAGGTCTGTATTTTGCTGACGGCATCATCGGAGCCATGGCTACTAGCATTGTTATGCGCAGATTTGCGTGGTTCAGAAAGTCGGGTTTTGCACTGGATGTGGATGATCCAAGCAGGGTCGCACAGGATTTTGTGTGGTGCGCCTCTGAGGACAACATTCTGAAGGGAGAACCCTTGTGGCAACCATGGCCGGAGTTGATGATTGTGATGGACGCCTCACTCATGGGGTGGGGAAACCATACCAACGATCTGGCAGTCAGCGGTCATTGGTCTCCATCGGAGTCCAAACTACATATCAATCTTTTGAAGCTGAGGGCAGTCAAACAAGCACTGAAGGCCTTCCTGCCTTCTGTGCGGGGAAAGAATGTCCTAATAATGACGGACAACACAGTGGCCATGTGCTACCTCAACAAGAGAGGTGGTGTAGGGTCACTACCACAGTGCAGAGAGGGAATGCAGCTCTGGTACTGGGCAATTCAAAAAGGTATCTCTCTATCAGCTGTTCATCTAGCGGCTAGATTCTAACCATAGAAGAGAAGACAGCAGGGGATGCTCTGAGCAGGCAGAGCAGAGTCGCACGAACTAGCTCAGGAAGTCCTTCTTGAGATCTTCACCCTTTGGGGAACCCCTCAAGTGGAGATGTTTGTGACCAGTGTCAACCAGAAGTGCGACCTATACTACTCCAGGGAATTCCCCCCAAGAGGAGCTCTAGGGGGGCACATTCGTAGTGGACTGGGGATTTCCACTCCTGTACGCATTTCCTCCAGTCCCCATCTTTCTTCACGTGATCAGGAGGTTGAGAAAGTTCGGGAAACACATGATCCTAATTGCCACGGATTGGGCCCGGAGGACGTGGTAACCTGACTTTCTGGACATGTCCATCTGTCCTCCAAACCGTCTTCCACAAAGGGGAGGACCTTCTCTCACGGATTGGAAGGTCGGGTTCTCCATCCAGAGGGCAAAACATTTGGCCTTCATGCATGGTTTCCTAGAGGCTGAGATACAAGTATTGGGACCTCACGGATGACGTAATGGAGATTTTGCAGAAGGCCAGCAACAACGTCCTTGTACCATTGTCGTTGGAACAAATTCTGCAGCTGGCGCAGGGACAAGAATGTAGACCCTTTTCTGTGCAAAACACCTGAGGTGTTATCCTATCTACTATCATTAGCCAATCTGGGGCTCCAGGTTGGAATATTACAGACTATTTTGGCTGTGCTATCCATCTTTAAGTGCTCGTCTGTAGAATGTTCATATTTCAAGTTTTCACTGGTGACATCATTTCTAAAGTGGCTCACCAAAGTGTTTGCCCACTTCCCTGCCCCACCCACCCCCCAACCACCGCCTTTCGAGGTTCCAATTCTCTAACTTCAGCCCATAGAGTGAGTGAGTTGCAGGAACTTTCGTCCAAGCCACCATTTACTATCTTCCATAAGGATAAGATATTTCTGATGGATAAACCTATTTTTTTTACCCAAAATCATTTCTGATTTTCACGTAGGACAGAAAATTGTTTTACCTTCTTTCCTTCTTTCTATCCCCCACCTCATCCTGGGAAGGAGGAGGAGAGGTTACATAGGTTGGACCTTCATAGCGCTTTAAGCTTTTTTATATCTAGACTGTCCAAACGTTGCATTGATGATTCGCTTTTCATTGGCTATATGGGCCACAACAGGGTCAGGCTGTTACTAAACAGACCTTATCCAGGTGGATCATTCTGGCCATTTCAATGTTACAGGCTGGCGGGGAAGGATCCTCCTGAAAGTTTAAGGGCACATTCCACCAGGGGCATGGCTACCTCTACAGCCCTGCAAAGGGGTGTGCCAATAAAAATTATTTGGCAAGCGGCAATGTGGTCTACCATCAACACGTTCACAAAGCATTACTGCCTGGAATCTTCCCGCGGTCAGGTGGGTAGCTTTGGAAAAAGCAGTCCTGCGCTCGGTATATGAAAACCATTAAAATCAAATACTCTTATGTCCCGTCCCCATTCCTCCATACTGCATGGGCGTCCCTTGCGAGGGACGGGAGACGGAACCTTTTTCACCAGAAAAAACCTTCCCCTTAAATCCTTAAATCTAGAGGTGCGCTGGGGTGCAGACCTGGGAGCATACTCTGCCCTGACTGCCCTCCAGCGCCACACCTCAGTCCCCTTTTCGCAATGGACTGGAACGGGCTGAATGCACCAGCGCTCCTGGGTTTGGCTTCGGCCATGTAATTCCACGTGTGAATACTTCTTCTCTTTTGTCTTTTTATCATTCAGGTACTCGGCCCTCAGGCGTCACGCTCCTCCCCGGCGAATGTCGACTTCTACAGGGTTCAGCAGGTGTCCATCCTGCGACGGGCTCTTCCCAACTAAAGACCCCCAGGCCCTCTGCCTACGGTGCCTTGGCCTGACCACGGCTGGCAACCTTGTACCGCGTGCAACGCACTTTCCTCGACGTCTCTCGAACAAACTGGCCAGGTGGCGGGAGCTCTTCCACAGATTGCTTCCGGAGGACCTAAAGGACTTTTTCTATTATCGATCTAAGCCCAAGGTAGGGCCGCCCTTTTCCAGTGCATCCCGCAAGGGAGACTCCTTACCAGGGGCTCGCCTGCGTGGGATGTATTGCCTTGGTCCTGGTACCAGCACAAGTACCGAGGCTGATTCAGCTACCGGCCGCCAGGCCGAGGGGGTCAGTAGATCCTCCCGGTGACAGTGCTGAGGGACCAGAAGGTTCTTTTACCGGGTTTAATCCGAGGGTCTACACCCTAGTACCGGCATCATTTCCGAGGGGGTGCCTTTACGCAGTTGTAGCGGCATATCTGCAGGGGGCGAAACGCCTACCAGGCCTCAGCCTGAGGAACAGGGTAGGCCCCATGATCCACACACTGTTCTGGACGGGGCTCCAGCAGCCAGCCGCTACCCCATCAGTACGTCTTACCACCAACCCAGCCTGCGGGGACACGTTCTTTGAAAAGTTCTTTGGGCTCATGAAGTCTCCTCAGATGGGGGTCATCGTCAGGGACGCCATCAGGGACTTGCTCCCTCCAATGGCTCCGGTGCCGCAGGCCTCAGTACAGGCCGCTCTGGTCCCTGTTCAGCCTCAGCAGCCCGTGCCGGCCCCCAACCTCTTGGTCAGGCGGTTCCATACCAGTCCCTGCTGCAGCCTCTGTCCCCGCACCTCAGCACGCAGCTCCTAGCACCCTCCCCTTCAGTGCCCTTCCTGCAGGTGGAAACAGATGAGTACGATGTCCCTGACAGGCCATCATCGGCCAAGACCGTCCATGAACGTCTGGCAGGGCTGGTAGAGTACTTGGGCTGTCCTCCAGCACGTTAACTGAATTCTACAGCCATTTGGGCTTCAAGTTGCATTCCAACAGCCTTTAAGTTACGAGCACCGTGCTGCCTAGAAAGGTAGTTTGCCCAAAATGGCTGCTTTAAGATATGTTTACTCGTTGCTTAGCACTGTGCTCCATTAAGCGGAGGGCATGCGCCAGCAGCCTCTCGTGGGAAGGCCCGCGAGAGGTAAGGCCTTGTTTGCCCCTGTTCGCCACAGGGAGCAAGAAGCTCGCCGACACTACACATCACACCAAGAGACTCTGGATCCCGTTTAGCATCATGTCCACTCATAGGTAATGTGCTACACCTCGAACTATAACAGCATCAATTATTATGTAAATCATACACTGAAATCATCTACTTGTATCAGTTCCCAAATTAAAGTGGTATAATCCACCTTCACCGCAATGTTCTGCCGCCTTATCCTCCTATACTGTCGCGTATGAGATCCGGCGACTACCCATGCCATTATAGCCTTTCCTCTGCCCATTTCGAACCTAACCCAATACTGGGACTGCTATCCTAGGAATAACTTTGTCAAACAAAATGATTTGCTTTGCACTGACCCTTATCACCCTCTCACGTATCAGTATAACATATCTGCATGTAATCTGAATAAGCCCTACTCACATAGTTGCAGCCACTTCAGTATTTGCATCCCTGTTAGCACTCGAGCTTGTCTGTATCCTGACATCTTACACCTACCTGCTCTAACCTGTCTACTATGTAATTATTGTAATTCTAATTTTGCTCATCCAATACATTGCTAACAAATCGGTTATATTGCAAAGCTGTTTTAACTGTTGCTTTCCCATACCAGCATCACCGGATGGTGGCAGTATTACATTCTAACATTTATTCTGCCGCATTGTTGCATTCTTTAACCCTAGTATTTGTATATATTGAAAAATGCTGAAGACACTATCACCTTAACTGCAACACCTGAAGTTGATTATATTCAACCCTAACATCGCACTACTTTGCTGCCAATACGTACAAATACTGTCTAAATGCACTGTAACATGTACATGTCCAGATCTAGCTACTTACACCGGTGTTCATATTTTGCCGTCTCCATATTCTGAGCCCTCTGTGAACCTCATAGCTTCAGTGCTACACCGAGCCAATTGTACCTTGTAGAAATATGCTTGCATCCGATTCAAACATTATCGCCCTAGGCACCCTACTAGTTTTAAGTCTATTAGTAAGTTGCACAAGGCCCCTTTCTTCTCAAATTCCAGATTGCATGATCATAACCAACATGGCAACGACTTTGGGCACTATGCCCACGCCTTCCTATCCTACCAACCTAGCCTATGGATAATTGCTAAACAATTCGAACCATCACCAGAGACCTCCCTGCCCTAAGAGACCGTGCAAACTGCGTTCATGAACACAAGACTCTGTTCCAGACTGGCCAAATTATTTGAACCTCTTCCTAGGTCCACAACTAGCCCAGACTTTGATAGAAAAAGTCCACTACAAAGACAAACCGTTACTTGAGGAAAGTCTGTTCTTAACCTCTTACCATCTCTCACCCTGCATATCCTATCTAACAAAACATACTTACCAACTGGGGAACCTTCTCTCACCTGGGCTTGTCTTCGTTGAGCCTGACATTCTTCTCCAAACCTTCCGGAACGCTGATCTCTTCACCCTGACACTGCAGTTCATATTCAAATCTTCCGGGACGCTGAAATCCTCATCTTGGCACCACAGCACGACGCGCTTAGTCAGTGACAGCAGCACCCACAAGTAAAACGAAAGGCAAGGTTAGGCACTTAAAAGACCTACAGTTTAAGGTTGCGCTACCACCGAACCGCACGCTTTGCCTTAAACCATCACTCACTTGTTATCGGACATTGCGGTTACATCCATCTTCCTCCTGGCCGTGTTCCGCGCCTCCACAGCTGCTTTCGAGCCGCATTTCCATCTATTGTGAAGAAAACGGAAGAGAAAACATTATTCAGGAATTAACAGCAATTTTGAGAGCAATAATACCAAGACAGAAAACGAGAAGAGGCAAAGAGAAAACAGAAAGGGAAAGAGGCAAGAGGAGAAGCATAGTCGCAGCTGGACTGGACTATTGCTTACTGGGGATCAGTGAAGGAACTAGATCCCATTGACAAGCGCCCCTACCAGAAGTAGCAGGACGGAGAGCTTACCATCAATAATTAAAAGGTGAGCCCTATGGGCCGGTACATGCCCACAGAAATCGCACCTTTGGTAGACGGGTTTGAGAGGTACAATAGTCACCGATCAGCACACTCGCGTTTTCTCATATCCACGCAGGAGCAATGTCACCAATTGCTGCCGCTCACAGCTTATCCGCAGAGGGAAAGATCTGACAGGGGTGATTTAACTCCTGGGAGGGCTGCAACCGTTCCCCAACGCCTCTGCAGAGACGAGGTGAGCGTAACATTGTTAGGGAGAATTCTCTGAGGCTAATTTCCCAAACCTAGTGAGTTGCCCAGCAGCTTTGCTGGATTTTTGGGGTTTATTTTTTTCTCTCCTGCTAAGAGTGAGACTCTTTTTCTCCCACTCTTAGACATGATTTGAGGTGTTTCTTTGACTTTGTGTTTTATGGGCTATGGGGTCCTTTACCCATAGGGCTTCATGTGTTTTTGGTATGGGGGTTACACAGCACCCTCAGTGCAGTAACCCAGGGGTGTCATAGTGACCCCCAAACATAGACTCCATAACCTGGGACTGACTGTCTCCCAGGGCATGTAAAGTCACCATTGGCTTTACTAGTCCCAAATTATGAACAGAAACCAGTACAAACCATCATATTGTGGACGTACTGGTCGGGGCAATTCGATTGGTGGCAGTGGATACTACTTTTTATATTCGACAGCAAATATTTTCCTATGGGATTTTCCCATTGTTCGAGGTTATATAGCCTCGAACATACCGCCGGTTTATTAAATTAATATAAAATGACCGGTTGGTAATTTTTGCTGAAACTCTGTTCCAAAATGGCATTTGTGTTCGCTTCTGTGACTCCGACCCAAGTCGGGCCCTTTGTTCCACTTTTTGGCGGGCTTCTCCACAGAAGCCTCCAAAAGTGGTGCCACTCTGTCTGGGTACCACAGGGAGTGTGGGAGGGGGTTTAGGCACCCTGGACTGAGTTGCCTTGTTGCCTTAGTAACTCAGGTCGCACTCTTGTGTGATTGGCCCAAGTGGTGAGCCGCCCGGCTCACCACTTAGCATGTTTGATGGACAGCTAGGCTGAATGAATGGGGGTTTGCTGCATAAAAGCAGGGCTTTGGGGACTGGAATTTCAGAAGTCTCCACAGGGCCTAAAGAATCCAAAGAGGGAGAAGCTGAGCCGACGTGCAACGACGACACCACCGGTGGAGCCCTGCTGAACCGTCTCACCACTTTTCCCCGACGACAGACGAGATCTCCAGCCCGGAGAGTCTTCTTCCTTTGACTGGTGGGGATAACCAGTTTGCCCGTCTTTTCGCCTTCCCGGATCCTCTCGTGGCCGCCTTGCCTGTGCCAAGCACCCCGGCAACGGGGATACCACGGTTTTTCCACTACCGCGAATAAAAGGGTCTTACCTTTTAACCGGAGAACTCCGCGGCTGGTTTCTTCCCTGGCAGTGCCACGACCTTCAGCTTTCCTCCACGTCGAACCATCTCTTCCTCTGTACGACGCTGTGTCTTGCACCTGCTGCCAGGACCAACTGCCCCCGCTGGAGGATCCTCTCCACTTTGAAGGTACTGTGTCCGCCTGGCCTCCCTCGCAACGGTCTGTGTGGGGTGACTTTAAAGCCTCCACTTACCACTTGGGTTGGCCCTAGGTTGGCTAACTGAACTTTTCTGAGCTGACTTAATTCTTTTCTGAACTCCCTGCAAGACTTTTCAAGACTTTTTAGCTGTGTGATCTTGGGCGCATTGGTGCTCTGCTCTCTCTAAGAGGAAGCCTGGCCTCTGAACTTTTTGCTCACAAATAGACTTGACTTTACTGCCTTGCTGGGTGCTTCTAAAGTATTGTGTGCTTTTCCTAACTTCTGCCTTTTCCCTCCCTTTTTCTTAACTTATTGGAGTGCCATCTTTAGTTAAGCGCTCATCTCTGTCTGGAAATAAGTGGTAACTAAGACATGTCTAATAAGGAATAAGAGATGTACATCTAGTAATAGTGACTGTGTGTTGAATTTACTTACCTCTTTTTGTGCTAGTGTAATTTACAAGTGTGTCTTTAAAATAAATAATTATATACTTTTACACCAAAGCTCTGGTCAGTGTTTGCTTGTACTATTGTGTCTCTGTACCTATTGTGTATACTCTGTATACTGCCTAACTCATCTTGAGAGAAGTCTGACTGCTCAGCCACAGCTACCAGGTAAATCTGGGTGGTACAGACTGCTACCAATTGCGTTTACTGCCAACCACCTGTAGTCCTAAATCTTTTGCAGTGGTCCCTAAGGGAACTGCACAGGTTTCTGCCTAACAAACATTATGACAGCAACACTTCATTGCATCGCCCCTCTTAAAATGAGACAAAGCAAACCCAAAGCCCACCACAACTCCTTGTTTACCACACATTTAAAAACCCTACGTATGGAGAAAAGAAAATGTGAGGCCTCTTGGAGACTACCACCATCTGTGGAAAATTAAACTAACCTCAGCAACGCATTATCTCTTTACAAAAAAGAAATACTTCTGGCTAAACGAGAATCTTATAACCGAATCTTACAAGCTAATTCCAGTATGAAGGAATTATTCGTAATTCTAAAAGAATTAAACACATATCCAAGTGCAAGATACCTGCACCAAGGACAAAACCTGGTGCTCTAATATTCAGCACGCGCTAGCCAATAAAGTTTCCTCCCTGCAAGTTAAAATTGCAACAAAAAAACCTCTTTAACCACCCTGACCTCACCTATCAACACCCCTGCCCCTACTCGTAACCCTTCAACCCGCTTCAGCTTCTCCAAAATCTCTATTCTTGAGGTTGAAAAAGTCATACTTTCACTCAAACCCTCGAATTACCAGGGCAACTAAAGTCCAGCCCAACTCATTAAGGATGCAGTGAGGAAACCAGCACCCTGTATCTCTATACATATTAATGCCTCATTCGCTTTGGGTACCATCCCTAGTAATCTCAAATAGTCGTGGGTACTTCCACTCCTTAAACACTCTAGATCCTGCCATACCGACCAGTTACTGGCCTATCCCCACAGTGCCATTTCTCCTCAGAATAATAGACAAGGTTACCTACTTACAAATTCAGAAATACTTGGAACTCAACCTCCTTCTAGGAGCTTGACAATCAGGTTTTCGGACACAACATGGTACGGAAACCGCACTAATCGACCTCAAGGCTCAAATTGACGAGTTTAGGGACAAAGGAAAATTAGCTCTTCCCCTCCTTGATCTCTGGGCTGCATTTGACCTTGTGGACCACAAGGTCCTATGCATCCACCTGGACTCAGCTGTGCACTTCTCCAATGAGGCCATAGTCTGGATAGAATCATTCCTAAGTAATAGGACAATGCAAGTTTTCTCACCCTCAGCAGCCGCAGATCCTATCCCCATTACTTGTGAAGTGCCCCAGGGATCTTGCGTCTCACCCACGCTTTACAACATATTCACCAAGCCCCTTTTCGATGATCTGGACCATCTTGGTATCACTTACACTAATTATGCAGATGATACTCCGATTCTCCTACCACTTAGTGGGGATTATGATAAGGATTTGGCCTTGGTGAACAGTCTACCTCATCATCCAGGCATGGATGGCATTAAAGGTCTATGCCTGAATGTTGACAAAACTGAACTCATCGTTTTGGGTACCACCCCCAACCTTAAAAAAATAGGCCATGAAAACACAGCCTTTAACATCGATGGCAACTTTATTTAAGTTGCCAAAAGAGGTAAAAACCTTTGCCTTCTACCTCGATTCCACTCTAACATTCACTAAGCAAGTAAAACTCCATGGCGTCCGCCACTGCATACACATGCAAACTTATCAGAGCTGGTAAACCCATCTTATCTAAGAATAGCTGTATTACCCTTGCCAGAGCCCTTATCCTGTCCAAATTGGACTATTGTAACTCCCTATACATTGGGGCCAATAAGTACATTACCAGAAGAATTTCAACACTCAAATAACGCCCTCAGAGCTGCCCTCGGCATAGCAAGGAGAGAGCACATATCTGCGATCAGGAGGCAAAATAACTGGTTGTCCTCATACGATAAAATCCGGCTAAAAACAGCCTTGCTTACCCACAAATGTCTGAACAATGCTGCGCCTTGCTACCTAACTAAGAGATTCTTCAGAAATCCTCACTTAAGCCCACTAGAACAGCTAATACCAACTGCCTGACTGTCCCAAGATTCAAGTTCTCCTCAGTCGGGGTAGCAGCTTTCCATTTCATCAATTGGCTTAAAGACAATGTCTAATAATCCCCGTCACCTACCTCATCCTAATGTAAATGGACTGCAGCGCCCTGTTGCTATGCTGTCTCTATAGCGCTCTTCTTGTATCATCTTTTCTTTGTACATTATGTATCTTTATTTCCGTGACATCCTGACTTGTATATGCTCCTGTATATTTGTGATATGTACATCGTGTTTTTCTGTATTTTCTAGATTTCTTGATTTGTACATATGTTATGTGCAACCTAAGCTGAAAGACTTCATGTATCTTCTGCGCCCTGATACCTTGGGGTCTGGCGCGTAATATAAATAAATAAACTAACTAGCTGAGGGGGTCCTCGCAGAATTCCTCACGCTATGTCCCGTGGCCAGAACAGGGATCCTGATGCAGAAGGACATAGTTGCCTTGGCCAAAAAGGGTTGGCTCAAGCCCCACTCGGCACAGCCAGTAAATAAACACCTGGACGCCAAGTACAGGCAGATGGCGGGGGATACACTCTTGCTATCGGCCCATCCTCAGCCACACTCCTCAGTGATCGCTGCAGCATCACTGTACTCCAAGCCTCAGTCGTCCTCAGCCTCCTCCTTTGCGTCGCTGCTAGGCAAGGAGAAGATCGAGGCGTACGGGAAGAAGCTGTATTCCAATGCGTCCTTGCACCTGCATCAAGCCAACACAGATGACATGCTGGCAGCCGTTAACCAGAGGCTCTCGCGGGAAATTGCGGATTTCCTCCCAGAGCTTCCGGCGCAGAGCCAATCACGATTCAAGGCGGGATTGGCGGAGGCCAAGATTGTGGCACAGGACATCATGGACTCCTCTGTGGCTCACATTGACACCTCTGGCCGGGCCATCTGTATTGCCACAGACATGCGAAGAACGGCCTGGCTCTGTACTACGAAACTCAACCCGGATGTCCAGGAATGAATACTAGATCTTCAGTTCAAAGGGGGTGACCTCTTCTACTCCACAACAGACGAGGAGCTGAATAAAAAGAAAAAACGCTCTCAAAACGGTCAAGTCTTTATCCATCCTGACAAAGACCACACCCAAACCGTACACCCAGTCACCACAGCGCTCTCAGAAGGGGAGTAAGTACAGAGGATTCCTTGGCTTCCAGGAGCAGAGGTCCAGACAGCCTGACCGTTAGCCGTCCCGGCATCGGCGCAAACAACAAAAAGGGGGGGGGGGATGTGTAAGGGCTTTTTCCAGTCCACCTCCACAACAGCCTCAGAGGGAAAGAAGGCATGACACCCCTGCGGGTCCACGTGTCTCCAGTGGGGGGCAGGCTTGCTCTTCACGCACATTTCTGGCACCAGAATTTCGTGGACCCCTAGATCCTTTCTGTAGTCTCCATGGGGTACCGCCTCCCTATCCCAGGCTCCCCTCTGCTCCCACAGGTTGAAACAGCAACTCTTTTGGTGGAGATCCCGTCACTCGTTGAGAGCCAGGCAGTGGTGGAAGTCCCAGCCTCCCAGCGAGGCTTGGGCTTTTACTCCAGGATTTTCCCCATTCAGAAGAACCACCAGGTGGGCCTGAGAATTGTACTGGACCTTTCCACCCTCAACCTCTCCCTACCTCTACAAATATTCAAGATGGTTACTCCAGCTTTGATAGCGGAGACTTTGATCAAGGGAGACTGAATGTGCTCCCTGGATCTGCTCCCTGGATCTGAAGGACACGTACCTACGAGACTTCTTGGGCCTCATTTGGGACAAAGCCATCAAGAGGGCCACGGCGCACTTCCTCATCAGAGAAGTGACCTCTGCTTGGTGGTACCAACACCTACTGGGTCTCATGCAGCGGTCCTCTTGGCCGTCCCCACACGAGACTCGGGATGAGGATACAGCTGCACTTTGCAGCATCCTAGAACCAGGAACAGGGACATCAGTCAGAGATGATCAACGTTCCTCCGTCGCTTCACCCGGATCTCACATGGAGGTCCAGGGACTGCAACCTACGACGGGCAAGCCCTTCCGGCAACCACATGTCACCATTACCACAGACTCCTCTCTCGAGGGTTTGGGGGCCATCCTGGACAACCACTGCGTCCATGACACCTGAACCCGGCAGGAGTACCACATCAGTTGGCTGGAATTGAGGGCCATGAGTGGCAGCTGAACGACCTAGTGCTGCAGGAGATCTTTCGCAAATGGGATCACCCTCAAGCAGACCTCTTTGCCTCCCGGGGCAACAAGAAATGCAAACTGTTTGCCTCCTGGCAGGGTCAGGGATCCCTGGGCGATGCCTTTCAGATCAGATGGGACAGAATGACAGCATATGCTTTTCCACCCACTCCCCTGATTCACAGGGTGATATGCAAGATCAATGAGTCTCGCCTCCTCAGCATCATCCTAATAGCTCCCTGGTGGCCAGCCACGCCTGCCGACAGGCCCAGCGCATCTTCTGGCACAGCAGGGAGGCAGTCATCCACCCCGCACCAGAGAAATTAGCCCTCACAACGTGGTTCCTGAACAGGTCACGCTAGGACATCTCGGCCTCTCTCAGGCTAATCTACAGATCATACAAGGCGCCAGGAGCAAATCTACTAGGGCCCAGTTTAAAAGCAAGTGGACCAGGTTCTGTCACTGGGCAGATGCTAATGGCTCTTACATGTTCCCTGGCCGACAAGCTCTCCTTCTCGGCACATCTCGCCCATTCAGGCGTGCAGGTGGACACTTGCCGCACATACAGAAACTCGGAAGAGAGGTTTTCCTCTTCCAACCCAATTGTCAAGAGACATTTGAGGGGTCTCGCCAGGCTCTATCCACCCATCAAGAGACTGCACCCTGTGTGGGACCTCAACATAGTATTGGGTGCCCTGGTGCACAAACCATTCGAACCAATGGCATCCACTTACATCAGGCTGGTCACCATTAAGACGGCCTTGTTAGTCGGCCTTACCTCGGCTTGCAGAATTGGCGAAATCCAGGCCCTGGTCGCCTTGGAGCCATACACTACGTTTCACAAAGACAAGGTAGTCCTACGAACCCACCCAGCATTTCTACCTTCCGCATTCCATCTGAACGAATAAATTGTGTTGCCCACGTTATTTTGCTGAGCCCAAAGACGAGGCACAGAAAGTTCTGCACTGCTTTGATGCCTGGTGTGCGCTGAAATTCTACCTGGACAGGACCAAGGGCTTCTGCAAGTCGGACACACTTTTTGTCCCCTTCGGAGGATCAAGACCAGGATATCTGGCCTCCATAGCCCATTGGATGGTTGCGACCATCAAAGAAGCCTACGAGGGACCGCACAAGCCACTGCCGGCCAACATGCACGCCCACGCGGTCAGAGCCTAGGCAGCGGCCATCGCTTTCCAGCGGCATGTCCCTGGCAAGTCATAAGCAGAGCGGCCACATGGGCCTCCCCTTCGGCTTTCTGCAAGCACTACTGTTTGGATGCCGGCTCTAGAACAGACGCAGCTTTTGGACAGGCGGTTCTTGGAAACCTGTTTGCTTAAGGAGGGTCTCCTCTCTGCCCTGGAACTACACTCTGTTGTAAACGCTCATGCAGTATGGAGGGAAATGGACGTAAGAGTAATTATAAGTTATTCACTGTAGTGACTAACTTAGTCCCCTTTCCTCCATACGTCCCACCAACCTCCCCCCTCAAACTGGTGTCATTAGGCATTGTTAAATCTATTGTCGGTGCGTCTATGGGGACTGAGGTGTGGTGCCGGAGGGCGGAGTCAGGGCAGCGCATGCTCCCAGAGCCGCGCCTCTAAATTTAAAGGGAAGAAGGTTTTTTTTCTGGTGAAAAAGGTTCTGTCTCCCGTCCCTCGCAAGGGATGCCTACACAGTATGGAGGAAAGGGGACTAAGGGTACGTTACTACGGTGAGTAACTTATAACTTCTAACCCCTTCACCAAATCAAACACTGATTTGGGAGTCTATCAAAAGATGAGGAATACGTGGGAGGACACAATCCATTCGAAGAACAAGTTACCCCTGGTAACTTACTTTCAACTGGATGTTCCTCCCACGTATTCCTCATCGCCCTCCGAACCTACCCCAGAGTAGAATTTTCCATGCTATTACAGCTTTCGTTCCTTCAAGGCGGATTACGGTCCTTCCCGTGGTTATACAGGTATTTCTAATGTAAGGGGAAAAACAGAACTGAAGCCAACGGGTGCTGCGCGTGCTATATATGTCTTCGATGAAATCCTCAATGCGGAGGCCCTTGAGGGACATAGTCAACGCCATCTATGCACAGCGCCCTCTGCGGAAGGAAAAAAAATTCCGAAGCAGCTGAAGCTGAATAACAAATGTCAAAGATGAGGAATACGTGGGAGGAACATCCAGTCGAAAGAACATTACCAGGGGTAAGTAACTTGTTATTCTGCTTTGCTCCTCCATATTTTCGACAATGTTATGTTCTTTCTATTTTAATGCACCTCCTAACATTTTACTTTTATTTTTTATTCCTGACATGTACTTTTTTACAGTGCAGTCAAGCATTAAGCTTCCCTGCACTCTTTATTTTTTACTCATCTGTTATGGGTAAACGGACAAGTCCTTCAGCCTGTCCGTACTGGTAAACAGTGTTTCCCTTAGTCTAGTTACTTAGTTGCTACTTTTAGTAACTTGTTATCACTTGTGGTAACTTTGATCATTGTACAATGCATCTTACAATGCAGTACAATAGGGTACACTTTTGTTTTTGCCCTAGACTAACACTCAGAGGATTTTTGGTTACTCTAGGCGTGCTAAATGGACAAGCTGATGGCAGCAGTGTGTTTTTACCATTTGGTGGTGCTTTTTGTTTTAGCCTTACTGCGTTTGGCTACTAACTGTGGCACATGGCCATGCCACAAGGTTTTTCGTTTGTCCTTTGGCGATTGAATTCTTTTGTTTGTTTTAATTTTTTTTTTAGCCTTCTTCCTGGCCTGTTATGACTGAATTTCTATACTATGGTCTGGTAAACAGATGTATAAAAGGCCAAACTATATTGTGACGGGGACAACTCTGGGGAGCTGTAGCCAAACTAGTTCAGGTAGCAATGACAGGCGGTCTATGCTAAGATCTTCAGAGGTGGTGCGCTTGTAAAGGGTCCACAATGAGGTCACACAATGTGAATCACAAATTACACTTCGACAGGATGCATAAAATTGTTATTTATTTATGGCCAAAACACTATGAAAAATAACTACTAGCAGGTAGTTATCACACAAGACTAATAAACATTAGATACATATATACATTCACTTATTATAAGGCATAATACTTATGCACTCAAGGTCCACAGAGATGATCCCTAACTAAAATTGTCCAGCCCCAAGTTGTCTGGGGCTTTTTGCCCAATAGTTCAGGTAAACGTTCCACAGAAGTTATGAAGCAGGACAAACTGCAGGTAGGGTCTCTTAGGTCCAGTGAAGAGTTCAAGTAAAACGTACTACCAAAAGTAGCACCAAATTTCAGATGTCTTGCGCAAGCAATGGCAAAGCCAAACGTGTTAGTATAAAGGTTTATTATAAGCCCTTTCACTTATACGGATAGTATAGGGATAGGTAAGAATCTCTGTAACTTAAACCCCATAATCCGATTCTTCCCCAGACTTGGCGGGACAATGGAGGAGGGTCTGAGGTTGCTTCTCCCGCCGAAAGTCACAATCTTCGATATTAGGGATAATTCTCTGTAAAGGCTAATTTCCCAAACCTAGTGAGTCCCCCAGCAGCTTTGCTGCATTTTTGGGGTTTATTTTTTTCTCCTGCTAAGAGTGAGACTCTTTTCCTCCAACTCTTAAACATGATTTGAGGTGTTCCTTTGACTTTGTATGTGTTCTATGGGCTATGGGGTCCTTTACCCCATAGGGTTTCATGTGTTTTTGATATGTGGGTTACACAGCACCCTCCGTGCAGTAACACAGGGGTGTCGTAGCGACCCCCCAACATAGACTCCATACCCTGGGACTGACTACTGTCTCCCAGGTCATGTAAAGTCACCGTTGGCTTTACTAGTCTTAAATTGTGAACAGAACCAGTACAAACCATCATATTGTGGACGTACTGGTCGGGGCAATTCGATTGCCCCGGGGTCTGTTGTTCGAGGGGGCACTGTCCAGTCCCCCCCTGACCGAGTTTTGGCTGGTGGCAGTGGATACTACTTTTTATATTCGACCACAAATATATTCCAATGGGATTTTCCCATTGTTCGAGGCTACCACTTTTTAATATAGCCTCGAACATACCGCCGGTTTATTAAATTAATATAAATTCACCGGTTGGTATTTTTTGCCAAAGCTCGGTTCCAAAATGGCGTTTGTGTTCGCTTCTGTGACTCCAACCCAAGTCAAGCCCTTTGTTCCACTTTTTGGCGGGCTTCTCCATAGAAGCCTCCAAATGTGGTGCCACTCTGTCTGGGTACCACAGGGGGTGTGGGAGGGGGTTTAGGCACCCTAGACTGAGTTGCCTCGGCAACTCAAGTCGCACTCTTGTGTGATTGGCCCCCTTAGCATGTTTGAGTGACAGCTAGGCTGAATGAATGGGGGGTTTCTGCATAAAAGCAGACCTCTGGGGACTGGAACTTCAGAAGTCGTCACAGGACCTAAAGAATCCGAGGAGGGAGAAGCCGAGCCAACCTGCAACGACGACACCACCGGTGGAGCCCTGCTGAACCGTCTCACCACTTTTCCCGACGACAGAGGAGATCTCCAGCCCGGAGAGTCTTCTTCCTTTGACTGGTGGGGATAACCAGTTTGCCCGTCTTTTCGCCTTCCTGGACCATCTCGTGGCCGCCTTGCCCGTGCCAAGCGCCCCGGCAACCGGAATACCACGGTTTACCACTACCGCAAAGAAAAGGGTGGTACCTTGTAACCGGGAAACTCTGCGGCTGGTTTGTTCCCTGGCAGCGCAACGACCTTCAGCTTTCCTCCACGTCGAGACCATCTCTTCCTCTGGATGAAACACCGACTTGCAACCGCTGCCAGGAATAACTGCCCCCGCTGGAGCATTCTTCTCACTTTCAGGTACTGTGTCCCGCCTGGCTTCCCTTGCGACAGATCGTTCGGGGTGACACTAAATCCTCGACTTTCTATACTGGGCTAGCCTGGGACCTGTTAACTAACTTTTCCTGACTTGATCTCAATCTTTTGTGAACTTTCTACAAAGACTCTTTGGGCATAACCCCACTGTGTGATCCTGGACACATTTTACTTGCTCTCTCTAACAGTGGGCCTGGCATTTGAACTTCCTTGCTCTCCAGGAGACTTTGCCTAACCTGCCTCACTGTGGTTCTTTGAAAAGTATTGAAAATTGTGTGCTTGCATAACCCTGCCTTTTTTCCTCCCTTTTTAATAACTTATTAGAGTGCCAGCTTATGTTAAGCGCTCACCTCTGTCTGAAAAGAAGTGGTGTTTCTCATTAAGACTTGTCTAATAAGTAATTAGGGTTGTATATATATAATAGTGACTGTGTGTTGAATTTATTTACCTCTTGTGTGCTAGTGTAATTTACAAGTGTCTTTAAATAATTATATACTTTTACACCAAAGCTCTGGTCAGTGTTTGCTTGTGCTACTGTATCTCTGTACCTATTGTGTATACTCTATATACTGCCTAACTCATCTTGAGAGAAGTCTGACTGCTCAGCCACAGCTACCAGGTAAATCTGGGTGGTACAGACTGCTACCAATTGGGTTTACTGACAACTACCTGTAGTCCTAAATCTTTTGCAGTGGTCCCTAAGGGAACTGCACAGGTTTCTGCCTAACACTCGATTCACAGGGTTTGCAGGTTCTAGCTGATCTCCGGTTGATGTCTTTCACTGTTGCAAGGACTCTCAATGGAAGATTGCAGCAAAACACAATGCAGGACCCCTCTTGGGACTGGACTTGGGTCAGAAGCGATTTCTGGTGGTGGTCACCAGAGCACAGCGATGCAAAGTGACTCAACAGCCGCAGTGAAACTTTCCCTCCTATTTCCCCCCAAATTCCTGTACGAAACTCTGAAACAGTGACGCAGGCTGCAAAGTAGCCTAAAATTGAAGCTTGTCAGCCACAGGACAGTTCCAGGGCACTTCCGAAGGCTTCCTTTGACAGGGCAACGAGCAGACGTCGGGAATGGATGGTCCCTCCACTTAAAGAGCTGCAGCTCCTTCGCAGGACTACTAAAGATCACAAGCAAGGCAGGGCTCCTCCAGGACAGCAGAAGAAGTTGGTTGCCAGGCCTCCTTCAGTCGGGCCTCAGGTTTCTTTGCAGGTCTCACAGCTGTACAGGATACTTGGCTCCTTCTGGTTTCTTCAGGATCTCTGAAGAGTCCGGTACGAGCAGCTGCCTTCACTAACCAATAACAGGACTATCCCACACACACCCCAGCAGTGGTCCAGTCAGGACCACTGGCGGGACCATTCATGCATACCACTCAGACACAGCGAAACCAGTTTGTGGATTGGGACCAGGCAGTCCCAGCCCACATCCTAACAACAATTATGAAAGGCGTGAGGGAGACCTTAACCCCAAAGCGATCCCTCCAATAGGTTAACCAACCTTTAGATTCAGACAACAATACGCATATAGGTGAACTGATCTGTTACCGGAGAGTCTAAAACCACGTCAAAGGCCACAGAATCGCTAAACATCCTACCATCACTCGATGCAACACAAATATTTTCGTACAATTTTTATTAATATCAAATCACAAATGTAAAAGCAGAACAATTTCATCACAAATATAAAACCACAATTCAATTTTCAGTAGTTTTCACAGTGCAAAGAAGCAGACAATTTCTACAAAGGAAGCATACAAGTTGAAAACGTCCTTCTTTTACTAAAGTGTCTAGTGCTGTGCAAAACAGCTAATAGAGTAAAGCACATCAAGCACTCCATTCATACTTATCACATACCAATCGTACTGATTCATTCAATATACATACAAAAAAAGTTTCTTTCCAATGTATTGGTGTCTAAGTAAATACATGAAATTCATCAGGGGCTGTCTGACAAAAGCAAATTGCACTGTTATATGCTTAATAAGCGTCAACAACCAAGTCCATGTTCAGACTTCCATATGGTTTGCTAATGAAGAGCAAATTATGTTGCAATGGTGCTTCATTAAACAGGATTAACATCTCATCCTGGCCAGCGTTATTGGCCATCCGCTGTAACAGAATTTATTTTGGTGTCGATTAACCATACGTCCTCTATTAACATAATATTAATATAACTGTCACCTCTTTGATTGAACAGCGACAATGTGTTGCGTTAACACAATCTATTATAGGTCGCCCACAATGTTCTGAGACCACCAAAAGACATTGAGCATGCTACCTGCTCCACAGTAGAGTTAAAACAGTAATGATGCACAAAAGGGTAAAGTTTAATCGCCACCACACACAAAAGACTAACCGCCTGCGTCGTTCCAACAGTTTGTCTACACCTTACATAGCTTCTCAGTTTGGAGATCTACGTGGCTATGATCAGTAAGCTTTGACTGATGTGTAATTTACACCGCTGGCAGAGTTTAAGCACTTCAGTACGTCGCTGCGCTCATGACATATTTGCTACTCTGGGTTGAGAAGTGCTATAAGAGACAGAAAAAGGACCAGTGCTTTAGCAATATGACGATTGTAGTTGTCAAACCCACTCTAATCCTACATGTGCATCTTCGCACATGTGCTTACCCTTGAGACAGCTGGGCATCCGTCAGGCCCACTCAAAATCCAAATTGGCAATCTGATTGGTCCAAATAGCAGTACTTCAGAGGGACATCAGAATCATACACGCCTCGTGTCAAGCTCGGTATTCAATTCGAACCTATAGAGCGTACAGATGGGGTAAAGCACACTATTAATTTGTGGCCGTTATCTACCGTGTCTTAGTTCCAAAGCCTCCTAATAGGGCTCCTTGTGTATGCTAATAACATGCAACGTCTCTCACCATTTCCTACACCGTCCAATACGCCACATTAGGTAGCGCCCCATTCTTGAATTCCAAAATGGCCGTCCACTTGAATTAGCTCGTGTGGGTTATATCGCTCCAGGCTTATTCAAAGTTTAGCTTGCAGAAAGTTAACAATGGTACATTAAAAATCCCCCGCTGGCTGCATTCCGCCTATGTTGAGAGGACAAGGGAAAGAAATGAGCCACTATATCGATTTACACGCTACTCGACAAGCCGTGCGCTCTACCAGGCTAGCCTCATTCACGTACCCGATACGCATGTACTTCCGGCTCTCGTGATTCCTGTAACTGCTCAACGGCCATTCAGCGAACAGTACGTCACTCCAACAGCCAATTTAAGCTTCAGTGTCACATGGGACAAACTCTAAACCAATTGGATTGCAAAGAAAGACAAGCTTTGAACCAATCGGCTCCTCTTTCCGTCCTCTTGTGTTGCTTACAAATCAGGATACACTTGGTAAGAAAAACCGAAAAAGCTTTAGCGCATCTTAAAAAAAGATGCTTACTCCCGTACTAGAGTGAAGCTACATTGTGTAAGGTAAACCTGAACTAAATTAGCCAGTCTATTTTGTCATTTAGAACTTTTTGTACGCTTTCAGTCAGGAATATCATTTGTTGCTCTTTTTTCAAGAGGGCAATTTTGTCTCTGTTCGTATCCATGATGGGTTTCAGTTTATAAATGATAGACCATTTGAAATCCTACAGTGAATGCACTTCTTCAATCCAATGATCCACCATTGGAGCATTCGAAGTCCTTTTTTTTTTTTTTTTTAGACAACTCTTGTGTTTGCCTATTCTTATTTTAATTTTTCTGTCCGTTTTGCCAAAATACATTTTGCTGCAAGGACACCAAATAACATACACTAATTTGTGTGCTGTTTTTGTTTCCATGGTGATTGCAGGCCAATGTCGATCTCTGTACTTCTGGAGGTATAATGACAGTACATACATTGTCCATAAGGATAGTGTCCAAAAACTTCTGGCATGCCCCATTGTTGTGGCAACGTCCTCTGTTTTAGTGGCTTAACACAGATGTCATTCCGGGTAAGATGATCTTTTAAGTTTTTGCTCCTCCTGAATGCAATAACAGGTCTAGGCACAGGCTGTGGGCTTTTCTCCAAAATATTCAAATTTTTGGAGATGATTTTCTTAATCGCATTGGAGGTATGGCTGAACGCATTCACAAACACACGTTTCTTGTCCTTTTCTTTATTCGCTGACCGAACCTTAGATTCTAATAAAGCCTCTGTGATTATTGCTGGCCCTTTTCAAGGCCTTTTGCTGTGACCTTGTCCGGATATCCTCTTTGGAACAAACGTTTTTTCGTGCTATTCCTTTTCAAACTGAGAAATTGCCCCACCGGGAGATTGTCTCTCACGTGTTTAGTATGAAAGCTTGTATAATGTAGCACCGCATTTTTATCATTTGTACCGCGCACTATCACCACCGGAGTGGTCCCCTGGCGCTCTGGCAGCTCTGAAAGCAGGAGGGAGGGTGAGTTAGTGGGAGGAGGCTGGAAAAGTTAAAGAGTGCAGTGATGTGCTGTTGGCAGCCTCAGCCCGGTGGGTCTGTCGGCTGGGCCTGGGGTGTTTGCGGCCGGTAGTCGTCGTATACTGTTGTGCGAGTCTGTGTTTTTTTTTTTGTTTTGTTGTTGTAGTGTAGTTAAGTTTGTGTGGTTTGTTGTGCTGGAGGTTTGTGGTTGTTTGGTTTGGAGTTTGAGAGGTGTATGCAGAGGAGGAAAATTGTTAGTCATATTGGTTAGTTGGCATCTCTATCCTGAATTGAGTAGTTTGGCTTGCGTAATCTCACCCAATGGGGTGTTTGGCCACCCTGTGCCTCTGGAAGGTCCATGCCCGTTCTGCATTCGAGGCCCCTTTAACATCTCGCTGCCTCCTCCACCCGCTCCGCCAACAACCCTGCATGCACCTGCCAGTGTCCACACCTCGGTTAGCGTGGTGATTGGTAGTATCTCGACAGTTCCACAACCCAGTGGTACCTAGTAGCAGCTAAACTGGCGGTTGGGGATGTTGGTTAGGGTTGGCTGGGGTTGTTGCCTCCGTCTCCATGGGTCTCGCATGTGAACCACTCCGGCGTCACCCATCCAGGTGGTGCCATGGGTGCTTCTCAGTCGGTTCTGTGAGTTTGTCAATGTCCTTTCCCGTTTAGTCATTTTATCTTACTGTTGTTTCGGTTTTAGTCTCTGGTATTGAAGAGCCAGGTTTTTAGTAATTTTCTGAATTTTAGGTGATCTTGGGTGTTTCATATTTCTTTTGGGATGTTCCAGGTTTTTGCAGCTAAGTGGTAGAAGGCGGTTCCTCCGAGTTTTTTCTTGATGTATGGTTTTAGTTCCAGGCGTATTTCGTTGGTTAACCTGAGGGGTCTCATTGGCTTGTAGATAGTTATTTTCTTTTGTAGGAATTCTGCTCCTTGTCCGCAGATTGCCCTGTGCATTATGCACATTGTTTTGAAGGTGATATAATGTTTTACTGGGAGCCAGTGTAGTGTTTTTAGGGCAGGGGATAGTTTGAGGAGTAGTATGGCTGCTGTGTTTTTGATCCGTTGTAGGTTCTTCAGTAGGTATTCTGGTATTCTGATGTAGAGGCTGGTTGCATAGTCGATTTTTTTAAATGATGAGGGCGACGATAGTGAGTGTTTTGTGTGTGAAGGAGAAGGGTAGTATTTTTCTTGCCGTGTGGAGGAGGAAGAAGCATTTCTTGACTATTGCATTTATTTGCGGTTCTAAGGTTAGGGTGTTGTCCATCAGGGCTCCCAGATTTTTAACTAACTTAGATGGTGATGCTGCGGTTCCCATTTCCTTTGGCCACGGGATGGCGTTTTCCTTCTCTTGGTCTTTGGATATGATCATGATTTCTGTTTTTCCTGTGATGATTTTCAGGTTGTTGGCATTCATCCAGTTGAAGATTTCTTTTAGACAGTCGGTTACGTTTGAATGATCGGCTTGGGTGTCTTTGATTGTGTAGATGATTTGGGTATCGTCTGCGTAGTTGTAGAATGTGATGATGTGTTTCTTGAAGATTCTGATAACTGGAGTTTGGTAGGTATTGAAGTACAGTGGTGATAGTGAGGATCCTTGTGGCACTCCACAGTCGTTAACTCATGGGGTGGATTTGAAGGGTTTAATCCAAACGGTTTCTGTTCTGTCTGCTAGGAATGATTTAGTCCAGCGTAGTGCTGTCTGTTATTCCTATGTCTTCTACTCTTTTGGTTAGGGTGTCATGGCTAACTGTGTCAAAGGCTGCGGAGAGGTCGAGCAGAATAAGGGCTGATGTTGTGTTGGAGTTTTTTTGTTTTTAGGTCGTCCCAGATGGATAGTAGTGCTGTTTCTGTACCTCTTGTGGGTCTGAAGCCGACTTGAGCTTGGTCTAGCAGGTGGTATTGCTCCTCCCCGCTGGTCTGCTTTGCAGATAACTATTATGTTGTTGGAAAGAAGATCCTTCATTCGAAGGGATTGTGTCCTCCGACGTATTCCTTATCTTTGATATATCATCTCCCAGCTTGCTGGCCTCGGAAAATAAATTTGAGTAGAGGGCGCTGCGCGTCGACGTCCCTCGAGCCGATGTCCCTCGACGGCCTCCGTGTCAGCGCCGACGTCACCACGCATATAAATAGACTCGCGCAGCGTCCGTTGCTCAGTTCTGTTTTTCCGCGCTTCGTGGGGCCGGAATATCGTTGCTCAGTTCTTCAGTCAAATATATCAATATATTCCTCGTGAATACCAACTCATACTCGATGGCTTCCTCACCCGAACCGACGACTCCACGGTCCGGCTTCAAAAATTGTTGATACTGTGGAAAGAAAATGTCGTTGACGGATCGTCACAGGATCTGTTTGTGGTGCCTTGGAATCGAGCACCATTGTTCGGAGTGCGAGGACTGCATGTCCATGACGGCGAAAGCCTTGAAGGAGCGTAAGGGGAAGCTCGAGAGAGGTAAGGCAGTTAACTTCTTCGAAAGTTTCCTCGGCGGAGTCGAGACATTAGTCTCCTCGCCATCACAAAAGACATTCTCGTTCTAGGTCTCGAAGCAGTTCCCATCACTCTTCGAGATCTAAGCATTCAAAAAAGGGACGTCGAAGATCCCCTTCTTCGTCTTCTTCAGTTGCCCCAAAAAGGGTCTCCTGCCCCACAAAACATTGCTCTCGGGCTGAGTGGGAGGAATTTGGGAAAAAGATGCTAAGCGTCTTCGAGAAAGCGGCCTCGACCCCCTCGAAGACTGCTGAGGGTGATAACCTGGGTGAAGGACCCGAAAAATCAAAAAGCTGCGAGTTGCAGTACCCGGCGAAAGAAGCCACTCGAGAGCGTCACAAACCCTCGAGTAAAGGCAAAGTTGCGTCTTCGACGCGATCGTCGTCGAGAAAGGATAAACCCACGGCCACCTCACAGCCAGTGGCCATACCCAGAGCCTCGAGCACGAGAATGTCGTAGACAACCTCGAGTAGAATCCCGATGCACTCGAGTTCGAGGCCTCTACCACCTTTCATGACGCCTTTTTCGATGGCTTCGAAGCCTTTAACGTCCACGTCAACGTTTTCTCAGCCAATCATGACAAATTTGGCTCCATCTGCTCTGGAAATGGGATTTATACCATTTTCAAGACCTGATCACTCCAGAGTCTTATCTTCTTTTTATGAAGAAGGGGAGGATTCGGATCAGGAAAGACCTTTTGAGTTGCAGGGATCTGCAACTCCTGCACCAGAGGAATTTACCTCTGAGGAAGGTAGGTTGAAAGACCTCCATGAATCCCTACAGGAAGCAAGTGGGTTGGACACTTCCTCAGAAGTGGAATTTGCCACATCAGACCCAGGAGAACATATTGAAACCCCTTTATAGAACCTTGATGGCAAGGATAATCTAGTTTATTGGATGGTCCACACCCTCACCTGCTTTTCAGCAATACGACCTCACAGACATCTTGGTCAAAGGTCCACAGGAGAATCCTGTGGTGCCATTTCATGCAGCATTACAAAGGAGAATATTGGCAAACTGGGAAACCCCTGAGGTAATCCCGGCGGTTAGTAAAAAATTATCAGCTAAATATCGGGTGTCTTCTGCTGACCCTGAATATTTATCCAAACGCCAAACTCCGGAGAGTCTGGTTGTTCAGGCAGCTACTTCAGCAGGTAGTAAATCGGCTTACCCTACTGTTCCACAGTACAGGGATGATAAGAGATATGACTCTATGGCCAAAAAAGTATTTTCCGCATATACCATGGCGTTGAAATCCATCAATGCTACTTGTACGCTCGCAAGGTTCAGCCACACACTTTGGGAGTGTGCTTCATCAGCGTCTGACTGCCTCCCGGAGGGAGAAGAAAGGGAAGCGTTTCTCAACATCATTAAGGATGGTAAGGACGCAATGTGCGAATCCCTTCAAACTGACATCGATTTTGCTGACAGCATCAGCAGGGCCATGGCGGCAAGTACAACAAACATGAGATTTGCTTGGTTGTGAAAGTCTGGTTTTGCTCCAGATGTGCAAAGCAGACTCTTGAATATGCCCTTTGACGGCTCTTCTTTGTTTGGTAAGAAGGCGGATGACAGTTTAGAAAAACTACAAACATCAAAGGCAGCAGCAAAATTCCTAGGAGCTGCAATCCATCAGACACTATATTGCCCCTCAGGAACCTCTTGGAGAGGTAAGTCCTTTCGCTTCTATTCCGCATTCAGAAAGGGCAGAGGACAGCCGGTTCAAAGGGGTCAGAAAAAATTTACCCGAGGTGGATGGGGTAAAAATACAAAAGCCACAGCAGGTGCCTCTTTACCCTCGGCATCTGCATCACCCGCCTCCAAACCGCTCTGAGGATTCTCCTCGCAAGACACCAGTAAGGGGGCAGGTTAACTCAACATCTGACGGAATGGCAGGCTATTACGTCAGATGCTTGGGCATTGGAGACAGTTGCCCAAGGGTACTGCCTGCCTTTCCTATGCATCCCTCAGAGTCATCCACCGGGGAACAGCTCTCTGAAAGTTCCAGTTCCGCTCCTCTTGCAGGAAATTGTAGACCTGCTAGAGAAAGGTGCCATAGAACCGGTACCTGTAGCGGAGAGGAACAAGGGCTGGTACTCCCCCCTACTTTCTCATACCGAAGAAAGACGGAGGACTGAGACCTATCTTGGACTTACGAGAATTGAACAAGTTCCTCAGGAAGGACAATTTCAAGATGGTAACTCTCTCTCAGATCCTTCAGGCCCTCCAGCTCCAGGACTGGCTGGTATCTCTGGACCTCCAGGATGCTTATTTCCACGTGCCAATCCATCTCAAACACAGGAAATACCTGAGGTTCGCAATTGGCGGCTCTCATTATCAATTTCGAGTTCTGCCATTTGGGCTGACCTCCGCCCGAGGGTCTTCACCAAGCTAATGTCGGTAGTGGCTGCAAGTCTAAGGAGGGAAGGGATCCACGTCTACCCCTACCTGGACGATTGGCTGATCAGAGCTGGATCTTCGGAACAAGCTCAGGTCCAGCTAGATTATGTCTGCCACTTCCTTCACAAACTGGGCTTCTCCCTCAATTTAAAGAAGTCGCAGATGATACCATCAAAGAGACTCCAGTTCATTGGAGCGGTCCTGGACACTTCCCTGGGAAAAGCCTCGCCGCCAGAGGTGAGGGCTCAAGATATTCTGCAGATGGTCACCAAGTTTCAAAATGCCCAACGTCTCCCGGCCTTCGACTTTTTGAGGTTGCTAGGCCTCATGGCATCCTGCATCTTCCTTGTGCCAGAGGCTCGCCTGAGAATGAGATCTCTTCAGTGGGCACTGAGAACTCAGTGGTGGCAATTCTCAGGGAGAATGACAGACCTCCTTCAGATTCCGGACAAGGTGGCTCGAGACCTTCAGTGGTGGGCCTGCCAGAAAAACATCTTGAAGGGGGAACTGTTTTGGCAACCATGGCCAGAGAGAACAGTAGTCACAGATGCCTCACTCACGGGGTGGGGAGCCCATACCAACGACTTGACCATCAACGGTCGTTGGTCTCCATCGGAGTCCAGACTACATATCAACCTGTTAGAGCTGAGAGCAATCAGACTAGTGCTGAAAGCTTTTCTGCCATCTTTACAGGGGAAAAATGTCCTGATAATGACGGACAACACAGTGGCCATGCACTACCTCAACAAAAGAGGAGGCATAGGATCACTGCCACTGTGCAGAGAGACAATGCAGCTCTGGTTGTGGGCAATTCAAGAAGGAATCTCTCTTTTGGCAGTTCACCTAGCTGGAGAGAAGAACTTGACGGCGGACGCTCTGGGCAGGCAGGGCACAGTCTCCCACGAGTGGGAACTAGCTCAGGAAGTCCTTCAGGAGATCTTCGCCCTTTGGGGAACCCCTCAAGTGGATCTGTTTGCCACCAGTACCAACAGAAAGTGCGATCTGTTTTGTTCAAGGGAATTTCCCCCAAGAGGAGCTCTAGGGGACGCGTTCGTAGTGGACTGGGAGTTTCCACTCCTGTACGCGTTTCCACCAGTCCCTGTCATTCCTCAAATGATCAGGAGGTTTAGACGATTCCGGAGAACCATGATCCTAATTGCCCAAGACTGGGCCAGGAGTATGTGGTACCCGGACCTTCTGGACATGTCCATCTGCCCTCCAATTCGTCTTGCACTCAAGGAGAATCTTCTCTCACAGAAGGGAGGTCAGGTTCTCCATCCAGACATCCGAACCCTCAACCTTCACGCCTGGCTTTTGAAAGGTTGAGATACAAGGATTGGGACCTCCCTGATGACGTCATGGAAGTGTTGCTTTCGGCCAGAAGGCCAGCAACAAAGTCTTTATACCGCTGCCGTTGGAACAAATTTTGCAGCTGGTGTATAGAAGAGAATATCGACCCCTTTTCATGTGGTACACCAACGTTGTTATCCTTTCTACTCTAGTTGGCACTATCAAAGGCTATCTCGCAGCGCTATCGATCTTCAAGCACACTGCGGAGGAGCCTTCGTATTTCAAATTACCCGTAGTAATACAATTTCTAAAGGGATTAACTAATGTCAACCTTCCAAGACCTTTCCAGGTTCCTTTATGGCACTTAAATTTAGTCTTAAATTTCCTGATGGGTACTCCTTTCGAACCACTCCACTCTTGTTCACTAAGATTTCTCACCCTTAAAACTGTCTTATTAGTGGCTTTAACATCTGCTAGAAGGGTGAGCGAATTACAAGCTCTATCTTGTAAACCACCTCATACAATTTTTCATAAAGACAAGGTTGTCCTACAGGTGAAGCCTAATTTCCTCCCAAAGGTGGTTTCTGAATCCCACGTCACTCAGAAAATTACTTTACCTTCATTCTATCCACCTCCCCATCCGGGGAAAGAGGAAGAAAGGCTACATAGGCTGGAATCAAGGCGGGCTTTAAGCTTTTACATCAGCAGACTTGCTAGGATTAGGCAAGCAGACCAACTGTTCGTGGGTTACTCAAGGCACAAGTTGGGACTACCGATAACAAAGCAAACCATTTCCAGATGGATTATTTTGGCCATCCTGGAATGTTACAAACTGGCAGGGAAAGAGCCTCCTCAAAATCTTAGGGCTCATTCAACCAGGGGTATCGCAGCCTCCTCGGCCCACCAAAGAGGGGTTCCGGTTTGAGACATATGTGCGGCTGCCACATAGTCTTCCGCACATACCTTCACAAGATTTTACAACCTGGATTCCTCCTCTAGTCAAGAGACTAGGTTTGGCAAAGCCGTATTACATTCGGTTCATTCCTAAAAGGAAACATGGCGTTTTACTCCCACCTCCAATTGCACACCACTGCTATGGGAGTCCATCAAAGATAAGGAATACGTCAGAGGACACAATCCCTTCGAAGTACAAGTTACTTCTTACCTTGTAACGTTCTTTCGATGGGATGTTCCTCCGACGTATTCCTTATCGCCCCTCCCATCCATCCCCGCAGTAATACTTCCCTTGTGGTTGGAGGTTACTCTCCTTCAAGGTCAATAACCAATTCATGTAAAACAACTGTTAACGTCAAAACGGAACTGAGCAACGGACCCTGAGCGAGTCTATTTATATGCGTGGTGACATCAGCGTCGCTACGGAGGCCGCCGAGGCTCATCAGCTCGAGGCACGTCGACGCGCATTGCCCTCTACTGAAATTATTTCCCCCCCCCCCCCCCCCCCCCCGAGGCCAGCAAGCTGGGAGATGATCTATCAAAGATAAGGAATACGTCGGAGGAACATCCCATCGAAAGAACGTTACAAGGTAAGAAGTAACTTATTCTTCTCTTTCTTGCTCATATTCAAAAAGGTTCTGTTGCCCTTGAATTTTTTCTCGAACTCATCCAGGTCATGCAGGACCCTGCTTTGAAATACTTGCGCCTCTGCGCTTTGTGCTTGCACTGCTACACAAAAGGATGATGTATTGTGTAAACCAGTATCGGAGCGCTCATGCAGGACCCTGCTTTGAAATACTTGCGCCTCTGCATTTTGTGCTTGCACTGCTACACAAATGGATGGTGTATTGTGTAAACCAGTATCGGAGCGCTCGGGCTCAAATTCTTTGTCTTGAAAGAATTGGAAAAGATGGATCTTACGCATGAAGTGAAAAAACTCTTGGTGAAAGATGAACAAAACAAAACCCATCACTCTTTCTACCACTCTCGATTCATTTTCCGTAGGACAATATGGGATTTACCACAATGCCCGCATGCTGAGGGTTATCTGTGGTTCTAGATCCGATGCCTCTGGGCTCCTCTCTAAAAAAAGATTGTGTGCTATTTCCCCTGCTCATTTGATTCCCTCAATTGCTGTTACTTATTATTTTTTTTTTAATTGTCTTTGGTTTACAATCTACATACAATAGATTTAAAAAAACCTTTACAATTTGATATTCTACCTTCTGATTTTAAAATTTTACAAGTCATTTTCTTTTGTCGTACTAAATTATGATGATAAAATAAGAAGGAAGAGAAGGGGAATGAAAAAAATAAAAAGGATTAAAAGACAGAAAAGAAAGAAAAATGAGGAGAGGAAAAAATTAAATGGTAGAGATGAAGCTCTTCTGGAGTCCAAACCTTCCTCCTTTCTCTTTCACAGTTTATTTGGGACATATGTTTAAGGTTTGTGAAGAACTCCATACTGAGACAGCTATTTCACACCTTTCTATTTTAGTGTCCCTCTCACCCTCAAAATAATAAATATATCAAAATATAGTTCATTTGTTATTACAAGAACCAATTTTCTGGCTAGTAGTAGTGCTGGTCTGGTCTGTTTATTTTTTCAGTCCTCCTTTTTGGCTAAAATGTTAGTCCATCAAGTGTATTGATTGGAGAAATCTTCCCACTGCTTCTGTGAGCTGTGTTCCATGTCCTGCTATTATTCTATGCCAAGTGTTCTGTGATAATAGCCAGTCAGTTCTTTCTATGAATCTTCCTATTAGTCTTACTCTTCGATCCCATGTTCCATTGCATTCAAGCAATAGATGTCTCAGAGACTGGTTCCTTGGAATCACACATCCCTCAAAGTATTGCACTGCCCGATCAGATTGATTTCGCATTTTCAGTATTTCCCCTGTGGGTAATAGGTTTAGTCTCGCTCTGAGAAAGTTGTTCCTGATTTTTGCGACCTGGAATTTTTTTAAGTATCTAGGGAGGGTTCCAATTTTCTTATAGACGTCTAGAAAGGTGTTCTTTGGGATTGATTGATGTTATTTTCCCAATTGTCTCTATCCAATCTAACGTTTCCAACTATTTTTTAACCTTCAGGGGGTTTTTCTCCAGTGTTTCCAGGCTTTGGCCCGCTCTGGTTAACAGAGAGCCACTTTTAGGATATGCAATTTCTCTGTAGAAAGACACCAGCTTCCATTCTACTAGGCAGTTCAGGGATTTTGATCCCAGTTCAAATCTCAACTGTCCTTCTGTCGTACTCCATGGTAGATTTAGCGCTTTCTTCCGGTGTCTACCCTCCACTTTATCTCAGTTCAAGTCCCACAATTGCGGTTTGACTTCTAGGCTGTATAGTAAAATTGGCACTATCTTAACCAGATGATATTTTATCATTGGGACCACTGAGAATTTACAATATTTTCCTCTAATTTTAATCAAATGGGGGAATTAAGGAGTGTGTTTTGGAGAGTCGGTCTCTTTCTGCTTTGTGGTTAGCTGGGTTTGCATAGATTTTATAGCCTAGGTATGTGAGCTCTTCTACTTGTGGGATTTTCTGCCCGTCTAGGACTCAATGCTTGAAGTTGATCTTTTTCCTTGGGTGTTTAAATACCAATATCCTGGACTTCTTGGGGTTTCAGCCCATTTTCCTCCGCATACTTGCTCAAGCTGTTCAGCAATCGCTGCAAGCCAATAGCGGTTCTGTCGAGCAGGACGATGTCCGCGTAGGCCAGCCAGAATATTTTTTTACCACCAATTTCAGGGCTGGCCAACGCAGCCGGATTCAAATATTCCCCTGCATCGGCTAGGAATAGATTGAAAAATGTAGGTGCCTCCAAGCAACCCTGTCTTACCCCTCTTTCTACTCAGACTGGGTCTGACAGGTGGCCCTTGTTATCCAAGCGTGCCTTTGCGCTTATTCCCCTGTGGAGTTCCATTAACATTGACAGGAGTGTCTCTGGGATCCCCTTTTTTCTCAGTTTGTGCCAAAGTCTTGGTCTATCAATTTGGTCAAAGGATTTGGACAAATCTATCCAGGCCCCGAATAATTGCGTCCCTCCCTTGACCCCTGAGGGGGGATCAGGGGAGAGGTATACACTGTTAAGCCTTCTTGTTCAAGTTCTTTGATTGCTTTTAAGATTGTGGTTTGTGCTCTTTTTGATGTCAAACCAATTTCCACCATAAACGAGTTTTCCGATCCAGAAATTTCACATATTCCATGTCTTCTGTGGAAAATAAGTAGAGACATCTGCTTACTTTGAATATGGACAGTATCGCCATTATGCTAAGGGATTTAGATTTTGATTTTTTTACGAACGTCTTTATCCATAGTTTTGGAATTTCAAAGCCAGTAGAGGTTACCTCTTGGCTCGCTGGATCATTGTTCTGTCTCCCAAATTCTATGCCAGTTTTTAAATCCTGAGGACTCGTTTTTTTTTTAGACTGGTCTCTTTTATTTCCAGTTCAGGGATGGTCTGGAATGTGCCATTACCTAGGTTCATGAGCACCTGGGTTTGTGGCTCTTGCTGTCCCATAGTTTGCAGCGTCTGCTCGCTTTTCTTCACCTTTTCAAATATTGGGGCAATTTTTATTTTTGGTTTCCCCAAATCCTGGGGGTTTTTGCTCTTTTTTAGTGAAGATCGGGGCCAGTTTCAGATGTCTTCTGCTGTTGGTTTTCTGTACTTTGACGGCCTTAGTTCAGTTTGCAGGCCGATACTCACGCCCCCATTATTTTTGATGTATTTGTTCGGTCTTCTTGGTTTACCTTTTTCACAATCTTCTGATTTCGGTTCCGAATCTCTGGGCTTCCTTCCGTTAGTTCTTGCCCGTCTTCTGCCTCTTTATACCTGGTATTATTTTCGTTCTGCTTTTTTCCTTTTTCTGAGGCCCCATGTTTGTTTTCTTCATTCACAATTTCCGATCTTTTTTTTTTTAAAGTTTTTTTCCTGTTTCTTGGTCATGTGAGGGATGACTTCTTGCTTGCTCGTCTTTTCTCCCTTTTTGCCTTTTTTCTTTCTTCTCCTATAATTTTGATCGCTTGCTTCTGTCCAGCTTACGTTTAAGCCGTTTATGGTGTCTCCAGATTCTTCCTCTATTATGCTTTTATCGTCTTTTTCCAAGGCCTCTTGTTCTTCCACTACTTGAGCTGTCTTCAGAAGTTCTTCTATGGTGGATTCTGACAGGGGCGTGTCTTCAGGCTCTTTTGATTTGTATTCTCCAGTCTGACACTCAACATCTTTTGTTAGTGGTTTTCCCCTCTAGTTTTGTAGCATCTTCTGAATCTGGTCCCTTCCGGTCTCCTCTGCTTTCCCGTTCTCAATCAGGAGGGTTCGTAGGAGAGCCACTTCTTCTTTTCTGTTTATGGATTCTTTTTTAACTTCGTCTATTGATGGGATTACTGTGGTGTTAATCACATTACTGAGGCCGACTATAGAGGCTTCACATTTCGCACTTCGTTTTAGTTCCAGAACTATTCCTGCTTGGGACTGGACTTCGCCCTTTAGTAGCTCAAAAACGGACACAAGGGAGTTCAAGACATAGTTGAGAGCACTCAATGTTGCGTCACTCAGGGTTGGATTATGTTCTTTTTTTCAATTTTTCCCTTCCTCTTGGTTCCCGTTGTAGACGTCTTCTATTGGGGTATTTCTTCTTTCTGGCTCAATATTAGTTCTTCCCCGATCTCCCTGGGCTTCTGTTTCACATTCTACACTTTCCTGTAACTGCTGTACTTTGTTCTGGTTATTTTCCCTCCTTCCGTTTTCTTCTAGTGGGATTGTCCAGTTGGTGTCTGATTGCTCAACTAGTTCATCCAGACTTCTGCTCCTTCTCTCGAAATAGTTTTTGATTTGTTTTTTTTAAATAGATTTTTGGTGGTGACTGTATATTCTAGTCCTCTTGTCCAGTGGTTTATTAGATCTGTCGGAGTTTCTTTGCCGTTGTCCACTACCGGCAGCGTTTGGTTTATCCTGTGGATCTGAGCCACAGTTGAAAGCTGGTTATTTGGAATATTTTCCAGTTCTCCTCTCGTTGAAGGAGACCCGATTGTGTTATGTTGTGCCACTGGTTCTAAATAGGAGCCGTCCCACTCTGGCGCCTTAGTCAGGTCCAGGTGTGCTGTACTCCGTATTTCCATTTTTTTGTTTTGTTTTGTTTGGGTCGGGGGGGATTGCCCAGTGAATCAAATGATGCTCTTGTTTGCACTTCTTCTCACTCTCTCCTCCCTCTTATTTTCTCCCCTCTTTCCCTGCTTAGCTCCCGCTGCGATGCAAGAGCTGATATTAATGCTCGTGTTCACGGTGCTGCTGGGATCTGTGGTTCAGTGTTGGCACTCAAGAAATAAAGATTCCACCCCAAGCCGCGCTCCCCCAACCACTTTTTCCTGTTTTCTTTAAGCTCTTAAGGTTGCGTTTTAAGTACCCAGCTGTAAATTACAGCACAAATGAGCATTTACTTGTATTTGGCTGTTTTTCCCTTTATACCCCTACAGCCTGTGGTCTGAACAATCCAAAGGGAAAAAGAGCTCGCAGGACAATTATCCACGTGTGCCAAAAAAAATAAAAATTCAGCTATGCGGGATCTAAGAGTCAAGGCTCTGCAGTCTCGCGCTTAGTTCAGCACGGCTGCACACGACCGCACACAGCTCTTCAGGCACACTATTCAGCCACATTTCAGCAAAAATAAGTGTGTATGCCCAAATAATATAGTCTATCCCACTTTGCGTGAAGCGGCTCTGGGAGATCAAGGCGGTGTAGGCAATACACTTGAATACACTTAAACGAAGAGGCAGGTTTTAGAGCAAGCATATAGGGTTTCCCATACCAGGGTGCTAATAGGTTTCCAATCACCAATCGAGCCCTGAGCTCTTGACAAACTACGAGCCGCAGCCTGTGACGGGGGCTGTCGCCCGTCACTCGCAGCACTCGGTAGCCACTTGGTACCCAGTTCACTGTTCCACAGGCCGCCCTTCCCTGCGAGTCTCCTGGCTCCCGCAGGCTCTGGGCCGGGCAGGGGGCTCCTAGGGGCTGAGGGCAAAGGCAATCAGAGCGCAAATTCAAGACTCTAAAACGCAGCTGGAGCTCGTCTCGTAGGAGTTGCAGGCTAGAGGAAAGCACCCAGCCGTTCACACAGAACGCACAGAATGTCAAACTCGCGGAATCAAGCCGCACTGAAACACAGCCGATTCCATATGCAATCTTCCCTTTGCTGTTAGTTGTACCGCAGTAGTTCCGCCTACCTTGTTGATGACGATTAGTCTGGCCACGGTTAAACCCCCGGATGGCCATTGCTACTTCCGTCGCTGGAACTGAAGGGGGTGTTTCTAAAGCTCACTTTCTTCCTTTGTATGTTACCAACGTTACCAACGTTACTGGTTCCATCATCTTGTTCAGTTTGGTGGTAGTTTTCTTGTGTGTTTGTTTATTTATTTGTAACACGCACCAGAATACTTTAAGCTTATAAGTTATATTTATGTGTTTATGCTATATTTACTGTGTTACATAGTCACATAGTTACAGAGTACAAGTTAAAGTGAATACAGCAAGAAGTACATATATATATGTATGTACAAGTAAGGGTATACAGTAGAAAAGCAGTGTCCCATTTGATTGAGTCAAATGGCTGATATAGCTAGAGCTTATCGGTCATTTTCTTTGAGCCACTTGATAATGTTTAATCTGAATTGTGTGTGAGACTGGTCAGTCCTTAGACTAGTCGTTAGGGAGTTCCATAATTGGGCCGCTTTAACAGGGAAGATATTCCCTCCAGTTGTAGTCAGTTTGAACGGGGTGACTGATAGGTGGTTAGTATAAGCTTCTCTGGTAGGTCTAGATTTGACTCTTCTTTTGAACCTTTCTGTCAAGTAGCTTGGTGCTAGGCATTTGTCGAGGCATTTGAATGTTAAGGAAGCAGTTTTAAGCTTGATTTTGTCAGCAGTGCCAGTGGATTGTCTTCTAATCGTTGATATGTGTTCTCTTTTGGGGATTTCTAAGGCTGCTCTAAGGCCATTGTTTTGCAATATTTGTATTTTCTGAATGTGTTTGTTGGAACCCAGGTAAAGAGCAACTGGTGGTGGAGAGATATGGTTTTGCTGATCTGATCAACTTGCAAGTGTAGGAGGTGGCGGATGCCTTAGCATTCACTTGCTTAGCCAAGGTAAGGCATGTGTCAAGGTAAAAACCTAGTGTTTTTACCTCCTTGACCACTTTAATTGTATGGCCGTCTATGACAAAGGATGAGTAGTCTTGGTTCAGTTTATTAATGCTCGGTGCAGTCCCTAGTATGATGAGCTCTGTTTTGGCATCATTCAGGCATAGACCGTGTTGTGCCATCCATGCCTGGATGATGAGGTATATCCTATTCACCAAGGCCAAATCCTGTTTATAATCCCCAGAAAGTGGGATGAGAATCTGGGTGTCATCTGCGTAGTTAGTGTAGGTGACACCTAGAAGGTCCAGATCATCAAACAGGGATTTAGTGAAAATGTTATACATGGTAGGGGAGAAGCATGATCCCTGGGGTACACCACATTTAATGGGAACGGGGCGGGGCCTGCAGCTGCCGAAGTAGAGAAGACCTCATAGTTCTTTCACTTAAAAATGATTTAATCCAAGTTATAGCATTTGGGGAAAAATGCGCTGCTGAGTCTAGGTGGGTGCAAAGGACTTTGTGATCCACCAGGTCAAACGCTGCTGAGAGATCCAAGAGGAGAAGCAAGGCAGTTTTTCCCTGGTCTCTAAGCTCGTCGACCTGGGTTTTGAGATCAACAAGTGCTGTTTCGCCACCGTGCTGTGGTCTAAAACCTGGAATTTTTGAATCTGTAGATCGGCCACTCTAATAATTTTAATTTTTAATAGGAACGGCATCATGGTGATGGGCCTGTAGTTTGTGGGTATGGCCGGGTCCCGTTTTGCTTCTTAAGGAGAGAGAGGACCCATGATTCCTTGATATTGCAGGTTCATGCCTGATGAAAATGAGGCATTGATCAGTTTGGAAATAAATGGGGATAAGTCTCTTGGAGAGTCTTTTTATTATTTGTGCTGGGCAGTTATCACCTCGACAGTTGGAAGGTTTGAATGATAGTATTATTTTCTCAACCTCTAGTATGGAGACTTTTGTAAAGTGAAATCTTTGCTCAGGTTTGGAGTTGTTGGCTTGTCACTTTGGGTAGTAGCGGGAGGTATGTTTAGTTTTTTCTTGTCAATTTTATGTTGGAGGGTGGCAATTTTATCATTGAGGGCCTTCTGAATGTTGGAACACCACATTTTATGTTTGACACAGTTATCAGGTACCGGGTTAGGATTCTCTAGTTCCTTTAGTATTGTGAATAGCTCTTTGGTACCTGATTTAGCTTGCATTATTCTATTGTCAAAACTTTCTTTTTTGGCTCTCCATATTTCCATTTTGTAGAGGCGTTAATAAGAGCTACTTTGTTTGCCTCTGATGGATCTAATCTCCAAGAGGATTCACACCTACGTTTTTCTATCCTTAAAGGTGTGGGGTGAACCAGGCATTTAGATGTGCTGTGGGTTTGCTGTTTCTCATTTTCAAAGGAGCAATGGTATCCAGGGAATTGGCCATGGCTGAGTTGAATTAGTTAACCAGGGATGTAGGATCTAGTGTGTCAGGTAGCGAGTTAAGGGTGGGGAGGATCAGTGATAATAGCCTGTCTGTGGTTATATTATTTTTTCTTCTTGTTGGCATGGGAGGTGCTAATGTATTATCTTGAGGTTGGATAGTTTTGGCGTTTATAGAGAAGGCTATGGGAGCATGATCGGTCTACACTTGTGGGCTAATAGAAGCAATGGTTATGTTACATTTGTGGTCAGCTACCCAGTCAAGTGTTTGACCTTTCTCGTGGTTAGGCTGTGACACTCTTTGTGTAAAACCAAGCTCTGAGAGGACATTGGTTATGTTAGTCGCTTGCTCATCTTTGTGATCATTAAAGCCCAAGTTCATGTCTCGCAGTAGGAGGGCTTGTGAAGAATTTTTTTAAGTTGTCCGAGAGGATCGTAAAAATGTCCTCGTCGAAAGATCCAATGGGGCCTGGTGGCCTATAGATAAGGTGTATATTAATGGTTTGTGAATTAGGAGTTAGGCAGTTAAGGACCCGCAAGATTTGGTGTGCAGGGATGTTTCCGCTTTTATTGGTAGGTTAGTTTTGGCAATGATGGCTATGCCTCCTGCGCAGGATTTAGTTCTATCTTCTCTAAAGACATTATAATTGGGGGGCATAGCGAGCATCAGGGCTGGGCCAGCCGCTTGGTGTAGCCAGGTTTCGGTAATAGCTAAAAAGTCATAGTTACCTGTTTGTATAATATCTGCAATTTCTGTGGCGCGGGCTTTTAATGATCTAGCATTAATAAGTGCTCCTTTGAGGAGAGTGTTTGGTGTTGATAGTGAAGGACGGGCGGGTCTGTTATTTTTGACTAAGCTAGTGCGTGGTTTGCAATATTTATTTGTATTGAGGGTAGGTTGGTATTGGTGCTAGTTAAGGAATGGTTTTGTTTAGTAGCGTCCGTGTGGCAGTTTCCACTGTTGACATAAGCAGTGTGGTACCTAGCAGGCGGTTCATATATTTTAGGTAGTCTTTGGCGTAATTTGGAATACCTGCGTATGTCACATGGGATGTTAGTTTTAGTCATGTTAGGAGTGGGTCCCTTTTCTGAAGGCTGTTGAAAGTCTAGAGTGGTCATGGACAGTTTAGTGTTACAGTACAGCATTTTTGTAGACCTGTCTTGAAGAGGTAGGCTTGTTAGCAGCTTTAAAGACCAAGGAATGGTCAGATAGAGGAGGATGATAAACATTCTAACTTAGGATTGTGTGGTTAATTCTGGAAGAGAGCCGCACTGCTAAATAGATAGTTCTCTGGGCAAATCTAACTTGGCAAAGTGTCCAGCATTGTAACAATAAGCAGTGCCTTGTCTAGCTGTAGTTCAGTTAGAACATCTCTAGGCTGGCAGGGAGAGTTTAGCTTTGGGTTACTTCTATAACAGTACTGGCTCCTCTCTAAGATCAATGGGCAGGCAGTGTTATGGACATACATTGGCAGACATTGGCATTGGTATGTGATCTTCAACAATTTTACAGAGCATAGTGTACATATATACAGGTTGGCAGACATTTCCTAATCTTGTCAACAAGTGATACATTGTTACTGAATTGCATAGGCTAACTATGGTTGTCACTGTTAGTGGTCGAGTACTCTCCTATCTCATTGAATATAATAGAAGCAAGAATCATTTCACATGTACTCACATGTACTCAGTCGGGCATGCAGAAAGCAGTTTATCAGTGACCGTAATGGTTACAATAGCGTGTTTAGCTACAAAGCAGGATAGGTGCAGTGTATATGTACAGTATTAACAGATACAATAGGCATAGAGGGGCTTTTTGTTAGTCTGTGCACGGCATGGTGTTTACTCACCTAAGTGACCAGGATAGCGAGGGTGGAGGCAGGCAGCCTGTCGGCGCTTGGCGCCTGTGGCGCTCTTGTCAGCATAAGATAAATCTTTATGCATACGCCAAACTCTTTCCCTCAGCGGTGTCTTTAAAATTGTTGATTGCTAACACTAGTGCAGCCAATCTTTTTTTGTAGAGCTCCATAGGTACTACCTTTTTTAATTTCTTCCTCAAGGGTTTTGAGGTCCACAAGGATCTTTTCTGTCATCTCTGTGGCGGTATTGATTATTAAAATAATCCAATCCCTGCCACACTTATTGGCCACATAACTCCATTGTAGGATAACTTTTTTTTATTGTCCATAAAAGGCCTGGGTTCATTGCGAACCACTAGTCCATGTGGGAGTGTGCCCTTACTCAAATATTCTAACATTATAGAGCCACGCAGCTTAGTTCTTAGTCTCTTTTTCAACTGGGTTAATTTGTCCAAATTCGTGATGTTAGTGGTAGCTTCCGACGAGCCTCTCAAACTGGAACCTTTTTCCAATAGCTCTGTGACATATTTTTCATCCTAACTCTTGCATCTTTCTAGAGCCATGACCGATTTCATGTCTAGATGTTGCTCAGCCAACTAAATTGGACGAATCAACCACTATACAACCTTATGCATCAACCAACATTTATCTCTACCACGTGACTTGGTGGACACAACACCTGTGGTACAACCTACCCAAACAACGGCTGAAGCCTCACAGCCCAGCGACCGTACCAGAAACTAACAACAATTATGAGAGGCGTGAGGGAGACCTTACCCCCAAATCGATCCCTCCAGTAGGTTAACCAACCTTTAGATGCCGACAACAAGATGCTTGGGGGTGAACTGATCTGTTACAGGGGAGGCTAAAACAACCACGACAAAGGCCACAGAATCTCAAAACGTCCTACCATCACTCGATGCAACAAAAATATTTTCATACAATTTTTATAAATCTCAGATCACAAATTTAAAAGCAGAACAATTTCATCACAAATACAAAACCACAATTCAATTGTCAGTAGTTTTCCAGTGCCCGGGAAAGCAGAGCATTTTGGAAGGCTACTGGAGGGATGTGTGTTTTTGCTGGCAGGACGTGGGCTGGGACTGTCTGGTCCCAATCCACAAACTGGTTTGTGTGTCCGAGTGTTATGCATGAGTGTTCCCCGCCAGTGGTCCCGATTAGACCACTGCTGGGGGTTTGTGTGAGGCTAGTTCTTCTATTGGCTAGTTCTATTCGCTAGTTGGAGTTTCGGCTCTTACCTGGCTTTTGGGATAATAGGACCCTGCACCCACTCCAGAGAGATCCTGGAAAAACCTGAAGAAGCCAAGACTTCTATCCAGTTGTGATAACCGCAAGGAGAACAGTGACATGTCTAAAGGAGGCCTGACGACCAACTTCTGCTGCTGTCTTGGGAGAGCCCAGGCTTTGTGTCAATCTTCAGTAGTCCTACAAGGGAGCTGTGACCCTTTAAGTGGAGGGAATATCCCTTTCATGTCTGCTCGGTGCCCTGCAAAGAAGAGCCTTCGGAATTGCCCCGGGACTAGCCTGTGGCTGACCAGCTCTGGGTTTGGGCTACTGTGTTGTCAACGTCTTTCCACATTGAGGCCTGGAACTTGGGGGTTGGGGGGGGTGAATTAGAGTGGTTCTTACCTGCCCCTAAACTCCCTTTAAAAGTTTTGCTAACTTTTCTAGAACTTTTACAATACTTTGGCTTTGCCATTGCTTGCTCGCGCAAGCCTTCCGACCGTTGGGGACACTGTTGTTGGAATAAACTGTCCTCTAGCCCTTGGAATCGTTAACTGGACCCCAGAGACCCTACCTTCATTTTTTCCAGCGTTACAAACTGTGTCAGAACTTTTCCTGAACTTTTGGGCATAGAGCCCCAGACATCTTGGGGAAGGACTTTTGAAGCTAGGGCTAATTCTCTGTGGAACTGTAGGGCATACTCTAATCTGCACTTTGTTTTACTGGGCTTTTATCTGTATTATGCCCTACTCTAGTGACTGTATATATGTATTCTATTAGTGTTGTGTGATACTTCTACCTGTTATTAGTCATTTTTCATAGTGTTGCTTGGCTGTAAATAAATAACTGTATTTTTATCCATACTGTCAAAATGTAATTTGTGACTCCCATTTTTTGTACTCTTGTTGGACCCTTTACAAGCTCACCACCTCTTGAGACTTAGCCTAGACCTCTTGTCACTGCTACCTTGAACTGGTCTGGCTACAGCTCCCAGAGTTGTCGCTATCATAATATAGGTTGGCCTTCTATACATCTGTCCACCAGGCCAGAGTATAGAAAATCAGTCCTTCTTTCTTTTGCGCGGGCAATTCGAACCCTTGACATTCCACGTTACAAAAGTTAACTGCCCCATAACTGTCAGTTCATTCATCAATTCCTGATAAAACCCAAACACACACAAAAAATCAAAAATTGTATTTGTAAACCACAGCGGTACTTGGCATATCTCAAACCGAAGTGACTACACACAACACAAAAGACAGACTTCACAACACCAGCTGCCAGACAGTACTCAGGCAGAACATAAGTAATACAATGTGTAAGAAATTACACAATGTGAACCATACTAGTCAGAAAAAAAGTGCCCAATAAAATGAATAAGCAAATAAATTATTGAAATATTCACCTCTCTTCCCAGCCCACAGAATCACAAAAAGATCCCATTCCACTTGAGTAAGTCTATCCCCTCACACCCAATAACTCCCCCCACCCACCAATTGTATAATAACCAACAGAATTGACAACCTAGATAACACCACAAACGAGAAAATTATTTGAAAAAACAAATCAGACTACATCTAAATTCATAAGAGAAATATCAGAAAAAATATCACTAAGTGAGCGAAGAACCACCTGAAATCTGTCTTTGGCTTCAATTTCTTTATATCGATCTGTAGACAATAAATTGGTGGAATTTGCATCCCCTAACCTTAACATCTACTTGAGCCCGCTACCCGCCCTTATGCGCTCACATAACCTCACCTGCTACAACTACGCTGGTGGGACCTTTAACATCCCCAAGTGCACCTCTCTCCCCCACCCTGTCGTTGCTTCCTGCCTCAGACATCGACCTCTGGATGACGGCCCACCACCTCCTTCTCAACCCTGGGAAAACAGACATTGTGATGCAGGAAGATGGCTCTTACCTCCAACCCACCCCTTGGCTGTCCTCTAGGCCACCCACCCACCGCTTCCAACTCTTTAACGAATCTAGGATGCACCATGGGTGCTGAAACTCCCCGCTCCAGCCTGCTCTGTGTGAGGAGGTGCAGGAGCCCCCCGCCCCCTCCTGCTCATAAAGACATGCAGTTTCCCATCCAGCATTTCCAATGAGCTATGTAAGGCTTGCGAAGCAAAACGCCCCCAGCCTTGCATGGCTCATTGAGCATGTGCGGCTGGAGAACTGGACTATCGAAGGGAAACTTTCCCTTTCACAGTTCAACTACCCCAGAAGCACTCCCTCCGGAACAGAGTGTTTCACTCTCTGGGTTGATGCCCTTCACTCATTATGGATGAGCCACCCCTGCCCAGGGCTCCCTCCTGCCCCGCTTTACCTTTCCTTCATTTAAAGAAATTTTTTTTATTTTTAAATGGACATTGCAGGCTGGGGCTTGCGTGCCCCAACACCCCCCCCCCCCCACCCCCCCCCTCCGCAACATTTTGAAGACGTCTGGTCTAGCTGGACACATGAGTCTCCTGCTCCCTCATACTCTCTGGATGATTAATTGGCACCCATCCACAAGCCAGTTCGATATGGGTAGCTAATAGGGACTTGGCCACCCCTATACTCCTTTGTATCAGCTAAAATGCACACACACATATTCAAAACACCTTTGACGATGTTCCCATACTTTGAACTCGGTCCCTCAAGGGCTTTCACCTACAGCCATACCAATGGGATTAGGTGCTATACAAATGACAATGACATTACAAAGAATTGAGTTTTTTTATTTAATTTTGTTTAACTTGTGGAAAGCTAAGCTGATGGCAATGAAGCCCTTAGTAAAAATAGAGCATTTCATATTTACGAAGTGGCTGCTCAATTAAGATCCGGACCCATCAAAAAGGACTCGATATTTAATTTGTTGGAAATTAGGGATTCCAAATCAGACCCAAATCTGCTATTCTTTCACCCAACTGTACAATACAATGTTGGTGAAAACTTTGCCTTCTGGGACCAGAAGTGACTTTTTCTTAGTCCATTTCCCCAAAACAACTTGAACAAACTAGTGTTTGATGGAGGACATTGCAGTACAAGTTATCAGCCCGGTAGCTTCTGGAATCAAACATGGAAGTCCAAATTGCCACGCATTACAATGCGCGTACCATAAAATAAATCATTATTATGGATCATATAGTCTTTCAGACATTTTCGTACCTGCAGATCACCAAATGTCCACTAGATGGTGCTGACATTGCTTTTAAATTTCGATTTAATACAGGTAATCATGTGTAGCAAGGTCAGCATTGTCGTGTAGTGGCGATTTTCAGACAAACCCCTACAAGGGAACATTTCCGGGGGGGGGAGTTTGGGTGGCTATTAGCTGAAACCCAAAAAGCCTATGTATACCTAAAGTAAGGTTAAAAAACAAAGTTGCAGTGGCGCGGTCTAAATGGAAGAAGCCCCTCTGGCACCACCAAAACAAAGTTGGTGCCTTTGTACCACAGCTGATCATTAAGGCACAATAGATGGCATTGTTTTCCCTGATTCTGCTTGAGGTTTTGCGCCAGAATTAACATGCGGTAGAGCTTGTCCCACTGAAGAACCGGAAACCTACGGAGGGCACATCTGGATCTTCTCTGAGCGCTCTTGCTAACTTGTGTTTTCTGAGCTTTAAGACTGTTCATGGAGTGGGCCTGCCCCTAGGGCAACACAACTTTTCCTCTCAATCCGCCTTCTGCATCCTCAGACCTTTTGATATCCACTCATCAATAGTCCTGAGCAAACATTGTTTCGGCCACTGTCTGACAACTTGCTCATCAACAGGAACCAGTTCCTATGTATATAATGGGGTATCGTAACAGGGTGATTTTAAGCTACTGCAAGTTATGTTTTTGTGTATCGCACACAGACTTGTTAACAGAGGCAGTCGTCACCTGCCGCAGGTGACGCCAACTGGCTGGTAACTTCAGGAGCACACATTGATATTACATGCTCATTCCTTATGTTCTGCCCCCCCAATAGGGAAGTAGACAGCTTGTCAGGAGAAGAGAAGACAAACAGAAAGTTGAAATGACTAGGTTCATAATTTATTGCACCTTCCAAAGAGCTTGCAGGGGGAGCGCTGTTACTATGGTTTGGACCCTGCACACTGTGTAGATTTTCATGCACACAAAACCCTTTGCATGGCGTTTGTTAGCCGTCTTTGTGTGCAGATCTGGGTATGCTTGTTGTAGTCTGTGAATGAGGATTATTTGAAGGCCGACCCTATCCTGGCGAACCCCTTGTGTTGATGCACGTTTGTGTAACCATTATGTTCTTGTTTGCAATTTCTTTATGGGTGGAACATCTTTGTTTCAAACCTCTGGAGAAATCAGCCCAGATAATGGAGCAGCAATATATTAGTATTCATCTAAAACCTGTGACATGCCTCGTCTCATGGTGGTTTGATCCCAGCCTTTGCAGACTTGAAATAAGCGATGGTCTCTAACGTTATCTCGGGTAACATCCATCCATATCAAGCGCATATGACATTGGGGTACATTAGTAGCTTTGGGACATTGATGAGGGAAGTTTGAATGCTAATCCTCAGTGTTAACCTTTGTAGCTGGGTCTGTGTTGAAAGCCATTCTGGTGGCTCCTTAAAATGAAGCACGTCAGAAGCTTGGCAGGTTGGGTTATATCCTTGGTCTATGTCTAGTAGTGTATATATATTTTTGTCCTTTTCCCCACCCATAGCTTGAGTAATCCTATCCTGTGTGCAAGGTCAGCAATAGAATGCTTGTGTGACGCATGGAATGTGTCTGTTGAGAATTCCAGGAGTATCAGTTGGGGACTGGCCTGGTTGGTGCTGTAATGGTGGGCCCATCCTCCTGACCTATGAGACATGTGCCACAGATGATAAAAAAGGGCTTGCCTGTCGTCCTTATTGCAGTAGTGTTCCGAGCTTGTAGTTTGAGCACCTGCTTCTCGATTAAGCTCATAAATCGAACGAATCTGTGTAGTGTATATTTATTGTATTTTTTTGGTCGAATATCCATACTTTTATTATTTGTTGGCGGTCAGGACTATGGTCTACATAAGCCCAAGATTGCTTTTTGCAAGTGACAGAATACCTGTTAGATGGCAATTGGCATATTTGGGGATAGCAATTGCTCTACTCCGGAAGCCCTGCCACTCAACCTACCCTCAGAACTTAGCAGACCAGGATTTTAATACTAACCCCTTAACAACTAGCTAGAACTGTTGAATGCTAGCCTGTGTCGCTAATGGACAGGACTGTGAATGTTACCAATGCCTCACTTTGATACAATTGTGAATAGTAGCTTGCATCACACTTAGACAGGATTGTAAATATTGGCCTGCGTCACACTTGGCTAGAACTGTGAATATTAGCCATTGCCATATTTAGATAGACTTGTGAATATTAGTTTGCATCACATCTGTCACATTAGATAGAATTGTGATTAGCTTGCGTCACATCTAGACAGGATTGTAAATGTTGGCTTGCGTAGCTCCTAGACAGGATTGTGAATGTGAGCTATTGCTACATTTAGATATAATTTGTGGTTATTCGCTCACGTCACATCTAGACAGGAGTGTGCATGTTAGCCACATTTAGATATAATTTGTGATTATTAGCTTATGTCACATCTAGACAGGATTGTGAAGGTTAGCCACATTTAGATATAATCGTGAATATTGTGAATATTAGCCTGCGTCACATCTGCCACGTCACATCTAGACGGGATTGTAAATATTGGCTGCATCACATTTAGAGCTGTGAATATTAACCATTGCCACATTTAGATAGAATTGTGAATATTAGCTTGCGTCACATCTAGACAGGATTGTAAATGTTGGCTTGCGTCGCTTCTAGACAGGATTGTGAATGGTAGCCAGGCCACGTTTAGATAGAATTGTGACTATTAGCTTGTCACATCTCGACAGGAATGTGAATATTACCCAGTGCCACATCTAGATATAATTGGGATTATTAGCCCGTGTCACATGCAGACATGATTGTGAATGTTACCCAGTGCCACATTTAGATATAGTCGTGATTGTTACCTTGCCTCACATCTAGACAGGATTGTGGATATTAACCATTTCTGCACTTAGATAGAATTGTGAATACAACAACCTCTAAACGCGTGAAAGAAATCCGGAACAGAGGACTCGTAAGAATAAAACCTCCACGCCAGACACTCACCTCTCCTATCACTATGCTCACTCTCTACTCAACACCAACACACAACAGAGCGCAGCTACACCCCTCCATCAATTTCAGCCTAGCTGCTCACATACCAACAATACTCCATGAACACCTCAACATCCTACTACAATGCAGATATACCCACGAAAATCGGCCTAGCTGCACACACAAGCGTCCTACGCAGGCCTAACACAGCCAGAATCCAGTCTCGGAGACTAACCTCCAGACTGCACACATTGGACTGATCGCAATACCACCACACCTAATGTTAGGATTCAGCTACCATCTGCCAACCGCATCAGCTGCACACATATTGAGTGCACCCAAGCACCCTATGATACCCTACTTTCTCGACTGACCTGGACTACGGTGCCCGAGGGCGTTCAACCCACAAGCGCTTTGGGGTCATACCAATGATATATAGAGTGGTATATAAATGCCAAAAAACAGAACATCCAAAAAAGCAAAAAAACTAAGGAGCCCGCGGAAGTGTCCCTTGAATCCCCCAAAATAGCAATTCTGCTTGAACAACTTGCTTGTGAGGTTTTTTATTTCTTGTGGACTCCAATGTCATTTTGTCCTGTCACAGAGACACATCAGTTGCCTTGCGTTATGTCTGTTCTTTTTATTGCTCATTACATTCTGTGGTTGGCTTTACAGCTGAACACTTGGCAAGCTACGCTTTCTTTGCTTTTCACTGTATGAAATCCAAACAGTTTTGCAGATCAGACAGGCAAACCAGGAGGGTGTGGGGAGCCATGTGCTTCTGTCACATGCATTTAAATATGCAGATACATTTGTAACTGTATTTTTAATATTGCATCACAATGCTTCATAGTTCAGCTTGAGCTCTTTGTTCTATGTACTTTGCTTGCAACAGTACTATCTTTACATTATGTACTCTTACACCCCGTCCCCATTCCTCCATACTGCATGGGTGTCCCTTGCTAGGGATGGGAGACAGAACCTTTTTCACCAGAAAAAAACCTTCCCCTTTAAATTTACAGGCGCGTGCTGGCCCGGCCCTGGATGCATATGCTCCCCTGACTCCACCCACTGGCGCCAGTCCCCTTTTCCGCATCGACGGTAATGGGGCAGTTTCACCAGCGCTCTGGGGTTTGGCTTCAGCCATGTAATTCCACGTGCTCTTCCTCGGATACTTCTGTCTTTTGTGTCTTTAATCATCAGGTACTCGGTCCTCTGGCGCCACGCTCCTCCCCGGCACATGTCGACTTCAGCAGGCTTCAGCAGATGTCCAACCTGCGAGGGGCTCTTCCCTACATCAGATCCCCACTCTCTTTGCCTCCGCTGCCTTGGCCCCGACCACAGATGGGAGGGTTGTATAGCGTGCAACACACTTTCTTCAGGTGCTATGAAGAACAGACTAGCTAGGTGGAGGGAGCTCTTTGAGAAGTCGCCACCAAAGAACTTGAAGGACTTCATCAGACATAAGTCAAGGGCCAAGGGAGGGCTGCTCTTTTCCAGTGCACCCCGCAAGGGTGACTCCTTTCCAAGGAAACGCCCTGACGGGAGGAACCTCTCAGGTTCTCACACCAACAGCGGTAGCAAGGCTAATTCAGCTACCGGCTGTCAGGCCAAGGGGTCTGTAGATCCTTCCGGAAACCGTGCTGAGGGACCACAAGGTTCTTTTACCGGGTGTACACCAGAGGGGCTACGCCCTTGTACCGGCAACATGTCGAAGCAGTCGGCTGCCTGGATCTCTGGTCTTGGAAGCCGCGGAACCCTCCAAACATCTGTGAAAGAGGTCACCACCCTCGAATGGAAGATCCAATATGCGTTCTTGGGCGTCTGGGTTGAATTTAGTGGCCCGAAGCAAGGCAGTCGTCATGTCTGTGGCGATGCATATGGACCGGAAAGAGGTGTCAATGTGGGCCACAGTGGACTCCATGATGTCTTGCGCCACCATTTTTTGCTTCTGTAGTCGCCCGAGAAGTAACATCGGCCTGGTGGTACCATCATTTATTGGGTATCATGGCAGCGGTTCTACTGGCTGTACCCCACACAAGACTCAAGATGATGAGATTACAGCTGCGCTTCCCAGCCTCATGGAATCAGGAGCGGGTCTCCCAAGCGGAGTTTGTCCACGTTCCTCATTCTCTACACGGACCTCACATGGTGGTCCGGGGACTGTTAGGGAGAATTCTCAGAAATGTGCTAATTCCTCTCTACCTTAGAGCCCCCCAGCAACTTTGCTGGATTTTGAGAACATGCTTTTTTAACCCGGAAAGAGAGACTCTTTTTCCCAGTCTCTCGTGTATTTTAATGTGATTTTGAACAAAGTCCATAGGCATCATCTTTTTACATTGTCACACCGCACCTTCCGTGCAGTGACACAGGGAAGTCTTTCAGATTTCCCCAAGGTTCAAATACCTTCTCTTGAATAAACTACTGTTTCCAAGAGCAGTGAAGTGAAATTGACTTTATTTACACTTGTAACTAGCGCACATTATCTTACAATAGGGTGCTGGAGGGGTACTTAGTATCCCCGTTGTCTAGCTTCTCATGTAACAATTGTATGTTACCCTTTCCTCGATGAATGGCTGGTGGCAGTGGTTTACTTTTAAATACCTTGGTGTGCATTTACCACAGGCTGCGTTCGCAGCTGCAGTAAAGCACCCAAGGGTGCCATGTTTGTCAAATTGGCCTCGATCTTCTTTTTTTGCCATTTCTTTGTGGAAAGGTCCTTCTTGAGATTTACTCTGCGTGCCAAACCAGGTTTGGTCCCTTTGTTCATTTGCCTTTGGCGTTATTCACGAGTGAAGCCCACCTCTGGCTCCAGGGTATCTGGCGGGGGCAGGAAGCGAGGGAGGTGCCCGAAACTCCCTGTGCTTAATCTCATAGGAGACAGGAATGCACTCTTAGGTGATTCGCCGGCTGGCTGTCCGGCAAGGACAACCACCCTGCCGGATGACTGACAGCTAGGCTGGAATGAATGGGAGAAACCTGCATAAAAGACAACGCTTTTTGGCTTGGAAGGCAGAGTCAACCACTGGACGAAGGAATCCGAAGAAGAACTTGGAAGAGACGCCTGCTGCAACTCCCGGACCATTGATTTGCCCGGTGAAGCCCTGCTGCTGTGCTGAAACTCCAAATTCGTATCAACAGAGAAACCCTGCAAGGACGATTTCTCCCTTTGAGTTTGTGGGACCAATCAACTCCAAAGTAAGCCACATGGACATCCTCTCAGAGCTGGTTGAAATTCCACTGCAGTTGCTGCTGGAACCGAATAGCCAGGGAGAGGAACATCAGATCGTGTGCGTTGCTTTTAAGCTGGCCACGAGCTCCAGGAAGATCCTCCTAACTCCCAGGAAGCAGGACCGACCGAGCCTGAGCCACCTGAACAGAGTGCTGGACCCCAGATGCAAGGAAAGCCCATCTCGACAGCCAGGAACCGCGGTGTTGCTGTTAGGCAGAATTGCATGCAGTACCCTCTGGGACCACCATTAGGACTACAGGTGTAAGCAAAACCAACCTTTGGTATAAGTCTGTACTAAACAGTTTTTGGTAGCAAGCTGAGCAGCCAGGCTTATCTCAAGAGGGAATGTGAGCAGTAAAAGGATGTTACACAGAGGTCTTAGAATCACAGTGGTTCAAGTAGGCACTTACACTCAAGGGTTCTTGGTAAAAACACTTATTAATTTATTACACAGTCATTTAGAAAACATTCACTAGAAGGAGGCAACTTAATATTGTACACAAATACACTTCAATACTAAACCAATATGAGTAAATTAGGCTCCCCTGAAATAGGAGCAAAATTGCATTTCAGTTACTTTAAATGGGAGGAAAAAAGCACAAGTTAATAAAATAGACCACAAATACTTTCTTAGGCAGTGCAAATAGTTTCAGTTCACTAGAGGACTCGATTCAGTTCAATAGGCCTAGGCCAAAGTCAATGGGCTAGTGTCTTGGATAGGAAAGAGCAGTTCTTGTCGTAAACGGTAAAGTCTTTGCCAAAGTTCACAGAAGTAGTTTGTACAAAAAAGAATCATATGTTGGGTCACAAGCTGATTAGGCCTGCAAGTTGGGAACGTTTCACAAACTTTCCCCGTGAGAGGTAAGTTCTCTCAATCGGGTTGGGACAGTACCTTAATATGAAGAAAAGATGCAGCTGAAGACGTTGGTTCCTGGCAGTTCTTGCAGATCTCGCTGTTCCTGAGCCTCAGTCGTGGGGACAAGAAGGAGGACGTTGGGGGACTCCTGCACTGCACGGGGACTGGTTAAACAAGCTGGCAAAATGCAAGACCTTCGGTTCAAGTAGCTGTCGGCAAGCACACAAGCTGCTGTCCTTCCCCCCCCCCTGGTTAATCCTAACCAGCTCCGAGAATTGTTTCGAGGTGGCTTATGAGTTGATTGGTCCCACCAATTCAAAGGAAGTAGTAGTCTTTGAAGGGGCTTCTCTGTGGAGATGAACTTTGAAATTCTGACCTACAGCAGGGCTTCACCGGGCAAACCAACGGTCCAGGAGTTGCAGCAGCCGTCCTCTTCCAGCTCGTCTTCGGTTCTTTAGTTCCAGTGGTCAACTCTGCTTTCCAGTCCAATAGCCTCGCCTTTTAAACAGTTTTCTCCCTTTCATTCCAGCCTAGCTGCCACTCACCCAGCAGGGTGGCTGTTCTTGCTGGACAATCAGCCAGCCAATCACGCCAGAGTGTATTTAGGTCTCCTAGGAGACTAAGCACAGGTAGTTTCGGGCACCTCCCTCACTTCCTGCCCACCCCAGAAACTCAGGCGCCAGAGGCAGTTTCCAGTCCTGAAGCCCGCCAAAGGCGTAAGAACGAAGGGACCAAACCTGGTTTGGCGTGCAGAGACAAACTCTAGAAGGACCTTTCCAAAAAGAAATGGCGAAAAAAGACCGGGCCCTGTTTAAACAAAGGGGCTTAAGACGTCATCTTGAAAAAAATGGCTCCCGCGATTTTTTGCTACCGGTGTTCGCGTTTGGGAAAAACCATGGTAGTTTGTTGTAAAACCACTGCCACCAGACTTTTCGATAGGAAGGGTAGCATTTGACTGCTACATGAGTTTCTAGACACAGGGGATAGTAGGTAACCCCTCCAGAACTCTATAGGAAGATGGTGTGTGCTGGTTCTAGGCATTTAAAAAGACTAGTAAAGTCAATTAACCTTACTTTCTCTCGTAAACTGGAGTTCATCCCAGAGAAGGTATTTAAACCTTTTGGAAGTCTAAATCCCTGTGTCACTGCACGGAGGGTGCTGTGTAACACACATGAAAAGATAATGCCTATGGAGTTATCTAAAACTCCATAATCAAAGAACACAAGTAAAACGCACGTCAAAATACATGAAAGAGTGGGGGAAAAAAGGCTCACACTCTTTCCAGGTAAAAAAGAAAAAAATCAAGTCCTTAAAATCCAGCAAAATTGCTGGGGGTCTCTAAGGTGAAGTGAATTGGCACATTTCAGAATTCTCCTTAACAGTTGCTAATCGCAGTGGATGCCTTGAGCTGAAACACCGAAGTGCCACTTGTTTGAAGATTGCCAGTTGCGGTCGGTGACCGTCCTATTGCAGTGCAGGAGTGTCCCCAGAAGTCCTCCCTCTTGTCCCCACGACTGAGGCCTAACAACACCAGGATCTGCAGAGCTGCACGGGAACATAAGCCAGTCAAAGCCCTTTTCTTCGAACCAAAGGTACTGTAAAGTCTTAAGAATTTACCTCTTGTTGTAACCTTACTTGTTCTCTGCTGAGACACGTCTTGTTTGCCCCGTAGAGTTGCTAACATCTTCTTTATTTCACAAGCCTAATCAGCTGGTGGCCCTGCTTTGATTTCTTCTTTTCTACAAAGACTTCTAAAACAGTGTGCAAGACTTTTACTTACCCGCAAGAAGTGCTCCAGCTCACCTAGACTTTTGCCCAATTGACTTTGGCCCAATTGACTTTGGCCTAGCCTGGCTCCGGCCTAGCCTGGCTCCCTGAAAGATTCTTCCCTTTGACATTGTGTTTTGCCTTCCTTCCAGGAAGGGGTTAACTAACTTTGCATTGGGATTACCAAAAGTACTTACCTGCTTCAGAATATTTGTGTGTTCTCTTGTTCTGTTCTTATAACCCGTTTTCTTTGACATACTCCTAAATCTGATTATAGTGGTATATTAATGTCCACAGTGTCCTAGTTACTAAAGTCAACGGAGGGTGTAGGAATTGACTGTGTGCCATCTCAAAAGGATACTTACTGATTTAGAAATATTAAGAGTGTGTATTTTTGGAGTGTATTTGTATTACTAATATATTGCCCCGTCTGAAGAAGGCTTACTCAAACTGACTGTTAAATTCATAATTGTTTAATCAAGAAACCTTGTGAATACTTGTCACTGTGAATCTCTGTGTAACTCCCCTACAGCTCACATTGACCCCTCTTGAGATGAGCCTGGCTGCTGAACACGCTACCAACCTGTGTAGTACAGACTTATACCAAAGGTTGGGTTCCTACTGCCAGGAGGTCAGGGTTGTTGTAGTGCACCCAAAGGGTACCACATACAATCTTGCCTAACAGACTGCAACCTGCGGATGGGCAAGTCCTTCTGGCAGCTGGCCCCGCTGGTCACCATCACTACGGACTCCTCCCTAGAGGGCTGGGGGAGCCACTCTGGACGACCACAGTGTCAATGGAGTCTGGACCCAGCAGGAGTAGGAGTCTCATATCATCTGGCTAGCTCTCTAGGCTTTCCTTCTGCTCATTGAGGTCAAGGTCGTCCTTATCCAGACCAACAACTCCACCAGCATGTACTATGTCAAAAAGCAGGGGGGGGGGGGTAACCAGGTCCCTTCCACTGTGCAGCCTAGCGGTCAGCATGTGGGAATGGGCCCTGGAGAACATCTACCTCACGGCCGTCCACCTGCCGGGTGAGTTCAAGTTGGAGGCGGACAGGCTCAGCGGACAATTAAGAGTGGCCATTGAATGATCAGGTGCTGCTGGAGATATTCAGCAGATTGGGCTATTCTCAAGTGGATCTCTTTGCCTCCTGGGACAACAGGAAGTGCCATCAGTTTGCTTCCTGGCAGGGGCAGGGCACTGGCTCCCTGGGCGATGCATTAGATACAATGGAACGGCATGACAGCGTATGCCTTGCCTCCCCCACCCCTGGTCCACAGGGAGATCTGCAAGATAAAGGAATCTTGTCACCTCAGCATCATTCTGATAGCTCTGAGGTGGCCGGCGAGAACGTGGTTCTCGGAGCTTCTCAGCCTCTCGGACAGACCACCCATTCACCTTCCGATGGGCCCAGCTCATTTTATGGCACAGCAGGGGGGCAGGGTCATCCACCCGCCCCACAGAAATTAGCCCTCTCAGCGTGAGCAGGTCACGCTGAACCACCTGAGCCTAGCCCATCACAGGCTAACCTAGAAATCATTCAGGGCACTAGGAGTAAGGCTACCAGGAGCCAATACAAGAGTAAATGGACTAGGTTATGTCACTGGGCAGACTCTAAAGAGATCGACCCCCTTACGTACATGGATGATGTGCTCTCCTTCTCTGCACACCTTGCTCACTCAGGCGTGCAGGTGGACACATGCTGCACCCACAGGGGCCTACAGAAATTCAAAGGAGGAAAGTCTTCTCCTCTTCCAACCCGATAGTCGAGAGACATTTGGCGGGTCTCTCAAGGCTCTACCCACCCATCAAAAGCGCACACCTTGTGTGGGACCTCAATGTAGTGTTGGGCGCCTTGGTGCACAAGCCCTTCGAGCCAATGGCGTCCGCAGACATCAGGCTTGTCACCATTAAGACAGCTTTATTAGTGGGCCTCGCCTCTGCTCGCAGAGTACGCGAGTTCCAGGATCTGGTGGCCTCAGAACCCTATACAACCTTTCACAGGGATAAGGTGCTACTGCGGACACACCCTACGTTCCTACCTAAGGTACCCTCTGCTTTCCATCTAAACGAGGAAATCGTTTTGCCTATGTTTTTTGCTGGATGTCAGACGCGCTCTGAAATTCTATCTGGACATGACCAAGGGCTTCCGCAAGTCAGAAGTGCTATTTGTCTCCTTTGGGGGGTTGGGTGGGGGTCAAGGCCTGCGGAATCAGGCATCCAAGGCCTCTGTAGCACATTGAATGGTTTAGGCACACTGCCAGTTAACATGCACGCCCACGCTGTCAGAGCCAAGGCCACGGCCATTGCATTCCAACGGCAGGTCCGTGGCAGGTCATCAGCAGGGCCACCCCTTTGGCTTTCTGTAAACATTACTGTTTGGACGCCTGTTGGGAAAGATTTCCATTCCGTGTGTCATTTCCCCTCCAGTTGTGTACCCCCCAACGTTTTGCTTTGTTTGAACACCATAGTCTGACTTTACCAGAGGAGCACAGCCTTCTGCTGCACTCCCCTGGGCTTTTTGCTCAATTCTTATGGGGAAACTGACATGCCCTTAAAGACAGTCAGTACTGGGAGACTTCCTTGTCCATGTTGTAACTTTACTGCAACATGTTGCAAGTGCACAAAGTACCTTACAGTACAGGGCACTTGGGTCTTCCTGTCATTTCTAAAGCCAAATTTACTCTCGAAGGATCTTTAGGAGAAGTGCAGATGTGCATTGGACAGTGCAGCGTATCTTTTTGTATCTTTTTAACCCTTTACTGACAGGTAAACCACGTTTACCGCGTATGGCACGAATAGGTGGCCTGGCTCCAAAATGGCCACGCAACGAGGTTCTTTGTCCTGTCCTTTGGCCATCCTTCACCTTCCCCAGGTCGAGCTGACCCGGGTCCGTCCTTACTTGGGCATGCATTTACCTGCAAAGCACTAAGCTTTCGCGGACGCACAGGATGTAGGCTGGACCGTCTCGTTCCAATACACATCCTGGGTGCCAGTCTGGAGTGCTGTGAATGCCTGGGACCACCATGCTCCGTGATTGGTCCACATATGGTATGTGTCACGCTCACCTGATTCCCACGGAGGCGCAGGTCTGGCTTCAAGTGCTGATGCTTCTTCTATGGTGAAGCGCAGGACTCTGAAGATGGACTCACTGGCTCGCAGGAATATTCCCCTGTGCGTGAAAAGGGAGTCTTACCTACTGACGGAATAATGCTCAGGCCTCCCACTCCCTTCCAACCCTCCACGATACCCTTCCTCGATTCCCCGTGAAGTCTCACCTTAGGGTCTGGAAGGATGAGTTTTCCATCCTGCTTCTGATGCAGGGGCGCGTTGAAACCCAGTTACTTCACTGGATTGAGGTTTGATGGGGAGTTCAAATAAGCTTGACTATTCAGGTAAGGCGCTGCAAGATTTCTGTAGCAATTTTAAAAGTTCAAGCTTAATAATAATGTTCATTGTCTTATTGCAGCAAGCGCTAACGCTTATGTCTTTTTCCCCTTAGGGGCCGGGGTTCGGAATGCCGGAGATATGGCGCCGACCCGAAGTGAAACGTGCAGTTCCAGTAAATGACAGGTAAGTTCTGGATGAGCGTTCGGGTAATGTCTTTGCATTCGCTCATTCAATGTCTTTGTCTTTTTTCCCCATAGGGGCCGGGGTCCGGAATGCCAGGAAGCGGCAGGACCCGAAATGAAATGGGAATGACCCAACAGGTAAGTCTTAGAAGGAAACTGAGCTTTTCCTATTCCCTTCCTTCTCTCACCTTGTGGTGTTGTCTTTTTCTCTCTAGGCTCTGGGAAGTGGCTGCGGATCCGGATGATTGCTGCTGAAGATGGAGGTGCCCAGGAAAGGTGAGTGAAATGCAGCGCTGCAGCGATCGAAGCGAAATGCTTTTAAAATGATGTCTTCCCTTTCAGGATCGTCGGTGTGAAGTCTCCGTGATGCAGCTTTAGCAGGTAAGGTCTTCTTTCTCTCCAATTCTCTCTTAGCAGGTGACCCAGGATGCTGAGAGGCGTGGCTGAAGTCCAGAAGCAGGAGCTGACACAGTGAGCGTCCAGCTGCGAGGAGCAGAACAACGCGAAGCGTGAGTTGCTGATCGGGCGTGGTTTAAATAGCTTTGGAAGAAGTTCCAGGTATGTATCCTTCCACCGATCAGGATGTACCCTTCCCCGACCGCACCCAGGGGAAAGTAGTTCCACAGGTAAAGTAGTTCCATTCAGGCCTCAAGAGGGCCTGGATGTAGCAGCATGGTCTGCATCAGGTAAGTGCACCTTAAAACACTTGAACACATGTCTAGCTTTATGAGCCTGGCGCCTAAGGCGCCAGGACAGGGGTCCAACATGAGCCTGGCGCCTAAGGCGCCAGGACTGTGTCCAAAGGGCCCCAGCTTGGGCCCGCTGGCACTTCCCTGGGGGAAATGGTGCCTGCCTCTGGGGTTGCTGGGTCGGACCTGGCTCCTTGGAGGTAGCCATCATGACAGTATGCCTTTATGTGAGCAGATCTCCCATTGGGTCCTCTTCGTTTTGGCACGAAGGAGATTTTAGATGCAAGAAGCCTCCAAACACCCATACCATGACAATCTCTGGAGTTCTCACTGAACGAAGGATAGGATCCAAGTATCCTGAAACTATGAAGCAGGAACTGCTGGTGACACGCTCCATATTTTGGCACCCTGAACTTGCTGTAGTCCCGTGCATCTGGTCGTCGTAGAAGGTCTGCAAAGACGCTTCAACCCATTGGAATAGTGGGACCAACTATTTTCGGCACCTTCATCAGAACCTGCAAGTAAGCCTTCTCGGCAGTGTCCCTGGGCCAACCACTGGGCTGACCAGTTTACGCAGGACCTTTGCTCTGTCACCGCCACTGTTTTGAGGAGGCCCTTGAAACTTGGTACCCCATAAACTCTATATTCACAGCACTCGCACTGAAATTCGTACACTTGGCGTTCCCAGGTCAGGAGTAAAGTGCGTGCACCCGAAGTGGAGTACATGCGATTACCGTGTTGCCGAGCCGTGGTGATGAACTTTGCAAGTTCATTGCAGCTGTGATCCTCTGTACCCTGAAGCCTGCTACAGCGGAACTGGCCTGATCCATCCACCAGGAGCGGAGAAATCGCCACTGTCCTGTAGGGAAATCAACGCTGTATCAACGTTGCTGAAAGGCGCAGAGCTGCAAGATTGCTGCATTTGAACCTGCAACCGAAGTGGACTTGACTGCCGAAGTTTGGTCTGGTGCGCTGGGTGTCGGTAAGTAATTGCAACCCTAATGGTGGCCCCTAGCGCATCCATCAATTTTTACGCACAAGTGACCCCTGAGGGCCCCTCTCCTTTCCACTGCTAGTGCGAACTAGCTAACTATTGCCAACTCTTGGAATCGAAACTGCACTCAAGTGGAGGCCCTCTTCGAATAGTGGGAACCTATTCTGCATCACCTCACCTACCTTCCTTGCCTGCTACAGCCCCTACAAAAGACCCTGTTTCGCCCATTTGAATTACCACGTGTGCCAGCTTCGTGAGTACATTTGAGCATTAGGCTACTCATTTTAGGGATTGGACTGCCCACCAGGTCAGAGTTCAGAAATCCGTTTTAACAACGCCAGCTCCAAGTCAGACGTGGCTTTCGGACAGGTGGTTCTAAGGAGTCTGCTTTCTTAAGGAGGGTCTCCTCTCCCCCTTAGGGATACATTCAATTGTAATTGCCCATGCCGTATGGAGGAAAGGGGACGGGACGTAAGAGTAATTAGTCACTACAGAGAGTAACTATTAATGTCCTCTTAGTCCATAGTCCCTTTTCTTCCATATGTCCCACCATCCTCCCCCCTAATAATACTGGTGTAATTAAACTATGTTAAATATTGTCAACGCGTCAATGGAGACCGAGGAGTGGCACCGGTGGGCGGTGTCAGGGGAGCGCATGCTCCCAGGGCCGTACCCCCGCGCGCCTCTAAATTTAAAGGGGAAGAAGGTTTTTTCTGGTGAAAAAGGTTCTGTCTCCCGTCCCTAGCGAGGGACGCCCATGCAGTATGGAGGAAAGAGGACTATGGCTTAAGAGTACGTTAGTCACTATGGTGTGTAATTATAAATGACTTGTGTACTGTCTTGTTTGCACAATGTACTCCCACACTATTATCTTAAAATGTGTTTCAGACAGCCATGTTAAGTGGGGCATCATAAACTGGTATTTTGGTTTGTGCTACATTTGCCTGTCGCTATGTTCAGGATGCAAGACACATTATCTTGAATTTGTTAATTAAATGCATTTTCAGGGTATGTGTTCCTGAACAATGCAATTCGTTAACATTAACTTTTTATCTATTAACACCCTAAGTAACCAGAGGTAAGCCAGGCGTGGAGCCCTTGCTCACTGTGCCGTAGAGAGGAATTAGCTCCACCTCACTGAGGAGGCCCAACAAGGCTGAAACACGGGTGGGGTTGCTGATGGCACTCTTGTTCAGTGGGTGCTGGACTGCCCCTTTGGGTTGGACCAGGCTTGTATGCAAATGTATATTTCTCCAGCATGGGGTCTGGCATGGATTCACATGCTCATGAATTTTCCCCGTCGTCAGGCTGGGAATCCTCGGTAAAGAAAATTCAGTATCAGTTTCGTTTCTGATCTGTCTTTCGTAGTAGTAACCAATCACTGATCTCTGTGTCATACTGACCACAGCCAATGACTGCCATCTCCCTAAGCCCCGCCTCTGGCAGCCATCTTCAGATTTTTACCACACGTTCATGTGTTGGGATCCTCGTGCTATTGCTCTCGAGCTGTAGTGCGTTTTCGCGCTTTTTCATAGGAAAATTCTCTTTTTGGTCAAAAGAGCCTCAAGCTCCACCGTTTCTTTAGCCGATCAACGGGGACCCGTGTCGGATTCCTCTACGCCCCTCAAGGGTGAAGATTTTGTCGAGCCACGCTTTTGGTGGACTCCAGAAGTTTCTCAGGCCCATCTCGGACATGGCCCAGGAGAAGGGAAGCTCGACGCCCGGAAAGCTGTTCAGGGTCTGCCCTGGATGCCAGCTTCAGAATGTCTTTGAGGACGAACACTCCCTTTGCCTCTACTGCCTGCATGAGGACAAGACGCACGTGGAGAAGGACTGTGCGTTTTGCGGCAATATGTCGGAGCGGACCATGAAGTACCGCCATCTGCGTCTCGCCAACTGGCTGGAAGGGAAGAGCCCGTCAGGCGAGAAAAAGAAGTCCGAGCGGTCTTCTAAGACCTTTGAGGGCGCCCCGGCTATGGGGGCCCAACAGAAGGCCAAGCACCGCGAGTCCGCTGGCACCGGGAGCGCCGAACGGTCGGGCTCTACGGTTGCCAGGCAGGGCGTATCCTCCCCGGCGCCATCAACCACGAGCCAACGCTCTGGCTCGGGTAAGAGGAAGGCCGAGCACCCGGCGAAGCTCCTGGAGAGACCCCGGTCGAGCTCGAAGGCCCCATCGGAGGGGGAGCGAGGCGGTGACCCTCCCCCCAAGGAGAAGGCGGTGAGCGCACCTAAGGTGGTGAAAGCCTTGATCCACCCTGCCAAGGCCTCTATCGAGACAGTCGCGGCGGCCCTGGCTCAGCCGGTGGAGGCTACACCAGTGGAGGCGACTTCGGGGCTCAGTCTCCCTGCCACCGCAGAGGGAGTCCTCTTTCAAGCCCATCGACAGGATGTCGTCGTGGATTCAGCCTCAACCTCTGAAGAAGAGCTGATCGAAGTCTTAAGCCACGGCATTGGCGTGGAAGACGACCAGCCTGTCGGGAGGGACCCCGACGTAGGAGACGACGAGAACGTCGAGGGTGCCGACGAGGCTCCTGACCGCCTGTCGGAATCACCTCAACCAGTGCCGCAAGACAACTCGGCAGCCATTTTGTTGGCTATACAGTCCTTATGCTCGGAGATGAGGACAAGATTGCCGTTACCACCAACGGAGGAACCGCTCCCGACAGGGGACCCGGAGCCAGGCCCTTCTGGGAGCCCTCCTCCTAAGAGAACGATTCATCCTCCACCTCCTTTTCAACCATCGCGCCCTGCTCAGCCCTCCTCCCCGTCCACGACCCGTGGGGATGATACGGGGACGGACACGGCCGCGACGGGTACAGACGACGAGGTTTACGATGAGGATCTTCCGTCACCTCCTCCCCAGGCTTCCCCGCCCGACTAGATTGGATCGTTTCATGCCATGATCGCCAGGGCATCCGAGCTTTTCCAGCTCTGCCCGGAAGAGAAGAAGGAAGGTTTCCTTTATCAACGGCGCGAGACCAAGAGGAAGACGGTCCTCGCTGTACCTCTACTGGACGATATCTGGGATGAGGGTCTCGCCCTCCTCAAGAACCCATCCACAACGCCTGCGAGAAGGGATCGGTACGAGAAGAAGTACCGGGTCCCGGACGCGGCCCCCTTGTGCCTTTGGGCACAGCCGACCCCAGACTCGGTCGTCCCCGCGGCGGCCAGGAAGAAAGCGGGTGGGGCTCCGGCCTCTACATCAACCACCCCCTCCCCCCCAGACGGCGAGGGAAAGAAATTGGACACGATGGGACGCAGAGTCATCTCATCGGCAGCGACGACGATTAAGGCTGCCAACGCCTTAGCTATCGTAGCCCGCTACGACAGGGAGTTGTGGTACAAGATCGCCCCCCTGCTGGACTTCCTACCGGACGACAAGAGGGCAGAGGCCCTAGAGATCTTGCAGGAAGGAGAAGTGGCGTCGGACCACGCCATTACGATAGCGACTGACATCGCTGACACTGGATTTCGCCAGTTGGGCAACGGCGTGTGCCTTAGATGGCGTGGATGGCTCAAGGCAACGGACTTTCGGCAGGACGTGCAGACCAGAGTTTTGGACATGCCATTCGACGGGAGCAACCTGTTTGGGAAAACGGTGGACGATTCCCTACAAGCCATCAAGACGGACACGGAGACGGCCCGGGCTCTTGGTGTTCTCCAGCAACGACGGCCGCCCTTTCGGAGCGCCGGATGCAAGCAGGGGGCCTCCAAAGGTTCCGCCGGCCGATATTCCACCTACCGTCCGTCGTCACAGGAAGCCTACAGGGGACGAGGCGGACCCCGCCGTCGTCGCTAGGGAGGACAAGGCGGCACCGCCTTGTCGAAGCAGGACTGAACCGGCCGTGGGGTCAGGCCCCCACCGAAGCATCCCGGTGGGAGGCCGGCTGGCGAACTTCGTCAGCGTGTGGGAGTCCATCTCAACCGACCGTTGGGTGGTGGACGCCCTGGCCCAGGGTCACGCACTCGAGTTTCTAAAGAAGTGCCCGCGCGTCCCACATCCATCCCTCCCCCCACCGCCCCCCCGTGGCCAGGAAGGAACATCACGTCCCTCAACTTCTCTTGGAGGTAAAGGCGATGCTCAAGAAAGGCGCCATCAAGCTCATCCCAAAGAGGCTTCGGGGCTCCGGAGTTTACTCAAGATACTACCTCGTGAAGAAGACAGGAGGATGGCGTCCCATCCTGGACCTACGACTGAACAAATTCATCAAGGCACAGAAGTTCCAGATGGTCACCCTCCAGCACGTCCTGGGTCAGCTGGAGGAGGGCGATTTCCTGTCGTCGTTGGATTTGGAGGATGCGTACTTCCATATCCCCATCCTAAAGGGACACCGAATGTTTCTCAGATTCGTGGTCCAAGGGCATCACTACCAGTTCAGAGCCCTTCCCTTCGGATTCAGGTCGGCACCCAGGGTGTTCACCAAGTGCCTTGCACCGGTGGCGGCGCGGCTGCGCCTGGACGGGATCCACGTCTACCCCTACCTGGAAGACTGGCTCATCCGAGCAAAGACAAAGGAGCTCGCCGCGGAGCACACGGCGAGGACCGTCCAACTACTCACAGACCTGGGATTCTCCATAAACTACGCCAAGTCCCACCTGGTGCCCGCGCAAGACGCACTGTTTCTGGGAGCGAAACTCGATACAGTGGCGCTTCTGGCCTCTCCGTCGGAGGAAAGGACGCAGCAAGGTGCAGCGGATGCTGGTTGCGGACGCGGCCAGGGTGAGGTCCATCAAATCCCTCCTCGGAATGATGTCGTCTTGCATTTATCTCATCCGCCTGTGCAGGCTTCGGATGCGCCCGTTACAGGAGTTCCTGGACGCTTCCTGGATCCAGACGACGGGCAGCTTCGAGGACAGGATCACACTCGACGAGAGCTTCCGACGAGCGATCCGGTGGTGGGGCACCCGCGCGCATCTGACAGCGTGCATGGACTTCCAGACCCCGAGCCACCAGAAGACGGTGACCACGGGTGCCTCCCTGGAAGGGTGGGGAGAGCACACCGAAAATCTGCACGCGAGGGGCCTTTGGCTGCCGACGGAGAAGTCCCTCCATATCAACGTCCTGGAGCTCCGTGCAGTGTTTTGGGCCCTCGGGTCCTTTCTTCCGTCCCTCAAGGGCAAGGTGGTGAGGATCTTCACCGACAACACCACCACCATGTTCTACATCAGGAAGCAGGGCGGTACCAGATCCCCAGCCCTGTGCAAGGAGGCGCAGGATCTGTGGCATTGGGCCGTCGCCCAAGGGATATTTCTGGTGCCGTTTCATCTGGCAGGAATAAAAAACACCATCGCTGACTCGCTCAGCAGAGAGCTGCACTCGTGCCACGAGTGGGAACTACGACAGGATCTAGTGGACCGCCTCTTCCGACGGTGGGGCACACCCCAGATCGATCTGTTCGCGACGGCGACGAACTCCAAGTGCCGGAGGTTCGCCAGCAGGTTTCCCCAGCCGAGGAGCATGGGCAATGCTTTCTCGTTCCCCTGGGGAGGGCCTGTTCCTATACGCGTTCCCTACATTGCCGTTGCTGATCCGCCTCATCAACCAGCTCAAGAGGTCACGGTGCAGGATGATCCTCGACGCACCTGCGTGGCCGAGGCAGATATGGTTCCCGGACCTTCTCGACTTGTCAGTGTCCCCGTCAATCAAGCTGCCAGTGGACGCGGATCTTCTCTCCAGGGAAGGAGGCGCCATCCTCCATCACGACCCGAAGTCGCTGAACTTGCAGGCCTGGATCCTGCAGTGTTAGAATTTGGAGGTTACGACATACCGGCCGACTGCAGAGAGGTTCTTGCAAAGGCCAGGGCGTCCTCAACTCTTAAATGCTACGGGCACAAATGGAAGAGGTTCTCTGTCTGGTGCACGCACAGAAGATTAACCCTCTACGGATTACGGCTCCTCAAGTACTGCCGTACCTGCTGACGCTGGCCAAGGCTGGACTGGCGCACACTTCCATCAAGATTCATCTTGCTGTGATCTCCCGATACACCAGAACCACGGGACGGACGTCTTTGTGGTCTCATCGTCTGGTGAAAGAATTCATGAAGGGACTGTTCAGATCGTTCCCGCCGGTGAAGGCTCCGGCCCCGGCGTGGGAGCTCAACGTGGTGCTGACCAAGCTCATGGGACCTCCATTCGAGCCTCTGCACTCAGCTCCGTTGAAGTTCTTGTCGTGGAAAACAGCGTTTCTTGTGGCCATCACCTCCGCACTACGGGTGGGAGATAACCAGGCCCTTTCCTGCAAGCCCCCGTACTTGACTTTTCACGACACGAGGGTAGTGCTCAGGACGCACCCCTCCTTCATGCCCAAGGTGCCGTCGGACTTCCACCTCAACGAACCTTTGGTGTTGCCTGTTTTCTTCCCGTCGCCTTTGTCGTTGGCTGGAAGGACTTTGCACTTGCTGGATGTGGCTAGAGCGCTGAAGTTCTACGTGGACCGCACAAATGGTTTTCGGAAGACGTCAACTTTTTGTGAACTTTGGACCTGTCAATCAGGGGAAGGCTCTCTCAAAGGCTTCCATTTCCAGATGGCTCTCCGGCTGTATCATGTACTGTCATCGGTTGGCAAACCGACCGCTGCCTGGCCGTCCAAAAGCCCATTCCACCAGAGCGATCGCAGCTACCACGGCGTTCCTATCTGGTGTGCTTCTGCTGGACATCTGCAGGGCGGCTACGTGGAGGTCGACGCACACCTTCACGATATTCTACTGCGTCGACCGGGATTCCAGGGAGGAGTCCAGGGTCGGACAAGCAGTGCTGCGCAACCTGTTCGCTAAGGTGAGCCTGGTGAGAAGGTAAGAGATGCTTAATGTTGAGCTGTGGTATTGCTTAATGTTGAGTCTTTTGCCACCTCCCGTGGTTGTGCATGTGTATACTGTATTTGTATTCTTTTATTCATGAGCATGTGAATCCATACCAGACCCCATGCTGGAGAAGGAACAAGTTACTTACCTGTAACTGTTGTTCTCCAGCATGGGTCTGGCATGGATTCACATGCGAACCCTCCCGCCTACCCCTCTGCGGCTCTTCACTTGGTCATACTGCCACTTCACGTGCTACCAAATCTGAAGATTGCTGCCAGAGGCGGGGCTTAGGGAGATGGCAGTCAATGGCTGTAGTCAGTATGACGCAGAGATCAGTGATTGGTTACTACTACGAAAGACAGATCAGAAACGAAACTGATACTGATTTTTCTTTACCAAGGATTCCCAGCCTGACGACGGGGAATATTCATGAGCATGTGAATCCATGCCAGACCCATGCTGGAGAACAACAGTTACAGGTAAGTAACTTGTTCCTTCTCTTTTGGGAAGGGTGCAGTGAGCTAAAACGTGGGTGTAGACCCTCCTGACTGGAAGAAATTCCATAGAACAGGTTATTTGAGCCATGTTCGTTCTCTCTAGAGTGGCTCCACACTCTTAAGCTTGTTTTCAAGTGGACTTCGATGAAGGACATGCATAGTGTTTATAAATAGTGGCTGAAGTCCGACCTGGTTAAGATATTTTTATTTCACCATTAGCACGTTTACAACTCCACTCTGAGTGCTTTGAAAAAAAATCTGGCAGTCACTTTGAGTGCAAAGTTTGATGGTAAGTCTTGATTGAAGCGAGCTCAAAGAGTTCCCATGGGGTGATGTTTTGGGCGAGGAAGGGCAGGTACTGGGTGGGAATGGCCATGGGCAGCCAAACACCTAAAAGCTTTGTGTCCTTGCGTAAATGCATTTCTCCCTATCTGTACTCTAATGCAATAGTTTGGGCTCACAGATGGTGCTAAAGCGCCACATAATAGTCCAGACTAAAAATTGAGTTCCTGCAGCCGATAAACTCCAGGTATTAAAGTGGATGACAGTTTCTTCATAGATACAACTGGTGTAGCTTTATGTGCCGTATGTTTCTTCATTGGCGATTATGGTAATCTCTGCTTTTTGAGCAGCTGGGAGTGTTCCAGACGTAAGGGGTGCCTTGCTCACATTGCAGTCAGGGATTTTGCAAGGTGCAAACATGGAACCGCTATAGATTTAGAGATTTCAATGCTGATAATTGTTGAGATGGATTTTTAGAATCTGGCCGGGTGGAAAGATATTAGGAGGCTACCTTAGTTATAGTGAACAGGGAAACTCACAGAGGTTAGCCAAAACCCAATCAAGGTAGCAATGGAGAACAGTCAGTCATTTTCAGGTGAGTGAGGCCAGGGCTCCACAATGATTCCACACAGTGAAGCACACAATAATTCTGTTTAGATAGTTAAGTACAGGAAAAATCCTTGATGTTCCCCCTGGGCGCTATGACTACACTGTCAACTGACTCACTCCCCCAAGAAAGTATCGGTTGGGAACTGGAGTCATTTCGCTACTTGGGCATTACTATTTTTCATACTTTGGAGGAGACATTCGAGTTTAATACGGGAAGGGCACTGGCAGGCATAGGAATCTGTAAAATTTTGGAAAACCCTCCCAATCTCATTGATGGGGAGAATAGCCCTGTGTAAGATGGTGATACTACCTAGGTTACTGTACTACTTTATTAACATCCCATACAAAATCAAGCAGATATTTTTCAAGATGCTAGACGCGTACATTGGGGAATTGCTCTAGGGATCCAATAGGATGTAGGGTGGCACTGACAACTTTGCGCAGAGTGCACATGGAGGGTGGGCTCACACTACCAGATTACAAAGGATACTATGCGGCGACCCAGCTGCAGACGGTCTCTAACTGGGTGAACACACTGGGGGAGATTTGCAACATCTACTAAGAGATTTCCACAGACACATGGAAGGGATAGAACTACTGTTGGATCCGTCAATTGAAGAACAGAGTGCAATATACACAGTAGCCACGGGAGGTCTGGACACAAATACTTAAGGACCCTCGAGACCCAGTCCCCTATAGCCCAAACCTACCGTTGAGTTTTGACCCAGAAATTAGGAACATACTGGCCAACCTAGACCAAGCTAGATTAAGAAGCAGAGGATGCATAAAGGGGGGGAGACCTATATGAGGGAGGGAAATTATTACTATTCCTGAATTGGCGCCAACAATACGATATGCCACAGAGGACCTTTTTAAGTTATGCCCGATTTGTCCAAAGATTAGCTTCCTTGTGGGTAGACACCCCAGAGGAGCCGGAAAAGAGCCCTCTAGTGCACCACATGCTAGACATCACCAACAGTCGGGGACTGATATAATTTCTTTATCAACAGATAAAAATGAGGCGAAAAGAGTTAACAGTAAAGCCAAAGTGGGAACGGGATATAGGAAAAGAGATAGCAGAAGAACAATGGGTAAAAATATGGGAACAGGTCCGTAAGGTGTTGAGAAATGCCAGGTTTTCAACTCATTCAATACAACTTTATTCACAGGGTATACATGGCCCTATCCAGACTCCACATGATCAGTCCACAGCTATCACACACCTGCCCCAGATGCAAGGGAACTATGGCTGGGTTTTAGCACATGACCTGGGAATGCCCGGTAATCCAACTACATTGGGAAGAGGTTATAGATAAGATCAACACCTGTACCAGTAGCACATACCTAAACGCACCCGAAACTTGTCTATGGGGCATACTATCGGGAGGGAAACGTACAAAATCCAGGAGAAAAAGGGTAGCCTTTTTCCTGATGCTAGCCAAACGCAGAATGGCGTTCTCCTGGAAACACCCAAAAGGCCCTACGATCCAACAATGGTTGAAAGATTTATACCGCTGGGGGGGGCAGCTGATATGGAACTACTCAGAAACCAAACCACGACAGATACAGAGATGGACAACAGTATGGATTGGGGACAAATGCTAAATGATATGATGGCCTCTGCCGATTTGCGACCTTGTGAAGAGAGGCATCAGGATTGATATGATGTGACACAAACTGCTCTCTACAGATCCCCCGAACTGTGAATAAAGACTGTGTCGTGGTTGCCATGAGGGAGACTCGCACCTGTGTGGCAACCAGATGGAAGGACTACAATCCCTCTATCCCGTACATCCGAAATTAGAACACTCACATTACGCAACATATGGGGTCTACCTGTACTTGTAAAGTGTGTCTGTCAATAACTGTTGGTTTCTTATCCCACACAAAACTGTTGCCATGTTGATTTAGCGTTAATTTGAAATGAAAGTTGAGATATGAGGAAGAGTTCTTGATGACTTGTAAAAATAGCAATGTATGAATGTTATGAAAAAGTGCATTGCTGTAAGCGGTGTCCATTCATCAATAAACAAATATAACCATAAAAAAGACAGGCAAGTACATAAATACTATATTATAGGCCCAAAACACACACTAGGAGCATATATACTATCACCATGGGTTCTTATGAATGCATTCAATAACTTATTCAACGAAAGTAGGAAAGTAAGTAATATGTATGGTTCTTATGCTGGTGAATGTTCCAGAGAAAATATGCAGCAAAGTTACTGGTAGGTAAAATTATGTTTCTATCTTCAGGTACAGCTGCTTTTAGATGAGATGATCAAAAAGTGATGGAATGGAATAACTAAAGTTTATTCTAAGGAGAACAGGGGCTCAGGGGGGTAGACAAATGCTAGGTGTTTACTTAACACCCCACCAACTCAGATTTTCTCCGAGGACTATGGGGGGGTCATTGGAGGTAGGTTTTCCCGCCATTGGTTCTAGTGAAAGGTGCCCAGGAGCTGTGGGTGCAAGGATTCTTCTGGTCGGTTCCAGGAGCAAAGTGCAACCCTTGGCAATGAAGAAATGACGAAGGCACCAATACATACTTCTTCACAAGACTCGGGAAGTAGAGTTCCAACAACGGCCACTGCACACAGGCGACGACAGGTGTCCTGCCACTCATGGTTCCAGAATACCTTCCCGAGCAGGATTCTTTGGAGCTGGTAGGCTGAAATTTGTCAGGAAGGCAACTTACACCACAAGCTGGCAACTACCGAAGTTCAGACAAACTTGGAACAGCGACAGTTCTAGCAAGGTAGCGCACTGGAGAGCTGGTTAATCCACTTAGTGGTGCAGGAACACTTCCGAAGTCTCAGAATGACTGGATCCTTAGACGCATTGAGACTGGTTGGTCCCACAAGTCCAAGCGATGACGCACTGCACAGGCCCTTCGCAGATCAGGTAGTCCAGCAGGACTTCACCTGGCCAAACGCAGGAAGGGATGCTAGGCCTCTTCAGGAGTCATCCACGGATCTTCAGTCGGCTGCTCTTCTACACAGGATACTAGGCTCCAATGCTGATCTCCAGAAATGCCTGCAGAAGTCCTCTTATACAGACTTCTGCCTGGAAACGGGCCAAAGCCCACCAATGGAAAGGTCCCGCACCATTCAAATGGCCAGCAGTGGTCCAATCGGGGAGTACTGTGGGTTTCACTGATGTCACATACCTAGACTTTCAAGCATCACAGATGTGGAAGGGGACCAGACCATGCCACTGCCTTCCTGGGCCACACACAGTCATCAGTAGCCAGCGAAAGCAGCAGCTTGTTCAGGTAAGTGCATGAGCTTATATGGGATTTCCTGACCTGGCAAGGCAGGAAGAAGGCCAAACAATATGGCCATAAAACAAGCGTAAATCTCATGGCATGGCCATTTTAGGGCATAGCCAGGTTCAGTAGCCATATGTGGTAAATCCAAATAACACAAACATTGTAAAAATGTTTGCTGAAACCAGCGTGTCTTTAGACACATAAAAAGTAACCACAAATCCAAGTGTAAAGACCATGGTGATGCAAAGGTATCACCACTGCATTGTAAGATGCTGTGTGCACTGTTAAATAGTTACCTGAAAGTTAAAAAGTCAAGAGAAATCGTTTTTCAGTACTGCTAGTCTGGAGGACTGATCAGTTTCTCCATAATATGTGAGCAAAAGGCCAGGGGAGGGAAGCTGAAGGCTTCACTTCCCTGTAAAAAGTCAGGGCCGGTTCAAAAGCTAAAAGTTTGGGGTCCATAGAAATATGGAGGGAAAGTTGTTGCAAGAGAAATCTTTCTTACCAGTGATTTCTTTCAAAATGGTTCCCTCACTGAAGGATGAGGGCAAAATTTCAAGGAAGGTTTGCGTTTCCTTGGGAGATGAAAGCAAACATGATTTCACGTCTTCTATTTTAGATATAATGAATGCATCCGACCTGTTGGTAAGCTCTTCTGTAGGTCCTTTGAGTGATTCTTGGCATGGTTGTTTTTTTTGGGAACACTGGTCTTTGAAGGACGCCATCGAGGATGCCGTAGAGCAGGGGAGTTGCTAGGTCTGGAAAAGACCCGGGGCTAAGCCGATGTCAGAACTGTTGGGACTGGGGGCTAGCTAGTCTTTTGGCTGTAGCTCCTGAGATTCTATCCGGGGCTACAACCAAAAGATCAGGGGCTATAGCCCCCTTAGCCCCCCCCTAGCAACGCCCCTGCCGTAGAGCATGCATGAAATTCAAGCCCAATATCTTTTAAGGATGGCCAAACCAATTGCACGGTGGCCTACACCATGCAGACGCTGCTCTGGGTAAGGCATCCACGATGCCAAGTGATACTAGAGGCCAGTACAGCTAGCCAGCCATGGGTGCCCATTTTGTCAAAATGGCCCGGGTCTCTTTTTTTCGCCATTTCTTGCTGGAAAGGTCTTTCTTGAGATTTACTCTGCGCCAAACCAGGTTTTGGTCCCTTTGTTCGTTTGGTCTTTGGCTGGATTCACCAGTGAAGCCCGCCTCTGGCTCCAGCGTGTCTTGCAGGGCAGGAAGTGAGGGAGATGCCCAAAACTCCCTATGCTTAATCCCCTTGGTTACAGGAATGCACTGAGGACAGCCACCCTGCTGTGTGATTGACAGCTAGGCTGCGAATGATTGGGAGAAACCTGCATAAAAGGCAAGGTCTTTTGCTTGGAAGGCAGAGTCGACCACTGGACGAAGGAATCTGAAGAAGAACTTGGAAGAGACACCTGCTGCAACTCCTGGACCGTTGGTTTGCCCTGTGTAGCCCTGCTGCAGTGCTTAAGTTCCAAATTGGCCTCGACTAGAGAAGCCCTGCAAAGGATGACTTCTCTGCTTGGGTTGGTGGGACCAATCAACCCCAAGACAAACTCATCTCAAAATCCTCTCGGAGCTGGCTGTACTTCCAGTGCTGCTGCAGGAGCCGATTGCCAGGGAGAGGAAAACCAGAATCGAGTGTGTTGTCTTTGTCAGACTTGAGCTCCAGGAAGATCCTCCAGACTGCCATGAAGCAGGACTGACCAAGCCTGAGCCACCTCAACAGAGTGCTGTATCCCAGATGCGAGGAAAGTCCATAAGGTATCCGAGAACCGCAGTGGTGCGATTTGCAAGAAGCTGAAACCGCAAAGTGCTGCTTGTCCGAAGTTTGCCCATTGCTGCTGCCGATATTCAGTTTGTAGTGCAAGAGTCCCCCAGACGTCCTCCCTCTTGTCCCCATGACTGAGGCCCAGGAACAACAAGATCTGAAGACCTACAACTGGAACAGAAGCCAACTGGAACCAATTTCTTCAGACCTAAGGTACTGTAAACTGATGGGTTGCTTACCTCTTGTTGTGTAGCCTTGCTAGATCGCAATTGAGACTTGTCTTGGTTGCTTTTGCAGAGTTGCTTGCAGCTGTGCCCCTCACAAGCCTTCCAGCTTGTGGCCCTATAGTCATTTCAGTTTCTACAAAGACTTCTAAAACATTGTGCAAGACCTTTTACTTACCTTTTAAGAAGTGCTTCAGCTCCCCTAGACTGCTCAATTGACTTTTGCTGTCTTGGCTCCCTGAAAGACTCTTTGTGCTATAACTATCCCTCAACAAAAGCCACACATTCTATAACTTGTGTAGCTGGGAAAGGGTTAATTTACTTTGCATTGGGGGTTCAAAAGTATTTATCTGCTTAAGAATGTGTTAACCATTGTTTTATTCCACCCTCGGTTTCCTTTGACACCAAATTCAGCATTGCTCTAAATGTGCCAGTGATATATCAATGTCCACAGTGTCCTAGTTATTGAAGTCGCCTCAGGGTGTAGGAATTGTCTGTGTGCCATCCCAAATTGGTATCTACTGATTTAGTGAAACAGAGTTTGTATTTTGAAGTATATTTTTGTGTTACAAAGAAGGCTTATTCAACTGAAAGTTAAATTAATAAATAATTGTTTAATCAAGAAACCTTGAGTGTAAGTGTTTATTTGGATACTTGTCACTGTGAATCTGTTACAACCGACCAGCTCGCATTGACCCTTGTTGAGATAAGCCTGGCTGCTCAGTCACTCTACCAACTTGTGGAGTACATTCTTATACCAAAGGTTGGGTTACTATTGCCAAGAGGGCAAGGCTGGTGCAGTCTCCCACATGGCACTGCATAAAATCTTGCCCAACAAGGAGGAAACACCTGGTATCCACGTGACTGCTTTCGCACCAAAGCCCAATGAAAGACAGAATCCTGAAGGCACAAAGGGCTAGCTGAGCGATTGGAGTCTGCGTTTAAGAATTCTGAGACAGCCTGGCCCAGTCATCGAGTGCAGTCTGGGCACAAAAACACAAGCAGCATACTATCTGCTCAAAGTACAACACACACACACACAGACACACAGACACCTTTCTCGAATTCTCATAGTCCTAAAACGATTGGGAGGATGAGAAGGAAGAAGTGGTTGAGAGTGATTCAACCATAGTCCTTTTTGGAGCAGACAACAGGTACCCAGATAGTCTGGAATATGGAGCACTTCAGTGCCACTATAGGCAGTGATGACATTGGAGGCAAATAAGCGCAGAACTAAAAATATTATTGGGTGCAGACATTCAGAACCAAGTCAGACCATGTGCCTGGAAATCTTGAGTTTTGCTACTGCACAAGGGACCATGATGATGACCAAGAGGAGTATCCACCAGATGAGGGGTTAGTTAGCCCCGAAGATTATCCAATGGCCTCACCTGATGATGAAGACCCCCAGTAAAGTGAACTAGGTCACACAAGTCTAGCCAAACTCAATTGAGGTAAGCGCTGAGCAGTAAAATGTAGACTCAGGAAGATGCGAGGGTGGTGTACTGGACCAATGGCACACGCATAGTTAGGGAGTTTTTCCAAAGTCCTCCTGTGGTAGGACTGTAGAAGATCCACTCTTAGATGTACAAGGTCCAACTCGTAGGTTTGGCGTGAACTCCCCAAAAGGTTTGGTAGCTATGGTCGAGCAGCCAGGCTTCGTCGGAGGGAGGACTGTAGGTAACTACTGTAAGGACGCAGACACAATGGTGGAATATTTTTAGGTACAAACTTTTATTGATCAAGAAAGGTTTGGAAAAATGCCAGTCTATCCCTGAAGCTAAGAGGGGTTTCCCTGCCTCAAGGAAAACTAGTGAAATTGTCAGCATGTCCAAAACTAAAAAGTCTGTTGTGTCTTAAAAGCCTACCTCTGTCCCTAACTCTGATAACTTAAATTAACTGTACAAGGATGATCTCTACCCAAAGTCAAGTGTTCATGGTAGTTCCAACCAACAGAAAAGTTCCCAGTCTCTTGGGTTATCAAAACTGATGTAATGAACAATGTTCACAAAGATAACACTTCAAGGCTAGGGTCGTGCTCCTTTCCCATATACTACTTCTTGATCTACTTTCCTTCCTTTTGGGCTCGCGAGCCCTGTATCCTCTTGGGTAAATATCACTGGGTAATTCAGAAAATATGCTTCTCGGATTCACAGTTGTTTATCCCACCAACTTCCCTACCAAGCATAGGATTCCTTCTAGTTAGTCCTTCTTAGTTCCAGGATTCTTGGCCTTCTTGTTCACAACCTCTCATGTGGGTGCGGGTTGCAATATTCTGAATGGCTTGGTTTACTCTCCTGCCAAGCAATTGTCCTCTCATGGACTGTCTCGTTTTCACACAAGGTCCCAGACCCTCTCTTTCTGTGTTAAGACTCGCAATGTAGCGTTGTATTCGCTTGGTTTACTCCCCTGTCGAGCATACAACTCTTCCTTGTTTACTACTTTTTTACAATCAGGGTCCCAGACACGCTTATTCGAGGGGATTGGGTCCTCCGACGTATTCCATATCTGACAGGTAATTACCACAGCTGTGCTGCTTTGGAAAATGTTCGGCGTCGATACGCTGTCCGCGAGGGCCTCCGTCGAGCCGACGTCACCGGATGTTACAAGTAGGACGCACGACGCCCGTAGCCGCAGTTCCGTTTTTTCTGCGAACGTGTTCGCTTCGGAGATCTCAGCGCGCCTCGGTTCTTCTGAGTTCTTTTCTTTTCGGTTCTTCAAACCTGTTTGTTGTGAAGATTTCCATGATGTCTTTGGCTTCTTCCACCCCGCGGCTGGGTTTTAAGAAGTGTCGGGACTGCGGGTCCAAGATGTCGTTGACAGACTCGCACGACACCTGCCTCTGGTGCTTTGGTGAGGGCCACAACACAGATGATTGTGTAGACGCCCAGTTGCTTACGTCAAAGGCTTTGCAGGAGCGTAAGAAGCTTTCTGTTGGTAAGGTGGCCAAGCCTCGGAAGTCTAGATCCGCTGGGCTTTCGACTGACGATTCGAGGGGCGACTCTCCACATCTTCGGTACGGGGGGTCTCGGTCCTGGAGTAGGTCCTGCCATTCCTCTGCCTCTTCGAGGCACTCACGGAAGCTCCGTCACAGGTCGCCATCCTTGTCCGAGGACTCCACCCGTCGGCGGGTTGCTTGTCCCAACAAGCATTCCACTCCTGCGGAATGGGATTCATTTCGGCAGGAGATGACGCCGGCCGTGAACGTGCTAGAGCCACCACCCGCACGCTTTCGGGCTCGGGTGGTCGGTGCGAGCGAGCACCTTCGAGGTCTTGATCGGACAAGGCGGATCGCTCTAGACATGCCCGCTCCAGGTCCTGGTCCTCGACGCCCTCGAGACCATCCGAGCCTGTGAGGTCTTCGAAGAAGGAGACATCGGCGCCGAGATCGTCGAGGGACTCTCTCGAGGCTCCACCTCTGAGGAACCCATCAACGCCCAGGCTGTCGAAGGACACGCTCGGGGCTCCGCCCTCGAGGACTGTGTCGAAGCCGTCGGCGCCACGCTCAACGTCGACGCAGATTCCATCAACACCCTCGATGCCTTTCGAGGCTGCTTTGTCAGAGGTTCCCTGTGGCACGGTGGAACCCCATAGAAAGGCTCTGGCCAAGTCTAAAAATGTCTCTCCCTTTTTCTGTGCCCCCATTCCAGCCTACGGATTATATTTCTGAGGTGGAGGAAGGGTCTGAGGAAGGTGGTTTGGTTCCTGCTGAGGTACCTGACGAGATTTTGTCTGGTCATAGCCAGCTTGAAGACCTGCGTCAATCGTTGCATGATGCCAGTGGTTTGGACACCTCTCCGGAGGTGGACTTCGGTATGCCTGAGCCTGGAACCCACTTGGGGTGGTCTGCGCCACCAGTGGATTTTCTTCAGGATGGCCTGACCGATATCCTTGACCAAGGTCCACCAACTGACCCTGTACTGCCATTCCATATGGCCTTGCAGAGAAAGGTGGCAGCAGCTTGGACTGCTCTGGAGAGTCTCCCGGCAGTGAGCAAGTCTTTGCCGAAGAAATATCGTCCGGCCAGTAGCGACCCCAGCTACTTGACTACGCACCCCACTCCGGAGAGTTTGGTGGTGCAGGCGGCTACGGCCACAGCAAAACGGGCGTCGTACCCTACCATCCCTCCTGATACAGACGACAAACGTTTTGATGGCTGGGCGAAAAGTGTTTTCTTCAGGGGCTATGGCTTTACAGGCTGCCAACTCCGTGTGTGTCTTAGCACATTTCACTCACTCTGTGAATTGTCTCTTTGGCGGCTGAACACATTCCCGAAGGGGAGGAACGGGATGGCTTTCTTGTCCTTGTTCAGGATGGCAAGGATGCCATGTGTGAATCCGTTCGGTCAGGTCTGGACATAGCAGATTGCGTCAGCCGTCCATGGCGACAAGCACCGTAATTGGTTGCGGAAGTCGGGGTTTGCTCCTGATGTACAAGCCAGGCTCCTCAACATGCCCTTTGATGGTGAACATCTTTTTGGCAGCAAGGCTGACGAGAGCCTTGAGAGATTGCAGACCTCCAAAGCTGCAGCAAAGTCGTTGAGTGCTGCAGTTTGCCAACCTCCGCCTTTTTGTCCTAGGGGACGACAATGGAGGGGAGGTTCCTTTCGATATTACTCATCTTTTGGTAGATCGAGAGGAGCTGCAAGTCAAACGGGCAACTGTCCGAGTACCAGAGGTGGAAAGCAAGGTACTCGAGGTGCCAAGGCCGCTCGGGCAGTTGCTTCTTTATCCTCAGGCAATGCCACAGCCGCTACAGCTCAGTCATGAGGCCATGTCTCATGGTTCGCCGGTTGGGGGAAGGCTGGCGCAGCATCTTGTAGAATGACATGCCATTACTTCAGATGTGTGGGTTCTGGAGATCATAGCCCACGGCTACTGTCTTGTTTTCCGGCAGAGGCCTCGCGACAATCCACCAGGGAATCTCTCTTTGAAGAGTCCCGATCTGCTCCTTGCGCAGGAAATACAATCCTTGCTGGAGAAAGGCGCCATAGAACTAGTGCTTGTAGCGGAGAGGAACAAGGGATGGTATTCCCCTTATTTTTTTATTTCCAAGAAGGACGGGGGATTGAGACCCATCATGGATTTGCGTGGTTTGAACAAGCTCCTCAGGAAGGACAAGTTCAAGATGGTTACTCTTTCTCAAGTCCTCCAAGCCCTTCAACTGCAGGACTGGTTGGTGTCTCTCGACCTCAAGGACGCTTACTTTCATGTGCCGATCCACGAAGAAGTACCTGAGGTTCGCGGTTGGCGACTCGCACTTTCAGTTTCGGGTCCTGCCATTCGGATTGACCTCCGCCCCGAGGGTTTTCACCAAGCTCATGGTGGTGGTGGCAGCGTATCTCAGGAAAGGTGGGGATTCACGTCTACCCCTACCTGCACGATTGGTTGATCAGGGCGTGCTCTCTCGAGCAAGTCCTGGATCATCTGTCAGTCACCTGCCACTCCCTTCACAAGCTGGGCTTCTCCCTCAACTTAAAGAAGTCCCACTTGACGCCAACGCAGCGGCTCCAGTTCATCGGAGCAGTGCTTGACACATCCCTGGGGCAGTGTTTCCCTCCCCAGGTGAGGGCTCATCACATTCAGCAGATGGTGCACAAGTTTCAACATGCCCAGAGTCTCCCAGCGTTCGAGTTCTTGAGGTTGCTCGGCCTCATGGCATCCTGCACTCTTCTGGTGCCAGGGGCCAGGTTGCGGATGAGATCTCTGCAATGGGCTCTCAAGATGCAGTGGTCACAGTCCTCCGGCAGGATGTCGGACCCCGTTCAGGTGCCGCCCTCGGTCGCCCAGTACCTACTGTGGTGGGCCGTCGAAAACAATCTGATGAGGGGGGCACCGTATTGGCTACCCTGCCGGATTTGACGATCGTGACGGACGCATCCCTCACGGGTTGGGGAGCTCATGCCAACCAGTTGAAAGTCAACGGTTGTTCTCCGTCGGAGTCCAGACTCCATATCAATCTGTTGGAGCTGAGGACCGTCTGGCTTGCCCTGAAGGCTTTTCTGCCGACTGTGCGAGGGAAGAATGTCCTGATTCTGACGGACAACACAGTGGCCATGTTAGGCAGAAACCTGTGCAGTTCCCTTAGGCAACACTGCAAAAGGCTTAAGACTAAAGGTGTTGGCAGTAAACCCAATTGGTAGCAGTCTGCACCACCCAGATTTACCTGGTAGCTGTGGCTGAGCAGTCAGACTTCTCTCAAGAAGAGTTAGGCAGTATATAGAGTATACACATTAGGTACCAAAATACAGTAGCACAAGCAAACACTGACCAGAGCTTTGGTATAAAAGTATATAATTATTTATTTTAAAACACACTTGTAAAAATACGCTAACACTAATATGGTAAGCAAGTTCAAAACACAGTCACTATGAATATATAGACATTCCGGATTACTTATTGAACAAGCCTTAGTTAAAACACCACTTATTTGTAGACCGAGGTGAGCGCTTATCCTAAGATGGCACTCCAATAAGTTAGTTAAAAAGGGAGGGAAAAGGCAGAATTAGAAAGCACACAATACCAACACTTTTAAAAGAACCACAGCCAGGCAAGAAAGGCAGAGTCTACTGTAGAGCCAGAAAGTTCATAGGCCAGGCCCACTCTTGGAGAGAGCAAGGCGGAATGTGTCCTAGATCACACAGTTGAATTGTACTTTAGAAGTCTTTGCAGATAGTTCAAAAGGAGTTGGATCAGTTCGGAAAAAGTTAGTTGGCAGGTCCCAGGTCACCCCAGGATAGAGAGTCAAGGATTTAGGGGACACCTTGAACAGTCTGTTGCAAGGGAGACCAGGCAGAACACAGTACTTGAAATGGTGAGAAAGCTCCAGCGGGGGCAGTTGTTCCTGGCAGCGGGTGCTTCGTCCAGGGGAAGAGGATCTCGACATGGAGGAAAGCTGGAGGTCGTTGCACTGCCAGGGAAGAAACCAGCCGCGGAGTTTCCCGGTTAAAAGGTACTACCCTTTTATTCGCGGTAGTGGTGAAGCGTGGCTATCCGGCCGCCGGGGTGCTTGGCACGGGCGATTCGACCACGAGACAATCCAGGAAGGCGAAAGAGGGCGAACTGGTTATCCCCACCAGTTCAAAGGAAGAAGACTCTCTGGGATGAAGATCTTCTCTGTCGTCGGGAAGTGGTGAGGCGGTTCAGCAGGGCTCCACCGGTGGTGTCGTCGTTGCAGGTCGGCTCAGCTTCTCCCTCTTCGGATTCTTTGGTCCTGTGGCGACTTCTGAAGTTCCCGTCCCCAAAGGCCTGCTTTTATGCAGAAAACCCCCATTCATCAGTTCTAGCTGTCACTCAAACATGCTAAGTGGTGAGCCTGGGCGGATCACCTCTGGGCCAATCACACAAGAGTGCGACTTGAGTTGCCGAGGCAACTCAGTCCAGGGTGCCTAAACCCCCCCCCCCCCTTCCACACATCCTGTAGACCCAGACAGAGTGGCACCACTTTGGAGGGCTTCTGTGCAGAAGCCCGCCAAAAAGTGTAACAAAGGGCTCGACTTGGGTTAGAGTTACAAAAGCGAACACAGACGCCATTTTGGCAGAGAGTTATGGCAAAAAATCCCAACCGGTGAATTAATATTAATTTAATAAACCGGCGGTATGTTTGAGGCTATGCTAAAAAGTGGTTGCCTCGAACAATGGGAAAATCCCATTGGAATATATTCGCGGTTGAATATAAAAAGTAGTATTCACTGCCACCAGCCAAAACTTGATCAGGGGGGACTGGACAGTGCCCCCTCGAACAACAGACCCAGGGGCAATTGCATTGCCCCTACCAGTATGTCCACAATATGATGGTTTGTACTCGTTCTGTTTACAATTTAGGACTAGAAAAGCAAATGGTGACGTTACATGCTCTGGGAGACAGTAGTCAGTCCCAGGGTATGGAGTCTGTTTGGGGGTCACTATGACACCCCTGTGTTACTGCACGGAGGGTGCTGTGTAACACACATACCAAAAACACATGAAGCCCTATGGAGTAAAAGACCCCATAGCCCATAAAACACATTAGACAGTCAAAGGACATCCTCAAATCATGCCTACGAGTGGGAGAAAGAGTCTCACTTCTTAGCAGGAGAAAAAAATAAACCCCATAAATCCAGCAAAGCGGCTGGGGGACTCACTAGGTTTGGGAAATTAGCTTTAACAGAGAATTCTCCTTAACAGGCCATGCACTACCTCAACAAAAAGGGGGAGCAGGGTCACTTCCTCTGTGCAGGGAGGCGATGCAGCTCTGGTTCTGGGCCATCCAGCAGGAAGTTTCGATCTCGGCAGTTCATCTGGACGTTGACGAAAACAAGACGGCGGACGCTCTGAGCAGGCAGAGCGCGATCTCTCACGAGGGGGAGCTGGCTCAGGAGATTCTCCTGGAGATCTTCGCCCTTTGGGGGACCCCACAAGTGGATCTCTTCGCCTCCAGTGTCAACCGGAAGTGCGAAAGATTCTGCTTGCAGGAATTTCCTCCAAGAGGAGCCTTGGGGGATGCGTTCATGGTAGAATGGTCCTTCCCACTGCTGTACGCGTTTCCTCCAGTCCCCGTCATCCCGCAAGTGCTGCTGAGGTTACGGAGGTTCGGTTCCCGGATGATCCTCATTGCTCTGGCATGGGCCCGGAGAACGTGGTACCCGGACCTTCTCGACTTGTCCATCGGCCCTCCACGTCGTCTTCCCTACCGAGACGATCTGCTCTCACGGGGGGGGGGGGGGCTCAGGTTCTCCATCCAGAGGTCAGATCCCTCAACCTTCACGCTTGGCTTCTGAAAGTTTGAGGTATAAGGATTGGGACCTCCCTGAAGATGTGCTGGAGGTGTTGCTTTCGGCCACACGGCCTGCAAGAAAGTCCCTGTACCGTTGCCGTTGGAGAAAGTTCTGCGACTGGTACAGGGTTAAGAATGTGGATCCTTTTTCATGTGACATTCCTGTGGTTCTGTCCTTTTTGCTTTCGTTAGCCCACAAGGGCCTGCAAGTGGGTACTATTAAAGGTTACCTGGCGGTGCTGTCCATATTTAAGCGCTCGGCTGAGGAGTGTTCTTATTTCAAAATTCCTTTAATTTCTCAGTTTCTGAAAGGGCTCACTAATGTGTTTCCACCGTCACCTTTCCAGGTGCATGGTTGGGATTTGAACCTTGTTCTAAAATTCCTAATGGGTGGTCCATTTGAGCCTTTACATTCCTATCCTTTGAGACTATTAACTCTTAAAACTGTATTTTTAGTTGCGGTTACTTCCGCTCGCAGAGTTAGTGAGTTTCAGGCACTTTCTGTTAAGCTATCCTTCACTGTGTTTCAGAAGGACAGGGTTGTCCTTGGAGTCCGTCTTTTGTTTCTTCCGAATGTTGTATCGGAATTTCATTTATTCTTCCGGCATTCTATCCTCCTCCGCATCCTGGTAAGGACGAGGAGAGGCTCCATAGGTTGGATCCTAGGAGAGCTTTAAGGTTCTACATTTCACGCATGTCCCGGGTCAGAGTGGACGATCAGCTCTTTATTGGTTACGCTGGAAGGCGTTTGGGACAAGCCGTTACTAAGCAGACTTTGTCTAGATGGATTATCTTGGGAATTTCTGAATGTTACCGCTTGGCGGGTAAGGACCCTCCGGTAGGCTTACGGGCCCATTCTACTAGGGGTATGGCTGCCTCTACTGCCCTGCAGAGGGGTGTTCCTATTCGTAACATCTGTGAAGCAGCCACTTGGGCTTCGGACCATACTTTTGTAAGACACTACTCCCTAGATTCTGTCCATGGGCAGGATCTGGCCTTTGGCAAGGCGGTCCTTTACTCTGCAATTTGATTGGGCTTTCTAAATTTCTATATTCTAAATTCTTTTTCCCTCCTCCATACGTTGGTACTGCTTTGGGAGTCTGTCATAGATATGGAATAAGTCGGAGGACCCAATCCCCTCGAAGAACAAGTTACTCTCTTACCTGGTAATGTTCTTTCGATGGGATGGTCCGACGACGTATTCCATATCGCTCCCTCCCTACCCGCTACAGAATTTCTTATGCGATTGCAGCTTACGTTTCCGCAAAGCTTTCTGTGGTCATACTGGCAGAAGATTGGTGCCACACGTTCTGGGGAAAAAACTACAACTGAGGCTACGGGCGTCGTGCGTCCTACTTATAACATCAGGTGACGTCCGCTCGGCGGAGACCCTCAAGGACAGCGTATTGACGTTAATCACGCAGAACGCAGACGCCGAAAATGTTTCGAAGCAGCGCAGCTGTGGTGATTACCTGTCATAGATATGGAATACGTTGTCGGACCATCCCATCAAAAGAACGTTACCAGGTAAGAGAGTAACTTGTTCTTCTCTGATTCTAATATGGGTGCAGGTCCCAGACCTGCAATATCTTCTCAGCGTGCTTGATCATCTCTTTGCAGCTTCTGCAGTCACCCCCTTGCTTCCCCGGACCTCTAGCAGCTCTCGCTTAACCCGCTTTCCTGTTTGACTCTTCCGTGCATGTACCAGTGTTTCCCGAGCAGCTGTGTCACTTCAGCTTTTGGGTAACATGTGGGGTCTGCAGCTTCTCCGCAGACGCCTGACTCTTCCAGACTGTGCATCCTCTCTCTCAGGTGCTTTACCCAGTGCCTGGTGTGCCCAGAGGTTTCTCGGTAGCAGCCCGAGTAGTTCTGTCCTGGACCACGTTGGGGTTCTCCTCCTCCTCTGTTCCCAACTTCCCTTTCAGCTCTTGTCTGCTCGCTTGGTGCACAACTCCCACAGTTCCTCCTCGGAGGACAGGTCTTACTTAGCCTCTCAGCTAAGCTTCCTTTAAACTCCCACGCTAGATTGTTGTTGTGCTTTGGGCCAATCACATACCGTGTGAAGCTAGACCGCTCACTCTGGTTCTCTGGCTTGATTCTCAGCCTCCCGTTCATCTTCTTTACAGTACTTGTTTTACCATATGTGACATGCTTTGTATTTTCTTGTATTTTTGTCTGGTAAAATATATTGGGGGGCGTGGCCTGGAGCGCCACGGATGAGGCTGCTCCGCTGATGGCCTCCGTAGGGACCCGCGGCCGCAACTAAGATTGAGCCGGCTCCAGCAACGCTGCTGCCGTCCCTCTGACAGGAGAAGCTGGCGGAATCTCTCCCGCACCCTCCGCTCCAAGTTTGAAGAGAATCGTACCAGGAGCGCCGAGAACGAGGTCGAGGAACTTGGCGCGGATCTTCACGACAACGGGCCAAGATGGCGGCCGCGACCCGGATCCCGCATCATCGTCCCCGGCATCCAGCGATGAGACGCCCATAACACCTCCGGCTCTCTCCCGCCGCCCCGATCCTGAGCCCCGTGTCCGGGGACTGCTGAGGAGTCGACGGCTCCATTCTACCCCCCCGGGCTCGACTCCGGGCCCCCCCATCGGCCCGCCCCTCCCCCACCGGAGCTCGCTGGGGCGGAGGCCGGGGTCGCTCCCAGCTTGCTTTTTTCTTCGGAGGGCCGCCGGCTCCCTGGAGAGACTACCGAGCCCCCGGAGCCCTCCAACTCCTAGACCCCCCCCCACCTCCATCACTGGCAACGATCAGCTGGGGGGAACCGGCGAGACGACGACCGGAGTCTTCTACCGGCCTCCCAACACTCCACCTTGGGCCCCGGGAGTGGAGGTCCCCCGCTCCGGATACAGACCCCCTTCCGACTTCCTGGGGCGCCCCTGCCCACCAAAGACCTAGCCGGCGGAGGAAGGGGGCCACGCAGCTACCTTGGAGCCTAACCATCCCCCCCGAAGCGCCCTTCCAAGGGCTCTCAGCTTGAGCAAAATGTCGAGACTCACCAGACCTGCCAAAACTGCAGACATCTCCACCATGCTCATGACAACAGACAAGACACGGAAACCGGACTCCACGCCCAAACTCACCCCGCAAAAGCCCCCAGAAGAACAGGGTAATCTCGCTACCAGAGATGACTTGATGGCCTTCATGCGGGACATTAAAACCGAGATCCGGTCCTGCATGACGGAGCTCACCACTCGACTAGAGCAGACAGATCAACGACTCACAGAAGCGGAACAGAGAATAGGTGAGGTTGAAGATTTAACCCAGAACCATGATGCAACAATAATAGGAATGCAACGCGAGATCCGAGCTCTTCAATCCAGCAATGAGATCCTCACATATAAGCAAGAGGACTTAGAAAACAGAGCCCGACGGAATAACCTGCGCATCCGTGGAGTCCCGACAACGGTCCAAGATAAAGAGCTCCCGGAATATATAGGCAACTTTTTCCAAGCTCTCCTCCCGCTCATGGACAAACCCCAACTCGTTCTGGACAGAACTCATAGATTACGCCCGAGACGGGGAGCAGACTCAGACGGCCCCCCGGACGTCATTACCAGAGTACACTTCTACGCTACCAAGGAGGCCATCTCGGCGATAAGCCGCACCAAAGATGAACTGTCATTCATGGGCACCCCCCTGCAAATATTCCAAGATCTCTCCCCGATCACCATACAGAAAAGGAGAGCTCTCAAGCCTTTGACCCAGTTCCTCCAGAGTCAGCAGATCCGCTACCGTTGGCTCTTCCCAGCCACACTGCAATTCACGTACCAAGGTACTCTACGTAAAATTAGCCACCCGGAGGACGCGAAGTCAATCGTACCCCCGAGCTCCCCGGGGACCTCACCCACCCCCAGTCCACACCTCCCGCCAGAGGAACCGGATCAATCACCCAAGAGACGGCAGCAACCCTGGTCGACGGCACAGAGACGCCGTAAGGCAAAATGATTCCCATAGCGCAGGGACCGACCCTGGAGCCAAAATGAAGCAAGGCAGCGCCGCGGGCCCTGAACGGCCCAGTCCCCTCTCCAAGGAGTATGTCATCTCCCCACCCTTGGAGCCGAACCGATCTCGATGGTTCGACCCCCGCCCCGTTGGCGAGGAAAACTGTTTGGGCCCTGTTGGCCGTGGTGGAGGCTGCGCTGAAAACTTCGGCCCCCCACACAGTTGGGAGTTCTCCCACCCGTTTAAATTTGCCTGCCCGTTGGTTGGCCCACTCAGATAAAAAGCTACCCTCCCGTTGGAGGATGCAAAAAATTTGGCTGCAGGAGGACCTAGCTAACCCGGAATCACAAAATGAAGACTGAATACCCCCAGCCCTCCCACGAGGATCAGTACCCCACCCCGGAAGACACCCAGGAGACCCCCCTACCGATCCAGAAACTAAAGTTCCTAACGTTGAATGTAAGAGGCCTAAACGCCCCACAGAAACGGAAAGCGATCCTACAACGCCTCCAGAATGACAAGGCCTCCGTTGTCTTCTTACAGGAGACACACCTGATCCCAGCGGACTTCACAAGACTCAGAGATCGGCAATTCCCAACACAGTTCCTAGCATCGAATGGAACGAAGAAGGGTGGCACGGCTATCCTAATCGCCAAAGGTTTGAGGCCGCAAATACTAGACTCTAAGCAGGACCCCGAGGGCCGCTTCGTGGCGGTGAAATGCCGGATGCTCGGCCAACTATATATGCTGATCTCAATATATGCTCCGAATCAAGAACAGGCAGCATTCTACTCAGCTCTGGAAAGCTCCCTCCTACCATTTGCTGAGGGTCAGACCATCATCGGGGGAGACTTCAACGGAGTCCCCAACCCACTAGTAGACAGATCACACCCCCCCCGCACGCGGAGACTTCGGCTTGGCGATCGCTCTGCTGAGATTGTTCCGAACCTTTGAAGTGGTGGACACCTGGAGGATCCTCCACCCAGAAGAGCGAGACTACTCATGCTTCTCTTACGTGCATAGAACTTATTCACGCATTGACCTCCTGCTAGCATCCCCACAGATCCTAGCATACACAGACGACGTCCTCATAGGCCCCAGATTTCACTCAGACCATGCACCCGTAACGCTAACGCTAAGAGCCTACAACCCGGACCCACCCCCAAGACGCAGATGGTCCCTTTACGACCCGATCCTAAATGACATGGCCACGAGAGACGTGATAGCCAAAACAATCAAACAGTTCTTCGAGGACAACAAAAACGAAGACACCTCCCCAGCGACCACATGGGACGCAATGAAGGCCGTGGTGCGAGGAGTTCTGATTTCCCGGGGAGCAGCCTGCCATAAGCAAAAACAACAGGCCCGACGCACGCTAGAGGACAAGGTCCTGGAGGCAGAGACGGCGTGCAAGGCTAAAAATTGGTCCCCAAGAACTTACCGAGCCTTACAGATGGCCAGGAAGAAGCTAGAGGCCCACTACGCAGAGGATACAGCCCAGCTGCTAACCAAAACGAAGCAGGGCTACTACGCCAGAGGAAACAAAGCAAATAAATTCCTGGTGGAAAAACTGGCAAGAACCAAGAGAAGGAACACTGTATTAAGCCTCCGGGACCCTCAGGGTATAGTCCAAGTCGCTGACCAGGAGAAGCTAAGAATCGCAGAAGCCCACATAACAGAAACTATGTCAGCTACCCAAAGACCCCGCGAAGAACAGCAATCCTACCTACGGGAAGCCGCCTTACCGAAGCTCTCAGACACGAGTAGAGAAGAGTTGGAGGCCTCGATCACCAGTGAAGAGATCGATGAGGCCATTAAAAGCTTACGAACTAGAGCCCCGGGCCCAGATGGTTTCTCATCCCGATTCTACAAACTCTTCCGGCCCCAGCTACTAGCTCCGATGATGACACTCTTCAACTCCTTCGCCGCATCTGGATCAACAACTCCATCAATGAAAGAGTCAATAACGGTATTAGCGTTGAAACCAGGAAAAGACCCCAGCGACGTTGCAGCTTACCGACCCATCTCCTTGTTAAACCTGGATGCGAATATCTATTCGAAGGTCTTGGCGAACCGATTAGCGAAGTTGCTTCCAGACATCATAGACCCAGACCAGACTGGATTTATCCTAAACAGAGCCACCACAGATAATACACGCAGAGTCCTCAACTTAATCGAGATAGCCAAACAGAGCTCGAAGAAACTCACCCTCCTAGCCTTGGATGCGACCAAGGCTTTCGACAAAGTGGATTGGTCGTTCCTCCGCTTCACCCTGGAAGCGTTTGGTCTTGGGCCCACCTTCTTAAAGCTCACCTTAGCGAATTACCAATCCCCGACCACCCTCCTCCGAATGAACGGCCTCCTGTCTAACCCGATCTCCCTAACCTGCGGCACCAGACAGGGGTGCCCCCTCTCTCCCTTGCTATTCGCTATGGTTATGGAATCATTGGCCCAGCGGATCCGCCTCAACTCCAGAATCAAAGGCCCCCAAGTTGGCACCACCCAGCACAAGATCGCGCTCTACGCTGATGACGTGATGCTATCCATCACAGACACCTCACATTCCTTAAGAGCCGCCCTAGCGGAAATCCATCGATTCGGAAGGGTGTCCGGATTCGCCATTAACCTGATGAAATCGGCAGCAATGGGGATAGGCTTAGACCAAAGGGACAAGGCATCCTTCAGCGCCCAATGCGCAATCCCACTAAATGACACCTCCATCCCCTACCTCGGGGTGCAGATCCCCGCTGACCCGGGAGACATCTACCGGACAAACTTCCCGCCTCTGATGAAAACGTTGGAAAAAGACCTAGACACCTGGCACAAGCAGGAAATATCCCTAATAGGCCGCATCACGGCCTGTAAGATGAATCTGTTGCCACGATTCCTATACGCATGCTCAGCCCTCCCCGTCATTGTCCCCCGCCCACAACTACAGAGACTGCAGAGAAAGATACTGGAATTCATATGGAGGAGGAAAAAGGCCCGCATTCCACGGAGGACCATGCTCTGCGCTCCGGGCCGGGGGGGCCTAGGGGTCCCGGACCTTCAAAAATATCAAATGGCGGCGCAGATAGCCCACACCCGGGCGTGGACTATGACGTCGGGACGCCCCAAATGGATGGACATAGAGCAATCCAGACTACCCCTCCCACTGCGCTTCCTGTTACACCTCCCATCTGCGCTGCGCCGGACATGGCCAGCCATCCTATCTTCAACCAGCTCAGAGGTATTCCGAGAACCCTGGGCCCCTCGGCCCCAGTCTTCCACAATCCAGCGTTCTCGCCGGGAGCTCACCCCTCGAACTTTAAAAATTGGATCGCGGGAGGCCTCAGCTCCCTAAGCCAACTATTTGAGGGAACACAGCCGCTGACATTCGCCCAATGCAAAAGAGCGTTTAATCTAGCGGAGTCGGACAGGTTCTCATACTGCCAAATCAGACACTGGTGCACACAACCCCAAACACGGGAGGCGGCCACTCGGGCCCAGGACGCCTTGGAATTGACGGTGACGGACCCTCCAGCCCGAGGGAGGATCTCGACACTATATCGATTATTCCAGGAGGACCTCCTGACAAATAGAGCGACTTACATGGCCCGGTGGGAAAAGGACCTGGGGCATCCAATCCAGGATCAAGACTGGACTGATATCTGGTCCCGCACGCACTCATCCTCCTTCTGCATCACCAACCGAGAATGCGCACATAAACTGCTCATGAGATGGTACTACCCGCCCCTGCAACTACACCACTTCAATCAGTCGCTAGACCCACAGTGTTGGCGTCGATGTGGCCTGCCAGGCTCCTATCTACATATGTGGTGGTCATGCCCGGTGGTGAAGGCCTTTTGGACCCAATGTATAGCGGCCATCACAGACATAACCCAGATCCCGCTACCACTGGAACCAGAATCGCTGCTGCTGGGGACCCCGATACCGGACACCTACCCGAGGTCGGGGACATCTGCAGCTCTCATCACTCAATTACTCCTAGCCGCTAAAATCACAATAGCCCGGGCATGGAAGGCCCCAGAGGGTCCCCTAACAGTGTTGTGGTGGCTAAAAATTTGGGACATCTTCATTGCTGAGAAAGTTATGGCAGCAAACAGAGGCCACCTACATCGTTTCACGAACATTTGGTCGCCGGTGATAGACTATGACCTTCGCTTCCCGGCGCTAACATACAAGCCGCGCCTAGTGCAACAGGCCCAACGAGCTGCGGATAGAGACCAGTCTCAGACGAGCGAGGAGCAGGCCCCGGAGGATAGCCAGTTACAGGACTTGGAGACGTAAGCCTGGAGAAGAGTGGAGATGTCGAACCGAGGTAGGAGGAGACAGGAGCGGATGAGCCCTGAATCGGACCTGAGGGGGGGGGGGGGGGGAAGAGACAATCCACTATGAACTGTTGAGTCTAGGAAGTGGGTTTGGGTGCCGGGGGATAGACGATGTGATATTTATGCTGTGATAAAGTGTTGATTAGACATGTTAAACTGTTCTCCTGTATGCCAACCGAAAATAAACAAGTTAAAAAAAAAATATATTGGGTTGACTGACTTGACAACAGAATACATTGGCTCTATTTAGAGGGGGAAGGAGGACTTCGCATTGGAAAGGGGGTTGGTTGTATTGAAAGTGGGGTATGCCACGTTCTGAGGATGGTCGTCCCCAATCCCATGAAGAGCTTCCTTCCCCATGTGATCCTCCCTCTGTGCACAACCCCCAAGGGGACTTTTGTTTGTACTGTGAATGGAACCACCCCGGCCTAATGTGAAAGGTCTCCCCCCTAGGGGAGAAGGGACGACATCCTCGGATTCATCATAGTATGCAGACCTCAGCACACTTATAGTCAAGAATACACTTATACACTATAGTTTTATAAACATGTGGTTGTTTATAATAAACACTATGGCAACTAATGCAATGCTGGGATTGCAGGTTAGTAAATCTATTGACATAAATAAAATAAGATATTGGTTGAGCATTACTCAATTCACTGGTAGACTTTAGATTCCAAACAGGTAGGTAGATTAGCATTCAAGTTAGCAAATCAATTCTCTATACAACATTCAATGTAATGCAACAAGGATACTAGTAAGTAACTTGTAAGCAGCCTATACTTCCAGCCCTATCCGGGGATGAGAGTCTCAGTCAGTTGGAACACTGGGTGACCAGGACCTGTGGGCGGAAGAACAAAAGAAGGAAGATGCTTTCAAAGTTAAATGTTTAGCAGGATTCTTCATTGTTGCAGGCAAGTGAAAAATGTTGTATAAAGAGTGTTCAGGAAGGTTGGATAGAGACCACCTTATGGATTGTAACTGATATACTCAGGCATGGGAGAATACTATTAGGTAGTCTACCCCAAAGTGTCTCATGAAGCTCAGGAACGAGTTCGGATCCACACAGCAGGCACCCAGGTAAGCATCTAGAAGTGGGACAGTATATTTTCTGATGAAGAACGATGGCACCGGCGGGTCTCCAAGGTGAGTCGACAGCAGCTCCTGTTTGGATTCTTGGCCTGGAGGGTGAAAAAATAACTTTTGTCCAGAACAGATGGTCTGCTTCTTCAGATGGGACGCTCAGCAGACGATCTTCACGATGCTGGCGCGTTTGGACTTGGCACAGGCATTAGAATAACAATGGTTGTCACACACAGACTTCACTCTGTTTCTCCGTCCTTGACTTGGAAGAGGAGACTTCTCGGAGCAGGAAAGTGTCAAAGTAGGTCCAGAAGAATGCCCACAAGGTTCCAAATTCGTGCTTCAGGACACTATGCACTGCAAAATGGTCCAGGTCCCCAGGTATTGAGAGATTGTGGCCAACGGCAGTCGCAACTCTTCGAGGGACGGCTCAAAATGCAGTTTGTCTCGAGACTGGTTAGGCCCACTAGTCCAAGGGAGGAAGTAGTCCAGACTGGATCTTCCATGTCGAGCAGAAGAGGAGGTTGGAGCAGCAGCGGTTACTTGGCAGTCACTGGCAGTCGCTGGAGGTGGCTTCAGACGTCGTCCTTACTATTCTTCTTTACATTGGTTGTCTCTTTTTCTGCTCTCATAACCTCTCCTTTTTTGCAGGAAAACCACTGGGATTCACTGATCACAAATCAAGCCTTCATGCAAATCTGGTGACTGGCTTGGCAAAAAGAACAGCTAGCTTCCCAGTTAGATCTGGTTCCCGGCAGACACACTGCAGGACAAAGACCAGGGGTGTTTACTGTCCTTTCAGGCACGCAGAGCGCCTTGGTAGACTTTCGCAAGGAAGCACGTCAAAGACAAAAGACCTAGCAGGGCCGCCTCACCCAAGTAGGTAGAAGAAGGCTTAAGAAAGGAAAAGCCATCAAGAGGTGGCGAAAAAAAAGTACAGCCAACATTTTAAGTCAATGGGGACCCATGTGTCCCTTACCGCAGCTGCGAGAGCAGTCTGCGTGTAAAGTTCACAAAACGTCTGTAGAAATCCACTGCCTCCAGCAACTCAGATGAACTTGTCACTATAACTAGAAAGTTCCAGGAGAAGTGGAAAAGAGAAGGTGTGCTGATTCCACGATATAAATCAGGTAGGATAAAAAGTATCCCCCTGTCCTTGGTAACTTTTATCACAAGTAACATTAAAAAGGGGAGCTCAAAGAGCTCCCAGCAACACTGCACAGAAAGTGCTGCATGCTGCAATAATACATTGCAGATGCTTCAGATGTTGGAGGAAAGCATGACTCTGAAAGATGCAACCAAAAGGATTGGAAAAGGTTACCAAAGGCAGAGCAAAGGACTGAGTAAATGTTGAAAAGGTTCCCACTCACTCAGGAGAAATGGTAAAAAAAAAAATCCAGAAGTCCAGCAGAATGTGCTGAGGGGGACTCGCAAGTGGGGAGAATTGCACCCAAAAAGGAAAATCTACCTAACACTAGTGCACTCCAATAATTCAAGTTGGGCATCGTATACAAATGCATTGTTTATTAGGCTGAACACACTTTATGCATTGAAAATAACAGATAAGTATTATCACTAAATCCATACTATGCACTTATATACATTCACCATGGGGTGTACTTAATGAAGAACATAAATGTTACTTTTAAGGCAGTTAAGGGTGGTGTAAGTAAGACACACAAGGGAACTGTATGCAGTAAATTAAGTAAAGCAGGGAAGTAATTAAGAACCAGTTAGAATACAAGGTAAGCATTGAGAGTAAAGGTAAACCTACTATAACACTGCCTTATAACCTAAAAATAAGACCCCCTAGCACTTGAAAGGTCCTTCCCTGCTAAATGAGAATATCGCCTAGTGCCCTAACCATCTCAGATCCCAGCGTTAAACCCTTTGTAGGTAGGGAGTAAGGAGTCTTCAGAAGTAGAGAAACGTGTTTTGGCAAAGCCAACAGGTGAGCGCAGGTGTCCCAAAGATGCAAGAATAAAGACAAATAATGTTCTTTAGGGATCTTTTCCCAACCTCACCACTATATGGGAAGCCTAAAGGTGGGGCGGGGGGGGGGGGGGGGACCCTTGGTCAGTCTCCACTGATCGCCGCCAGCACTTTACACCTATACAACGCGGCGGGGCAACGCGATAGTCATGCCACTTTGAGCCCTTCTATTACTTCAGATACCACCCGGGCTAGCCTTTGCTTAGCAAGGTAAATAAATAAGAAATACTTTACCTAATGTGAGAAACCTGAAGGTGTCTCACCCGCTAGTCCCCGAAGATCTGTCATCCAGGTGTCCAGGACACAGCCATCGCTGTTGGATCCAGTTACTGGAGGTGGACCAGTGGGGGAGGATCACCTGGATGGGGGGGGGGGTCTTCGGGGGAGTGGAAGTGGGACACCGAAGGGGAAGACGCAGTATCCCCTTCCTTATGACACCTTTTTCAGTTCCTGCCCAGCACAGTATATAGAAACTCCCTCCGCCCACCCCTTTTCCGACACATACTTTATCACTATGTGAACGAAAACTTATTAACACCAGAGCTGTTTACCTGACATGTCCCAAAACAGGGGTCAGGCAGAGTCCGGCAATTGCCGATAACTAGGCACACCGGACAACCCTTTCCCCAAAGGTATAAATGTCAGAGCACAAGAGCACACTTTGAGTAAGGCCAAACGCACAAGGAAGCAGCCATTCTGGGACTGCAGTTTAAACTGGGAGAAAGGCGGTGGGAGCTGAGAGGACAGCCAGGAGGGAATTGCCATTTTCAACCCAGACCTGCGACGCCTCTGCAAAAGGAAAACTTAAGACAGGGAATCGCAGCTGGAGAGTGGTGTGACAGATGTCAACTGTACTGGGGGCCCTCACGCACTTATAGCCAGGTCGGAGAAAAGCACTTGCCACCGTGGTACCATCCTTAGCTCCCGAGGCAGAAAAAGAACCATTGAGTTCAGCACAGCCGGTGTGTCAGAGGAGACTGATACTGAACCGGACAGTGTTTAGCTCAAGGTTGCAGTGGCAACATCATAAGAAGGAAGAAAATGGACAGAGGTCTTTTTGTGAACGAACTTGGTACCAGAGATAGTGGTCCGACACCACGTGGGTGTCCATTCAAATGTCTCTAACTGGTACTCCTCTCTTAAGGAAAGAGAAAGTACAAAGACCAAGAGGCCTCGGGAGGCCGGTTTAAAGTGTCAGTGGTCATATAAGGGGCACTCAAAACCCTTGTACAGTCGAAAGTGTTTGACCCGTTGTGGAAGCCAAGTGAACTGTGTTTGGGGCAAATGTGAACCCGATTGAGGGATGCTTACCAATTGGGGTGAACAGTGATGCATCTGCAAACATTGTGTCAACAAACATGAACCCGACTGAGGGATGTTCACAGTGAATGATTTTTCGGAGCCGACTGAGGGGGGCTATTGTGAAAGAAGGATCAGAGCCCGGCTGAGTGGAATCCATGGGCGAGGAGCAATCGCCCCCTGTAAAGATTAACCAAAGGAACTTTTGTTGTTGTGTACAATACATCAAGCCCTCTGAAGCAAGAGACTTTGCATGAAAGAGACTTTGGCACCGAAGGCCCTGATATTTGAAAATGAACTGTACATTTGTGCTGGAGAGGCCCAGGAATGGGCTGTGCTCAAGAGTCACACCACGTCCCGTGCTAAAAACGTCAGAAAGGGAGACCCCGGATACAACATCATGGCTTATCATTTTGTGAACACTTCTTTCTTTTCTTGTGAACATTATCTCACACTCTTTTTGTAGCATAGCGGTAAGGATTGGCAATATGTTTTTTAGTATAGGCCCTTTTATTTGGCTAGACCCCACTAGGACTGTATTATTATTATTTTATGATGGTCGTAGCTTACTCCCATCTTAGTGTTAGGTTTAGATGAGATGTTTAGTTCACCCATATATACAGTTTTTAATAAACACCCTTGAACTGTGATCACGTGTCTCTTACATTGATACCATGCCTTCCTTACATTACCTTCCAGGATTCCGTTAAGGACTCGGAAAGTTGGAGAGTTCCGTAGATGTTTATGCCGGCAAAAGAGCCAAAAGAAAAACTTTGCTAGTACTGTTTATGCACATTCCTGATGACCTTCAGACAGTTTTCCAGAAGATCTTAACCAAGAGAAAGCAGACTGTTAATGCCCTTGACACATTGGGAACAGCGGGCATTAACTTGCAGGGGCAGATGTAGTTAAAAGGCATGCAAAGCTGAGAGGCACATGCAGACACCCAGGCCAGTTTATTACACAAGCCGTTGGGGGACTCGATGCTTTTTTGGAAAGCGGTTGTTGAAGTTGTTGAAAAAAGCAAAAAGGAGCATCATTTATGACCACTTGGACAGACATATTAGAGACTCTAGAGCTCTGGTTTTCTGTGCTATTCTACTGCAATAGCCTTTTCCTTAATCTACACTTTTCTTCTCTGCGACCCCTCCAGCTAATCCAGAATAGGGCTGCGAAATGTATCCTTGGCCTCAAGCCCAGAGACTGCATCTCTGCAGCCCTAAAATCTCTCCACTGGCTCCCGGTTGCTGCAAGGATCAAATTCAAATCCCTCTGCATCATCCGTAAGGCTGTCTGGGGTCGGGGACCACACCATCTACAACCGGCTCTCACTAAATGCTCTCCTTCCAGATCTTTATGCTCCTCCGGCACCAACTGTGTGTCAAGCGCTTCGCTAAACAGTGAGCTGGTGGCCAAACTCTTTCCTTGGCAGGCTCCCTCCTATGGAACAGCCTCGCCTTTCCTCTTCTTCTTGAGCCGGATCTCCTCAAATTTCAGAGGCTCCTCAAGACCTTCCTTTTCCCCACCCCCTTCCCTTCCTCACTCCTCTGCTAAACCCCACAGTTGCTGAGATTGGTGACCAGATCCCTTATGTGTCCTCCTGGGCCCTGGCCACCCACACCCAATCGCTTGCAGCCTCTGCCCGCTCCAAGCACTTGCCCTGGCACCCACTGGCCTATGCCACCACAGGCCTGCACTTATTTATTGGCAGCTGACCACTCTCACCAAGTCACTTGAGAGCTGTTTACTCCCTAGCACTTCCGTCTTTGGTACACCCAGTCCTTAACCCCACTTCCTCATCCCTTCTCTCTCTCTCTCTCTGCACTTGCACGTTGTGAATGCTCAAAAGTCCTAGTAGGTCTGCCTCTTTCTTTCATTGTTATACTTGCTTTTCTTTCCCATGTTCCCTCCCTGCTGCCCTTTGGGCACTCTGATACACCATTTACTCGATGTATAAGCACCTTACAAATGCACAATGAATAAGCCCATTGCATCATTTCTGAAGGTGAGAAACACTGTATTGAACCCTTTGGCATTTGTGCACAAGCCCCCATTCATGTTAGGGTTCAGACTTCTCACATTATGGTACACTGTTGTGTTATGATTCCCATCAGTTATTGCATCTAATTTACCTGCTTTTCCTGATTAATCTGTTTAGTCAGTGAACCTACTAGTAATTGTATATATTTTTATTATAGAGTGTTGCGTGATACTACCTGTTAGATACATTTTCCAGTGTGTTCCTAAGGCCTAAAATAAAGCAATTTTAACTGTCTAAATTAAATTGTGTGCCCTATTGTGTGTACTCATTGAGGGCCCCTAACCCCACTCTCACACTCTTGAGACTAAGCCTCGACTGCTGGCCACATTGCTTTGGTTGTGTTTTGGCTAACCTCTTAGAGCTCCCTGTTCTTGATAACTAGGATGGCCTCCTAAAATCTGTCCACTAGGCTAGATTCTAGAAATCCATATTAAGTCTTGCTGCACAAGTTGAAGATCCTCCAAGGATGTACTCGGAACAGCAGCTGCAACAAGTTAGCCCAAGAAGGGCTGTTAAATCCATCCAGGGACAATTCTGACCTCTTAGAAGGCACAGGTCCTCGACCCCGGGGGGGTCCATGGGGGTCGAAGCACTGACAAGGGTCTTCTTGAGATCAGGCAGAGGAGCATGGTTTCGCAGGACTTGGCTTGAGTTGTCGCTGGTCTGCTGCAGAGGTCATCCGCTGGTCATCAACTGGCTTTCATAGAGGGCATGGCTGCATTGGTTTGAATGGCTTTAGGGGCCCTCCTTTTGTCCAGGATTTGTGCTGGGAGCCTGCCCAAGCCCACCAATGGTTAGGTTCTGCAACATTCAAACAGGCAGCGGCTATCCAATCATGGATAGTCACTAACCATAACCTCTGCCCAGCAAGTGACATTCAGGCCCCCGAATGGGTACTGGGACTAGACCGTCCCAGCCCCCACATCAGGGCTTACACGCAAACCCCCCTTTGCCTGCGAAAGCAGCAGCTTTCCACAGGTAAGGCATTCCATATGTGCCATTTCCTGACCCAAGAAGGCCACAGAGAAATATGGCCAAGAACAAGCGAAATCCTTGCAGCACAGCCATTTTAGAGTGCTATCCACCCTTACTAGCCACTTGTGATGAATGGAAAAGTGCAAGAGTAAAATTACAAAAACACAGTAGAAAAATATCTACTGCCACTAGCTCTTCCTAGGCACATTGTAAAAGTAACCAAAAAGCCATTACAGAGAAAGTTATCAAGGATACAAAGTATTCTAACTGCACTTCACTTTAGGGAGATGTGTGCAGTTCTAACAATACAGGAAATTCACAAAGACAGTCTCTTAGTACTGACAGTCTTATGGACTGATCAGTTTCCCAATATGAATTAGAAAAATGGTAAGGTAATTAAAGGAGACGACTCTACCTGCCTCCAGTAGGACAGGATTATGAACAAAGCAAAAATAAATGGTGCCCCAAAGATGTCTATGGGAGGAAAGGGGCAAAAAGAAAATCTTTCTTTTAGGCAACTTTGCCTTCAAATTCTATGGGCCCCCAAATGTTTTGCTTTTGTTTTTACACATTGTCCTGACTTTTTGCAGAGAGGTTAAGCCTTCAGCCTCACTTAACTGGCATTTTGCTCATTTTTTATGGGGAAACGGACAAGTCCTTTCCTTCAGACTGTCAGTACTGAGAAACTGTTTTCCTTTTTCTCCTTTTACATGTTAGCCGTTTGGGTAATGTTTTCATATTGCAGGCAGCATCTTCCAATGGGGATACTTTTGTATCACCCTAGACTTAGACCAGTTACTTTTAAATATGCCTAAAGACAAACGGTGGCAGCAGTTAGATTTTTTCATTTTTGCTGTATTTTTAGTTTGCGCATTTGCGTTTACTGCATTTGACTTTTAACTGTGGCTTGTGTCCTAAAATGACTGTGCCACAAGATTTTTCGCTTGTTCTTTGGCCATTTTGTCCTCCTTCCTGCTTCTCGGGCCAGGAATTCCCTTTTATTGTCATGCATTTGCCCAGGAAAGCTGCCTTTTTCATGGGCTAGTGGATGCCATGTGTGTATTGGCTCAGGAAGCAGACTGGGACTGTCTGGTCCCAGTCCATATACAGGTGCCAGTATGTCTAGTGTGCATGTGTGGGGCAGATCTTCCTGTTGGAGGGTTGTTTGATCACTCACCTGAGTTTAGCACAAGAGGTGTCCAGTCATGCAGCCATTCCAGGAGATCAGAAGAGCCAAGTATCCTAGGTAACTGTGCAGACGATGGAAGAACCGAGGACAAATCCTTCAGAAGCTTGGCGACAATTCTTGCTGCTGTCCCAGTGAAGCCCTGCTGGACTAACTGATCTCAGACTCTTGCTGGTGCTACAACCCTTTTCGACTGGTGGGATCAACCAGTCGCAACGCCTTCTCAACAATCCTGCGGCCCGGAGCCTTCAGAAGTGTCCCTGGACAGCCCATTGGACTAACCAGCTGTTTGGGCATGTTTCCGTTCTGCGTTTGGGCGTGGAACTTTGGGGGTCTGCAGATAGTCTGGCTAGTCTCCTCCCTACCAAGTTTCAGCGTCCAAGCATTGACGTGTCCTGTTCTGGAAGGCTACCTTTGTTTGAGACTACTGATATATGCCTGCTGTCACCCGTATGCAGTGAATATAGCTGGAACCGGTCATCCCCCGTCTGGAAGAGTGTCCTGAAGAGTCCTGCAACAGTGCCTGTTACATTCTCCACTTGAAAGGGTTGCACTCAGCACCTTAAACCGACCAGAACCTTGTTTGGATCTGCAGCTCCTGGGCATCTTCTACTGGATTCAACAGCGGGAAAACCTACCTCCGGCACCCCGCCCCCCCCATTCACCCCCTGCATTCGACCTGCCACGTTCTTTGGTAAAATCAGCATATGGGCGGTGAGTAGTCACAATACTTAACGATGCCCCGATCTCCTCCATTCTAAAGTTTGTGAAGAACTTTGATTAATTTTCTATACCATTGCTTTTAACACGTCTGTTGCTAAAGCTGCTTTAGGGGCTACGAAAAGTCATTTACTTACCTGTAAAATCCTTTGAAGGACTTCTGGATCAATCTTCACACCCACAGGAACATTTCCTAACTTTTTCCCAACTTCTAAAGGTACTTTGAACTTTTGGGCACAAGGCCCCATTCAACTTAGTGTTGCACTTATAACGTTATTCCTGTGGACTGTTGAACAATTGCCTAACTTCTTACCTTTCTTTTCAGATATGTGGTGAACTGTATGCATTGTATTAACTGTGAGTGTTGTGTGATAATATTACCTACTTGATTCATTTTCCTAGTGTGTTTTTAGACTTACAGTATTTTTTACTTACTACTGTCGAAGTGTAATCATTGTTTATTTCACCGTGGTCTCATTGTGGACCTTGACCCAAATCTCCTCTCCTGAGACTTAGCCTTGACCACTCTCCATGCTTACCTTGATTGGTTTGGCTAAACGGCTGGAGTTTCCTTATTCGCCATAACTAGGGTGGCCCCCTAAAATCTGTCTACCGGGCCAGATTGTAGAAATCGATCTGAACACCTACGTACCTCACACATTTTGTAATGGGTGACAGGCCCCATGGTTTGAGCCATAGGGAGTGACCATTGCCCCAAAACCAAGCAAGTTAAGTAAAGCAATGAGGTTTTGCTTAAATTCAAAAGTCCGGCCAGGCTCAAAACAACCTATTAGGAAAGACATCTATGGAACCCCTAACTGTGATCATGAGGAGACCCTACCTGAACCTGCACCCTGCCAAGGCTTTTTCAGACTGTGAAGCTGTGTCTTTGTTGTGAGGAATCCGAGGGCATCCTCACTTCTTTCCCCAAAATATCCTCCCCCCTCGTCGCCAGGGAAAGGATGTCTTTTTCAGAGGATATGTGAGGGAGGATCACCTGCTAGGAGGAGACTTTGGGAGTGGGGCTGAGGCACCCTTGCGTGAGACACAGTATCCCCCATTTCCCTTTCATCAGGAATCCAACATTCCCCAGGCTGGAACTCTCATTCATACTGCATTCACTCAGACATACTACGAAAACACCACTCTGATGCTGGGACGAGTAAGAGGGATGCCAAGCAGCAAGACAAACTGTGAATGTCCTGCACCTGAAACCAGAGGGGAGGTATAAATGTCCCGCTCAGTTAAGGCTAATAGACAGCTTTCTCGGCCTGCAGATCTTGCAGAGGAGATCGAGGTTGTCTGTGGACTGTGTGCAGACAGAGGAGCTGGAGGTGAAGGCAGAGGCACGTGTCCGAAACGCTGAGGTGCTGCAGAGTCATTGCAGTGGAAGCAGATTGTGGCTGGTGTTGTCGGAAGGTCTCCGGTGGAAGGGTCCGGCTGCTGACCTGGAGTCACGAGGACTCCCTCTCCAGTAGACAGAGTTGTTTGAGATCCAGGAAGAGGTGCTTGCCGACCAGGGAACAGCTGCAGCCAAGAACAACCGACTGCAGTGGAGAAGGGCACATGAAGACTGCATACCCAGTAAGTTGAGTGACTCTGGGACGCTGTGCTGCGAACCGCGTGGTGAAGGAAGGTCTGAGCGCTTGTGAGTGAGCGAGTGACAGCGGTGGCAACATGATTGCTGGTTCATAAATGGAGAAAACAGATGTTTGATGCGGTTTGTGAATACTGAACTGTAGTAAGATTGGAAAGGCCACGGAAGAGCTAGGAAAGCAGAAAACTTGAAACTGAATGCAAAGTCAGTGAGTAGGGTGCACATTCCCAGCAGGAGAGTGAACTGGGAATTTGTAGTTACATTGTTTTGGAAATTAATGAACTGCAATTTTGAATACTGAACTAATGGAAAGGAATAATGAATGCCACACCCGTGGCAAACAGAAAAAGTGTTCCCTGATACAAAGGAACTGAAAAATTTAAACCAAAGAAAACAAGCATTGGTAATGAATATAAAGGACTGTGAATTATATAAATTATGGAAAAGCAAGCATTAACAAGAGCCAGAAGGAAAAGAGGAACTGTATAAGTTGAAACTGGCAACAATATGAAAAAGTGTGACACTCCAACAGTGGCAAAACAAGTGTTGAAAAGAACAGGAAGTATATACGTTAAATACCACTGTTGAGCTGAAGCAGTGGTTGTGGAAAAGAAGCACATCAGGTGTGTGGTTGCGTGACCTGTAGTGGGTGGTTCGTGTGATCCGACAACTGATCTTAGACCGAATACACCCCACTAAAGAGAAGCCACCTGACTCATCTATAAGTTTATGGTTGAATATCCAGAGAAGCTTGTGCACTGTGAACTTAAAGAGCTGAACTTTTGTAAAGAGGCAAAAGCCTGAAAGCTGGGAAGAATCCTGAGGAATTGTGTTGTAAAACCAGTGCGAGACTTGAAAGCATGGGGAAGGGAAACCGTTTCGATTAAAAGTGAACTATTTGGAATCCTGGGAAAGGGAGAATACCTTTCCACCCAAGAGCTGGAAGAAGCTTTGATCTTTTGTTTGAACACTTTCTCATTTGATGCTGACATCCCTACACAGTTTGAACAAATAGATGTGAGGGCAAGTACAGGTTTTGGACACAGACTGATATTTACATTGGACTTCCTGACACAGACTATCATTTGTTTTAGTTAGGTAGGGAAATCCCGCCTTAGCATAGGGCAAGGTAGGCATTATTCCAACCCTTCTGTGATTTTAAATAAAGGTTTGTAACCCAAACTTTTCTCAGCTGTATATGTCTACTTACCAATGCATTCACACTGGTTCCAGCTGTAGCAGGGTTCATGCGTACGGAGATTAAAGCATTGTCTTCTCTTCCCCTGACCTGGTGGGACCAGCTGGATCAAAAATCCTTGAGACCCCTGCCATTGAGGAGAGCTTTTCTTCCCTTCCCGGCTTGAAACTATACGAAGAGGCGAGAGCTCCCAATACTGAGCACATCTGCAACCAACTGCGTCCAAGATACGCAGCTGCAAAAATTCCCAGAACTGCAACAAACTACCAAGATTGCCTGGTGAATTTTATGCACTCTTGAGTATCTCTTAGCTGAACTGCTGTCTCTGTATACCATCTAAAGCTTCCTCACAGCCGTAAAGCTGCTCACCAGCTCTAGAAGCCTTTTTTTCTCTTCAGCAACTCTCCTTTTGCACTGGCTACTCAGCGGTTTTGCTTGGTGGAAGAATCTAATTGCTGCTGCACAACCACCACTGGAAAGGAATGGAGTGCGAACTGCCACTCCAAACCATGGAGTGAGCTTTGACTGGCCACAACCACTACCAAAGAAACTCGGCGAGGAATTAACCACCACTCTGTTCATCTTCACAAATGTGCGCAGGCGGTCCCAGAGAAATGTAGAGGAGCAGCTGAATTCCTCTTCATGAAGTCCTGCCCCCATTTTGCCTATATGTTGGAAGCTGGAAATTGCCACATGCACACCAGTGATGGGGCCTATTCCACGAAGAGCCTTTGAGACAAGGTGTCCATTGAGAAGACCATATATGATGTCTCCCATAGAGATGAGTCTCTTGGAGGAGATCCCCGCATGAATATGAATATGAAGATGAGATGAGATGAGAGGAGAGGCTGGTGACGTCACAAGAAGCAAGCGTGACGCACTTAGTAGACTGGCTAAAGAAAAGAATGCATAGACCATATAAAATCGGAGGACGAAGTAAAGAATCGAGAATACTTTCATATGCGGAATAAAGATTGCACACGTGAAGAGCACTGCAGAAAATGCAAGCCGGTTTAGAACTGTACAGATGCTGTAACGCAAGTAGACTCATCGTAAAGGCTGGCTATACGTAGTGAATAGACTGCAGGCGGTGCCGCCATTATATAGAATTCTGGACATCAGTGTCGCATATTTAGTAAGCTCAGTGTCATGATCCCAGCAAAGGAACAGTTCCCATTCAGAAATATCGGGGAAGCAAGCAACTTTATATCAGTCAGTGGGTCAACAGTGGCTTCAAGCCTGGCACAAATGGCATTTGTCTCATTCATTACATTTGTATTTTCCTGCACTCAACATGGCTGCCGCCAAGTCCATTGTTAACTCACAGCACATAATACACCTGTGGCAGAGGGAGCTACTTAAGCCCCGCCTCCGCTGGAGAGCTCGCTTTGCGTCTTTTCTGCTGACAGCTGGTAACGCTACTAGCAATCTCCTGACAGAACCTGTCAAAGGAAAAACAAGTTAGTTCCCACAGAAAATCAAAAGAATTCCATTGTTGTGGTAAAGACTTACTGAACCAAAGTATTTCCGAAGCGTTTCCTCAGTCAGCAGTTTATTTCGTAGTCTCTGTATCTTCTGTCAGAAGTTCCGTTGCAGCATCTTCCTCACAGCAGTCTTCGGTCGCAGTGCTTTCATTTAAAAGTTTTCCTCAGCAGTCTCCACATCACAGAAGGTATTTCATCTACGGCTTTCCGAAAACCTGCAAAACAAGTTATTTTTGGTTAATGAATGAACTAGTGAAAAAGAAAGAACTTTTTACATATGTTGCTTACCTGAAGTCCCAGAAAGTTTTTCTTCGCTTAGTTTACCGCGCTCCTCTCTGAAGGCTATTACTCTGTTAAGACAAACTTACGTTTATTAAACCTTTCCTCATACCGAGTATAGTCGTAGCCATACCACAGCATCTTCCCTTTTCTGAGAACCAAGAACCTGCAAAATAAAAGGAAATTTTTAGAAAGCGAGATCTCTCCAACGTAGGGACACTTCAGAATCTGACGACTTATATATTTCTCACCAAAAAATCACCCAAGATAACTCTAAGAGGAGGCAAGGACATTATTCTGACAAGAACCTTTTTTAATTAAAACACTGCAGCCTAACAGTTTTCAAACCAACGCGCCCCTGAACAATACAGGATGGAGAGCTCCACAAAACATAAGCACAGGTTAGAAGGGAGGGATTTATCAAAGGCACACTGCATTAAAGTTTTTTCATGCAAATAGAAATTACAGTAGTTCTATGGTTGTAATTGTTGTTTTCACAGAATAAGAGCCCGGATAACAGATCATCTAGCTGAGAAGGCATTACGCTCCCGCGGAGTCCCAGGTAAGCGTTTCACCTGCGAAGAAAGAAGGGTTGGAGGGCTATGTCTCGCAGCAAGAAAACAGCTGAATATCGAGGAGAGGCCTGAAATAGCTGCCTGGGCTGGTAGCAAAGCATGGAGCAGCCAAGAACCGGTTATCCTTGAACAGTGGACGTGAGAAGCTGAATTAGCCCTTGTTACGGTGCAAGAAAGAACAGCACGTGTACCAAGTTCATTAATTCAAGACAATTGCATGCTGCAGAAATATGGTCTGGAGTTGGATGTGCAGACATGAGCTATGATAAGAATGTCCCTATACCCCCTTTTATCCTCAGGTGCAATGATACTTTGCAAGGCCAAGTTCAAAGACCATCTGAATGGCAGAAGGCATGAGCGATGAGATATGTTGGGCTAATTGGGTGGGGAGATATGGTCAAGTACACCCATTGACAACTGGGGTACCAGCTTGCGTGCTGCTAGTGAGCCGAATGTTCCAGACATGGTACAAGCGTGCCAACCAATTGTAGAAGGCCATATAATGAAGGGCCTTATAGTTTGAGAGCCAATAATATGCTGTGTACTTAATAACTGTTGAAGATGACTTGCAGTAGGGGTGGGCATAAGTTGTCTACCTGACTGTAGAGACCAATCGCAACCCGTCCCTATATAGAAAGTATTCTTAGGTGTTTCCTTTAAGCCAACCACAATCTCCCCTACGTGTTCTTAGTTTGCAATGTAGTATGACATCACGTATGATGGATTTTTGCTATAGAAGTATGATTTTTTTATGAAATGCGTCGAGACTTATGCTGTGCGGCGTCCGTTGTAACTCCCGGTTTTAGACGATTAAAAATAAGTCGGGAGAGACATTTTCCCAACTTCCTGAGTCGGTCTTATTATTTGGTGTCGGTTATTCTGCATCCCCATCCTTGAATGATGTGTTACTGATGTAAAGGACACCGGCGTGGGTTTAGAAAGGTCCTACCTTTAACATTGGACCTATACTTTGCATGGGGAAGGGGGGGGGGGGGTTTCTGGTCAGTATCATGTGCCTCCCAGCCAGTCAGAAGCCGTTCATCTGTATCACTATTTCCTGTGGTAGAATAACTTGTGGTGGAGTGCCTACAGCTTCAGCAGAACCCCCAAGTATCCCTAGCATTTCTTGCATCTTCTGCCTTGTTAACCTTTTCCCTTGTGGTTATCCCTACCCACTTCCATGCTCTAAAATGAGAGATGGATGAGAGGGAAAGGTGGAGGAGTTCCACTGCCATTTATCAGTGTTTACAAAAGGACCAACTGACTGAGATTTATTTGCAAGCCATCTTTATTTAATTCCTAAGCATGTGGGAAGTGTGCATTTCTGTGCCCTTTGTCATACTGGGCCATAATCTATTCCCCTCCCCACATGCACATTCATTGAGGCTGAGGAGGAGAAAACATATTCCAGTCGCACTGAATTAATAGAGCATCTAACATTTCTCTGAAGGTCCGTTCCCTCAACTATATTCATCGACCCCCTTCCTTCACATCTGGGGCTGTCCCACCTCTCACGCCATCTCATCTGGACTCCCACTAATTTAACTGTGCCCAGTTGCTGTGTGTTTTTCACCTTGCCCTGCCAAATATCGAATCTAGCTGCGCCCAGTTGCTGCATGTGTTTCGCCTTGTCCTGCCAAATATCGAATCTAGCTGTGCCCAGTTGCTGCATGCGTTTCACCTTGTCCTGCCAAATATCGAATCTAGCTGTGCCCACTTGCTACATGGTTCACCTTGTACTGCCAAAGATCGATTCTTTTATTTATTTTTTATTTGTTTTTATATTGCGCCGAAGGCATCGGGGCGCACGCATGAAGACAAAGTACAAACATATGAAACGGGACAGTAAAATCTGCCTAAGGGACTGGACGGGGTAACTGGGTCAGCAGGCTTTTCTGAATGTTATGTAGTTACATTTGTGTCTGAGTTGTATTGGTAGGCTGTTCCATTTTTGTGCTGCTATCACCGGGAAAGCCCTACCCAGAACATTAGAATGTTTGTGGGGGTGGGCTTGTAATATGACCCAGTGCCTCAGATCTTAGTGACCACCTGGGTACATGCTGTGTGATCCATTCTTTCAGATCGGCCGGGGCCTGCCCAAACAGGCATCTATGAACTACGGTCATGGTCTTAATATGTATCTTGTCCTCTAAGGTCAGCTCTGTCAGCCCTAATGTGTGTTGTTCTTGTTTTTCTTTTTACTATTCTGACAGCGTTATTTTGAATGATCTGGCACTTTAAGCATCCCTTGTTTGCGCCTAGCAGTAGTGCGTTTCCATAGTCGAGCAGGGATAATATTGTGGCCCTCGCAATAGCTGCACAATTTTCTTCACTCGAGTAGTGACGGATGGCTTTGAGGAGACGTAGGTAGTACAGGCAATTTTTGTTTTAAGTACATAACCTGAGCTTCGGCGCCCATGGAAGCTTCTAAAGATAGCCCCAGTGTTTTCACTTTCCCTGCCACAGGGAAAGGGGAGTCTTAGATGTTAAAGGACTTATATTCTGGGCCTAGCTTGGCTCTGGCTTGGTGAGAGCCAAAGATCATCTCTGTTTTGCTTCCATTTAAACCCATCCAATTCCTTTCCATCCAAGCTTCGATGTTGTATAGTGCCACCACCCGGGTGCTATCACTGGTATAGCAACCAATCCGCTCCACCACCAACGGGGTGTCATCTGCATAGTTTGTAAAATAAGATCCAATGTTATCCAGCACTATGCATAGACACCCAAGGTAAAGATTGAAAAGGAGTGGGGATAAACTGGCACCCAGCGGAACACCACAATTGATGGGCGTTTCGTTTGATAATTTTTTCCTGCAATGGATTTTAGATTTCCTGTCTGATCGAAATGAGACTACCCATCTAGTGGCTTTGGTGGAGCAGTTAGCCACATTTTCCAGACCCCATTGGAGCTGTTGATGATCTAAGAGGTTGAATGCTGCACTAAAATCTAATAGCACGAGTAGACCTGTTTTGCCTTTATCCATGATGCTAAGCATATGGATTTGTAGATCCAACATCGCTGTATCAGTGCTATGAGCTGCTCTGAATTCTGATTGTCGACTGTGCAGGATGTCTTTGGCGCGTGAGGGATTTTGGGTACTACACACGCCATGATGGGGATAGTGTTTCAGACACGCCTATGCCGACATCCCCTTTCGGTCCCCGAAAGACAAGATGCAATACTCCGCGGTTACCACTGGATGTCGGACCATATGCACAGCATGTGAATCTAAGCAGATACAATCATCAGAAATGCTTTTACGGTAAGTAATGCATGTCATGTTCTCTGTGGTGATAGGATGAAATTCGAAACTTTCCTGGTTGCTTTGCGACTTAACCGGGTTGGTGTGCCTTGCTGGGCTTTTGATATGGCTTGCAATCTTGTAATTATCTCCCTTGCCGCCTTGATTTTGTTGGTGAAAGCCTCCTGTACCTTTTCACAATCTTCCTCAGACGGATGGAAGGGTGGGGTTAGGGCTTTGGGTTTCTCCATGGATTTAAGAATTTCGAACAGCTTGCTTGTTGAACTGGAGGCTGACGTAATCTGGTCATTGGAAGAAATTTGACTGTGCCCAGGTGCTGCATGTGTTTTCACTGTGCCATCTGCAGCCTCTACTTCCTGCCCTGTTTCTCCTCCTCCCCTTCCCAGCCTACCCTACCTTTTCTGCTAGCACTCTTCTCCTATCCTCCTTGTGTTGTTGGTGTATTGTCCATCCTTCTGTTCTTACCTTCTCCCCTCTCCCCATCCTCCTCTCCCCTACACCCTACTCTCCTATTCCCTTATACCTTAAACTGCTTAACTACTCAGAGCATAGTAATGACCAGTATTCTTCCTTTCCCACACTCCTCCCTTTCCCTCTCATCCACCCACCCCCTCCACTGTATTTTTTCGTCACACCGCTATATAATTGCATGCAACTTAGCATAGTATAGTAGCCTGCCTGTTCTACCTTGCCCCCCACCCACCTTTACCTTGTTTGTGTAAGGCACTTTGATAAACGAAGGATTGCCATCAGACATGAGTTATCTTCACTGTTGTATGTATTATTTGCCCTCATTCATGCACTTACCTGCTCTGTGCAGACCTGTATCATTCGAAAAGTCAAGGGCTCTGAATGACTGTTTTCCCACTGCCTTCCCCCCCTTCCCCTCTTGAGGGCTTTGAAACACTTCCGTGTATAGGCGCTATACAAATAAACAATAAATACAAATTCACGTTTTCAGCTGTGCCAAGAAGAGATTAAACCTCCCTGCGCCAGGGTCACATAAAAGCAGCACAGAGGGGACATGGAGTTTATCTGGTTTTGTTTATAGATGTCTGCCATTAATAGGAACAGTAAGGACATGTGCCGGCAGTAAAATGAGAGGGGCTGATCTTGCCCTATGTTTCTATTTATTTATTTTTTCTTTTGTTCTCTAAACCATTTTTTCATCACCGCACCCAGCTCGGAGATTGAAAAAATTGTAATTTGAAGCAAATTGAAGGTGGGGCCTTTTAATTTGACTTTGTATTCATCCTCCTCATCACGGTTACTTTATTTCGGCTAGCCAATAGAAAGTACAGATAATATAATATATGTACTAGAAAGTGACTTACAACCATACTTGTGATACAGAGTTGAAAAGATGTTTTAACTGAAGGGAGGAAGATGGCTTAAAATGGCAGCCCATTAGTAAGTAGCTGATGGATGATGGCTATTTCTGATTTCTTTTCCCAGGTAAAATGATCCACTCTATGGTTGCTCATTTGGATTCTGTGACGAGTCTGGCGGTTGACCCGAATGGAATCTACTTGATGTCTGGAAGTGAGTCCAAATATGTTGTGTTTCTGTTCTCTCCTTTCCTGATCACCTACCAAATTTGGACCAATATGCTCACTGGGTGCAATCTACTTTTTGGATAATGCGCTCTTCACGGTTTTACAATTATTTATTTATTTAAAGGCAGATAGCGAATGAGAAGTTTTAATGCTTCCGGGCAAAGCATTCCATTTGCGTGATGTGTTCTACTCAAAGTTGCAATCGCCGAAATCTTTCGGGTAGGGTTTCGGCTGTCTGAGCAGATGTGTGCCAAAAGAGTGCAACGCTCTACTGAATGATTTTCTCAATCATCTGTTAGCTAGATATTGTGGGGCCTTGCCATTCTGGCATTTAAAGGCAAGATATAAGATCTTGTTTAATTCTCTGCTTTACCGGCAGCCAGTCCTTCTGGCTACTGTAATGTGATCCCATCTGGACAGGACAAAGACAGCCCAAACGGTCACATTCTGCACAATCTGCAGCTGTATCAAATTCCCCTGTGAGGTCTCTGCTAACAAGCTGTCACAGTAATCCATGCATGTATATATCAGTAAAATGGCGAGGAAGGGGGGGGGGGGTACTATTCGGGATATTAAGATAAGGTCTAATCTGGTGTAAAGGTTTAGTTACATTACAGCATGAAGAATGGATTTGTGAGACATGATTTTTCATGGAGAGGTTAGCATCACGTGGTACTCCCAAGGTTTTCACAGACTTGCTCATGGGAATAGAATTCCTGGCAATTATAAAGGATTCATATTGTTGTGCAGGACTCTTTAGTCTTGGGTCCAAGGCCCGAATGAGTAACTCAGTTTTAGAATCATTGAGAGCCAGTGAGTTAGTCGCCATCAATGCTTGAAAGTTTGCATATGTGCAGTTCACAACATCTACATCCTTCTAGTAATTGCCTGAGAGTTCAAAGAGGATCTGAGTGTCATTCGCGTAGTTTGCAAAAGGGATACCAAGATCCTCAAGAAGGTCAAGGAAATGTCTAATATAAAGGTTAACAAGCAACAGGGAAAGGCAAGAGCCCTGCGGGATGCCGCATGTATTTAATATGGGTTTGTCCTGCGATCTCTCTACGGCCACTCTGGAAATTCTTGGACCCAAAAAGGACGCAATCCATTTTGCTGTATTAGTGGAACAGTTGGCTAGGATAAAAGTATATTGTGAAGCAAGTTGTGGTCAATGATATCGAAAGCTGCTGAAAGATCTAATTGTAGCAGCGCAGTGTGTTTTCTTTCAATGATATCAGTGATTTTGTATTTAAGGTCCAGGGGGGTGGTTTCGATACCATGCTAGGGAAACCAGACCAATAAGGATTAAGGATGTTCTGATTGATACTGTATGAATTTCTGCAGCTGAATGTACGCCACTCTTATCTAGGATTTCCAATAGGTAGGGAACATTGTTGATGGGTCTGTTGTTTTTGGAGATGGAAGGGGTTGGGCAATGCTTTTTTCAAAAGGGGCGTAACCCAGGCTCCACGAGCACTATGCCAGACTGAAAGGAGGAGTTGACAAGTTTCATGATCTATGATAAGAGCGCGTCCAAGGAGTTTTTTAGCATGTCAGAAGGGCACGCATCGCCAATACAAGAGGTAGATTTCATAGTAATTATAATGGCTTTAATTTCTTGTTCAGAGCATGCGTGAAATTCAAATTCAGACGTGTTAACAACCGGAGTATTACTTTGGAAGTTTGCACTAGCTAGATGCAACATTTCCACTGAGGTTAGCTAGTCTAATGTCAATAGCTTGACAATGTCCTGTGATTTTATGGTTAAATTCATCCTCAATTTGTTGACACCGTGCGTTAACCCTGAGGATAGATGGGAAGGGAGAGGGGGTGATCTTTAAAGCCTTTCAAGACTTTGAAAAGTTCTTTTGAACTAGATTTGGCGTTGTTAGGGAGAATTCTCAGAAATGTGCTAATTCCTCTCTACCTTAGAGACCCCCCAGCTCTTTTGCTGGACTCTAGGACTTTAATTTTTTACCTGGAGAGAGTGAGACCCTTTTGCCCCCTCTCTCTCTGGTCGTTGGAATTTGTTTTGAACTCTGTTTCTTTTAGTTGTGGAGTCTGACAAACTCCATAGGCATCATATTTTACATTGTCACACATTACCTTTGGTGCAGTGACACAGGGAAGTCTTTTTACATTTCCCAAGGTTTAAATACCATCTCTTGGATAAACTACTGTTTCCAAGAGCAGTGAAGTGAAATTGACTTTACTTACGTTGTAAACTTTCTAGACCCAGCAAAAACTATCTTACAATAGGTGCTGGAGGGGTTACTTAGTATCCCCTTTGTCCAGCTTCTCATGTAACATTTTTATGTTACCCTTTCCTCGATGAATGGCTGTTGGCAGTGGTTTACTTTTAACTACTTTGGTGTGCATTTACTGCGGGTTGCGTTCGCAGCTGCAGTAAAGCACCCAAGGGTGCCATCTTTGTCAAAATGGCCCTGGTCGTCTTTTTTTGCCATTTCTTTGTGGAAAGGTCCTTCTTGAGATTTACTCTGTGTGCCAGGTAACCAGGTTTGCTCCCTTTGTTCGTTTTGCCTTTGGCTCCAGGGTTTCTGGCAGGAAGCGAGGGAGGTGCGCGAAACTCCCTGTGCTTAGTCTCCTAGGAGACAGGATTGCACTCTTGGGTGATTGGCCGGCTGGCTGTCCGGCAAGGACAGCCACCCTGCTGGGTGACTGACAGCTAGGCTGGAATGAATGGGAGAAACCTGCATAAAAGGCAAGGCTTTTTGGCTTGAAAGGCAAAGTCGACCACTGGATGAAGGAATCCGAAGAAGAACTTGAAGAAGACGCTTGCTGCAACTCCTGGACCGTTTGGCCGGTGAAGCCCTGCTGCTATGCTGAAAGCCAATTTCGTTTCGACTAGAGAAGCCCTTCAAGGATGATTTCTTCCCTTGAGTTGGTGGGACCAATCAACTCCAAAGTAAGCCATTTGGACATCCTCTCGGAGCTGGTTGAAATTCCACTGCAGTTGCTGCTGGAACCGAATAGCCAGGGAGAGGGACACCAGATTGTGTGCGTTGCTTTTAAGTTGGCCAAGAGCTCCAGGAAGATCCTCCGGACTCCCAGGAAGCAGGACTGACCGAGGCTTAGCCACCTCAACAGAATGCTGGATCTCAGATGCGAGGAAAGCCCTTCTCGACAGCCAAGAGCCTGCTGTGTTGCTATTTGCTTAGGCGCGAGGAGCTGAAACCGCGAAGTGCCACTGAATCAAAGTTGGTCCTTTTCTGTTGCCGACCGTCCCATTGCAGTGCAGGTGTCCTCCAGACGTCCTCCCTCTTGTCCCCATGACTGAGGCCCGGGAACACGGGAGCTGCACAGGAACATAAACCAGCCAAAGCCCTTTTCTTCTAACCAAAGGTACTGTACAGTCTACGATAACTTACCTCTTGTTGTAACCTTGCTTGTTCTCTGCTGAGACTTGTCTTGGTTGCCCTGTAGAGTTGCTAACATCTTCTTTACTTCACAAGCCTAATCAGCTTGTGGCCCTGCTCTGATTTTTTCTTTTCTGCAAAGACTTCTAAAACATTGTGCAAGACTTTTACTTACCTGCAAGAAGTGCTTCAGCTCACCTAGACTTTTGCCCAATTGACTTTGCCCTAGCCTGGCTCCCTGAATGACACTTCTTCCCTCTGACATTGTGTTTTGCCTTCCTTCCAGGAAGGGGTTAACTAACTTTGCATTGGGGTTACCAAAAGTACTTACCTGCTTCAGAATATTTGTGTGTTCTCTTGTTGTGTTCTTATAACCCGTTTTCTTTGACATACTCCTAAATCTGATTATAGTGGTATATTAATGTCCACAGTGTCCTAGTTACTAAAGTCAACTGAGGGTGTAGGAATTGACTGTGTGCCATCCCAAAAGGGTACTTACTGATTTAGAAATATTAAGAGTGTGTATTTTTGGAGTGTATTTGTGTGTTACTATTATATTGCCCCTTCCGAAGAAGGCTTACTCAAACTGACTGTTCAAGTCATATTTGTTTAATCAAGAAACCTTGAGTGTAAGTTTATTTGAATACTTGTCACTGTGAATCTCTGTGTAACTCCCCTACAGCTCACATTGACCCCTCTTGAGATGAGCCTGGCTGCTCAACACGCTACCAACCTGTTTAGGTACAGACTTATACCAAAGGTTGGGTTCCTACTGCCAGGAGGTCAGGGTTGTTGTAGTGCACCCAAAGGGTACCGCATACAATCTTGCCTAACGGACTGCAACCTGCGGATGGGCAAGTCCTTCTGGCAGCTGGCCCCGCTGGTCACCATCACTACGGACTCCTCCCTAGAGGGCTGGGGGAGCCACTCTGGAAGACCACAGCGTCCATGGAGTCTGGACCCAGCAGGAGTAGCAGTCTCATATCATCTGGCTAGCTCACTAGGCTTTCCTTCTTCTCATTGAGGTCAAGGTCGTCCTTATCCAGACCAACAACTCCACCAGCATGTACTATGTCAACAAGCAGGGGGGGGGGGTACCAGGTCCCCTCCACTGTGCAGCCTAGCGGTCAGCATGTGGGAAAGGGCCCTGGAGAACAACATCTACCTCACGGCCGTCCACCTGCCGGGTGAGTCCAACTTGGAGGTGGACAGGCTCAGCAGACTGGGAGCGGACAATTAAGAGTGGCCATTGAACGATCAGGTGCTGCTGGAGATCTTCAGCAGATTGGGCTATTCTCAAGTGGATCTCTTTGCCTCCTGGGACAACAGAAAGTGCCATCAGTTTGCGTCCTGGCAGGGGCAGGGCCACGGCTCCCTGGGCGATGCATTAGATACAATGGAACGGCATAACAGCGTATACCTTCCCTCCACCACCCATGGTCCACAGGGAGATCTGTAAGATAAAGGAATCTTGTCACCTCAGCATCATTCTGATGGCTCTGAGGTGGCCGGCGAGAACATAGTTCTCGGAGCTTCTCAGCCTCTCGGACAGACCACCCATTAACCTTCCGATGGGCCCAGCTCATCTTATGGCGCAGCAGGGGGGCAGGGTCATCCACCTGCCCCACAGAAATAAGCCCTCGCAGTGTGAGCAGGTCACGCTGAAGCACCTGAGCCTAGCCCATCACAGGCTAACCTAGAAATCATTCAGGGCACTAGGAGTAAGTCTACCAGGAGCCCATACAAGAGTAAATGGACTAGGTTATGTCACTGGGCAGACTCTAAAGAGATCGACCCCCTTACGTACACGCTGGATGATTTGCTCTCCTTCTCTGCACACCTTGCTCATTCAGGCGTGCAGGTGGACACATGCTGCACCCATTTGGCAGCCATAGGGGCCTACAGAAATTCAAAGTAGGAAGTCTTCTCCTCTTCCAACCCGATAGTCGAGACATTTGGCGGGCCTCTCAAGGCTCTACCCACCCATCAAAGGGTTAACTAACTTTGCATTGGGGTTACCAAAAGTACTTACCTGCTTCAGAATATTTGTGATCTCTTGTTCTGTTCTTATAACCCCTTTTCTTTGACATACTCCTAAATCTGATTCTAAGTGCAAACAATGGTATATGAATGTCCAGTGTCGTAGTTACTAAAATCTGAGGGTGTAGGAATTGTCTGTGTGCCATCCCAAAAGGGTACTTACTGATTTATAAATATTAGTGTGTATTTTGGAGTGTATTTGTGTGTTACTATTATATTGCCCCTTCTGAAGAAGGCTTACTCAAACTGACTGTTAAATAAATTAATAATGGTTTAATCAAGAAACCTTGAGTGTAAGTTTATTTGAATACTTGTCACTGTGAATCTCTGTGTAACTCCCCTACAGCTCACATTGACCCTCTTGAGATAAGCATGGCTGCTCAACACGCTACCAACCTGTGTAGTACAGACTTATACCAAAGGTTGGGTTCCTACTGCCAGGAGGTCAGGGTTGTTGTAGTGCACCCAAAGGGCACGGCATACAATCTTGCCTAACAGGCGTGATCTATACTGGTGTTATAAAGGTTCTCTTTTATAGTGTGGTTTGGTAGAAGTGACTACAAATGCTGGTTCTCTTGCTCCCTAGGAGTGCTCTGGATTGAATTATGGTGCTATAATGTCAAATTACCTTCAGTATTTGTGTCATTTGTGATTGCATACTTTGAAATATCTTCACTCACCTGCTAGCATCATTGAAGAACAAATCAAATATACTAGATATAAAATGTATGTCTCTTGTACTATTTTAGATTTCTTTTTCAGACACATAAAAAAAAAAGGCCCACTAGTGCTTATGGCTCTCGAGATTAAGTAGGGGCTATGTTTCTCAATCAAGATAACTAAAAACGCCATGTGCCAATGGATAAGCTTCCTCAAATTCCTAATTAAAAAAAAGAAAAGACCCAATCGCAGTCTGAACACAAATCTTTAAACCGTCACGAGAAGACAGGTGTGAATCAGCTGGTGTCTGTCACTGGCCTTTAATGCAGCTTGTGAATCTTCGTTGCATGCTTTCCATAGATCCATCTGGTGGGTAGCTTGGAGTATTACACCTTGTTTGCTATACTTTGATTAAGGCATGAACACCGCTGCTCAGTAAAATAATCCACGAAGTATGTGTACAACCTAACCACAACTATTTTACTGTTGTAGACTCCTATGTCGGATAGGTTTTTTCCATGACTGGTTTCTGCCACACTGTGGAGGAGTGGAAAAGAGATGAAACACTACTTTGGAGATTTTCGATTCAGTGATTGGGTTCGCTTGCATATGGGGAGGCCTTTTGCACTGCAAAAAAGTCAACTTCCCCTTTAAATGAGTTCTTCTCGAGGGCATGCCTTGGTGTGCCCACCCATACTGACTCCTATCACCATCCTCGTCGGTCCTTTTTTTCACCCGACTGGACACTCTATGCACTGCTCTAACCTTTTATTTTTGTCAGTTTAGCTTCCCTCAATAAAAGATTTTTTTTTTCTTCAAATTACTTAAGCGGTTGCACCGCTTCACTGCTTATGGCTTCACTGCCATACCTTTCTTGTATGCCGGTCATAACAGGATTCACCTCCTCTGCCTCCTGCGTCAAGTGATTCCTGGCCATAGATACAGTTACTGCTTGAGGTGTCTTGGTCCAACCACGTCTGGAAGGCTTGCCTCGTTTTGGACGGCTTTTGCGCACGTGGCTGACGTCTCTTGTTTCTGTTTCCCCTCCACGGTAAGTTGAGGAGTTTTGAGAGATCAACATTGCAGAGCTTCACGCTGCGCTCTAGTAAGAATCCTTTTTCTCATACACACCAATGCAGTGGCTCCTTCCCTGGGACAGGCACACATTGGAAGGGTCCTATGAATCCTCCAAATCCCACTGGAGGTGGCCCAAAGGCTGGAACGGCTGACTACTCTAGAGCTGATCGTTCCTCGTAGCGTAGTACCGGATTAAGTTCCGAGAGGGCAGGCGTTACCAGTGACTTCCTCAATGAGGGCACTTCGGTACATCCAGAGCCTGCACTAGTTACTTTCGTCACCCCCTACTACCTGGATCCATCATGATGGTCTCTCAAGGCCTAAATCCAGGGACTCTATGTTGGTAGGCACCAATAAGTCCAAGGGAAGCACGTACTACACCCCATTTCCAAATTAAATACTGCAGATTGTCCAGACCCCACCTGTCATTGATCCTGGATCACTTGCCAGTTCTTCAACTGGTCACAGGCCGCAGCTGAGATTCGCTGGTGACTCTGCCACCTACAGTACTTAAAGGGTCTTTTCTGCCTTGTTAGGGCTGGCTTTCCAATGATTTGAACACTTCTTAACCGACCCAAACATCTTCACCACCTTCATGAACCCCTATGGCCTGGACAGTACGACAGACGACCATACTGGGCCCCATCTACATCGTCATGGACTCTCTTCCTCTGGTGCCACCAACGCTCTCTTGGACTCTTGACAGCTTCCCAGCTTAGTTAAGCTCCGAGGACTGATTCTTCGATGGATTTCAAGCCCTCATAAGGTTGAGTCATGACAGAGTACTTGAAGGTGATTGTCAGTGAGATGATGCCTTAGCCGCCCACATCTCCAAACACCCCATCACCTCCATTCACACCATGACTGACTACAGCTGCACCAAGCCTCCCTCAGACTCAGGGGCCTGCCCCCATACAGCTGCCTACCATACCGGCATCGTCAAACCATCCTGCACCAGCTCCTTAGCAGTGAAACGGAGGGTAACCTTCTGCAAAGGCTTTCCGTGACCAGATGCTTGGTTTGTGGATTTCCTAGGAGTTCCAACTCACGAGGAGCCACTTGTCATGATGCCTACCCCCGGAGCATCAGGCCAGGCCCAGCACCCCCGGAAGCAGGCATCATGCCCTCGGGTAAATGCCCAGCGGCCCCTTATAGGGACTCTTTGGACTCAGTCCTGGCGCCTTTGGCGCCAGGCTCATGTTGGACATCAGTCCTGGCGCCATAGGCGCCAGGCTCATAAAGGGAGGTGTTTTGTGCACTTACCTGATGCAGACCATGCTGCACGCTTCAGGCCTCACTGAGGCCTGAAAGGGACTATTTTTTCATAGGGACTATTTTTTCACTCTGGCGTGGCCAGGGAAGGATACATACCTAGTTGGGGAAGGATACATACCTGGGACGACTTTGGAGGCTATTTAAGCCACGCCCAGACAGCAGCTCATGCTTCGCGTTGTTCTGCTTCCTGCAGCTTAACGCTCACCGTGTCTGCTCCTGGACTACAGCCACGCCCGTCTTGAACCTGGAAGACCTGCAAGGAAGGAAGAGAAGAGAAAGGTGAAAACCAAGGATTATTTCAAGCTTCTTACCTGCATCTGGAATCTTCTCGCCAGCATCCCTGAAGGAAGACTTCAATTTAAAAGCATTGCGTTGCTCGCTGCAGTGCCACGCTTCACTCACCTGTCCTGTAAAGAGACATCTCCCGGCTCCATCGCGGCTGTCAGCATCGGACGCCACATCTCTGCACCTAGGGGAGAGAGGAAGAAACAAAAGGTGAGCAGAAGGACACACAGAAGGAAAGCCTGATTAACAGCCATAATACTTACCAGCTTTTCTTCCACATTTCGGGTCGGCGCCGCCCCGTTGGCAGGTACCGTACCCCGGCCCCTATGGGGAAAGGACTAGAGACATTTCAGAGGAATGATAAGAACATCTAGAGGGATCGCCCTCATTACTACTCACCTCGGCAGGTTAACCCCTCGACGCATAGCCTTCATTCTGCACCTGAAATAAAGGACAGATCACAGGTGAGAAAGACAGCATAAAGGGGGCCTCACTTGAACTTTGAACTTTCATACTTACGGCGCATCGCTCAGGAAAGTCAAGTGGATTTTGCCAGCGCCATTCTGAAAACCAGTGAAGTAACTGGACGAACGCGCGCCCCTGCCCCAGAAGCAGGATGGAGAGTTCAACCTTCCAAACCATAAGGTGAGCTTAAACCAGGTTTGGAGGAATAGAGCGGAACGGAGGGGGGAAGGGGGGAGCTAGCACACCATTCTTCAGACTGTTAATCCCCTTTCTCATCTGCAGAAGGATATTCCTACGGGCCAAGGAAGCACAATTTGGAGGTCCTGTCCAATCGGTGTTCTGGGTCCTGCGCATCACGCTAGAAGAGGCCGCAGTAATCCAGACTAGATCAGCGCCCCCGTGGGAACCAGGTGGGCTTTACACCACTGCAAGAAACTGGCCCCCAGATGTTCTAGAAGTTCTGGATAACAAATCCACGAATAGAGAGCTTGAGGTGTGTTGCACGCCCCTCGCTTCAGAGATATTGTGCCTTACCACACACTCGCAACCATACTCTACGATGATAGCTGCTGCGTATCTATGCTAAGCTGCTTACTTCTGGCAGCTCCTCGTTGTTAGGAAACATTTCTTTTTTTGGCAACTTTCCCTCCATAGTTCTATATACCCCCAAACCTTTTGTTTTTGGACCTTTCCTGACTTTTTACAGGGTTGTGAAGCCTTCCACGAACATCTTGCAGGGCTGGCGGAGTACCTGGGTCTACCCCAACCCGAGGCTGAGCAGTTAGCAGAGGGGTTTCTGGCTGAAGTCCTCATGCAACAGCCCTCTGCCAAGACGGGGATTCCACTGCAAACCAATGTATTCTCCATGGCCAAGAAGGGGTGGCTCAAGCCCCTCTCGGTCAGTCGACTCCTGGCCGCCAAGTACAGGCAGATGGAGGGGGGGGATACACGCTTGCTATCGGCCCACCCTCAGCCACACTCATCACTGCAGAATCACTATACTCCAAGCCGCAGTCGTCCTTCGGCCACCTCCTCAGCTACGCTGCTAGGCAAAGAGGGTAAGATCTTGGAGGCTTACGGGAAGAAGCTGTATTCCAACGCGTCCTTGCCTCTTCGTCGGGCGAACACCGATGCCATGCTGGCTGCCGCTAACCAAAGGTAAGGTGGGAAATTGCGGACTTCCTCCCGAAACTCCCTAGGCAAAGCCAATCCTGTGTTAAGGCAGGGCTGGCTGAGGCCAAGCTAGTGGTGCAGGACCTCATGGAATCCACCGTGGCCCATATTGACACCTCTGGCCATGCCATCTGTATCGCCACGGACATGAGAAGGACAGCCTGGCTCCGGGCAGCGAAGTTCAACCCTGATGTCAAGGAACGCATATTACATCTACCGTTTGAGTGGTCGGGGGGGGGGCCTTTTGCACTCCTCCACAGACGAGGAGCTGGACAAAACGAACAGCTCACAAACGGCCAAGTCTTTATCCATCCTGACAAAGACCCCGCCCAAATCGTACACCTAATCTCAGCAGCCCTCCGACAGGGCTCGTATGTACGGAGGGTTCCGTGGTTTCCAGGAACTAAGATCCAGGCAGCACGAGCGATTGCCGTATCGGAACCGACGCAAGCAGCAAAAAGTGGGGTGGGGGAGTAAGGGCTTTTTCCAGTCCCCCTCCTCTGCGACAGCCTCGGTGGGAAAGAAGGCATGACACGTCCCTTCGGGTCCACGTGTCTCCAGTGGGGGGCAGGCTTGCTCTCCATGCACATTTCTGGTGCCAGAATTTCGAGGACCCCTGGAACATCTCCATAGTATCCACGGGGTACCGCCTCCCTATCCCAGCCTCTCCTCCCCTCTACTCCCACAGGTTGGGACAGCAACTCTTTTAGTGGAGATCCGGTCGCTCGTAGAGAGCCAGGCAGTAGAGAAAGTAAAGCCCCCCCCAGCGAGGCTTTGGCTTTTACTCCAGGATTTTCTCAAAAGAAGAACCAGGCGGGCCTGAGAGTTGTGCTGGACCTTTCCACCCTCAACCTCGCCTTACCCCTGCAAAAGTTGAAGATGGTTACGCCAGCTTTTATAGCGGAGACATTGGACAAGGGAGACTAAATCATTACCATTTTCAATACAAGGTCCTTCCTTTTGGCCTCAACTCGGCCTCCAGGGTCTTTACCAGGCTCATGAATGTGGTGGCCGTCCTCCTCCGAGCGCAGGGCCTCCACATCTACCCATACCTCGACGACTGGCTCGTCAGGGCTGCATCTCCGGAAGCGGTTCACCAATCTTCCCATGCCCTTATGAACACACTGCGTGATCTGGGCTTCTCGCTCAATCATAAGAAGTCGCAGCTGCTCCCTATGCAGACCCTGATATTATTGGGCCTTATCTGGGACACGTGCTCCGAGAGGGTATTTCTCCAGCATGGGGTCTGGCATGGATTCACATGCTCATGAATATTCCCCGTCGTCAGGCTGGGAATCCTCTGTAAAGAAAAATCAGTATCAGTTTTGTTTCTGATCTGTCTTTCGTAGTAGTAACCCATCACTGATCTCTGCGTCATACTGACCACAGCCAATGACTGCCATCTCCCTAAGCCCCGCCTCTGGCAGCCATCTTCAGATTTTTACCGCACGTTCAAGTGTTGGGAGTCCTCGTGCTTAGCTCTCGAGCTTTTGCGGCGTTTTCGTGCTTTTTCAGGTGAATTTTCACATTTTTCGGTTAATCGAGCCTCAAGCTCCACTGTTTCTACTCCCGTTAACGGGTACCCGTTGCGGGATTTTCCTACGCCCCTCAAGGGTGAAGATTTCGTCAAATCAACCTTTTGGAGGATTCCAGAAGATGTGCGGCCTACTTCGAGATGGCCCAGGACGCGAGTTCGTCACCCGGACCCAAGCTGTTTCGCAGCTGCCCTGGATGCGGGCTGCAGAATGTGTTTGAGGACGAGCATTTGCGATGCCTCTGTCTTCATGGGGACAAGACTTATGTAGAGAAGGACTGCCAGTTCTGCAAGAACTTGTCGGAGCGGACCATGAGGGACCATCGATCCCGTCTCGCCAGCTGGTTGGAGAAGGGCTCAACGGGTGAGAAGAAGAAGAAAGGGTCCGAGCGGGCTTCGAAGTCCTGTGCGGGCGCCCCGGCGACGGGGGCCCAACACCAGGCCAAGCGCCACGAGTCCGCTGGCTCTGGGAGCGCCGAAAGGTCGGGCTCTTCGGTCACCAGGCAGGGCGCACCTTCCCCGGCACCGTCAACCACGAGCCAGCGCTCCGGTTTGGGGAAGAGGAAGTCCGAGACCCCGGGTAAGCTTTGGGAGAAGCCCCGTCCGATCTCGGGAGAGGGGGAGCGAGGCGTCGCCCCTCCCCCTAAGGAGCAGGCCCGGGACGCACCCAAGGTGGTGAAGGCCTCTACCCAGCAGGCAAAGGCCTCTATCGAGGCGATTGCGGCGACTCTGGCCAAGCCGGCAGAGACCCCGCCAGCGGAGACTGCCTCCGGGACTAGAGTTCCCCTGCCGCCAAGGAGGGAATCCTCTTTTCAGCCCATCGTCATGGCCACCATGATGGAAGAAGCGAGGGGGGGCACGGTAGCCTCCTCGAGCTCGGAGTCAGCCTCGGAGGAGGAACTGACCGAGGCCGTTAGGAATCTCGAAGTCCAATTCGAGAAGGTTCGATCCCGTAAGGAAGATCCTCGGGAGATAACCGAGGAAGACGACGATGGCGAGGAAGAGCAGCCTTCCCTTCCGGCGCAGCCGGAACCTAGGCCTCAGGATAGCTCAGCGGCCATTTTGTCTGTGATCCAGTCCTTATGCTCTGAGATAAGGACGAGATTACCACGGCCCAGGCCGGAGGACCCGCAACCTGGCCCGTCGGGAAGGCCTCAGAACAAACGACGGAGGACCCAACCCTCTCCTCCACTCGCCCCCGTAAGACCTACAGTTCCCTCCGCATCCTCCCACGAGTCGGGAGATGACGGTGCGGTGGGCTCGACGACGGGTTCTGAGGGCGACGACGATGGAACGGGTCTCCCGTCGCACGGGTCTCTCCGACCGACGAGATTGGCTCATTCCACGCCATGATCGCCAGGGCGTCCGAATTGTTCCAGCTCTGCCCGGAGGAGCAGAAAAAGGAAGGTTTCCTCTATCAGCGCCGGGAGGCCAAGAGGAAGACTGTCATCGCGGTGCCTCTAATCGATGACATCTGGGAGGAGGGCCTGTCGGTACTCAAGAACCCCTCCACGGCACCAGCCAAACGGGACCGGTACGAGAAGAAATACCGGGTCCCCGAGACCGCTCCCCTGTGCCTCAGGGCCCAGCCAACGCCAGACTCGGTCGTCGTCGCGGCGGCGAAGAAGAAAGCGGCGGGGTCAGGAGCCTCAATGTCGAATTCCCCTCCGGACGGCGCGGGTAGGAAGTTGGACGCCATGGGGCGACGGGTCATTTCGTCGGCGGCGACGACGACCAAAGCGGCCAACGCCCTGGCGATCGTGGCCCGTTACGACAGGGAGCTCTGGTTTAAGCTGGCCCCCATATTGGACTTCCAACCGGACGACAAGAGGTCCGAGGCCCTGGAAATACTTCAAGAAGGCGAGGTGGCGTCGGACCACACCATAACGGTGGCAACCGATATTGCCGATACCGGGTTCCGCCAGCTGGGCAATGGAGTTTGCCTACGACGACGGGGTTGGCTCCGGGCGACCGACTTCCGTCAGGACGTCCAAACCAGGGTGTTGGACATGCCGTTCGACGGCAGCAACTTGTTCGGGAAGGCGGTGGACGAATCCCTCCAAGCCATAAAGACGGACACGGAGACGGCCCGCGCCCTAGGAGCCCTTCAGCAACGACGGCCCTTTCGGAGCTCCGGAGGCAGACAGGTGGCCTCCAAGGGATCCAGCGGTGGCTCGTCCTACACCAGGCGGCACGCTCCTCGTCTCAGGAGGCCTACAGGGGTCGCGGCAAGCAGGGAGCGCCTCGCCGCCGTCGGCAAGGTGGCCAGGGCGGCAAGGCCACCACCTCCAAGCAAGACTGAACCGGCCGTGGCCTCGGGCCCCCACCGGAGCACCCCGGTGGGAGGCCGGCTGACGAATTTCGTCAGCGTGTGGAAGTCCACCTCCACCGACCGTTGGGTGCTGGATACCCTGGCAAGAGGACACTCTATCGAATTCCTGAAGAAGTGCCCTCATGTTCCACCTGTGGCCAGGAAGGAAAATCACGTCCCGCAACTGCTGGTGGAAGTACGGCCGATGCTCAGGAAAGGTGGCATCGAGCTCGTCCCGAAGAGGCTCCGAGGCTCCGGGGTGTACTCAAGGTACTTCCTCGTCAGGAAGAAGACGGGCGGCTGGCGCCCCATCCTGGACCTTCGTCGTTTGAACAAATACATCAGGTCACAAAAGTTCAGGATGGTCACCCTCCAGCACGTGCTAGGACAGCTGGAGGAAGGAGACTTTCTATCGTCGTTGGACCTGGAGGATGCATACTTCCACGTTCCCATCCTCAAAAGTCACCGAAAGTTCCTCAGGTTCGTCGTCCAGGGACGCCACTACCAATTCAGAGCACTGCCGTTCGGATTGAAGTTGGCCCCCAGGGTCTTTACCAAGTGCCTAGCACCTGTGGCGGCGCGGCTGCGCCTGCAGGGGATTCACGTCTACCCCTACCTGGACGACTGGCTCATCCGCTCAAGGACGAGGGAACCCGCCGTCGAACACACTGCGAGGACCGTCCAGCTACTCACAGACCAGGGATTCGCCATAGGTTACCCAAAGTCCCACCTGGTGCCGTCGCAGGTGGCCCTGTTTCTGGGAGCGAAGCTCGATACAGTGAGGCGCCTGGCAGCACCGTCGGAAGAACGGACGAAGACCATTCTGGGCAAAGTGCAGCGCCTACTAGCCACGGACGTGGCCAGGGTGAGGTCCATCAAGTCCCTCCTGGGGATGATGTCCTCTTGCATCTACCTGGTGTGCCTCTGCAGACTACGGATGTGCCCTCTTCAAGAATTTCTCGACGCCCGTTGGATGCAGGCGACGGGCACCTTCGAAGACAGGGTCCCCCTCAACGAGGTGTTCCGGCGGGCGATTCAGTGGTGGGGCATTCGAGCGCACCTCACGGCGGGCAAGGACTTTCAGACGCCGGCGTACCAGGAGACGGTGACGACGGACGCCTCCCTGGAGGGTTGGGGCGCCCACACCGGAGATCTCCACGCAAGTTGCCTCTGGCTCCCGGAGGAGAAGCTCCTGCACATCAACATCCTGGAACTCCGAGCCGTGTTCTGGGCTCTCAAATCGTTCCTCCCGTCGCTCAAGGGCAAGGTGGTGCGGATCTTCACGGACAACACCACGACAATGTTTTACATACAGAAGCAGGGAGGCACCAGATCAGCAGCCCTATCCAAGGAGGCACAGGATCTGTGGCACTGGGCGGTCGCCCAGGGGATGTTCCTGGTTCCCTTCCACCTGGCAGGAGAAAGAAACATCATCGCCGACTCGCTCAGCAGGGAGCTGCGTGCGTGTCACGAGTGGGAACTGCGCCATGATCAGGTGGATCGACTCTTCAGACGATGGGGCAAACCCCAAATCGACCTGTTCGTAACAGCGACGAACTCGAAGTGCCAGAGGTTCGCCAGCAGGTTTCCCCAGCCGAGAAGCATGGGCGATGCGTTCTCGTTCCCCTGGGACGGCCTATACCTGTATGCGTTCCCTCCGTTGCAGTTGCTGCTTCGACTCATCAACCAGCTCAAGAGGTCCCGGTGCAGGATGATCCTGGTCGCACCGGCGTGGCCGAGGCAGATCTGGTCCCCGGACCTTCTGGACTTGTCAACGTCCCCTCCCATCAAGCTGTCGGCGGACGCGGATCTTCTCTCCAGGGAAGGAGGCGCCATCTTCCACCACGACCCGGCGTCGCTGAACCTGCAGGCTTGGCTCCTGCAGCGCTAGAGTTTGGAGGGTACGATATATCGGCCGACTGCAGAGAGGTTCTTGCAAAGGCCAGGGCGTCCTCGACTCTCAAATGCTATGGTCACAAGTGGAAGAGGTTCTCTATCTGGTGCCGAGCACAGAAGATCAACCCCCTACGGATTACGGCCCCTCAAGTGCTGCCATACCTGCTATCGCTGGCAAAGGCTGGGCTAGCCCATGCCTCCATTAAGATTCATCTGGCGGCGATCTCCAGATATACCTGAACCACAGGACGGACGTCCCTGTGGTCCCATCGACTGGTAAAAGAGTTTATGAAAGGACTGTTCCGGTCGTTCCCGCCGGTGAAGGCCCCGGCCCCGGCGTGGGAACTTAACGTGGTGCTGACCTGCCTCATGGGGGCCCCCATTTGAGTGATGCACTCCGCACCGATGAAGTTTGTGTCGTGGAAGACTGCATTCCTGGTGGCCATTACCTCTGCACGACGAGTGGGAGAGATCCAGGCCCTATCTTGCAAAGCACCGTACTTGACTTTCCATGCCTCGAGGGTGGTGCTTAGGAGCCCCTGGTGTTACCTGTTTTCTTCCCGTCTCCTTCGTCGCCGGCCGAGAGGACTTTGCACTCGCTGGATGTGGCTAGAGCGCTGAAGTTCTACGTGGACCGCACAAAGAGTTTTCGGAGGACATCACAGCTATTCGTGAACTTTGGACCTGTGAATCAAGGGAAGGCTCTCTCGAAGTCTTCTATTTCCAGATGGCTCTCCGGCTGCATCATGCACTGCCACCGGTTGGCTAACCGACTGCTGCCAGGCCGTCCGAGAGCCCATTCGACCAGAGCGATCGCTGCTACTACGGCGTTCCTATCTGGTGTGCCCCTGCTGGACATCTGCAGGGCTGCTACGTGGAGGTCGACGCACACCTTCACAAGATTCTACTGCGTCGATCGGGATTCCAGGGAGGAGTCCAGGGTCGGCCAAGCAGTCTGCGCAACCTGTTCGCTTAAGGTGAGCCTGGTGAGGAGGTAAGAGATGCTTAATGTTGAGTTTTTTGTATTGCTTAATGTTGAGTCTTTTGCCACCTCCCGTGGTTGTGCATGTGTGTACTGCTATGTATTCTTATATTCATGAGCATGTTAATCCATGCCAGACCACATGCTGGAGAAGGAACAAGTTACTTACCTGTAACTGTTGTTCTCCAGCATGGATCTGGCATGGATTCACATGCGAACCCTCCCGGCTACCCGTCTGCGGCTCTTCTCTTGGTCATACTACCACGTCACATGCTACCAAATCTGAAGATGGCTGCCAGAGGCGGGGCTTAGGGAGATGGCAGTCATTGGCTGTGGTCAGTATGACGCAGAGATCAGTGATTGGTTACTACTACGAAAGACAGATCAGAAACGAAACTGATAAAGATTTTTCTTTACTGAGGATTCCCAGCCTGACGACAGGGAATATTCATGAGCATGTGAATCCATGCCAGACCCATGCTGGAGAACAACAGTTACAGGTAAGTAACTTGTTCCTTCCGTCGGAGGACAAAATCTTAGCTGTCAAGAAGGCCACCACCCACTTCCTCAGCAGAGAAGCGTCCTCGGAATGGTGGTACCAACATCTCCTGGGTCTACTAGCAGCGGTCCTATTAGCCGTCCAGCACACGAAACGAAGGATGAGGAGGATTCAGCTGCACTTCGCGGCCTCATGGAACCAGGAGCGTGGCTCTCAATCCGATATGATCAACGTTCCTCCATCTCTCCACCCGGACGTAACTTGGTGGTCCAGAGACTGCAACCTACAGACGGGCATGCCCTTTCGGCTGCACCCTCTGCAGGCCACCATCACCAGTGTGTCCTCGCTCGAGGGCTGTGGAGCCATCCTGGACGATCTCTCGGTCCACGGCACCTGGTCTCGACAGGAGCAGGAATACCACATCAATTGGCTAGAGCTGAACGCCATCTGGCTAGCGCTCAGGGCATTCCTACCACTTCTCAGGGGCAAGGTTGTCCTCATCCAGACAGACAACTGGACCAGCATGTACTAAGTCAACAAGCAGGGAGGCACCAGATCCCCTCTTCTGTGCAGACTGGTAATCAGCATGTGGGAGTGGGCCCTGGAAAACCTCTACCTCACGGCAGTCCACATCACGGGGGAATCCAACCTGGAAGCGGACAGGCTCAGCAGGCTGGGAGCGGACAATTACGAGTGGCAGCTAAATGACCTAGTTATTCAGGAGATGTTCAACAGGTGGGGTCATCCCCAGGTGGATCTCTTTGCCACCTGGCACAAAAAGAAGTGCCCTCAGTTCGCCTCCTGGCAGGGACAGGGCCCCGGCTCCCTGGGCGACGCACTTCACCTCCAGTGGAAAAGCATGAAGGCCTATGCCTTTTTGCCCACGCCACTAATTCAGAGTAATTTGCAAAATCAAGGAGTCTCGCCAACTCCACATCATTCTAATAGCTCCATGGTGGCCGGCCAGACCATGGTTTTCAGAGCTGCTCAGCCTCTAGGAGATGCCCCCGATTCACCTCGCGACGGGCCCAACACATCTTCTGGCACAACAGGGGGGCAGAGTCAACCACCCCGTGCCACAGAAACCAGCCTCGCAGCGTGTTACCTGAGCAGGTAACGCTGCTGCACCTAAGCCACTGACAGGGTAATCTGGAGATCATACAAGGCGCTAGGAGCAAGACTACCAGGGCCCAGTACAAAAGCAAATGGACCAGATTCTGCCACTGGGCAGACTCCAAAGAAATCGATCCCCCGGCGTGCACTTTGGATGATGTGCTCTCCTTCTCTGCGCACCTCGCCCATTCTGGCATCTTCTCCTCCTCCAATCCTATCGTCAAACATCTGACGGGACTCTGAAGACTCTACCCGCCCGTCAAGAGGCCACACTCTGTGTGGGACCTTAACATAATCTTGGGCGCCCTGGCGCACAAACCGTTCGCGCCAATGGCGTCTGCTGACATCAGGCTGGTCACCATCAGGACGGCTTTACTAGTCAGCCTCACCTCGGCTCGTAAGGTCAGCGAAATCCAGGTGCTGGTTGCCTCGAAACCATATACTACTTTTCACAAGGACAAGGAAGTCCAGCGGGCACACCCAGCATTTCTGCCCAAGGTGCCGTCTGCATTCCACTTGAACGAGGAAATAGTCCTTCCTACTTTTTTTCCCAATCCCAAGGACGAAGCACAGAGTGCTGCACTGCCTGGATGTCGGGCGTGCCCTGAAATTTTACTTGGACAGGACCAAGGGCTTGCGCAAATCGGACGCCCTGTTAGCCTGGTCTTGAGCCTCTGAAAGTGGCAATCGGGCCTCCAAGGCTTCCATAGCCCGCTGAATGGTCTCTGACATCAAAGAAGTGTATGAGGGCCAGCACAAGCCGCTCCCGGCCAACATGCATGCCCACGCAGTCAGGGCCAAGGCAACGGACATTGCATTTCAGCGCCATGTCCCTTGGCAGGTCATAAGCAGGGCGGCCACTTGGGCCACTCCCTCTGCTTTCTGCAAGCATTACTGTTTGGATGCCGGCTCTAGGTCTGATGCGGCTTTCTGACAACCGGTTCTCAGGAACCTATTTGCTTAAGGAGGGTCTCCTCTCCACCCTTGGGCTACATTCAGTTGTAATCGCCCATGCAGTATGGAGGAAAGGGGATGGGACGCAAGAGTAATTATAAGTTACTCACTGTAGTGACTAACATACCCTTAATCCATAGGCCCCTTTTCTCCATACGTCCCACCAACCTCCCCCCTAATAATACTGGTGTCATTAGGCAATGTTAAATCTATTGACGACACGTCAATGGGGACTGAGGTGTGGCGCAGGAGGGCGGAGTCAGGCCAGCGCATGCCGCACCCCCGCACGCCTCTAAATTTAAAGGGGAAGGTTTTTTCTGGTGAAAAAGGTTCCGTCTCCTGTCCCTTGGAAGGGACGCCCCTGCAGTATGGAGAAAGGGGACTAAGAGTGCGTTAGTCACTACGGTGAGTAACTTATCATTTTAACGTTATATAAAGTTTCAGTCATTCTTCTGTGCTAGGGAACTGAGGTAATTTAATCAGGCCAGTGCAATTCTATTGACCGGAACAGTCGAGTTAGCTAGTCTTTTCGACCGCGAAACTTTCAGTTGGTGGTGAACAACCCAAACATGTGACTTGGATGGTGTTCCATGTTTTGCATATGCAGTGTGCCCTCCCTCCCTGCTACTTTTTCGTTATTTGAATTGGTTTATTTGCAGACCACATGCACAGTTCTCTGTGCGCTAGTCAATGCATCAACATGGACACTTCATTTCCTAAATGATCAGGTGTTGAAAACAAATGGCAAAGCACAGCTGCCTCACTCCCTTTTTTCTTTTTTTCTGTGGCCAGGGCGAACTACTAATACTATGGCATTTATTGTTTGTATGGAACGGCTGTTGATTGTCCTTTTATTACTTACACCAGAAAGATGTAGCATTTGTTTTGTCAAGTTGTTGCCAATGACTATAATATAGATTGTACGTGTTCTATTTAATAAAGACTTCGGATCAAAAATATAGGTGGGGGTCGATTTAAAATGGATGCCATGGTCACCCGAAAGTGGTGGTAGTTGCTCTGCAGAGAAGTAGACATCGAATGGGGGGGGGGGGGGTTGTTCTGTGCACATCGGCATCCTGGGAATGATGGATAGCCTCCGTTCCTGTGCCGTCTCCAGTATCTTACCATAGTTGGAATATCTAAAAAAATTAAATAGGATTAATTCCCATAAATATTCTGTTCTTTTGTTGCAGTGCAATACTGTTTGTAACCCTTATTTTTATTTTTTTCAACCTAGGCCACGACTGCTCGATTAGGTTATGGAATTTGGACAGCAAGACTTGCGTGCAGGAAATCACAGCCCACAGGAAAAAGCTGGACGAATCAATTTATGATGTGGCGTTCCATCCCTCCAAAGCCTACATCGCCAGTGCTGGAGCCGATGCCCTGGCTAAAGTCTTTGTGTGACATGCCCCCACACCTGCACCCTTGGCAGCTGCACTATGAACAATATCAGACAAGAGCCTGGAAGAGAAATGAATGTCACTGCCAGCTGTGGTTCAGTTCCCTAAATGACACTACACACCAGAGCTACCGTGGCCATGCTTGCATTTGGCAGGTAGTCTGGTAAACGGTGGCCACATCGCTGAGTAACGTCAGGTTCATTCATTTAAGCTGTAATTTAATACTGTATTTTTTTGGCAAGGACAGAAAAAGGAAAATTAAACCAGTATTTGTAGCGTTGAATGGCTGTCGACTGAGCAGATGTTTGTTCTTAAGGCGTCCTGAAAAGGAACCTGAGTTTTAACATGCAGCATTTTTTTAATCAGATGTTTCAAAATGGTCTGATATAAGTAATTTATTTCAGTACAGGGTACATCTTGGGAAATGGATATGGGTTGTTGAAACCTCTACTGCATGGGGACCATTTTGTAAGCTTTGAAACCTTTTTCGGTGGAGGGGGGCACCTATGATGCCAAAAGCCCACGTGGGCAGCTTATGCTTCTTGCCCTAAAATTAATAAACTTGAGAAGCTGATGGCTGGATTATAGTTTCAGAATGTCATAGGAAGCACGCTCTTACCTACATCCCATGCACAAAGCAGTGCTCTGTGCAGTTGTTGCCTCGAGATTCAAAGCATGCAAAGTGGCTGCTCCCTAGAGCAGTGTAATTAAAACACATCCAAAGTATTTTTTGTTGTTGTACGATACTGAAAATCTGAGGCCACTTTGAAACATGTGATGAAAACGTAGGTCAACAGTAAGAGTTTGCCTTTACATAAATGTGGAGTCTGAATTACACAATTTTTTGGGTTTCTGTGTGCTGCCTTAGGTTTAGGAGAATGGTCCTCTTGTGACGGTGGTAGGGGCTGGACAGGTGACTGGACTTTGAGAGCGTTGGTTTCCTAGACATCAGAAAAGCAGGACTGTTCCAAAGTTTATGGGGAAAGTGAATGTAGGCTCGCGTGGTAAAGCAGTGATGTCTGAGCGAGCCTCTTCTGCCAAGTGCTCAAAACTAGAACTGGCCTTTTCATGCTAGACTCAATTTTACCTCACTTAAATTTGAAGTGAGAGGAAGATCTTTGCTTTTATAGTAACATTCCAACACGTATTTATACAATATCCAGGAAATCAGTATCCCATGAAAAACTCCAGAAGTGCATTGTCCCAACAAACCCAGGCTGCCTCCCAAAATAAACCACAGTGCGACATTTTCCCCAGATGAAAGCTGGGAGTGGCTGTGTCCCTTAATCCCAGAGCTAGCTGTGTTCCAGAACAATGCAGAACTGCCTGCGTACATTGATATGCCCTGGAGCCATTGTGTCCCATGGCCATAGGGTGGCCATATCCCTTGATGGCCCCTGGAGTTGCTGTGTCACATTGGTAAACTCTAGATTGGCTTTATCTTAAGCCCATAAATGACTATGCCCCATGGTAAACCCAGGAATGGCTTTGCTGCGTTTTAAACTGTGCCGTTCATGGGCTTGTTTAACCCAGTAAATGATGGATTCTTTCAAATGCTGAGGAATGCCCACTTAAATGTACAGGAATGTTTGTATTCAGGGGTAAAGCCTAGTAGTATATATAGATCACCTGTGGAGAGACTCCCAATGACTGTGTGCCTTTTATCCACTGAAAACTCTAGGAATGGCTGGGTCTCCTGAAAAATGTATGAAATACTGTGTGTCCTAAGAGGCCAACAAAAGCAGCATCCTCCTGACATACCACACAATTTAGAACTCCTCTGACACGCCTAAGGAAAAGCCTCAGTCACCAAAAGGAAAAAAATAGATGGCTCCTCACAAACCCAGTCATAGGCTTTATCAGACCCAAAAACGCGAATGAGATGATGAGCGATCTTCCATCCTGGCGATGACGTCCTCGTTATTTCCCTGTGTCCAGAAGTGAGGTATGAGGAACCAATGTAATCTCTGGACTGGTAGAAATTGCGTAGCTGGTAGGTTGTAGAGGAGACCTTTATTTCTGCTTTCTGATGTTTAGGTTTCCTTCCATCTCAGTTTTTACTGGTGTCAATAAAATGCCTCAGACTCCCTTGTTGAACTCTATTTTGCTTTAAGGAAATAAAAAAGGAAATTTATCTTAAAATATTTTAGCATTAGTTGCACAAAAAGGTTTGGATAAAAATCTAGTTTTTATAAGTCTTTTTTATATATTTAGCCTGTCACAGCAGTGCTTCAGATTGTATTGCAATTGTTTGCTCCGCAGCGTGGAGCCCTGGAATCCAGTGAAAACTCAGTGGTCCTGCACCGTGTAACCACAAACTATCTCATTCTCCTGCCAAGATCTACGCCATTTAGTCCTTTTGGTAAGGATGCCAACCTTCACCACCTCACTATAATCATGAGCAGAAGGATTGTAGAGAACCGTGTGAAACACAGAGGTGATACCCATGCCTCCACCTCCCGCCCCAGGAACGTCCTTAAAAAAATGAATTGCAGCATCCTATCACTATGTGATATTTTGTACATCTTTTACAGTAGCTATGAGTTTATTTATCGAGGAATCTCCCATCTTTCTAATAGTCTATTATTTATTTCACTTTTGTCTGTCTTTCTATCCTTTAATGTAAGTGTGCTACGGAGCCCTGTATATCTATCATGGCACTCGGAACAGGCTAAAAATGGAACATACCTAGCAAGTTTTAAAATGACAGAACAATTGTATTGTTTTCCGCAAAATATTTAAAATGATTTCATTTTAGGAACCTTCCATCTCTTTTCAGAGCATCTGGGAATGCATTATTTGTTTTATTTTGTACATTTGGGCTTTCAGAGAGTTTCTCAACATTAACGGAATCTGCGTTCCACATACTCCCGTCTTTTTCGTTTTTCCCAGACGTGCTTCAGTTTCTGGTGTAACTAAAGGTTTTCCTTCCTGTAATGCATGACTAAGATGATAAAAAGTATTTTTTCTAGTCTTCCACAAAATCTTTCTGATCAGTTTGCGAGTTTTGATGAGTTTTGTAAGGTTTTTTTGTTTTACAAACTATGAATCTGCAGATTTTTAAAATTGTACCACATGGAAAAGTACAGTTGTTGAAAAATAATGTATATAAAATGCATATAATAAATATTAAATGGTGTACATGTATACTGAGGTTTTTGACATTCTTTACACAAAGAGGATTATTTCCCTTCACACTACCGGAGGTCTCTCACCTGTAAGATGTTCTACTGTGTCAGAAACATACACGGTCATTAATAATTTACATTTGGTTTTACTCTTCAGTACTGCATATTATCAGCTTATCTTCATGTTAAAAGGATAATATTTCCTCATCTCTTTAAATAACTCCATGCGTAGACTGGACTTCTTTGTCACCAGCATTCAGCGTCACACCATGACTCTTCATGGAATCTGGGTTAACAGAGCTACTGGTAGCAGCAGTGATGTCCAAGGTACAGAGGTGGAGCCGCAGAGCCCTTGAACCATACTTCCTTTTTCTATGTACAGACCAAAGGACTTAATAGCCACTTGGTTTCTCTATTTTCATTTTTATCATGACTTCCCCTTAGCACTCATGCTTTGCGCTTTCAGCCATACAGGGATTGGAAGCGCCACTTTTCTGTGTAAACTTCCGGACCATGACACTGAAAGCTGAGGATTGTATTAATCCACTTCCCCCAAAATCATTGGATGTTATGACCCTAGCTTCGGAGGCCCTCCAAAGACCTGCAAAGGGAACGGTTCTTTGTCATAGTGGTAGCATTACATTCCCATCTCTATAGGGTTTGGTAATGACAATTACTAGGATGTCAGAAATATAACACTCATTTGATTCCACCAGATCTATGGGAACACAAGGGGCATGGAGTATTCAACTAGACACTGTAAAACCCAATATCATAACAACATTATTATTATTATTTAATACATCAAAAGGACAAGTTAAAAACCATAGTTAAAAACCATCGCAATAATTGACTACACTGAATGATGTCTCTAACAAAACTGACATACAAACTACATTGACTGAACAATGGGGCCTGGCGAAACCTATTGGACATAGTCCCTTTGTGCAATGCAGCTGTTGTCCTCAAACCATAAGAAGCAAAGAAATAGACCTAGGGCTGAACAAGATGTGGCAACAAAGAGTGTTAACCAGTGGCATCTAGTGTCCCTGTCAACGACTACATTGGAAAAACAGAAAGAAAAGTCAAGATTAGAATTAGCGAACATCAAACCTGTATAAGGAATAATACACTCAATGCTCCTTTAGTTGGCCATTTTAACGCCCTCAGTCATAAACCTGAAGATCTCAGATGCTCTGTGGTGAAGATTGGACCCCCGAACAGTGTTACAAATGACAAACACTTCTCCAGCATGGGGTCTGGCATGGATTCACATGCTCATGAATATTCCCCGTCGTCAGGCTGGGAATCCTCGGTAAAGAAAAAACCAGTATCAGTTTCGTTTCTGATCTGTCTTTCGTAGTAGTAACCAATCACTGGTCTCTGCGTCATACTGACCACAGCCAATGACTGCCCTCTACCTAAGCCCCGCCTCTGGCAGCCATCTTCAGATTTTTACCGCACGTTCATGTGTTGGGATCCTCGTGCTATTGCTCTCGAGCGTTAGTGCTATTTTTTTCACGTTTTTTCTCAAAAACTTCGGTTTTTTCGGTCAAAAGAGCCTCAAGCTCCACCGACTCTCCATCCGATCAACGGGGACCCCTGTCGGATTGGTCTACGCCCCTCAAGGGTGAAGATTCGTCGAGCTACGCTTTTGGAGGACTCCAGAAGTTTCGCAGGCCCATCTCGGTCATGGCCCAGGAGAAGGGAAGCTCGACGCCCGGAAAGCTGTTCAGGGTCTGCCCTGGATGCCAGCTGCAGAATGTCTTTAAGGAAGACGAACACTCCTTTTGTCTTTACTGCCTACATGAAGACAAGACGCACGTGGAGAAGGACTGTGCGTTTTGCGGCAACATGTCGGAGCGGACCATGAAGGACCGCCATCAACGTCTCGCCAACTGGCTGGAAGGGAAGAGCCCGTCCGGCGAGAAGAAGAAGAAATCCGAGCGGTCTTCTAAGACCTTTGAGGACGCCCCTGCGATGGGGGTCCAACATAAGGCCAAGCACCGCGAGTCCCCTGGCACCGGGAGCGCCGAACGGTCGGGCTCTACGGGCACCAGGCAGGGCGCACCCTCCCTGGCACCATCAACCACGAGCCAACGCTCTGGGTCGGGTAACAGGAAGGCCGAGCACCCGGCGAAGCTCCTGGAGAGGCCCCGGTCGAGCTCGAAGGCGGAGGGGGAGCGAGGCAGTGTCCCCCCCCCCTCAAGGAGAAGGCGGTGAGCGCACCAAGGGTGGTGAAAGCCTTAATCCATCCGGCCAAGGCCTCTATCGAGACAGTCGCGGCGGCCCTGGCTCAGCCTGTGGAGGCTACGCCGGTGGTGGCGACCTCGGGGCTCAGAGTCTCCCTGCCACCGCGGAGGGAGTCCTCTTTTATGCCCATCGACAGGACCCCCGTGAAACCTCCGACGGAGAAGAAAAAGGGGGGGGCAGGTGGTCGCCGTGGATTCGGCCTCAACCTCTGAGGAAGAACTGATCGAGGTCTTAAGCCACGGCGTTGGCGTGGAAGAAGACCACCCCATCGGGAGGGATCCCGACGCAGGAGACGACGACATCGTCGAGGGTACCGACGGGGCCCCTGACCGCCCGTCGGATTCCCCTCTGCCAGTGCCGCAAGACAACTCGGCGGCCATTTTGTTGGCTATACAGTCCTTATGCTCAGAGATAAGGACGAGACTGCCGTTACCAGTGGAGGAACCACTCCCGTCGGGGGACCCGGAACCAGGCCCTTCGGGCAGCCCCCCTCCTAAGAAAAGAAGGATTCACCCTCCACCTCCTTTTCAGCCGTCGCGCCCCGTTCAGCCCTCCTCCCCGTCCACGACTCGAGGGGATGATACGGGGACTGACACGGCCGCAACGGGTACGGACGACGAGGTGTACGACGAGGATCTGCCGTCGTCTCCTCCCACCCGGGCTTCCCCGCCCGACGAGATTGGATCTTTTCACTCCATGATCGCCAGGGCATCCGAGCTCTTCCAGCTCTGCCCTGAGGAGAAGGAGGAAGGTTTCCTTTATCAGCGGCGCGAGGCCAAGAGGAAGACGGTCCTCGCGGTACCTCTACTGGACGATATTTGGGATGAGGGCCTCGCCCTCCTCAAGAACCCATCCACGACGCCGGCTAGAAGAGACCGGTACGAGAAGAAGTACCGGGTCCCGGACGCGGCCCCCTTGTGCCTCCGGGCGCAGCCTACCCCGGACTCCGTCGTCTCCGCGGCGGCCAGGAAGAAAGCGGGGGGGGGGTTGCGGCCCCCACGTCGACTTCCCTGCCGGACGGTGAGGGGAAGAAATTGGACACGATGGGGCGCAGGGTCATCTCGTCTGCAGCGACGACGATTAAGGCGGCTAACGCCTTGGCTATCGTAGCCCGGTACGACAGGGAGCTGTGGTACAAGCTGGCTCCCCTGCTGGACTTCCTACCGGACGACAAGAGGGCGGATGCCCTGGAGATCTTGCAGGAAGGTGAGGTGGCGTCGGACCACGCCATCACTATTGCGACGGACATCGCCGACACTGGATTTCGCCAGTTGGGCAACGGCGTGTGCCTTAGGCGGCGTGGATGGCTCAAGGCTACTGACTTCCGTCAAGACGTAAAGACCAGAGTCCTGGACATGCCGTTCGATGGGAACAACCTGTTTGGGAAAACAGTGGACGATTCCCTTCAAGCCATTAAAGCGGACACGGAGACAGCCCGGGCTCTCGGGGTTCTCCAGCAACGGCGGCCGCCCTTTCGGAGCGGCGGAGGCAAGGGCGCCTCCAAAGGTTCCGGCGGCGGATTTTCCACCTACCGTCAAGCGGCCCGTTCGTTGTCTCAAGAAGCTTACAGGGGACGAGGCAAGTCAGGCGGACCCCGCCGTCGTCGCCAAGGAGGTCAAGGCGGCAAAGCCTCGTCTAAGCAGGATTGAACCGGCCGTGGGGTCGGGCCCCGACCGAAGCACCCCGGTGGGAGGCCGGCTGGCGAGCTTCGTCAGCGTGTGGGAGTCCATCTCCACCGACCGTTGGGTGCTGGACGCCCTAGCCCAGGGCCACGCGCTCGAGTTTCAAAGAAGGTGCCCGCGCGTCCCCCCTGTGGCCAGGAAAGAGCTTCACGTCCCTCAGCTTCTCCGGGAGGTAAGGGCGATGCTAAGGAAGGGCGCCATCGAACTCGTCCCAAGGAGGCTTCGGGGCTCCGGAGTTTACTCAAGATACTTCCTCGTGAAGAAGACGGGAGGATGGCGCCCCATCCTAGACCTACGACGGCTGAACAAGTTCATCAAGGCTCAGAAGTTCCGGATGGTCACCCTCCAGCACGTCCTGGGTCAGCTGGAGGAGGGCGACTTCCTGTCGTCGTTGGATTTGGAGGATGCCTACTTCCATATTCCCATCCTAAAGGGGCACCGAAAATTCCTCAGGTTCGTGGTCCAAGGGCGTCACTACCAGTTCAGAGCCCTTCCCTTCGGTCGGCACCCAGGGTATTCACCAAGTGCCTTGCACCAGTGGCGGCGCAGCTGCGCCGAGAGGGGATCCACGTCTACCCCTACCTGGACGACTGGCTCATCCAAGCCAAGACGAGGGAGCTCGCCGTGGAGCACACGGCAAGGACCGTCCAACTTCTCACGGAACTGGGATTCTCCGTGAACTACGCCAAGTCCCACCTGGTACCCGCGCAAAACGCAATGTTTCTGGGAGCGAAGCTCGACACAGTGTCCCTTCTGGCCTCCCCGTCGGAGGAAAGGACCATGTCCTTCCTGGGCAAGGTACAGCGGATGTTGGTTTCCGACGCGGCCAAGGTGAGGTCCATCAAGTCCCTCCTCGGAATGATGTCTTCTTGCATCTCCCCCATCCCCATGTGCAGGCTCCGGATGCGTCCGTTGCAGGAGTTCCTGGACGCGCGCTGGATCCAAACGACGGGCGGCTTCGAGGAGAGGATCACACTCGACGAGAGTTTCCGCCGAGCGATCCGGTGGTGGGGCACCCGCGCGCATCTGGCGGCGGGCATGGACTTCCAGACCCCAGACCACCAGGAGACAGTGACCACGGATGCCTCCCTGGAAGGGTGGGGAGCGCACACCGAAAATCTGCACGCGAGAGGCCTTTGGCTCCCGACGGAGAAGTCCCTCCATATCAACGTCCTGGAGCTCCGTGCAGTGTTCTGGGCCCTCAGGTCCTTCCTTCCGTCCCTCAAGGGCAAGGTGGTGAGGATCTTCACCGACAACACCACCACCATGTTTTACATCAGGAAACAGGGCGGAACCAGGTCCCCAGCACTGTCCAAGGAGGCGCAGGACCTGTGGCATTGGGCCGTCGCCCAAAGGATGTTTCTGGTGCCGTTTCATCTGGCAGGGATAAAAAACACCATCGCCGACTCACTCAGCAGGGAGCTGCGCTCGTGCCACGAGTGGGTACTACGGCAGGATCTAGTGGATCGCCTCTTCCGACGCTGGGGCACACCCCAGATCGACCTGTTCGCGACGGCGACGAACTCCAAGTGCCGGAGGTTCGCCAGCAGGTTTCCCCAGCCGAGGAGCGTAGACGATGCTTTCTCGTTCCCCTGGGCGGGCCTGTTCCTATACGCGTTCCCTCCATTGCCACTACTGATCCGGCTCATCAACCAGCTCAAGAGGTCACGGTGCAGGATGATCCTCGTCGCACCTGCGTGGCCGAGGCAGATATGGTTCCCGGACCTTCTGGACTTGTCAGCGTCCCCGTCAATCAAGCTGCCAGTGGACGCGGATCTGCTCTCCAGGGAAGGAGGCGCCATCCTCCACCACGACCCGAAGTCGCTGAACTTGCAGGCCTGGCTCCTGCAGCGCTAGAGTTTGGAGGATACGACATAACGGCCGACTGCAGAGAGGTTCTTGCAAAGGCCAGGGCGTCCTCGACTCTTAAATGCTACGGACACAAATTTAAGAGGTTCTCTGTCTGGTGCCACGCACAGAAGATTAACCCTCTAAGGATTACGGCTCCCCAAGTACTGCCGTACCTGTTGACGCTGGCCAAAGCTGGACTGGCACACGCGTCCATCAAGATTCATCTTGCTGCGATCTCCCGATACACTAGAACCACGGGGCGGACGTCATTGTGGTCTCATCGTCTGGTGAAAGAGTTCATGAAGGGACTGTTCAGATCGTTCCCGCCGGTGAAGGCTCCGGCCCCGGCGTGGGAGCTCAACGTGGTGCTGACCAAGCTCATGGGACCTCAGTTCGAGCCTCTGCACTCGGCCCCGTTGAAGTTCCTGTCGTGGAAAACAGCGTTTCTTGTGGCCATCACCTCCGCACGATGGGTGGGAGAGATCCAGGCCCTTTCCTGCAAGGCCCCGTACTTGACTTTTCACGACACACGGGTGGTGCTCAGGACGCACCCCTCCTTCATGCCCAAGGTGCCGTCGGAATTCCATCTCAACGAACCCTTGGTGTTGCCTGTGTTTTTCCCGTCGCCTTCGTCGCCGGCTGAGAGGACTTTGCACTCGCTGGATGTGGCTAGAGCGCTGAAGTTCTACGTGGATCGCACGAAGTGTTTTCGGAAGACGTCACAACTCTTTGTGAACTTTGGACCTGTCAATCAGGGGAAGGCTCTCTCGAAGGCTTCCATTTCCAGATGGCTCTCTGGCTGTATCATGTACTGTCACCGGTTGGCAAACCGACTGCTGCCTGGCCGTCCGAGAGCACATTCCACCAGAGCGATCGCAGCTACCACGGCGTTCCTATCTGGTGTGCCCCTGCTGGACATTTGCAGGGCTGCTACGTGGAGGTCGAAGCACACCTTCACGAAATTCTACTGCGTCGATCGGGATTCCAGGGAGGAGTCCAGGGTCGGCCAAGCAGTGCTGCGCAACCTTTTCGCCTGAGGTGAGCCTGGTGAGGAGGTAAGATTGCTTAATGTTGAGTTTGATGTGATGCTTAATGTTGAGCCTTTGCCACCTCCCGTGGTTGTGCATGTGGGTACTGCTATGTATTCTTTATTCATGAGCATGTGAATCCATGCCAGACCCCATGCTGGAGAAGGAACAAGTTACTTACCTGTAACTGTTGTTCTCCAGCATGGGTCTGGCATGGATTCACATGCGAACCCTCCCGCCTACCCCTCTGCGGCTCTTCACTTGGTCATACTGCCACTTCACGTGCTTCCAAATCTGAAGATGGCTGCCAGAGGCGGGGCTTTGGTAGAGGGCAGTCATTGGCCGTGGTCAGTATGACGCAGAGACCAGTGATTGGTTACTACTACGAAAGACAGATCAGAAACGAAACTGATACTGGTTTTTTCTTTACCGAGGATTCCCAGCCTGACGACGGGGAATATTCATGAGCATGTGAATCCATGCCAGACCCATGCTGGAGAACAACAGTTACAGGTAAGTAACTTGTTCCTTATTGAGTATTTATGAACAAAAACTCATATTCTTAACTAAAAGCTATCCCTCTAGTTTAAATGAGGAAATAGACTGGAGTGTTTTTATAACCTATCCAAGTTGGTACACTCCATCATATACCAGATAATCATTCATTGGAACGACACTCTGTCAGTACTGAGCCATAAATAATTACAGCCCCACGGTTGTGGTATATGACACTGATGTAGGCCTATTCATTGATTGAGAGATCCATAGAATGCTGTGATCACGCATTCTTTATTAATTAACACGAGCAACCTCAATCAGTATCATGGTCCACACTCAACCAACACCATCAGGTAGACTCTTATGTAACATTTAGAGATTAGGGCACACTGGGACTGGATCCCTTCCTGACTGATGGGTTTACATACCCTAGTTAGGACACTTATGGTCTGTTTATTATCAAGGCTTCATCAGTCATGTAACTTGCCTGATTTACCCTGCTCGAATGGCACGTAGTGTGCCACCTTGCACGCAGTAACCTAATAGCCAAGATAATCTTTCCACTTGCAATACCTTCGAAGATGGCGGACCGTATCTATACGGCGTAAACCACCAATAGCCTTTCCTCCTTCCGTTTCCACTAGTTAGTACTTTGTAGTCATGCACATCAATGTATGACATTCCGCCTTGCAGCGTTTCCGCCGCATATGAATGGTATTTTGCACTCCTGTCTTCCCTTTGTAGCACTATGCACACAGACGCTGTCAGTACCCTGCTCATTGTGCTCATTAAGATACGGTAAAACCTGCACACAAATGTTGTTTAACTGCCCTGTGAAATCACGCCGTTAAACAAGCGTTCTGCTCATACAATATAGAAGCACTGAAGTTGTTAATCTACGATCCTTGCCATTGAATTTGCATGCCTGAGCGTTTAACCGCATCCAGGCACCCCAACATCATCAGCCGTTTTCCACATTTATACCACACATATGCCTGGTTTCTGTTGCAGTTTTGTACTGCACAACATTCTTAGTAGACAGCATGCTTTGACACTAAACTATGCTCCCTTCCAATGAGCGAGACTGTTTGCACTGTTGTCAGCCCTCCATTGTTAACGGTTCTTGCCTTACAAATCACTGGTTATCTGCTGTGCCTTTATCTAATCGTCACCTCAGTCTACCTGATGACGCACTAACCACCACTTTCACAGAGGAGTCCGTACTATCGTATCTAGTTTATTCACTGGGACTTTTTACCGCAGTGGTTTGGTCTCCTGTCCGTATTTTCCAGACTTCGGCAAGGTCTTATTGGTTGCGCACTAAAACTGTGCCGCTATTGTTTGTATCTGCAGGAGTCTTTGTGGTCTCTAGAAACCCTAGACCCATACTTTGTCTCTAGGCACATTTTTTGATTTGACTACCTGCAATGTCTACTAGAAATGTATGCATTTCAAGTAAGTGTCACCTCTGTGTGTTTCCATTTGATTAAACAATATACGAAACAGCGCCATTACTGTTCAAACTTTTGTAAAGGTTGTTGACATGACTTTTACATATGTGTCCTTAAGGATATCTTGACTGCCGCACTAAGAGCCTCGCAAAGATACAGATGCTTTACTGGAAATAATTTACGGTAAGCATTTCAAATATCACTCACATACTATACAATGAATAATCTGTTTTACACGAAAGGTCCTTAAACCAATTAGGTCCCTTTCTGATTCTGCACCCAGGGTTTGGTCTAGGATTCTACACATCATTAAAAGAAATGAGACTGAGGAAGTACATTTTTTCTACTTCTCCAGCATTGGATCTTTCATGGATTCACATGCTTAGAATATTCCCCGTCGTCAGGCTGGGAATCCCCGGTACATTATATAGACCCTTTCCCGTAGGGAAACTTTTTCGACGCTTATGCGTCCTATCCACCTCGTTTTGTATCATGCGTGCCCGCGCCGTCAGGACGCCATGATATAAATACAGGACCCGCCCCCGCGCGCCCTCAGATTTCAACCATCTTTCAAAGTAGTGGGATCCTCGTGGTTACTGCTAATTGAAATTAGGTTGTATTGTCGCTTCGGCGACGTTACATTCTGGAAAAAATATGTCCGGAAAAGCTTTATTTCGTCCTTGTGCGATATGTGGACTCAAAAAAGTCTATGAAGGTGATGCCCACATGGATTGTATCTACTGTCTCCACCCGCACCACACGGCGGATACATGTGAGATATGCCAGGGTTTCTCCCAAAAAACCCTTAAAGACCGGAAAAGAAGGTTGGTCGACTGGCTTAACGACGGAGCGGGTGCCTATCCGGCATCAGAAGTTGGCTCCACGGCCTCCAGGAGCAAGTCGGAACCTCCCTCGAAGAAGGTGCGGCCCGTCGAAAAATGCCCTGCGGACAAGCATACGGGGAAGCATGCTGGGTCTTCCTCATCACACAAAATGTCCTCCTCCTCCTCCTCATCCTCTAAGACGGAGAGGCAAGCGGCATCAAAATCCTCCTCAGGGGACCGTCCTAGGTCTTCCGTGAGTCGAGACGCTTCGGCAGGGAAGTCGGCAACGAAATCAGCTACGAAGTCTAAAGGCTCGGTGCCGGCTACTTGCTCGTCGACCCCGGTGTCGCTGACGATGCCTATTACTATTCAGGCAGCAGCGGTGGGGATTCCTTCGTCGACGTTAACTCAATCTATGGCCTGGCAGCCGGAGGTTTGCGACCCGCCCCCCCCCCCCCCCCCGAGGTCCTACTGCAGCCAGACACGGCCTTGTCGGTGTCGTCGGTGGAAGGAGAATGTGGCATGGTTATGCAGCCGTCGGACTTGGGCTTACGCCCTTCCAATACGTCGACGACGAGTGCAAGTGGGGGTGTGGTCCCTCTATCCTCGATGTTGCTGACCCCCCCAGACGGTTTTGTCTCTGGATGTGCTTAATACACTTCAGAAGCTCCTGCAGCGCCTGGATACGCAGATCCCTCAGCCTGGCACTTCATCGTTGGTATTTTCTGCACCTTCTGTCGACGAACAAGCTCAAGCAGCTCGCTCGACGACCAAAAGCCCGTCGGCCTCCCAGGTGGTGAAGGATCGTCCTCGAGCGCAGGAGGAGGGTGAGCTATCGGAGTCCGATTCTGTACGAGGTGACTCAGGGTCGGACATTTCCCTGTCACCGTCGAGAGACCCAACATGGAATTCGGATGTAGAGGTAGAGTCTACGAGGAGCCAGGCACAACCATCTCCTCCGGATGATGTGGGAGCCTTCCATGCAATGATGGGAAAAGCGTGTTCCGAGTTCGGCTTAATTCCTGAGGAGCAAAAGAAAGACTGTTTTCTTTTTGATCACATGGGTCAAAGGAGAAAATCGTTATTTGCCATCCCAATCCTGGACCACGTGTGGCAAGAAGGCCTCAAGACGATGCATCATCCGTTCTCGGAACCGGCTATTAAGGGGCGTACTGAGAAAAAGTTTAAAGCTCCGGAGTCCACTCCAAAATGCCTAACATCACAGCCTCTGTCAGACTCTGTGGTTTCGGCGGCGGCTAGGAAGCCCAGAGTACAGCAAAAATGTTCAACCCCACCAGAAAGCGAGGCCAGGAGGCAGGACGCCTTTGGAAAAAAGGTGCTCTCAGTCGGCGCCACGACGGTAAGAGCAGCCAACTCCTTGGCGATTGTATCACGATATGATCGGGAGATGTGGCATAAACTAGCCCCTATCCTAGAACATCTGCCGGAAGAACATCGAAAAGCAGCCATGCTGCTAGTACGAGATGGTGAGGAGGCCTCGAACCATGCAATTAATATTGCGGTGGACCTAGCAGAGTCTGGGTTCAAACAAATCAATCATGGCATAGTTCTACGTTGACAAGCGTGGCTCAAATGTACTACTTTTAGACCTGAAGTCCAGTACAAAGTCCTAGACATGCCATGTGAAGGAGAACATCTGTTTGGAGACAAGGTAGATGAAGCCTTGAAGGGGATGAAGGAAGACACGGATACCGCTAGGTCTCTCGGCGCCCTCCAGACAGGTAGAAGTTTTCGCTCTTTTCGCCCCTTCAGGGGTGCTTCCGGAAACTCCCGCTTTGGAGCCTCTAGGGACCATGGGTTTAACAGGCCCTCATACTTCTCACAAGGTTACAGACGGGCATCCCAGTCGGCACGTAGAGGCAGAGATTATCAAGCCTCCAGACGACACGGCTCGGGTCCCTCGTCGACGAAGGACAAGCAAACCAGCAACCAATGACGGCCTATCGACCAATGGAAATGCATCACCACAGATCGATGGGTTCTGGACACGATTCTCATGGGTCATGCGCTGCAATTCAAAAACAAGCCTCCAAGTCTTCCGCCAGTGTTTTCGACCCAGCCCCACCTTCGAGTTCTAAGACAAGAGGTGGCACTTATGCTGCAAAAAGGAGCGGTAGAACGGGTTCCTGTGGCACAGGAAGGAAAAGGGGTTTATTCCCGGTTCTTTGTTGTCAAGAAGCCAAATGGAAAATGGAGGCCCATTCTCGACCTGAGGGTACTCAACAAATGGCTAAAGAGCTCAAAATTCAAAATGCTAAAGCTCCAGGAGGTTATCAGGTCAGTGCAACCCATGGATTATCTGTCGTCGCTAGACCTTCAAGATGCATATTTTCATATCCCAATACGTCCACGACACAGGAGATATTTAAGGTTCGTCGTCGGGCGAAAGCATTTTCAGTTCAAGGTCCTCCCGTTCGGTCTCAAGTCCTCCCCCAGGACGTTCACCAAGTGTTTGGCCCCTATAGCGGCCCATTTAAGGAAGGACGGTCACCATGTCTATCCCTATCTAGACGACTGGCTGGTCAGAGGTTCGTCTATGGAACAAACACGAAACAGTCTGGGGGCCACGATGTCCCTCTTACAGGAACTGGGCTTCGCGATAAACTTCAGCAAGTCCTCAGTAGAGCCTTCGAGGACCTTGGTCTTTCTAGGAGTGGAGTTTCATACGCACACAAGCCTTGTAAGACCATCCAGCGAAAGAATACAGAAGCTACAAAGCAAGGCGTCGGAATGGAGATGCGGTACCAGGGTGTCGGTGCGCAAATACATGTCCCTGCTAGGGACCATGTCATCCTGCATTCCGTTGATAAACAACTGCCGTCTGTTTATGAGGCCTTGCCAGGAATTTCTAGCGGATCGTTGGGCGCAGAGCCAAGGTCGCTGGTCCGGCAGACTGGTCATCGACGAACAACTGGTACAAGCACTCTGTTGGTGGAGAGTCTGTACTCATTTAACGAAAGGAATGCCTCTGGTGAAACCGGTGTTCCAGAAGACGGTGGTGACGGATGCATCGCTGAGCGGATGGGGAGCTCATCTGGATACGTTACAGGTACAAGGCCGGTGGTCGTTACAAGAGTCCTCCCTGCATATCAACCTGCTAGAACTGAGGGCAGTGCGGTGGGCTCTAAAATCTTTTCTCCCTCAACTGAGAGACTCCGTGGTGCGTGTCATGACGGACAACACGACTACAATGTTTTACCTCAGGAAACCAGGAGGAACACGTTCCAGGCCCCTGTCGAGGGAGGCACAGAAAATCTGGCATTGGGCCCTGCAACACAACATGCTAATCTTGGCGTTCCACCTGCCAAGTGTGAGAAATGTGGAGGCAGATGCCCTCAGCAGGGAAATGAACGAAGTTCACGAATGGGTGCTGAACGACCAGCAACTACAACATGTATTCAAGAAGTGGGGACATCCTTCCATCGATCTGTTCGCGACGAACGACAACAGGAAATGCCCGCAGTATGCAAGCAGATGGCCTCAACAGGGCTCACTGGGGGATGCGTTCTCCTTCCCATGGACAAACAAATTCCTGTACGCATTCCCTCCATTTCCTCTTATCCGGAGGACGTTGCAATGGATCCTCAAGTACCCATGTTGGATGATTCTGGTGGCCCCGTATTGGGCCAGACAGGTGTGGTTTTCAGACCTGCTGCACATAGCGGCGGCGGAGCCAATGAGGTTCAGGAAGATCCCCAACCTTCTGTCTCGACAGGAGGGTACCGTTTGGCATCACGACCCGGACAGCCTCAAGTTGACGGCCTGGCTCCTGACTTCGCCGAATTTGGTCAGCTAACGATTCCGGAGGAGTGTCGTATTCTGCAAGCGGCAAGAGCACCTTCCACAAACACTTCATACTTGTACAAATGGAGAAGTTTCTGTCAGTGGTGTGTGGATCAACCAGGTTTGGTTCCGCAGTCGATTACGCCGGAACAGCTCCTTCCATACTTGCTGTTCTTAGCTCAAAAGGGCTTATCGGTGTCGTCGATAAAAGTACACCTGGCCGCCATCTCCAGGTTTACGCGTCAACGGCATTCCGCACCATTATTCAGCGACCGCCTGATTAAGCACTTCCTTAAAGGTTTGTTCAGGAGTTTCCCTCCCGAGAAGAGATTTCCTCCGGTGTGGAGCCTCAATCTGGTGTTAGCGTCTCTTATGAAACCTCCTTTTGAACCAATGTCATCATCGTCTCTAAAGTTTTTGTCGTGGAAATTGGCCTTCCTGGTGGCCATCACTTCAGCCTGACGTATTTCGGAAATCCAAGCTCTAATGGTAGACCCACCATACTTAAGATTTTTCAAGAACAAGGTGGTCCTTGCCACTAACCCACAGTTCATACCGAAAGCTCCTTCAGTGTTCCATAAACATTCCTCTATTGTCTTACCTACGTTTTTTCCAGAGCCATGCTCGGGAGCGGAGCGCACGTTACACACATTAGACGTGAAAAGGGCTCTCAAGTTTTATCTTCATCGCACGCAACCTTTCAGGAAAACGAGGCAATTGTTCGTGGCCTATGGTTTGGGTGCTAAAGGCAAAGCCATTTCAAAGCAAGGACTGTCAAGATGGGTATCGTCTACCATTTCGTACTGCCATTCCAAGGCTGGGAAGCCTCTTCTGCGACGCCCAAGAGCTCATTCAACTAGAGCGGCGGCATCGTCAACGGCGCTGTGGTCTGGAGTCCCTCTGGGGGACATCTGCATGACGGCTACCTGGGCGGCTACACACACTTTTACCCGCCATTACTGCCTGTCACAACAACATGCCGAAGATACTCGGATGGGACAGGCGGTGCTTCGACACCTATTCCAATAAGGTAAGCCCCGGTTGAGGGGTTAGATCTTGTTGCAATTATGACTGAATATTGTTCGTTTTCTATGTTAACAATTGCTTATGGGTACACGACCATAGGGAACGGGCATTGTGAGGAAAGTATGTGAGTTTGCATGCACGCCTCCTCTTTTCGGGATGGTACTGCTATGTAATCCATTCTAAGCATGTGAATCCATGAAAGATCCAATGCTGGAGAAGGGAATAGTTTCTTACCTGTAACTCCATTTCTCCAGCATTGGTATCTTTCATGGATTCACATGCGCCCGCCTGCCTCCCCTGGCCATGCAAACTGGTTCCCCCACTACTTTGGGGGCCGAAATCTGAGGGAGCGCAGGGGCGGGTCCTGTATTTATATCATGGCGTCCTGACGGCGCGGGCACGAATGATACAAAACGAGGTGGATAGGACGCATAAGCGTCGAAAAAGTTTCCCTACGGGAAAGGGTCTATATAATGTACCGGGGATTCCCAGCCTGACGACGGGGAATATTCTAAGCATGTGAATCCATGAAAGATACCAATGCTGGAGAAATGGAGTTACAGGTAAGAAACTATTCCCTACCTCTTCGGATAGCCACTTGAAGAGACTCCACGTTAAAAACTATTAGTCTACTATTGAGCTTTTATGAGCATTATCTTTTAACTACCACATGCTAGGCCCGTTTGGGTTAGCTATATTATTTAACTACCCCTGAAGAAGTTCCCACAACAACCTGAAATGTCTAGAGGAACGAAACATGTTGGGTTTTAGGAAAACACCAGACCAAGTGTTGATAGGCACTATGAACATGCCATATGTATTATAGGTATTTGTACCATTACATAAACATTATATACACCAATCTGGCACTCTCTATTGTGGATACCAATTGTGGTTTTTGTTTTGTTTTATCAAATGTGTGCTCTTCATAAAAAATGTTGTTAATTATGAACATTTGTACCTTGATTATATAACTGTTCTGTACTGTATTTGCACTTTGTAATCACCTGTTAGGTGATAAGCACGGGACACTTTATCTAGCACTCGCTACTTTTTGCGATGGTTTTTAACAATGTTTTTAACTCATCCTTTTAATGTATTATAGAATTAATAATGTTTGAACTTATGATATTGGGTTTTACAGTGTCCAGTTGAATACTCCAGGCGCCTTGTGTTCCCATAGATCTGGTGGAATCAAATGAGTGTTACATTTCCAACATCCTAGTAATTGTCATTACCAATCCCTTTAGAGATGGAGTCTTTTTTTCGTTAAGTTTGTATTCTAATCTGGTCTGCTCCACCATCTCCACATTTATACCTGGTATCCCCCCGGTTTATATATGCCATTATATTCCCCACTCACCCCCCTAGCTGCCTACCTAAACTAGCAGTTGGTCCGAGAGTCTTAAAAGCCTGGTGTTCTTGAAAAGAAAGAGGACGTCTTGTTCCAGGCATGAATCTTCCTCTCACAAACCGAGATCTGTTTTGTACTAAAACCTGCATCGCCAGAGTCTTTACATCCATCCACCTGCTTGATGGCGATGGATAAAGGAGTTCCATTGCCAGCCGCCTCTCCCACCCCTGCATAATTGGAGGCTTTAAGACTTTCAAGCTTGACATCTTCGAGCTAGCACCAGCTAGTACACCCGCTGTCCCACCAATGGGCAATGGAGGTGGACATATACACTATTTCAGTCATTGCATTTGGAGACACTCCTGCTGACTGGTGCCGCCCCCAGCTCTGCATCGCCTAACTTTTGCTGCAAGCCCTTAAAGTTGTTTCTGCTTGAATGAAGGTGTCTGTGGTCACGGTCAGGTGCATCTTTAAGTGTGACCTGGTTCCCTTTGGATTCGAAAGTATGGGTGCTGAAATTGGTAGCAGAATCGCCAGAGCAGGAGTCTCTCAGGGATCATGAGGATTTTGTAGAGGAATTGTGATGCCAGTGGAATGAACACTTATTCTGTGATGAAATTCATGGCAGGTGCATCAACTATTGCAGGTGAATAACCAGCTTTTAAGTGTGTTTTCCAAGGCAGTGGAGTCATTGGATCTTCTGGACCCAAAGACAGAAAGTTGGATGCTCCATATGGAGTCCTAGCTCTAGACACCCATCAGAAGTACTGATTTAACTGGGTTTTAACCTACCCAGTCTCATGCCAATTGGAGAAAACTAACTCTTCCATTCCAGCTTTGGTGGACTGAAATCACTGGCCAGCAACCTGGCAGCCAGGCTTTCTCTCAACATCCAAACCTAGGGAGCATGGCAATACAGGCATGTTGTGCTGTTGTATGCCTTGCAACCTTCGTGATGGAACCTTCTAACATGTCAAAGAAGCTAGATGCCTCCAGCTGTAGGTTTTTTCCTTTGTGCTGTCTGGCCTTGCTTACACCAGTGCTACTTTTACTCTGGCCAGATATATGTACAGATGTGCATTTTATCACCTTAACCCTAGCAGGCCCACCACCTAAGAAGCGAGTGCACGTTTGTACGTAAAGCAAGTTTATTGTACAATCGTCCGGGGAGGGGCTAGATGCCGCTATAGAGTCCAACTACCCTGAGTCTCCGTGATCCACACAAGTTACCTCATTATATACATTTTCCAACAGTTAAAACACTCCCATATATTTGATTACAATCCACCCCCCACATGTGATTGGTTAAAGCCTATACAAAGAAATCCAATCTTTGGCCAATTCCCACATTCCCATTGGTTGCAGTTAACTTAACTACCAACTTCAGCTCATGTGTTCAACTCCATTTTAGGTTTTGTCTGTGGCAGGTCATGACATCACATAGTTACATTCACATACAAACCTATATTACAAATCACAGCTGGTGAGACCTAACCCTAAACACAATTGCACATGTTTTGCACAAATACTTCAAACCGCATGAGGAGGAGAATAATAATAAATAGGTTCCCTTTGAACTGATGTTAACCATCTCACCCACCCGACTTGCTGACGTCTCCAGAACACACTAATCTAAACAACTACCAATTCAACATGCATTGCACATCCCGAGAAAATAATCGAAACCCAGGAGTATATGTCACTCTAGTCGCGAGAAGTACTTCAACCAGAGTTTCTTGGTCAAAAGAAATTGGCTGTATCCCCCTTAACAATAAATAACAAACTCCCATGCACTTAAACAGATTACTACTTTCTTTGTGATACTACCAAGCCATAACAACTCTGGCTGGTTTGTTGGCTGCCCATCTGCTCAGTGTCATGGCTAATAATTACCTCTCCTTCAGCCTCCAAACCTGCAAAACAGTTTTTCCCAATCACTTGCAATTCACCTCACAAACCCCTGACGGGAAAGTTAAACTCATTTATAAAAAAGAGCACACTACATGTAGATATATAAATTCTTCAGCATGGAGTTGACAGGCTGGGAATCCTCTTTAAAACTATTTCTCCTCTAAACCAATGACTGTCCTCTGGGTCATACAGCCCCCATCCAATGACAGTACTCTCCCCAAGCACCCCCCCCCCCCTCTGGCACCCATCTTTAGATTTTTACTGTACGCTTCAGTGTTGGGAGTCCTTGAGTTGCTCTCTGAGAAATGTGTAGGATTTTTCATGTTTTTCAAAGAGAAAAGTTCCATTTTTGGTCCAAATAGCCTGTGTGCTCTTTTCCTCATCTGCAAGTGACAGGGATCTGTTGCCAGTGAAGTTCTGCGCCCCTCAAGGGTGAAGATTCTAGAAGGCCATCTTGGGCCTACATCGCGCCCTCTGACCATGTCGGAGGAGAAGGCGGAAAGGTCCCACTTCAGTCCCTGCACCAAATGCGGGCTACATATTGTGTTTGTAGAAGACACGCACCTGCAATGCCTCTACTACCTACAGCTGGAACATAAGGAGGTAGAGTGTGAGATATGCCAAGGTTTTTCTAAGAAGATGACGAAAGACAGGCACAGTAGGCTGGCGGCATGGCTCAACTCGAACAAGGCCTCTGACCCGTGCTCTGAGCAGGGCCATGCCTCGTCCAAGACCGGCCAAATTGTGGAGCGGTCTTCTAAGTCCTTTAAGGGTGCCCCGTATATGGGGGTCCAAAAAGAGGCCAAAATACGCAAGTCTGAGTCCACTGAGTTCCCCGCTGATGCGGGTCCCAAAGTAGCTGGGGCGCGGTCAACATTACCATCTGCCACCGTAGCCAGCCTGACATCAAGCTCCTCTTCGAAGAGGAAGTCGTCCACCCTGGCAAAGCTATGTGAGAGATCCGATAAGCAAAGGGCAGATGAGCAGAAGGCTGCGCAGCTGCAGCAGGATCAACCGGCTCAGTCAAAGTTTTTGTCGACTGCTACCCACCTCTCCCCACGGTGCGACACCGCTACAGAAGCCTTGGCAAAGGCTGCAGGCACGCCAGAAGGGGTTAAGACACCAACCCAGGTCCCGGTGCAGGCCCCTCGGGGGCAAAAAGAGGGAGGCAGTGAGGCCCTGAAACAGTCCTCCCAGTTTGCCGCTCAAACTATGGAGGTTTCGTCCACGGACGACGAGGATCAAAAGTACATGTACAATGTCCAAGAGTACGATGATGGCGCAGGGGCGTTGTTTTTCTTCTTTACCGTCTCAGCCGAGGGACATGTCCTTGGACATTCTAGTGACTCTCCGCGCCTTGGTGTCAGAGATCCAGATGAGGATGCCCCTGGTACCTTCAGCGCCCCATGTCCCAGACCAACCGCTGACGAAGAAGAGGAAGCGTCATTTGACACTCCCATATCAACCTCCGCCATGTCGAGCCCCAGCAGACCCTGATATGGGGACGGATAAGGTCACGACTACGGATGAGGACGAAGACTTCGTCCCAGCGGACAATGAATCACCACATTTGGATGCTTCTCATAGGGTTTCCCCACAGGACCAGGTGGGATCGTTCCACTCCATGATCACCAGGGTATCTGAGCTCTTACAGCTGGTACCAGAGGAAACCAAGACTTCTTGTATCAAAGGGGAGAGGCCAAAAGGAAGATTATCATGGCAGTGCCCTTTCTGGACGATTTTTGGGAAGAGGACATGGCCCTCATGAAGAACCCTTGCATGTCTTCAGCCAAAAGGGACAGGGTGGAGAAGTATAGGTTGCCGAACTCCGCACCCAAGTGCCTGAGATCCCAGCCATCACCGGACTCAGTGGTGTCTGCTGCTTCGAGAAAGCAGTCGGCCAACACCCTTCCTATCCTAGCCAGGTACGACAGGGAATTGTGGTACAAACTAGGACCGATTTGTGAGTTCCTCCCCAACGATAATAAGATGGAAGCCCTCGTCCTCTTCCTGGAAGGAGAAGTGGCCTCCGACCATGCCATCACGTTGGCAGTGGACGTCGCTGACACATGGTTCTTTCAGATGGAAGTTAGCGGCATTCATCCATCCAATCGACGAAGACAGACACTATTCCCCATCAAGAGGTCCAGGCGAAGGTATGAACATGCCCTTCGACAGGGAGAATCTGTTTGGGAAGGCAGTCGACAAGTCCCTACAGGCCATCAATACGGAGATGGCCTGTTCCCTCGTGACTCTCCAGCAGCACAGCTCGTCTTTTTTTCGCTCCTCCAGTGGAAAATCGAGGAGGTTATCAAGGGTTTTCTCAACGTCTTACAGACAGCCTTCCCGGGCCTCAAAGCAAGAAGCCTACAGAGGCCACTCCCATACCTACGATAGTGGAGGACAGAGTCGCCATCGTCTGCAGGGCAGGACACAGGCACACAAGCAAACCTGAACCAGCCAAGACGTTGGGCCCCCACTCGTGCACCCCTGTGGGAGGCCGGCTGACTAGGTTAGTCAGCGAGTGGAGAATGATCACCACCGACAGATGGGTGCTGGACGCTCTTGCCCAGGGGCACACCTTGAAGTTCCAATGCGGGTGTCCTCGTATTCTGCCGGTTGCCTGCTAGGAGCAGCAAATACCTTGGCTTTTAGAAGAGGTACGAGCCATGCTACGTAAAGGGGCAATAGAGCTAGTTCCCAAACGGCTCTGGGGTTCCAGTGTCCATTCCAGATACTTTCTAGTCAAAAAGAAGGGGGGGGGGGGCTGGAGACCGATCCTGGACTTTCGGCATCTGAACAAATAACTTGAGTCCCAAAAATTCAGGATGGTCACGTTGCAGCACATGCGCGGCCAACTGGAGAAAGGGGATTTCTTGACTTGTTTGGACCTGGAGGACACCTATTTCCACATCACTATTAACAAGAAACATTTCTACGCGTCGTGATGCAGGGACAGCACTGCCAGTTCAAGGCCATATCATTCGGCTTGAAGTCAGCCCGAAGAGTGTTCACAAAATGCCTGCCACCAGTGGTGGCCCATCTATGTCTACAAGGCATCCACGTATATCTGTACCTGGACGACTGGCTGATACGCACCCGCTCGTGAGAGCTTGCCGATGAGCACACAAAGGCGACCGTCCGACTATTGACAATCTGGGATTCTCCGTCAACTATCCGAAGTCGTGCTCAACGTCATCACAGAACGCGCTGTTCCTCTGTGCCAGACTCCACACAGTGGCTTGCCTGCCGTCGGAGGAGAGGCTAGCAGCCATTCAAGGAAAGGTGCAACGACTGTCGGCGAAGATGGCCATGATGTCCGGCATCTACCTTGTCTGCCTCTGCAGGTTGCAGATACAACCCCTATAAGAATTCCTGGATGCCCGTTGGATACAGGTGTCCAGAAGTTTCATGACCCAGATCCCTCAACGAGGAGTACCGACAAGCAATAAAGTGGTGGGGGGGGGGTCTGCTCCCACATCGCCCAAGGCACAGGATTTCAAAACCCTCATACCAGGAAAAGGTCACCACAGATGCCTCCCTGGAAGCTTGGGGAGCGCATACCGGACATCTACACGCCAGAAGTCTGTGGCTACCAGAGAAGGATATGCATAGCAACATCCTGGAGATATGGGCGGTATTCTGGGCCCTCAAGTCGTTTCTACTGTCTCTGAAAGCCAAGGTGGTGAGGATCTTCTACTACCACCGTGTTCTACATCAGGAATCAGGGGGGCACTCGATCCCCGGTGCTCTCCGAGAAGGCCCAGGACTTGTGGCACTGGGTGGTCAGTCAGGGGATGTTCCTCATCGAGAACACCATCGCAGACTCCTTCAGCAGGGAACTGCGCTCCTGCCACAAGTGGGAGCTTCATCAGGATCAGGTGGCCTGCTTGTTTGTCATTTGGGGCAGTCCCCAAATCCATCTGTTTGCCACGTCGGCAAACTCCAAATGTCAGACGTTTACCAGCAGGTTCCACCAGCCGCAGAGCTTTGGGGACGCGTTCTCCTTCCCGTGGGAAGGACTGTTTCTGTATGCGTTCCCTCTCCTGCTACGAGTCAACGCACTTGGTGCCAATGAATGATGATACTCGTCACCCTTGTGTGGCTGAGTCAGATTTGATATCCGGACCTTCTCGGGCTGTCAGCGACGCCTACGGTCATGTTGCTGGTGGTTCCAGATCTTTTCACCAGAGAGGGAGGAGGAATCCTTCATCACAACCCAGTATTGCTGAATCTGAAGGCTTGACTCTTGCAGCCTTAGAGTTTGGAGGTTATGAGTTTGCTGCAGTCTGCCCGGAGGTCCTTGCCAAGGCCAGGGCGTCACCTTTGAAGTACTACAGCCATAAGTCGAAACGTTTTGCTATGTGCTGCCAGTCACAGAAGATTACCCCTCTCAGGGTCACGGCTCCTCAGATCTTGCTGTTCTTGGCAAATGCTTGGCTGGCTCACTCATCCATCAAGGTATCTGGTGGCTATCTCCCGCTACACCAGATCCCTGGGGAGATCCTCACTGTGGTCGCACAAACTCGTCGAGTTTCTCAAAGGCCTTTTCCGATCCTTCCCGCCTGTGGAAGCGCCTGCCCTGGTGTGGGAACTCAACGTGGTTCTGACAAAGCTCATGGGGGCTCCCTTCGAGCCTATGCATCCGGTCCCACTCAAGTTTCTCTCGTGGTAGACTGCTTTTCTTGTGGCCATCACCTCTGCCAGACATGTAGGTGAGATGCAGGCCCTATCCTGCAAGCAACCGTACTTGGCTTTCCACAAATCAAGGGTGGTAATGCGTACGCACCCCTCTTGCGTGCCGGAGGTTCCATCAGAATTCCAACTCAACAAGCCTTTGGTGTTGCTTGTTTTCTTCCTGAAACCTTTGTTGCTGGTGGAGGGGGCCTTACATTCTCGGGACGTTATTCATGCCTTGTTGTCGGAAGACTTCTCAATTGTTTGTGAGCTTTGGTCGTGTGAACCATGGGAAGGATTTGTCCAAGGCTTCCATTTCAAGGTGGCTCTCGGGCTGCATCATGCGTTGCCATCGGTTGGTGAACTGACCTTGCCACCACCCATGGTTATGTAATGTGTACTGCTGTGTATTCTTTATTCATGAGCATGTGAATCCATGCCGAACCCCATGCTGGAGAGGGAACACGTTATTTACCTGTAACTATTGTTCTCCAGCATTGGACTGATATGGATTTACATGCGAACCCTCCGTCCAGCCCCTCTGCTGCTCTTCTTGGTCATACTGCCACTTATCTTGCGTCCCGTCCCCTTTCCTCGATACTGCATGGGCGTCCTTTCCAAGGGACGGAAGACGGAACCTTTTTCACCAGAAAAACCTTCTTCCACTTTAAATTTAGAGGCGCGTGGCGGTGCGACCCCGGGAGCATGCACTACCCTGCCTCTGCCCACCGGCGCCACTACTCACTCCCCTTTTCCCGCATTGATGGGAACGGCTGATTTCACCAGCGCTCCTGGGTTTGGCCTCGGCCATGTAATACCATGCGCTCTCCACCGAATTCTTCTATCTTTTTGTCTTGTCTTTGTCATTCAGGTACTCGGTCCTCTGGCGTCACGCTCCTCCCTGGCACATGTCGACTTCAGAGGGCTTCAGCAGGCGTCCAGCCTGCGAGGGACTCTTCCCTATGTCTCACTCCCACGGTCTTTGCCTTCGCTGCGTGGGACCTGACCACAGCTGGCAAGGTTGTACCACGTGCGATGCACTGACTCCATGCACACTGAAGAACAGGCTAGCTAGGTGAAGGGAGCTTTTCGAAAGATCGCCTCCAGAGGACTTAAAAAAACTTCAAGCAGAGATCGAGGCCCAAAGGAGGGCCTCTATTTTCCATCGCACCCCGTAAGGGCAACTCCTTCCTGAGGAAGCGCCCAAGCGGGAAGAACCTCTCGGGTTCTAGTACCAGCACACACACCGAGGCTAGTTCAGCTACCGGCCTCACGGCCGAGGGGTCATCAGATTTTTCCGGAATCTGTGCTGAGAGACTGCAGGGTTCTTTTTACCGGGTGTACACCTGAGGGACAGCGCCCTCGAACCGGCTCAATGTCCGAGGAGGCGCCTGCATGCAGCACTACCGGCGACAATGCCAAGGGCAATACGCTTTCCAGGCCTAGACCTGTGGTGCAGGGTAGGCCTCATGCTCCATCACCAAGAGTCTTGGAGGAGGCCAGGCCCAGGGAGCCATGCACCACGACTCTGGCATGTGGCACGCAGCTCGACAAAATGGCAGCCGCACCAGAAAACATGGCCGCTCGTCCAATGCCACTCCTAGCAACAGAGTAGGCGGGTGAACGAGTTTCATGGCGGGACTGGTGTCAACCAGGGATGTGGCTTACAGTTTATCCATCAGCGCAGGGCAGGATTCCCCTGCTACCTAGACAGTGCACTCCGGCCCCAGCAGCCCCCAGCCACTCCCTCAACATCCCCTGCCACCGCTTCTGCCTCTAAAGACAGGTTCTTCGAAAGGTTCCTGGCGCTGATGCGATCCCCCCAGATTAGGGTCATCCGACAGGATGCAGTCAGGGACTTGCTCACCCTGGTCACTCCACCCGCGCCCATAGTCTTTCCACCCATGGCTTCGGCGCCACAGGCCCCAGCGCAGCCCCCACTACCCCTGCCGGCTCCTACGATTTGGCCTCCCACAGCTCAGGCGGTCCCGCACCAGCCTCTGGCTCTGGTCTCCACAGCGCAGCGGCCAGCATCCCTCCTCTCGCTTCGGACCAGCCAGACACTCAGGTGGATACAGAGGAGGAGGACCACCCTGACATGCCGTCATCGGCAAAGGCCTTCCACAACAGCCTTGCAGGTTTGGCAGAATATCTGGGCCTTCCTCAACCTGAGGTAGAGCAGCCCGAGGAGGGGGGGGGGTCTTGGCAGAAGTCCTCACCCTAATACCCCCTACCAAGATGGGTATCCCGATGCAGAAGGACGTTGTGTCTCTAGCCAAGAAGGGGTTGCTCAAGTCACAATAGGCCCAACCTGTCAACCGGCGCCTCGATGCCAAGTATAGACAGATTGAAGGGGATCCACTCTTGTTATCAACGCACCCCCAGCCTCATTCTTCTGCGATCACTGCAGCATCACTCTACTCTAAGCCACAGTCGTCCTCTGCTCTGCTAGGCAAGGAGGAGAAGATCTTGGAGGCGTACGGGTAGCTGTACTCCCAAGGCCTCCCTGCACCTGCCTCAGGCCAACGCGGATGCCATGCTGGCAGTCGCTAACCAGAGGTTGTGGAAGGAAATAGCAGACTTCCTTCCAGAACTTCTGGTGCAGAGCCAGGCACGCTTCAGAAGGGGGTTAAGGGGGGGGGGGGGCAAGGGCTTCTTTCAGTACCCCCCCTCAGCAGCTGCCTCAGATGGTAAAAAGGCATGACACGTCCCTTCGAGTCCTCGTGTCTCCAGTGGGTGGCAGGCTTGCCTCTCAAATGCATTTCTGGTGCCCGAACTTTGCGGACCCCTGCATCCTCTCGGCGGTATGCAAGGGGTACCGCCTACCAATACCTCCCTCTCCTCCCTCCTCCCCTCCCACAGATTGGGACGGCAACTCTGTTGGAGGAGATCCGGTTGCTCGTTGAGAGCCAAGCCGTGGAATAAGTACCAGCCTCCCAGAGAGGATTAGGCTTCTATTACAGGATTTTTTCCATATAAAAGAACCAGGCTGGCCTGAGAGTTGTTGGACCTACACACCCTCAGCCTCTCCCTTCCTCTTCTGAAATTCAAGATGGTTACGCCAGCACTCATTGCAGAGACACTAGACAAGGGAGACTGGATGCACTCCCTGGATCTGAAGGACGCCTGCCTACACGTCTCGATTTGGCAACCTCATCGCTCCTTCCTATGCTTCAGGATCATGGGCTGTCATTTCCAGTACAAGGTACTACCCTTCAGCTTCAACTCTGCCCCCAGGGTATTTACCAGACTCATGAATGCAGTGGCAGCCCTCCTCAGGAGCGCCATGTCTACTCGTACCCGGACAACTGGCTCGTCAAGGCGAGATCCCCTGAGGTGGTTACCCACACTTCTGCTGTGCTTATGAGCACTTTCCATGACCTGGGGTTTACTATCAACCTCAAGAAGTCTCAGATGCAGCCCATGCAGAGCCTCGCCTTCCTGGACCTCATCTGGGATCCAAGCTCCGAGAAGGTATTGCCCTTGGCAGACAAGATTACGGCCATCAAGAGGACCACTATGCACTTCCTTACCAGAGCAGTGACCTCGGCTTGGTGGTACCAACAATTACTGGGTGTCATGGCAGTGGTCCTCCTGGCCATGCCACACACGAGGCTCCGGATGAGGAGATTATAGCTGCACTTCGTAGTCTCATGGAATCAGGAGAAGGGCTCCCAAGCGGTCTCTCCACTCGGACCTCACGTGGTGGTCCAGGGACTGCAAACTGTGGACGGGCAAGCCCTTCCAGCAGCTGTCCCCGCAGGTCATCACTACGGACTCCTCCCTAGAGGGCTGGGGAGCGTGCTCTGGACTGCCACAACGTCCACAGAGGCTGGACCCAGTGTCACATATCGGCTGGAGCTCTACAACTGGCTGGAGCTCTGGGCCATATGGCTAGCTCTGAGCTTTCCTTCCGGTCATTGGGGTCAGGACCGTCCGTATCCAGACCGACAACTCCACCAGCATGTACTATGTCAACAAGCAGGGGGGTACCAGGTCCCACTGTGCAGTCTAGCGGTCAGCATGTGGGAATGGGCCCTGGAAAACAACTACCTCACGGCAGCCCACCTCCCGGGGGAGGCCAACTTGGAAGTTGACAGGCTCAGAAGGCTGGGAGCCGACAATTATGGCAATTGAACGACCAGGTGCTGCAGGTGGTCTTCAACACATGGGGCCATCCTCGGGTGGATCTTTTTGCCTCCTGGAAGAAAAGGAAGTGCCATCAGTTTGCGTCCTGGCAGGGGCTGGGTCCCAGCTCCCTGGGCGACGCATTGCTGATTCAGTGGGAAGGTATGACTGCATACGCCTTTCCTCCCACACCCCTGATCCCCAGGGTACTCCGCAAGATGAAGGAAGCTTGTCACCTCAGCATAATCTTGATAGCTCCTTGGTGGCCGGCGAGACCGTGGTTCTCCCAACTGCTCAGCCTCATGGATAGCCCACCCATTCACCTTCCGCTGAGTCTGGCACCTCTCCTGTCCCAGCAGGGGGGCAGTTTCCTCCACCCCGCACCTCAGAAGTTAGCCCTTGCGGCGTGATTCCTTAGCAGGTCACCCTCAAGCACCTAAGCCTATCACAGGCTAACATGGAGATCATTCAGAGCGCCAGGAGCTACCAGGAGCCAATATAAAAGCAAAGGGAGCAGGTTCCGTCACTGGGCAGACTCAACCCCCTTACGTGCACGCTGGACGACGTGCTCTCCTTCTCAGCGCACCTCGGGCACTCAGGCGTTCAGGTGGACACATGTTGCACTTACCTGGCATTTATAGAAAACAATTGAGTAAGGTCATGTAGGGAGCCTGACCAGTCGACAAATAAATAAAATAAATTCAATCCTGAAAAACAATTCATAAAGCAAATTCAGAATGTATGCTACTCCATTTCTTATTTAATAAAAAAGTAGCAAGTCTTATATATACACATCTGTGAGGACATAGGATACTCAACATGAATACAATACATGGCATGATACATCAGTAGCATGGCCCAAATATACATTTTGGGTATAAGTTTCCAACAATTACAAACCCTGTGTTCCCTATCAGGGGTAAAGAATCAGAGTATTGGGAATGTAATCGGGGTACAAAGTTAGATGCAGGAGACATGGCGGTGTGTCTAGCTCGCGGCTCATGTGCGCGGAGGTGCACGCATGAGCAGATCTAATCTATTGGAGCAGTGCTAGCATGGAATGCAGTCCAAAACAAATGACCGAACGTGAACAGCAGTGTCTGAGTATGAGGGGCTTTGCAGGTCTACGTAGATACATGTTGGTATCTGTGCCAACGATTGTACTGAGTATATATGTAAAGCACCAATATGAGAAATATGAATATTCTGTTTTTTCTCAGATGTTCAGTTGTTCCAATGCCATTTGTTGATTAATGCTTTCACATTACCATCATGTGTACATATGTCTCAAATGTGCTCCCATTTGCACTGTCTTAATTGTCTTTATAACTTTGGTTAGGCTTGTTACATGTTTTATCTGACTTCGAACATCTGCCATTAACGTAAACCACCTGTAAACGTAAACCTGTTGTTGGGATCGCACATGATACACCTGTACAACATGTATCTACGTGGACCTGACATTGCACTTATGGCCGTTTGTTTATTGGGGCGCAACTCGGCCGGCATATTGTGACATCACACAAGTATGTATTTTTTTGCGCACTTTTTAGACACGCCGCAGTGTGATTTGCCTCTTACTCGGCACATTCAAATATGTTTTCACACACTGTGTTGTGAGCCTTTTGCCATGCCTTAAACACAGTTTTGTTTAAAGTTATACTTAATCCCACTTTAAGCATTTACATTGCTGTTCTCTAGCTTAGTATGGTCAAGAGATTTATATCCGTCTCTTCTCCTCACAGCTGTGTGGATGAACCAACTCGCATAAGGGGACTAGCGCCCTGGGCTTGACTTCTCCGGATACATTGATAGTCCCAGATCCCCACAGACGGGTAAGCCTTCATTGACCCGTTGTTTCAAAACTGGATAGGTACTACAAATAAGTTTCCCACTATTGTGGTTTTAATACATGGTCATTATCTACAGACCTGGCTTATATGAGATGTCATATGCTTTTTTCTGCCCTCACTGAAGACGAAGACCACCAGTAGCTATGACACTGGACTCTTGATTTCGGTAAGAACTGTAGCGAGTGATAAACACCCCTTTTTTAATGGAGCCTTTCCACACACCTTCCGGATTATGTTTCTCTGTCCATTTCTTTGACAGATATACATAGGACACTCCCACGTGCATCACGTTTCTCGTCCTGATGAAGGCTGTTCAACCTACAGCTACCCAAAGATAGCTTCTAGGCCGAAACACCTTTGTGTTGACCCAGATTACTTGTGTTGCAAACACTCCACTATTGTATAGCTTCTAGACACTTGTTTGTTTTTGTACCCCGATTACATTCCAAATACGCCGATTCTTTACCCCTAATAGGGAACACAGGGTTTGTAATCGTTGGAAACTTATACCCAAAATGTATATTTGGGCCATGCTACTGATGTATCATGTTATGTATTGTAGTCATGTTTCATGTTGAGTATCCAATGTCCTCACAGAAGTGTATATATAACACTTGGTACTTTTATATTAAATAAGAAATGGAGTAGCATACATTCTGAATTTGCTTTATGAATTGTTTTTCAGGATTGAATTTATTTTATTTGTCGACTGGTCAGGCTCCCTACTTGACCTTACTCAATTATTTTCTATAAATGTTTACTTACCTGGGTAGAGTAAGGCATTAACCAGGTGCCCTTTATTAAATGCACTTACCTGGCAGCCAAAGCGGCCTCCAGAAATTCAGAGGAGGTTGTCTTCTCCAACCTGATAGTCAAGAAGCATCTGGTGGTATTGTCCAGGCTCTATCCGCCCATTAAAATACCACACCCTGTGTGGGACCTCAATGTGGTGTTGGGGGCATTGGCGCACAAACCATTTGAGCCAATGGCATCCGTGGACATCAGGCTGGTCACCATTAAGACTGCTTTGCTGGTGGGACTTGCATCCGCTCGCAGAGTCAGCGAGATCCAGGCTCTGGTGGCCTCAGAACCTCGGACCACTTTCCACAGGAACAAGGTGGTCTTGCGGACTCACCCGGCGTTCCTACCGAGGGTAGCCTGCGCTTTCCATCTAAAAGAGGATAGTCTTACCTACATTTATTGCCGACCCTAAAGACGATGCTCGGAGGGTCTTGCACTGTCTGGATGTCAGACAAAGAAAATGCCACAAAAACAGCTACCCGCCTACACACGTGTCAGGTGTGTCTAGTTGCACAACGTGCTACCTTTCATGTCGGTCAATTATTTGCGACAGAAAACAGAGAAATACAAACAAATTTTAATTCATGGATACAAAACACTTAGAAAAATGTATATTAAAACAAGAGGGACAAAAATGCCCCTAATGCTAATGCTGCCTTTAAGGCACCTTTTCAGTCTTCAGGCAGCATTAGTTTCCAAATCTTTGAGAAGAAATCACAGTTGGGACCAGTGAATCCTGTCCGCATCTGTTCTAAAATCAAGGTCACACGCCAAATAAACTATGAAAAGGAAATGAACCAATTAACTATTTCTGAAATTCCAATTTGGGAGATCTATATAAATCAAGTCCTGAAGACGGGTCCGACGCATGCCTGATAGCATTAAATAACTAGCTACTGAGCCTGTTTAACCATCTTTTGCCAGGACCCAGAAACACACTCTTTGGTGTCGACAAAGTCAAGGACAGAAAAACTGACCAAGTCAAGGATAGTGAATTGTATCAAGGTTTCATTTAATAATAGGATGTCACCTTATATGTTTACTAACCTCACTACATCACCAGTATCTTACGAATGTGTTCAGTTCAAACCAACTGGTCAAGATAATTGATTTTCAGTATAGGTTCTTTTATGGAATGTTATGTGTAAACAAAATGCATTTTTGTCCCTCTTGTTTTAATATACATTTTTCTAATGGTTTTGTATCCATGAATAAAAATGTGTATTTCTCTGTTTTCTGTTGCAAATAATTGACCGACATGAAAGGTAGCACGTTGTGCAATTAGACACACCTGACACGTGTGTAGGCGGGTAGCTGTTTTTGTGGTATTTTCTTTGTCTTATAGATTTATAGTAGTCCTTTGCCACAAAGCCCCCTAAAAAAGAGGACTCCGCAGCCCTAACTGCTTCATTTCACTGTCTGGATGTCAGACATGCTCTGAAATTCTATCTGGACAGGGCTTCTGCAAGTCAGACGCTCTGTTTGTCACCTTCGGGGAGGTCAAGACTGGGTTATCAGGCATCCAAGGCCTCTATAGCAAGGTGGATGGATTCGGCCATCAAGGAGGCCTCTGAGGGGCGGCACAAGCCACTTCCAGCTAACATGCACACCCACGCTGTCAGAGCCAAGGCCACGGCCAATCGCATTCCAATGGCAGATGCCGTGGCAGGTCATCAGCAGGGCAGCCACCTGTGCCACCACTTAGGCTTTCTGTAAGCACTACTGTTTGGATGCTGGCTCTAAGTCAGACACGGCTTTCGGACAGGCGGTTCTAAGGAATCTGTTTTCTTAAGGAGGGTCTCCTCTCCACCCTGGGCCACATTCAGTTGTAATTGCCCGTGCAGTATGGAGTAAAGGGGACGGGATGTAGTCCCCTTTCCTCCATACGTCCCCCCCCCCCCCCCATGATCCCTCCTAATAATACTGGTGTCATTAGACTATGTTAAATATTGTTGATGCGTCAATGGGGACTGAGGAGTGGGGCCAATGAGCGGAGTCAGGGTAGCACATTCTCCCAGGGCTGCACTCCTAAATGTAAAGGGGAAGAAGTTTTTTTTTGGAAGGGACGCCCATGCAGTATGGAGGAAAGGGGACTAAGGACTAAGAGTACGCTGGTCACTACTGTGAGTAACTCATAATTTACGTTGGTTTAGAGGAGAAATACAGTTTTAAAGTACGTTTTTTTCATTTACCGAGGATTCCCAGCCTGTGACAGGGAGTATTTATGAGCATGTGAATCCATGCCAGACCCATGTTGGAGAACAATAGTTACAGGTAAGTAACTTAAACCTTGCCTATGTAGGTAAATCAGTGTGCATGCATGTTTAATAACTACGGTTTTCTTCAAATTGGGTTTTCTGTGACAAGTCCCCTTCCTTGCCCATTATAAAGCTCCTTGTTGCCCAGCACCTCATAGCATACCATATCTAGACTGTTAATATTTCATTGGCGATTTTGACCTTTATCTTGCTGCACGTAAGCAAATCTGATATGTATCAACTTGAACACAAAGTAACCCTTTAAAGCAGCACATCCCTTCTCCAGGATGGGGTCTGGCATGGATTCACATGCACATGAATATTCCCTCTCGTCAGGCTGGGAATCCTTGGTAAAAGAAAAAGGTTTCAATTTCACTTAAAAACTCTATTTCTCCTGTAAACCAATCACTGTCCTCTGGGTCATACTGCCCCCATCCAATGACAGTTCTCTCCCTAAGCCCCTCCTCTGGCAGCCATCTTCACATTTTTACCACACGCTTCAGTGTTGGGGGTCTTCGAGTTTGCTGTCCCAGCTATTTGTTCATTTTTTTGTGTTTTTGACGGAAAAAGTTAGATTTTTGTTTCAAAGAAGCTTGTGTGCTCTTAGCATCATCTGCCGACAGCCGGGACCTGTTGGTGAAGTTGCGCGCCCCTCAAAGGCAAATATTGTCGAAGATTTTAGGAGGCCCTTGGGCCTACTTAGCGCCCTCCGACCATGATGGAGGAGGAGGCGGGAAAGGTCCCTCTTCAGGCCCTGCACCAATTGCGGCCTACGGAATACGTTTGTGGCGGCCTGCAATGCCTCTACTGCCTGCACCCGGACCAAAAGGAGGTAGAGTGCGAGATATGTCTCAGTTTCTCCAAGAAGACGACGGACAGGCATAGTAGACTGGCGGCGTGGCAACGCCAAGGTCTCTGACCCGTGCTCCAAGCAAGGTCATACCTCACTTGGGACCAGCCTGTCCGAGGAGCGGTCTTCTAAGTCCTTTGAGGGCGTCTCATCCATGGGAGTCCAAGAGCCGCAAGTCCGAGTCCACCGGGGTTCGACGTGGAAGCGGGTCCCAAGGTGGATAGGGCACAATCAACATCACCTTCTGCCTCCATTGCCAGCAGGCAATCGAGCTCATCTTCGAAGAGGAAGTCATCTACCCCGGCTAAACTACGTGAGAAATCTGAGAAGCCACGGACGGAGGAGAAGGCGGCCGTGCAGCCCAAGCAGGCTCAACCGGCACAGGCGAAGACCTTGTCGACGACTGGGACAACGGCTGCTACTGCCACGACAGCTTAGAGCGCTGATCCTGTGAGGGTAGCCCCTGCGGTTCAGGTGTCACCACGGCTCTCGCATGCAGGGGATCATAGAGCAGGGCAAATCAGACTTACTGATCCTTCTGGACCTCTCGGCAACCTTTGATCTGCTTGACCACCAAAGCCTCCTACGCACACCTGTAACCAGAGGAAATTGCTCCAGTGGAGCTATCAAATGGTTACAATCCTTTCTGACCAACCGTGTATCCAGAATACACTGGGGAAAAGCCCCCCTCCCCTTTCTACCACTCTCCCCTGTGGTGTACCTCAGGGGGGCCAGCCCATGGCCTGTGTAGTTTAATATGTATATCCAGCCACTCTGTACCCTATGGAGAGCCTGGGAATCTATTTTACCAACTACGCGGACGATGGGCAACTTTTCATGGAACTCATCGCAGACTATTCAGAAGAATCATCCAACTTTCTCTCGATCAGGATGGCTGAGAAATAGATGTATATAAATGTAGGGAAGCCAGGAGCAAGCTTTGTGCTGTCTCCATAAATAAAACCTTGATACCTGTCCAGACTAAAACAAAAACCTTGGGAGTTACCCCGGAAGCCTCCCTAAATGCAGAGAAACATACCAAAATGATTAGTAGAAACTGTAATCACTATTTTCGCCTGTGCTGTCATCTTACAAGGCTGGACTGCTGCAACGTGCTAGTCCTTGGGGCCAGCAATTCTAGTATAAAAAGATGCTAGTGGATTCAAAACGATGTTTGAATTATTAAAAGGGTTCCTTGGAAGGAGCACATTTCAAAACATCGGAAAGATCTGCATTGACTGTCCATACAGGACCGCATCAACTTCAAAACGTGCACCATCGTCCACTGCTGCCTCTATGGCAATGCTCCCCCCTGCCTCAAAACAGCAATAACTTGCTAATCCCCTTGTAGAGGACTGTGCTCAGCGGACCTGGTCTTGGCCTCCTGCCCCGCTTTCAAATCCTCAAGGGGCATGGGCAGATCCTTCCCAATCCGCGCAGCCCTGTTTTGGAATTCCCTCCCTGGGAACCTAAGGCAGGAAGTGAACCGTCTAAGTTTCATAAAAACCTTAGACAATGTACTTTAAATAAATCACCAAATTCTTTTGAACTCACCTTCCCCATTTACTCGTTTTCAGGTCTCCTCTTATTGACATTGTGTTTATGTGCGCCCTGATGCCTGTGGGCTACCGCAGCTTATAAATAAATACCCCCAAGGCGCCACACTGCCGCAGTGACTTTGGCAAAGTCTGCAGGCACACCATAAGGGGGGAAACCGGCTCAGGCCCTGGTTCAAGACCCTCGGAGTGTGGGGGGGTTAAGCGGGGGAGGAGGGATAGGGGGTACATCAAACCTGAAACAGCCCTCCCAGACCATCGGCCAAGCCATGGAAGTCTCGTCCACGGACAACGAAGACCAGGAGTCCTTACCCACTGTCCACACGGACATGGAAGAGGACTACAGCGCAGGGCCTTGTTTGCCTGTTCTGCCATCTCAGCCAAGGGACATTTCCTTCGCTATTCTGTCGACTCTACACACCTTGGTGTCAGAGATGGAGTTGAGGATGCCTCCCGGTACCTGTGGTTCCCCAGGTCCCAGATCAGCCTCCAACGAAGAAGAGGAAGAGTCACCCGACACCCCCATTTCAACCTCTGCCACCATGTCTGCTCACTTCTGCCCCAACAGACCCAGACACGGGGACGTATACAGCCACGACAGCAAATGTCTAGGATATCGTCGCAGCGGACAGTCATTCTCCACATTTGGCTGCTCCACATAGGGTGTCCCCACCGGATAAGGTGGGATCGGTCCACTCCATGATCTCCAGATCCTCTGAGCTATTCCAGCTGGTGCCAAAGGAAACCAAGAACTAGGGCTTCTTGTACCAGAGGCGTGAGGCCAAGAGGAAGACTATCATGGCAGTGCCCCTTCTGGACGATATTTGGGACGAGGGACTGGACCTCATGAATAACCCTTGCACGGCTCCAGCCAAACGGGATAGGCTGGAGAAGAAATATAGGGTGCCGGATGCCGCGCCCAAGTGCCTGAGGTTGCAGCCATCACCGGATTTGGCATATCAGCGAGGAAACGGTCGGCCAACCAGTCGTCTTCGGTCCCCTCAGACAGCGAGGGGGAAAGGATAGACGCCATAGGGAAGAAGGTGATTTACACTGGGGCGTCCACTTTCAAGGCAGCCAACTCACTGGCGATCCTAGCCTGGTATGACTAGGAGTTGTGGTACAAGCTGGGTCTGATTCTGGAGTTCCTCCCCGATGATAAGATGGAGGCAATCGCTCTCTTCCAGGAAGGAGAAGTGGCATCTGATCATGCCATCACAGTGGCCTTGAACGTCGCTGACACAGGATTCCGGCAAATGGGGAACTGTCTGCCTTCGTCACTAAGGTTGGATGGAAGCCACAAATTCCTGTCAAGAGGTCCAGGCAAATGTGCTGGATATGCCCTTCGATGAAGAGAACCTGTTTGGGAAAGTCGTCGAGTCCCTCCAGGCCTTCAAAGCTGATATGGAGACGGCCCGTTTCCTGGACACTGTCCAGCAGCACTGCTCTTTTCGCTCCTCCAGGAGAAAGTCGAGCAGGTCCTCCAAAGGTTTCTCAACGTCATACTGACAGCCTTCCAGATCCACAACCCAGGAAACCTACAGAGGCCGTTCCCAGGCCTAGGGTAGCGGAGGACATCCTTGCCGTCACCCACAGGGCTGGACGCCGGTGCCGAAGCAAGCCTGAACTGGCCGCAAGGTCGGGTTCCCACTCGTGCACCCCGGTGGAAGGCCGACTGACTAGGTTCGTCAGCGAGTGGAGAAAGATCACCACCGATAGATGGGTGCTTGATGCTCTTGCCCAAGGACACACCCTGGAGTTTCAACGCAGATGTCTGCGGATCAGTCTGGTTACCAGTCGGGAGCAGCACATCCCTCAGCTCCTGGAAGAGGTACAAGCCATGCTGCGAAAAGGTGCGATAAAGCTAGTCCCGCAATGGCTCAGGGGCTCTGGGGTCTATTTCAGATACTTTCTGTGAGCTTTCCTTTATGGTTTAATTGTTTTTGAATGTTTTCATGGGAATTCATTGTGGATTTTATAACTTTTTATTCTTTTATCAATTGTAATGTGTTGAAAGAGATATTGTAAAAGTTTTTTTTAACCAAATACAATTACATTTTTAAAAAAAAGATACTTTCTGGTCAGAAAGAAGACAGGGGGCTGGAGGCCCACCCTAGACCTCTGAATAAACACCTAAAGTCCCAAAAACTCAGGATGGTCACGTTGCAACACGTGCTCTGCCAACTTGAAAGAGGGGACTTCTTGACATCGTCTGACCTGAAGGACGCCTACTTCCATGTCCCCATTCACAGGAAACATCAAACGTTTCTACGATCCGTGGTGCAGGACAGCACTACCAGTTCAAGGCCCTACCTTTGGGCTTGAAGTCAACCCCCAGAGTGTTCACGAAAGGCCTGGCACCAGTGGCTGCCAATCTACATCTACAGGGCACGTATACTTTAACCTGGCTGACCCATGCCCGCTCGCGGGGCAACCTCTCTGCACTTAACCCAGGGCCCTGCTAGACTGGACGGGTTTGTTCCACCCCACATCCCCTCTCCTTCACACCTTCATCTGTACGCATGAATGACCTAACTTACTAGGATTAGTAAGTTTGTCTGTCCTGCCCCACCCCCACCCTGCCCCTTTTGTTTTTTGGTCTCCCTGCCCATCTTGGTCACAACTGTAACACTGCACTTGGAGAAATGCTGTGAGGCCTGGTATGCTAGTTTTACTGTAAGACCATTTGGAAACGCCAAGGCCCAAGAATGATTACTGTACTCCCTTGTTCCCTTCCTGCCTTGAAGCGCTTTGAAGCACTCCACGAGTATAAGCGCTGTATACATTTTAACTTCGCTGCACCCCCAGTCACAAATTTTGCACGCACAGCATGGGTCCCTCTTTCTGAGTGGGACCTTTCCTGACCACCCAACATATACCTTCCCCTTGCGGGAGGTTGCGTAGGAGACACAGTTAAATGCCACAAGATATTTTTGCCCTTTTTGACAGAATGTGGAGGGTGCGAAGGAGGGTCCTAAACAAACTTCAAACAGTTGCCTGAATACTGGCGACTGTCTGGCCTGGGCCATGAGTGCTTGCATAGTGATATGGTGTCTTATCATGAGGGGCAACTCGGTGTTTGCCCCTGATTTCCAGGGAAAACTGCGTGACATGCCGTTCGATTTGACAAACCTTTGGATCCAAGCTACACTAGTCTCTTTAAAATGTCTAGGGCTACAGCCAAGTCCTTCAGCCTTGCTGTGTCTTCCTCCTAAAAAAACGGATCCTTTCATGCGTATCCCTTTGCTGGGAAGCAGCAAACTGACGGGGCTTAATCCCAGCAATTGCCATCAGCAGGGACAAGCATAAATCAAATCTTCCATTGATAAGAGCTTAGTGTGAAGTAGGCCATCCTCCACTTCCCTCCTTAAAGCCCAGCACCAAACCATTGTAAGTGAGCCATAATGGCACATTTGACAGTTTGATTGGAATGTATTTTATTTCCTACAGGCATTAGAAGGGGAATCCCCTTGGGCACGTTGGTTTTGCAAAAATGCTTCAGTGAATATACAAGTGTTTCGTCAGTGGCCCACTGCTAATCACTTTTGTTGGTTTTTCCCTCCGATGATTGATTTCTTATGCTGGTGGTGTTTCCAGCCATTGACCAATGAAGTCGAAGATATATAGACCCCTTGACAACAGTTGGGGAATATTTTCAAGACACTTCTTTGTTCCTGAGAAGGCTGGCTTCAATGGATTGTGTGCTCCTGTAGATTCCTATCAGATAGATATCCATTCCAGCATCAGCTGCTTGGAAACATTTCCGACAAGGGGCGTAGTATGACTCGACTGATCTCTCTTGATTAGACTGTGCCACTCTGCTCCGGACGTGATCGCCGCCATTTTCTACTATGTCACTATGCCCCTGTACCTCAGTTCATTTTTTCCACGCGCTGAGCATGCTGCTGTTCGGAACGCTGCTTGTGAAAGAATTTAAATTCGACAAATGTGTCAGATTCTATAGACATTCGTCGATATGTCCGCTCCTAAGGTGTCTGGGTGCAAGCGTTACCAAGACTGCAACTCCAAGATGTCTATCACCAGCCCACAATGCATCTGCATGTGGTGCTTCGATAAAGATCATGATTTCGAGAATGTAGCTTCTGTCAACAAATGAATGCCAAGTCACTGAAGGAGCAATCAGCTAAATTAGCATTCAGGCAGCCCTGGTTAAAATACCCAACTCGTTCAACCGCCAGGTCTGGGCAAGAGACTGAGTGCGCCACGCCCAAAAAAGAGGACCAGCCTTAGAAAAAGGCAAAGAAACAGTTGCATTCTCAAAGCCGTTAATCGTCGTCTTCCAATAAGAAGCGTCTCAGACACAAGCACGACTCCGGGCACGTCAAACGCGGAGTGGGAGGCTTTAAAGGAGTAAATTCTCCAAATGTTTAAGACGGCCACAGCTAGTACGACTCCTGTCTCGACACTGCAGGCTGCCACGGCACGAGTTACCCCCGCTGGTTCCGCCGCCAGGGTTGCCAAGACGGGTCAGACGCTCTCATGCTTGACCACTAATGGGAAACCGGCCGTAGTGCCCAGAGTTACAGGTGCCCTTAGGCCTGGTGGAAACAACACTGACAGCCAATTGTTCCTTTGCCCTGATTCTTGCTCGATGCTTTGCGACACAATGCAGTCGATTTTCGAGGTTGAGGGGGGCCAGGCACCTTTTGGCTTTTAGCCTATGGGCGAAGGGTCTGCAGGAGATGATTGTTTTGCTGACCAGTGGATTTGGTTGCCCTTGCTGAGGGCTCCACAACGCAAGTGGTCTGGACACATCACCTGACCTTAACATGCAGCAAGCTGATCCTCATGGACACCCTAATGCTTGAGATGGTGGTTGAGGCCTTGGGTCTGGGCACCCCTCCGAAGCCCCTGTCTGCCTATGACCACAAGGACTTTCTTGAGAAGACCCACAAACTGAGAGGGCATTACCCTTTAATGCTGCCATAGCAGACCCTGTTTCTATTCTGTGGCTGAGACCTTGCTCCACTACAGCTGTCGATTCGGCGATTACCAAGAAATACAAGCTGGCAACCGGGGAGGCGGGTGTGGAGCAGGGAGGGCGGAATTTGCCTTTCCTATCTTCCCACCCAGTGCCAAAAGACCTAGTGGTGCAAGCCGACAGATAGGTAATCTAAAAAACGAATGCCATAGCTAAAAAGATGTTTGCCTCGGGCAGCATGGCCCTGAAGGCAATGTATGCATCCTGTGTGTTCGCGAAGTACTCCCTCTGGCTTTGGAGGCTTATTGCGGAAGCAGCAGAGCACATCCCAGCCGGTGGGATGAGGGATGGGTTTCTGCAGATCGTTGAGGACGGCAAAGCGCTGGCTTGCCAAGTCAGGCCTGGACACTGCAGATTGCGTGGGCAGGGCAATGGGGTCATCTACTGTGTTGAGATGGTCAGCCTATCTTTACAACTCTGGGATATTGAGGAATATCCGGGCATAGCTATTGTACATTGCTTTCGACAGTGAGCACCTGTTTGTCCCAGAGTCCGATGAATCCCTGGAGAAATTCTAAGCTCACTGCAAAATCGCTCGGACTAGCTGTGTAGCAACCTGAGAAGCAACCCTTTAGCTTTCTCCTCTAGGGGAAGAGGTTACAGACGGTACATTTAGTTTGGATGGAGGGCACAGCTTCCACAAGCTGGGCAAGGGCCGAGGCACTGCACAGAACATAGAGGCCTCTAGTGGTTAGCAGACAGCACTGCAGCCGGGGCTGCAGCACCCACTAAGCTGCTTTGAGTTCTCCCCAAATATTTCCCCAGTTGGAGGGAGCATTGCCAGGCATTTGCTTCGCTGGAAGGAGGTAACATCTGATGTCTGGGCATTGCAGCTCGTCAAATGGGGGTACGGTCTACCATTTTTAAGCCAACCGTCAGACTGACTACCACCCTCCAATTCAACCCTGTTGAAGGGTGCAGTGGAGGAAGTGCCACCCAAGCAAAGGGGATTGTGCTGATACTCTTGCTACTTTTGGTACCCAAGATAGAAGGACTGTTGCATCCTGACCTCAGGGCCTTGAAAAAGTTCCTGAGGAAAGGCCAGTTCAAGATGGTGACGTTGAAAGAAATTCTCCTGGCTCTACGACTTCAGGACTGGTTGGCATCACTGAATCTTCCAGACACTTATTTGCATGTGCTGATCCATTGGAAACCCAGGCGTTTCCTGAGATTTGTCATCGGGGACATTCATCAATTCAAGGTGATACCCTTTGGCTTCACCTCTGCACCCAGGGTATTCATCAACACCAAACCGATGGCAGTGGTGTCTGCACACCTCAGGAGAATCAGTGTTCATGTATTCCCGTCCGATACCATACCTGGACAACTGGCTGATCCGAGGAACGGCCCCGGAGCAGGTATCGATACAGCTCAAGTAAACCTGCTCTCTGCTTCATAGGTTGGGCTTCTCCCTACATTTTCAGAAGTCCCACGTCACACCAATGCAGAAGATCCAGCTCATTGGAGCAGTCTGACATGCAGTGGGGATGGCTCCCCCCAACCCCCAGAGAAAGAGTCACCAGTACAGGAAAATCGTCAAGCCCTTCCAGATGTGCAACAACATGCCAATGGTTTCCTTCCTCCGCCTCTTGGGTCTTATGGCTTCCTGCATTTTTCTGGTGCCAAAGGCCAGACTACATGCTGTCTCTGCCGTGGCTGTCGAGGGTTTATTGGTCCCAGTACTTCAATGCCATGAATGACATTCTCAAGGTGTCAGTCAGTGGCCAACGACCTATCTTGGTTGTCCTGCAGAGAGAACATGAGGTCGGGGGAACCCTTTTGGCTGCTATGACCCCAAGACCAGGTGGTCACGGATGCGCCTTTTAAGGGTTGGGGCACTCGCTGCGGGATCTGCAGGTGAGCGGCCTTTGGTCACCAATGTAATTTTAGTGGCATACCAACAGGCTGGAGTTGCGGGCAATCAGATAAGCTCTGATGGCCTTTGCACCTTCCCTCAAGGGGAAACCAGGAAATGTCCTTGTTCTAACAGACAACATAGTGGCCATGCACAATCTCAACAAACGGGGGTGGTTGATCCTGTCCCTATGCAAGGATGCGCTGCAACTATGGTTCTGGTTGCTGGAGAACCAGATATTTGCTTCATCTGGCAGGACCGGAGAACGAGCTGGTGGATGCTCTGAGCAGGCAGAGTACGGTCTCCTACGAGTGGGAAGTGTCCCAGGATCTGTGGGGTACTCAGACAGTAGATCTGTTTGCCACGAGGTCCAACAGGAAGCGCAGACAGTTTTGCTCAAAGGACCTCCCAGCTAAAGGGGCATTTCTGGTGGAGTTGCTCTTTGACCTCCACTATTCCTTCCCTCTGATACCGGTCATCCCGTAGGTTCTCAGGAAGTTGGGGATATATTGAACCACCATGATCTTGATTCCCCCCCCACCCCCCTGGGTTGGGCAAAGAGAACATGGTACTCTGAACTCCTGGACCTCTTCAGTTGCCTTGACAGCCAAACCTCCTATCCCAGTCGGAAGGTCGGGTACTTCAACCAAGCCCAGAATCCCTCAACCTACATGCGTGGCTCTTGAGAGGATGAGATATGACTGGGACCACCCAGAGAATGTACTTGTAGGGCTACTGACTACACGCAGACCATCTACAAGATCTCTATGCTCTTGCAGATGGTGCAGATTCCAGGTGTGGTGCAGGAAACGCAGAATGGACCCTATTGGTTGTCCCACCACTACAGTGATGGGAGTGCCTTCTGTCACTAGCCTCATCAGGCTTTCAGATGGGTACAGTCAAAGGCTACTTGGCGGCTTTGTCTGTTTTAAGAGGTCTCTGGATCAAGGATCTTTCTTCACGATCCCAGATATGACCGAATTACTGAAGGGCTTTGTAAATGGGTTTCTGTCTACCCCTTTTGTGGTTCCATACTGGGACTTAAACGTATTTTTGAATTTCTTGATAGTGGCTTGGTTTGAGCATATGCATTCTTGTCCTATTGGACTACTTAAAACAGCTTTTCTGGTGGCAATCGTGTCAGCAAGATGTGTGCGTGAGCTGCATACGTTATCCTGCAAGCAGCAGCATTTCTGCATTTATTCAAGGAGAAAGCTTCACTGAATATGCATCCTAAATTCGTACCCAAGGTGTTGTTGGAATTCCACGTGTCCCAGAGCATTGATTTGCCAATTGTTTATCCTCCCCCTCATCCCTCTAAAGATGAGGAGAGGCTGCACAGACTTGACCCGAAGAGGGCTTCCAGTTTTTATGTGGCTAGGACTTCTGAATTAAGACGTGATGACCAACTGTTTGTGGTGTTCTCGCTATCAAGGAAGGGTCTGGCTCTGTCAAAACGGACAATCTCTCAGTGGATAACTCTCAGCATTGCAGAATATTGTCAGAGAGCAAATAAAGATCTGCCACCTGGCATCGGGGTACATTCCACTAGGGTTATGGCAGCACCATCTGCATTGCATAGCGAGTGTACGAGTAAGGGAAATATATCGAGCAATCGAAGTGGTCATTACTCCGCAAGTTCACCAAGCATTACTGCCTGGATGTAGCACGTGGTTTGGATGCTCGATTCAGCAGAGCAGTTTTGCAGAGCTTCCTTTAAGGGCTTTCATTCTGCCTCCACATTCTGTAATGCTTTGGGAGCCTATCTGATGAATAATCTACACAAGAATGCAGAAATTACTTGACAGTAATTTTCTTTCTGCGGATTCTTCTCCCGCAGATTTCTCATCGCCCTTGCATCCAGCCCTGCTATGAAAGTGGTCTGCAGTCTATAATGTACTCTTGTACTGGTATGAGGTTATTTATGTATAGTTGTGTTAGGGACAATTTTCCTTGCTGTTGTAATGCTGCCAGTCACTTACTTTCAGTACAGTCCTGTTGCTAATTTATGGAGACTTCCTCCACGGCTGCTGATCTCAGCGGGGAGTGGAACTAAGGTACGGGGCTGTAGTGATGTAGTATTTATGGCGGGGGGTAGGGCACAAGTGAAGTGAGTCTAACAGCACACAGCAATAGATAATAGATAATTAAAAATTAGTATAAGGTTAGAAGACCTGCAGCGAGTGGTCGGGAGAGGCACCGCCCAGTGAAGTCTCAAAGATAACAGAACACAAGGAGCCTGTGCTAACTTGCACTGGTCGTATGAAAGTTACCATCAGTAAGTTCAGATGGACAAGTGCTAATTGATATTTATTGCGTGTTCAGCCAACGTGTGTCTCGACCCATTCCTGGTCTTTGTCAGGGCTGAATTTACATTGAACCATACACGACAACGGGTAGCAAAAGCAATGTGTAATAGGCTGTATAACCTATATTTATAGCAATGTTCAATCCAACCTTAGTATACATATTATGAAAACATTACATAGTGACACTCAATTATATCCAAAAGACCAAGTTGTTAGGATAATTGTAAAAGTGAAAAATACACAGGAAAGAAAAACATGAAAAAGCATTCATCTTCATAAATGAATGCATAGGGGGTCATTCCGAGTTTGGAGGCAGCCATGGTGCTATTAGCACCATGGCTGCCTCCAAACCCGGGTCCGGTGTCTCTGAATGGGGACTTAACGGGACATTCCAACCTTGGAGGACCCGGTAAGTCCCCATTTAGAATACCATTCCCCTTTCAACCCCCATAGGGCTCAGTGGGAATGGGGAAGGAGCTAATAACGGGCCTGCAAATTTCGGGCCCGTCATTAGCTCCATGGTCCCTTAACCGGTCCCGCTAATGGCGGCTGGTCAGAGAAAATAACCAAAATGGGCAAATATTTTGTGTTTCCAAAAAATGCTAATAAAATGATGTACAAAGAAGCCTGTGGTTTTTTCCTTGTAAGAGCTAGGAACAAATTGTTTCTCCAGCATGGGGTCTGGCATGGATTCACATGCTCATGAATATTCCCCGTCGTCAGGCTGGGAATCCTCGGTAAAGAAAAAATCAGTATCAGTTTCGTTTCTGATCTCTTTCCTAGTAGTAACCAATCACTGATCTCTGCGTCATACTGACCACAGCCAATGACTGCCCTCTACCTAAGCCCCGCCTCTGGCAGCCATCTACAGATTTTTACCGCACGTTCAAGTGTTGGGAGTCCTCGTGCTTAGCTCTCGAGCTTTTACTGCGTGTTTCGCGCTTTTTCAGGTGAATTTTCACATTTTTTCGGTTAATCGAGCCTCAAGCTCCACCGTTTCTACTCCCGTTAACGGCTACCCGTTGCAGGATTTTCCTACGCCCCTCAAGGGTGAAGATTTCGTCGAATCTTCTTGGAGGATTCCAGAAGATTCGCGGCCTACTTCGAGATGGCCCAGGATGCGAGTTCATCGCCCGGATCCAAGCTGTTTCACAGCTGCCCTGGATGCGGGCTGCAGAATGTGTTTAAGGAAGATGAACATTCGCGATGCCTCTACTGTCTTCATGGGGACAAGACTCATGTAGAGAAGGACTGCTAGTTCTGCAAGAACTTGTCGGAGCGGACCATGAGGGACCGTCGATCCCGTCTCGCAAGCTGGTTGGAGAAGGGCTCGACGGGTGAGAAGAAGGGGTCCGAGCGGGTTTCTAAGTCCTGTGCGGGCGCCCCGGCGACGGGGGCCCAACACCAGGCCAAGCGCCGCGAGTCCGCTGGCTCCGGGAGCGCCGAAAGGTCGGGCTCTTCGGTCGCCAGGCAGGGCGCACCTTCCCCGGCACCGTCAACCACGAGCTAACGCTCTGGTTCGGGGAAGAGAAAGTCCGAGACCCCGGGTAAGCTTCGGGAGAAGCCCCGTCCGATCTCGGAAGAGGGGGAGCGAGGCGTCGCCCCTCCCCCGAAGGAGAAGGCCCGGGACGCACCTAAGGTGGTGAAGGCCCCTACCCAGCAGGCGAAAGCCTCTATCGAGGCTATCGCGGCGACTCTTGCCAAGCCGGCAGAGAGACCGCCAGCGGAGACTGCCTCCGGGACTAGAGTTTCCCTGCCGCCAAGGAGGGAATCCTCTTTTTAGCCCATCGTCGTGGCCGCCATGATGGAAGAAGCGAGGGGGGGGGGGCACGGTGCCCTCCTCGAGCTCGGAGTCAGCCTCGGAGGAGAAACTGACTGAGGCCGTGAGGAACCTCGAAGTCCAATTCGAGAAGGTTCGATCCCGTCGGGAAGATCCTCGGGAGATAACCGAGGAAGACGACGATGGTGAGGAAGAGCGGCCTTCCCTTCCGGCGCAGCCGGATCCTAGGCCTCAGGATGGCTCGGCGGCCATTTTGTCTGCCATCTAGTCCTTATGCTCTGAGATAAGGACGATATTCCCACGGCCCAGGTCGGAGGACCCGCAACCTGGCCCGTCGGGAAGTCCTCAGAACAAACGACGGAGGACCCAACCCTCTCCTCCGCTCGCCCCCGTAAGGCCTACAGTTCCCTCCTCATCCTCCCACGAGTCGGGAGATGACGGTGCGTTGGGCTCGACGACGGGTTCTGAGGGCGACGACGACGGAACGGGTCTCCCGTCTCCCGGGCCTCGCCGCCCGACGAGATTGGGTCATTCCACGCCATGATCGCCAGGGCGTCCGAATTGTTCCAGCTCTGCCCGGAGGAGCAGAAAAAGGAAGGTTTCCTCTATCAGCGCCGAGGGGCCAAGAGGAAGACGGTCATCGCGGTGCCCCTAATCAATGACATCTGGGAGGAGGGCCTGTCGGTTCTCAAAAACCCCTCCACGGCACCAGCCAAACGGGACCGGTACGAGAAGTAGTACCGGGTCCCCGAAACCGCTCCCCTGTGCCTCAGGGCCCAGCCAACGCCAGACTCGGTCGTCTCGGCGGCGGCGAAGAAGAAAGTGGCGGGGTCAGGAGCCTCGACGTCGAATTCCCCGCCGGACGGCGAGGGAAAGAAGTTGGACGCCATGGGGCGGCGGGTCATTTCGTCGGCGGCGACGACGATCAAAGCGGCCAATGCCCTGGCGATCGTGGCCCGTTACGACAGGGAGCTCTGGTTTAAGCTGGCCCCCATATTGGACTTCCTGCCGGACGACAAGAGGTCCGAGGCCCTGGAAATACTGCAAGAGGGCAGGTGGCGTCGGACCACGCCATAACGGTGGCAACCGATATTGCCGATACCGGTTCCGCCAGCTGGGCAACGGTGTTTGCCTACGACGACGGGGTTGGCTCCGGGCGACCGACGTCCGTCAGGACGTCCAGACCAAGGTGTTGGACATGCCGTTCGACGGCAGCAACTTGTTCGGCAAGGTGGCCAGGGCGGCAAGGCCACCACCTCCAAGCAGGACTGAACCGGCTGTGGTCTCGGGCCCCCACCGAAGCACCCCGGTGGGAGGCCGGCTGATGAATTTCGTCGGCGTGTGGAAGTCCATCTCCACCGACCGTTGGGTGCTGGATACCCTGGCAAGAGGACACTCTATCGAATTCCTGAAGAAGTGCCCTCACGTTCCACCTGTGGCCAGGAAGGAAAATCACGTCCCGCAACTGCTGTTGGAAGTACGGGCGATGCTCAGGAAAGGTGCCATCGAGCTTGTACCGAAGAGGCTCCAGGGCTCCGGGGTGTACTCAAGGTACTTCCTCGTCAGGAAGAAGACGGGCGGCTGGCGCCCCATCCTGGACCTTCGTTGTTTGAACAATACATCAGATCACAAAAGTTCAGGATGGTCACCCTCCAGCACGTACTGGGACAGCTGGAGGAAGGCGACTTTCTATCGTTGTTGGACCTGGTGGATGCATACCATCCACGTTCCCATCCTCAAAAGTCACCGAAAGTTCCTCAGGTTCGTCGTCCAGGGACGCCACTACCAATTCAGAGCACTGCCGTTCGGATTGAAGTCGGCCCCCAGGGTCTTTACCAAGTGCCTAGCACCAGTGGCGGCGCGGCTGCGCCTACAGGGGATTCACGTCTACCCCTACCTGGACGACTGGCTCATCCGCTCAAGGACGAGGGAACTCGCTGTCGAACACACTACGAGGACCGTCCAGCTACTCACAGACCTGGGATTCGCCATAAACTACCCGAAGTCCCACCTGGTGCCGTCGCAGGTGGCCCTGTTTCTGGAAGCGAAGCTCGATACAGTGAGGCGCCTGGCGGCCCCGTCGGAAGAACGGACGAAGACCATTCTAGGCAAAGTGCAGCGCCTGCTAGCCACGGACGTGGCCAGGGTGAGGTCCATCAAGTCCCTCCTAGGGATGATGTCCTCTTGCATCTACCTGGTGCGCCTCTGCAGACTACGGATGCGCCCTCTTCAAGAATTTCTCGACGCCTGTTGGATACAGACGACGGGCACCTTCAAAGACAGGGTCCCCCTCAACGAGGTGTTCCGGCAGGCGATTCAGTGGTGGGGCGTTCGAGCGCACCTCACGGCGGGCAAGGACTTTCAGACGCCGGCGTACCAGGAGACGGTGACGACGGACGCCTCCCTGGAAGGTTGGGGCGCCCACACCAGAGTTCTCCACGCAAGAGGCCTCTGGCTCCCGGAGGAGAGGCTCCTGCACATCAACATCCTGGAACTCCGAGCCGTGTTCTGGGCTCTCAAATCGTTCCTCCCGTCGCTCAAAGGCAAGGTGGTGTGGATCTTCACGGACAACACCACGACAATGTTTTACATACGGAAGCAGGGAGGCACCAGATCCCCAGCCCTATCCAAGGAGGCACAGGATCTGTGGCACTGGGCGGTCGCCCAGGGGATGTTCCTGGTTCCCTTCCACCTGGCAGGAGAAAGCAACACCATCGCCGACTCGCTCAGCAGGGAGCTGTGCGCGTGTCATGAGTGGGAACTGCGCCAGGATCAGGTGGATCAACTCTTCCGACGATGGGGCAAACCTCAAATCGACCTGTTCGCAACAGCGACAAACTCGAAGTGCAAGAGGTTCGCCAGCAGGTTTCCCCAGCCGAGAAGCATGGGCGATGCGTTCTCGTTCCCCTGGGACGGCCTATACCTGTATGCGTTCCCTCCGTTGCCGTTGCTGCTTCGACTCATCAGCCAGCTCAAGAGGTCCCGGTGCAGGATGATCCTCGTCGCACCGGCGTGGCCGAGGCAGATCTGGTTCCCGGACCTTCTGGACTTGTCAACGTCCCCTCCCATCAAGCTGTCGGCGGACGCGGACCTTCTCTCCAGAGAAGGAGGCACCATCTTCCACCACGACCCGGCGTCGCTGAACCTGCAGGCTTGGCACCTGCAGCGCTAGAGTTTGGAGGCTACGATATACCGGCCGATTGCAGAGAGGTTCTTGCAAAGGCCAGGGCGTCCGCGACTCTCAAATGCTACGGTCATAAGTGGAAGAGGTTCTCTATCTGGTGCCGAGCACAGAAGATCAACCCCCTACGGATTACAGCCCCTCAAGTGCTGCCATACCTGCTATCGCTGGCAAAGGCTGGGCTAGCCCATGCCTCCATTAAGATTCATCTGGCGGCGATCTCCAGATATACCAGAACCACAGGACAGACGTCCCTGTGGTCCCATCGACTGGTAAAAGAGTTTATGAAAGGACTGTTCCGGTCGTTCCCGCCAGTGAAGGCCCCGGCCCTGGCGTGGGAACTTAACGTGGTGCTGACCAGGCTCATGGGGCCCCCATTCGAGCCGATGCACTCCGCACCTATGAAGTTTGTGTCGTGGAAGACTGCGTTCCTAGTGGCCATTACCTCCGCACGACGAGTGGGAGAGATCCAGGTCCTATCCTGCAAAGCACCGTACTTGACTTTCCATGCCTCGAGGGTGGTGCTTAGGATGCACCCCTCCTTTATGCCCAAGGTGCCGTCGGACTTCCATCTTAACAAGCCCTTGGTGTTACCTGTTTTCTTCCCATCTCCTTCGTCGCCGGCCGAGAGGACTTTGCATTCGCTGGATGTGGCTAGAGCGCTGAAGTTCTACATGGACCGCACGAAGAGTTTCCAGAGGAGATCACAGCTGTTCGTGAACTTTGGACCTGTGAATCAAGGGAAGGCTCTCTCGAAGTCTTCTATTTCCAGATGGCTCTCCGGCTGCATCATGCACTGTCACCGGTTAGCTAACCGACCGCTGCCAGGCCGTCCGAGAGCCCATTCGACCAGAGCGATCGCTGCTACTACGGCGTTCTTATCTGGTGTGCCCCTGCTGGACATTGCAGGGCTGCTACGTGGAGGTCGACGCACATCTTCACGAGATTCTACTGCGTCGATCGGGATTCCAGGGAGGAGTCCAGGGTCGGCCAAGCAGTGCTGCGCAACCTGTTCGCTTAAGGTGAGCCTGGTGAGGAGGTAAGAGATGCTTAATGTTGAGTTTTTTGTATTGCTTAATATTGAGCCTTTTACCACCCCCCGTGGTTGTGCATGTGTGTACTGCTATTTAATCTTATATTCATGAGCATGTGAATCCATGCCAGACCCCATGCTGGAGAAGGAACAAGTTACTTACCTGTAACTGTTGTTCTCCAGCATGGGTCTGGCAAGGATTCACATGCGAACCCTCCCGCCTACCCCTCTGCGGCTCTTCACTTGGTCATACTGCCACTTCACGTGCTACCAAATCTGAAGATGGCTGCCAGAGGCAGGGCTTAGGTAGAGGGCAGTCATTGGCTGTGGTCAGTATGACGCAGAGATCAGTGATTGGTTACTACTAGGAAAGAGAGATCAGAAACGAAACTGATACTGATTTTTTCTTTACCGAGGATTCCCAGCCTGACGACGGGGAATATTCATGAGCAAGTGAATCCATGCCAGACCCATGCTGGAGAACAACAGTTACAGGTAAGTAACTTGTTCCTTGTGCTGAATTCCCCAATTTCCTGGCTTTCAAGAACAGGTTGAGTGGAAAATAGTTATTTTGATGTGGTTATCAGCCGTTTTGTGCGAGGTAAGTGATTTTTGCCAATTGGACATGCATGGACGGAATGGAAGAAAAGGGTAGGAAAGCCGAATTGGAGGACAGCAAGGCATACATTTCTGAAAAGTAGACAAAATTCCAAGTTTAAGAAGGGGTGATTTGTGCAGGTCAGCCAACAACTAGGTAGCGGAAAATGCCATAGTTTGGGGAAAAAGCGGGAAAATGACTGAAAAAAAAGGTATGTGGTGGACATGGCTGGCTTGGTACGGCAATGGCTTCTATGAATTTTGAGAAAAACAATGCTTTCCCACATGCCCCCGACTCTTGCAGTTAGAAAAGCACACATTTGTATTGTTTCACAAAACAAGCAATACCACAAGCCAAACACCGAGCCTAAAAGACCCCTAACCCCAAGTCTTTTCCGACAGCTGAATTTCATGATTTTTCCATACGGGCACACCATACAGATATGGGCCTCGGGTGTCCAAGCCAGCAAGGAAAACGGGGAAACCCATGCATTTCCGAAAAGAGAACACTTGTGGGAATCCGCAGAGGTCTGACTTGCGCAAATCGGGCCAGAATTTATTACCCAGAAACCCTGGCAAAGTCCGAAATGTGGCGAAAAAAAAAACATTTTCCGCACTCGGCTCACCCACCGAAACACGCTGCGAACACATGGCCTACCGTCCCGCGTTACCACAGGTCACCACCCCGTCCCATTCGAAAATTCCTTGTCGGTTTGGGGTGCCCCACAGCCCCCCCTAAAATGCAGTCCACCATTTTCACTTTTTTCCTTTGGTAACCCAACTCCCCTTGGTGCAGAGGGGCACATTGGTGTGACAATTGGTCTCCAGGGTGCCCAAACCTTACTGACCCACCCACTAAGGGGGCTGTCCCACAATTTGTGTTGGCCCTCTCCCCCCCCCCTCACCCCAAATGGGTGGAGGGGGCACCTCATGCAGGCCTCCCTGGGCCTCCTACAAATGGCTGCGTGAGGTACACCCTCCTCCATTTTGGGCGGGTGGGGGAGAGGGCCACCAGAAATTGTGGGACAGGCCCCCCAGTGGGTAGGGCAGTAAGGTTTTGGCACCCTGGGGCCAGATTGGCACACTAATGTGCCCCTCTGCGCCAAGGCAAGTTTGGTAAACAAAGAAAAAAATTGAAAATGGCAGGCTGCACTTTAGGGGGGATTGAGGGGCCCCTTAAACCGCCAGGTAATTTTCTAATGTAATGGGGGTGACCCTCACCCCCCACACCAAATGCAGGTGGGGCATCTCATTCAGCCCTCCCTGGGGACAGATGCCCCTTCCTAGGAGCAGATATCTGCCCCAGGGAGGGCTACAAGGGGTGCCCCCATTTCCCCTTGGGGTGAGGGGGAGAAGGCCACCCCCCTTTTCGGTAAAATAAATCCCTGGTGGCTAGTGCCCCCCCCCACTTCCACCCAAATCTCCCTTTTTGTTTTTGTTTTGTTTTTCATTTTGCCCCCTTCCCTGGGGGCAGATGATCAGCCATCTGCCCCCAGGGGGCCCCTAACCTGCAGGCCCCATCCTTTGGGGGGCCTGCACACTTATTCCTGGTGGCCCTCCTCCTCCCACCTCCAATTGGTTGGGGGGGGGCACCTCATGTACTCCTGCCTGGGGGCAGAAATCTGCCCCCAGGGAGGGCTACAAGTTGTGGCCCCCCTTTCCTCTTGGTGTGGGAGGGGGAGGGCCACCACCCTTTCATTGGTGGTAAAAAAAAAAACCCTGGTGCCTAGTGGCCCCCATCCCCGTTGCATTTTATTTTCATTTTTTATTTTTTCAATTTGTCCCCCTCACTGGGTGCAGATGATCAACCATCTGCCCCCAGGGTTCTGCACATATGTACCCCCATGCTTTGGGGGTCGGGGGGAGGGGTTGGGGGGAGGAAGAGGGCTGCTTACTGTAAGCAGCCCCCACCTCTGACAGATCCCTGGTGTCTAGTGGGCATTGTTGGGCGCGGATCGAGCACTCTGCGCCTTATCCACGCCCAGCAATGCTTTCACAAAAGTTGTCGTTGGAAAGGGGAGAATCTCCCCTTTCCAACGACACCTCCCTCGATCTCCGGCTTGAAATACAAACTGAGATCGAGCAGGAGAAAGGTGAAGACTCACCTTTCATTTTCACTGCAGCAGCCCGAAATGGCTGCTGCGGTGAAAATTACTTTCACTTTCACGCGGGCGTGCATTAGCCCGGGGGTTAGATTACTGTTTTGAGCAATCCCTAGATCACTCAAAACAACGTGCCAAAAAGGGTGCGCTATCTCGTCCTTGGCACTACCGAGGTAATGTCAAGGACGAGATATCTCGTCCTTGGCACTTAAGGGGTTAAACAAAACATTTATTTGTGTTCCAAGCATGGGCACACATTGATATTGATATATATTTCTGAGGCTTGTGGATCTGCTTGGATCACATGCTATGCATGGGCTCTCAACTAGTGGTAGTCGCACAGTATTAAATTATTTGTTTTCGAAACTTGAAAAGGGACGTCGACTGGGCGGGTCAGTAATACTATCCCTAATGTGACATCCACTGTACCCAATGTCCTGCAGGTGTCAAGGTCCATCCGATAGTTTTTTTGCACCATCATAGTCGGACGCAAGTTGCTTAGTTCATTCTTTCTGTCTCACGCCTTTAATTATACAAGTTTAAATTTTGATTTCTTACTTTCCTTTCGACGGCCCTAACACTGCAAGATCTTCGGTGATGGCTTTCTAGGACTGAGTCATCGACGTCTACTTGTACCGTCTCGACAAAGTTTGACTGCGGCCTACTTAGGCCTCAACGGTCCTCAGCCCTTCACTGTAGGGCAAGTGGGGGAGGTAATAACTTTCTTTCCTTTAGAGAATGCCCATTTCCCTATTCTTCCTTTGCCATCGCCGGGCTGCCATCTTTCCGTATTATGGAAAACACACCCTTTAAGTTTTGCCCTTCCTGTAACAGGTGGTTTCCCTGGAAGGACTCGCACAAAATATGTAACCTCGGTCTCCCCAGGGACCACCCCGAAAAACATTGCAAGTTTTGCAAACGATTTTGGCCCAAGACATTAAAAGACTGTAAGACAAAGTGCTGGGCCAATCACGCTATGCAGGCCGAAGCTGCTATGGATGTGGAGGGAGCGTCGAGGGCGATGAGGACCAGATGATTTCCTGTGCGCAAGCCCCCAACTACATTAGGTAGGACGGCAGTTTTGCTATGGAGACGTCACCCGGTGGCCCAAGCATCTACACTGCACACCACACAAAGCACACCCCCCACGGCTAACAGTCAACTGTTGAGGCACATGCAGTGTCGAGGGAAAGTTCCTCAGAGTACCTGTCCTGTGGGCCATTGCGCTCGCTGCATGACAGGCCCACAAAACGGACATCGAAGTCTGTTCCGACACCGCAAATAATCCTGACACACCCTCGGGTACCAGAGAACATGCGTCCAAAGACGCTTTGACGGCCCTTTCCAGTAGCTCCAAAATGAGCGCTTATTTAAAAAACATGTCACAGACACACTCCTTAAGTCCAAGACGTCGAAACATTCTAAATCTTCGATGGCCCTAGTCTCCGAATCCTCTAATTGAAGATGTAAGGACACCTCTCTCTCTCTCTCTCTCTCTCTCTCTCTCTCTCTCTCTCTCTCTCTCTCTCTCTCTCTCTCTCTCTCTCTCTCTCTCGCTCTCTCTCCAGGGACACACTTTTAGGGGCTATGCATCATAAACTACCCTCTACATCAGAGAGTAGCTCTACCCGGGTTCCCTTAGGTTTTCCAAGCTCCACCCAATGGACCCCTGAACAATTTGACAAAATAATGCGAAGAATGTCATGCTTTGTAGACTTCTTTGATAGCCACCTGATAAATTGTCTGACCTCCAAGGGCCCTCACAAGGGGAGACCGCTAAAGACCAAACTGCTGACAAGAAACCCCCGATTAGACACTGCGAAGCACCTGGCAGGACACTTCCCAGGATCTCGATTATATTGACACTTCAGGCTATAAAGTTCCTGGTTCACTGGGGGACAAAGGGGACCTATATGATACAGACCGGTATTATGATGATGCTGTCTACTTCATACAATATCCGGACCACCATGACCAACCCATGGCGGACTCCCCTGTGGTCAATCAGCTACAGTACAATGAGCTCCTTCTAGAAGCTGCCGGACATTTCAAGATTGATTCACAGGAGGCACAGGTGGACAAAAATTTTGTAGGAGACATCATTGGGGATAAGAAGTCTGCAGCACAGTTTTTCATTCCTGCAGTCCACCCAGAGGCGCATTCAGCCATCTCTACTCACTCCCAACCTTACGAAGGCAGTTGAGAAGATGTTCAGGCCAGCCCCCTGCAGCCGCTTATACACCAGGGGTCAATTAAAGTCTGACTCTCTCGTAACCACCACAAGAAAGAGGGCGGGAATGCCCTTAGCTTCTGCTGCTGCACCTCCTAATGAGGAAAACAAAATTATATATTCACTGGGCAGAAAGTAGTTTCCTTGGCTGCATACCAAGTAAGAATCGCTAGTAACTCCACTCCCTTGGTGAGTTACAACTGCCATAAATGGGATGAAATGCTACAACAGATCGACTCTGTCCCAGAGCCTTTTAAATCACAGCTCCTGAACACAGTGGCTGAGGGTAAGCACGTGTCCAACTGCATCCTGAAAAATAATCTGGATACAGCAGATAATTCAGGCTGTATAGCAGCAGATGCATGGTTAATACAATCCGGCTTTAAGCTGGAAACTCAAGCCACACTACTCAATATGCCAATTGAACCAAATGTCTTATTTGGGAAAGCTGTTGAGGATGCACTGAAAAGTGCTAAAGAAAAGTATGACACCCTTAAGTTCAGGTCAAAGAGGCGTGTTGAATACACGCTGATTTCGAGGACAAAATTCTCAACGCTCCTAAAGTCGGCCGGGGGGGGGGGGGGACGAGCATCATCTTTGGGGTTCCTCGCAGCGGCAATCCTCCCAGCAGAATTTTCAAAGGGGCCACAGCAGGTCTAGGAGTAGAAACGGAGCCTCCTCAACCAGAGGCTCCAACCCCCCAAAGCAATAACTACCGGCTCCAGGTCACCTGCCATGCCTCTCCAGTAGGCGGTCACATTTCTCAATGTACCCACGCATGGGAGGGGATCACCTCAGACAAGTGGGTACTATCCACAGAGGTGGGAGGCTATTGTATAGAACTCGTACACAGACCATCCAACCACCCACCAAGACGATCAACACAGGAGGAACAACGCATTCCACTAGAAGTCAAAACACTGCTGGAAAAGGACGCTATAAATATCGTCCTGGCAAACCAAGCTAACAAGGTTATCAATTAAACATACTTCCTTGTACAAAAGAAAGACCTGCGTCCTGCAAACACACATGTCAAGCCACAAATGTTCTGCATGACAAGGCTACAAGAAGTAATCCCCCTGCTAAAACAGGGAGACTACACAGCAACATTGGATATGAAAGATTCATACTTTCATATTTCAATGTTCCCAGCACACAGAAAATTCCTGCGTTTCAAAATGGCAAACTACCAGTTCAGGGTGCTCCCCTTCGGTATAGCCTCAGCTTCAAGGGTATTCACCAAAGTATTAGCGGTAGTGGTGGCGCACTTACGCAGACACTTTATCCCAGTGTACCCTTATCTGGACGGCTGGCTGATAACTGGAATCCCCTCAAATTTGCAAGCAAAATACCCAAAGAACAATGGACCTTCTTTTCCAATTGGGGTTTTCAATCAAGTGGAAGAAATCCAGCCTTTTTCCAAGCCAAACCAAGCAGTTTCTAGGGGCTATCATAAAAAAAGAGGGGCTAGCCTTCCCCTCAAATGAAATACCTAATTTTCTCACCGGTCGGCAAATAACTGTATGCAAGGCAATGCCCCTGCTAGGGATGATGGCTTAAAGCATTTATTTTGTTCCATGCCTGCACACAGTGCAGGAGTGGTTAGCGAAACAATGGTCTCGAGCAAGCAGTCAGTGGGACGATCTAGTGGTTGTTTTGCTAACCCTAGTACAAGTGCTACGCTGGTGGTCCAAGGAATATCTGTTAAAGGGAAAACACTTAAGCAGATACAAGCATCAGAACTACTGTTATGGTGAGTAATGTATCCTGTATTTGTATATTTGAGGCTTGTGGTTCTGCTTAGATCACATGCTATGCATAGGGCGACATCTAGTGGTAGATGTCGCAGAGTATTACATGAATTGTTTTCAAAACTCAAAGGGACGTCGACTTGGCATGTCAGTAATACTATCCCTAGTGTAATGTCTACTGTACCCATGGTCCTACACACGTCGAGGTCCCTCAGATTGTTTTTTTCCCACAAATGTGGTCAGTCGCTAGTTGCCTTTGATTAGACTAAGTTTATTAGTGGACTTTCTATCCTTTACCATGACGATGGCCGAAGACTGCGGCTTTCATCGGCCTCATTGGTCCTCAGCCCTTCACAGTAGGGAGAGTGGGGGAGGTTCATATAGTTGCCCCTTTTAGAGAATGCCTCTTCTGACCCCCTACCTCCTCTTATGTCGCTGTGTGGTGTCCATGGAGGGGTCCTCTAAATCATCCCTGCCCTCTGGGCCATCGCTATCATGTTCACTGCATGACAGTTCTTCAAAACCGGCACGAAAGCAGTTTTGCACACCAACTAAAAGGACCACCTTTTGCGTGCACAAGGGCATGCGTCGAAAGGCGCTTCGGAGTCCCCAAGGCACATGCCTAAAATAAAAACTCATAAAGAAGCACGTCCCGGCTACCCTTTTAAAGACAAAGCTGCTGGAAATAGGACAATCTTCGATGCTCCTACCTTCCCAGGCCTCTGTCTCCCAAAATACCCTCTCTGGGGCTATGCAGCACAAAGACAAGGCATTCTCACTACATACACCTACCACCTCTCTTCCTCCCCTCCCACCCAGCTCTTCCAACATCCTATGAGTTGAACCCCTGAACAGTTCAACAGAATCCTGAGGAGAACGTCCTGATTTGTCAATTTTTATGGACAGGCATCCTGATGAACTTGGGTCTCTTAATGACTCTTAACAAGGTAGGACTGCTAGGAACCAGCCCCCTACCAAAAGCCACATCTGGATGTCTCACAGCCCAGCACCTCCACCCTGAAGGTGTCTTGCCCGCTAGTCCCCGGGAATCTGTCATCCAGGTGGCCAGGACATGGCCATCGCTTTTGGTTCCTGGGGGTGGACCAGTGTGCGAGGATCACCTGGGTGAGGGGTCTTCGGGGAGTGGGACACCGGATGGCGAGACGCGGTATCCGCTTCCCTGTAACACCAGAGCCGTATACCCGACATGTCTCAATACAATAGTCAGGAAATTACTGACCATTAGACACACCTAACTTCGATTACACTTATCCTCACAGACAAAAGGGGGAGCATGAGAGCACACTCTGAGCAAGGCAAAGCACACCAGGAAGCAGCAGTTGCAAGATGGCAGTTTAATACAAGGCGAAAGACGGCAAAACCGAAGGGGATCGCAAGGAGGGAAGTGCCCTGGACGTTTTCAACAAAAGACTGTTACTTTCATGAACCTTCGAGAATAGGAAACTTAAGACCAGGAATCAAGGCTGAAGAATCCTGCATTGTGTGTCAGATATCCGTGGCTCTTCCGCGTGAAGTCGGCACAGCCGGTGAGTTGGGGAGACTGATACCAAACCGATCAGTGTTGAAACCAAGGTTGCAAGTGGCAACATTGTATAGTGAAAGCTGAAGCAAACAGTGTATGAAGCATATGTGGTAATCCATGCAAGCAAAATTGAACAGATGAGGGATTGAACTTTGAAGCCAAGATACTACGATAACTTAGACCGAGTGGTCTGGCACCACATGTGTGCTCATTCGAAAGTCTCTGTAAGGTATCCAACTGAGAGGTGGCAAAAGCGAAAGGGTCAAACAATTGTGAAATCGAAGTGATCCTGCAACGGTCAAGCAAAACCCTGTGCACATTTGAAAGTCTGCAATGTTAATAGCGCAAAGAAAGTTGATAAGGGGGATCCAAGGAGAATAGTGAATCGCCAGAGAAATTGAGTACTTGTGAAATCCTAAGAGGAAAATAGCTTATTGTTGGTTTGTCACATCAGACCCTTTTAAAGGCAAAGATACTTGGGCACGGAAGGCCCCGATGCTAATGATTGAACTGTAGCCTCGTTCTAGAGAAGCCAGAGACTGTGCTAAGCTAGAGTGTACCGCCTTGTCCCGTACTGAAAACGTGGGAAAGAGCGGTCAACGGCCTGAACATCCTGACATACCATTTTGTGAACACTTGTTTCCTTTTCGTAACACTGTTTCCCTCACTATTTGTATTTCGAGGTAAGGATTAGCAATAGGTTTATTAGTATAGGCCCTTTTATTTTGACAAATCACCACTAGGACTGTGTTATTATTTGATGGTCGCAGCTTGCTCCCCTCTATAGATTTAGGATTAGATGGGCATTTTTCAAACCCTTTTTTGAAATTCAATAAACACCCTTGAACTGTGGTCACTTGTTGTCTTACTGTTGATACCGTGCCTTCCTTACACTGTCCACCCTCCCCAACACCAGGTCACCAGGACCCCTCTCAGGACCTGTATGTCATAGATCGCTTGGGATCTCGGGACCCCAGTTCTCAGTGATCAGGGGGATCCATATAATCAAGACCAATATTATGACGACTATGATATCTGTTATCCAATCGCCAGTAGACAATCGGCTCCAATACAATGAGCTGCTCTTTAAGGCTGCCCAATATTTTAAAATAGACACCCAGGAGGCCCAGGTAGACAAGGACTTTGTGGAGGACATCGTTGGGTACTAAAAGTCTTGCCATTCTGTTTATCCCTCTTTTGCAGCCCATCCAAAGGTGTATCCAGCCTTCTCTGCTTATGCCAAATCTCACAAGGGCGATTAACCCTCGTATTGAAAAATTGTTTGGGCCAGCCCCTACATATACCCCCTCTACATCAGGTATCAGATCAAACCCAACTCGCTAATCGTGACCACTATGAGGAAAAGAGCGGCCACACCTCTGGCCTCTGCTGAAGCCCCGCCAGATAAAGAGAGTAAAAGGATTTACACCATTCGGTAGAAAGGTTGCTTCCTCGGCTGCTTATCGGGCCAGAATCGCCAATAACATCACCGTCCTGGCTAGTTATAGCTGCCATAAATGGGAAGAGCTAGAACCCCAAATCGAGACGGTCCCGGAACCCCTAAAGTCTCAACTGCTAAGCACTACATCAGAGGGCAAGCAGGTATCGAACTGCATTCTTAAGAATAACCTCGACGCTGCAGTCAAAGCAGGTCGCATCATTGCAGAGGACACTATAATCTAATGCCGGACCTGGCTAATGCAGTCAGGGTTTCAATTAGAAATGCAAGCCACCCTGCTCAACATGCTTGTCAAACCTAATTCCCTTTTCGACAAGGTGGTGAAAGATGCCCTGAAAAGTGCAAAGGGGGAAAACGATACTTAAGTCTCTTGGACAATTGACCAACTTTGTCCCACGGGTTCCCTCAATACTGGAAGATTTCGGGGGCGGACCCACAAAGCTCTTCTGGGTACAATCAAGGGGACCAATCATCATCATGGGGCTCCTCACATGGACAGGCCTCCTCTTCCAGCTTTTAAAGAGGCTATACAAACTCCAGACGCACAGGCAGAGCCTCCCCTGCTTGAGGTTCAACTCCTCCCAAACAATGACGCCCTGCGCCAGGTCCCCTCCCATGCCACTCCAGTAGGAGGTCATATCTCACAATTCACCCACGCATGGGAGGGGGATCACGTCAGACAAGTGGGTGTTGTCCACCGTGGCGGGCGGGTACTGCATAGTACTACTACACAAACCGCCCAACTACCCGCCAAAGCACAGAAATATGACATCAGAAGAGGCGCATATTACTGAAGTAGGTGGAAGCCTTGCTGGAAAAAGACTCCATAGAGATTGTTCCAGCAACCAGGTAAACAAGGGTACTCTTACGTCCAGTCCCCTTTTCTCCATACTGCATTGGCGTCCCACGCCAGGGAGGGGAGACAAACCTTTTTTACCAGAAAAAACCTTCCTCCCCTTTAAATTTAGAGGCGTGCGGGGGCGTGGCACTGGGACCATGGGCTCCCCTGACTCCGCCGACCAGCGCCGCTCCTCAGTCCTCTTTTCCGCATTGGATGGAATACACCGCTTTCACCAGCGCTCCTGGGTTTGGCCTCCAGCCTTGTAATTCCACACGCTCTTCCCTGGAGAAGTGTTTTCTTTTTGTCTTCTTCTTGTCTTTAATCAGAGACCTCTGTCCTCTGGCATCACACTCCTCCCCGGCACAGTTAGACGTCAGCAGGCTCCAGCAGGTGTTCAGCCTGCAAGGGGCTCTTCCCTCCGCTGCCTTGGCATTGACCACGACAGGGAGTCATGTACCGTGTGCAACGTGCTTACAACGCGCTTTGAAGAACAGGTTAGCCCGGTGGAGGGAGCCCTTCGGAAGCTTGCCTCCAGAGGACTAAAAGGAATTAGTCATTACAAGTCCTGGCCCAAGGTAGGGGTACTGTTTTCATCCGCACTTAGAGCAGGAAGGACCTTTCAGGTTCTTGTACCAGTGCAGGTACTGAGGCTAATACAGCTACCAACCGCCAGATCCTACCGCTGACTGCGCTAAAGGGCCACAAGACCCTATTACCGGGTCTACACCAGTGGGGCTACGCCCTAGTACTGGTCAGAGGTAGCACCTGTATGCAACACGTACCCCGCAAAGGTGACTCCTCTGCCAGGAGGCGCAGGAGCGGGAGGGACATTTCAGGTCCTGCTACCAGTACAGGTACCAAGGCTTCTACAACTACCGGCGGTCAAGCCGAGGGGTCACCAGATCCTACTGCACACTGCCCTGAGGGGCCGCAAGGTTCTATTAACGGGTTTACACCCTTGTACCGGACAGAGATCTGAGGGAGCGCACGTACGCACAACGTACCCCGCAAAACCGACTGCTTCCCCAGGAAACGTAGGAGCGGGAGGGACCTTTCAGGTCCTGGTACCAGGGCAGGTACCAAGGTTGCTTGCTACAGCTACCAGCGGTCAGGCCAAGGGGTCGCGAGATCCTACCGGGGACTGCACTGAGGAGCTGCAAGCTTCAATTACTGGGTCTACACCCGAGGGGCTGCGCCCTAGTACCGGACAGATGTCTCAGGGGGCACCTATACGCACCCCGCAAAGTTGTCTCTGTCCAGGAGGCACAAGCAGGGGAAAGACCTTCCAGGTTCTTGTACCAGTGCAGGTACCAAAGCTGCTACTACAGCTACCGGGCCGCCAGGCCAAGGGGTAGCGAGATCCTACTGGTGACAGAGTGGAGGGGCCGCAAGTTTCTATTACCGGGGTTAGGCCCGAAGAGCTATGCCCTAGTACCAGACAGAAGTCTGAGGGGGGCACCTGTACACAGCACTACCAGCAGCCTCGCAGAGGGCAATCCGCCTACCAGACCTGTCTTGAGGTGCAGGATAGGCCTCAACCTTCACTGCCTGGTGTCTCGGAAGAGGCAGGGCCCAACGAGGCAAGGACCACGACACAGGCATGCAGCATGCAGGCTGTCAAAATGGCCGCCGGGTCAGATAAAATGGCGGCTTGTCAGACACCATCACCCTTTGGGGAATAGGTAGGGACTGGTCTTCACTAAGTACGTGGCCCACGGCATACCCTTCATCGTCGCAGGGCCGATGCAGCCTGCAGACAGTAAGGCCGAGTGGGTTCATGCCCGCACCTCCAAGCGCTCCACTGGCCTCTGAAGATGGGTTTTCTTGAAAAGCCATGACCCTCCGGAACATACTCCCTCTGTTTCTGTCGCTAGCGCCAACGGCCACTCCGCCCTTGGTTCCAGTGCCTCCAGCTTCTGTGCAGCCCCAGCTGCCCATGCCAGTACCCACAACACTGGCTCCCACGCCTCCAACGGTCTTGGCAGCCCCACAGCCTCCTTCTCAGCAGCCGGCTCGGGTCAGGAGGTCACAGCTTGAACCCCATTTGGCACAGCCTACTAACAGGCGCCTCAACGACAAGTTTAGACAGCTGGAGGAGGGCCCCCCTCTTGCTGTTGGCACTCACAGCCACACTCCTCGCCCACTTCCGGTGCAGCACCTGGCATGCTTCAAGGTACGGCTTGCAGAGGCCTAAAATGGTGTGCACGACATAATGGAGTCCGCCGTGGCGCCCATTGATGCCTCAGGCAGTGCCATTTGCACCGCTACTGGCAGGAGAAGGACTGCCTGGCTACGGTCGACCAAATTCAACCGGGATGCCCAGGAACACATTACTGGACCTTCCCTTTCGGGGGGGCAATCTGTTCCGTTCTACGACAAATTAGGAACTTGATAAGAGGAGGAACAGTCCCCAGACTGCTGAATCCTTATCCATCTTCACTAAGGCCACCCCTAAGGCATATAGCCAGACGCACGCCAATGCTGGCGCACAAGTTTCGCGGACCACTGGATCCTCCCTGCAGTGTCCTCGGACTACTGCCTACCAATATCTCCTCCGCTCCCACAGATTGGGACAATAACTCTGTGGGTGGATATTTGCTTGCACTTAGAGAGGCAGGCAGTGCAAGTCCCAGAGGGGTCTGGGCTCCTATTCAGGTTTTCGCCATACAATGGTTACCCCAACGCGTATTGCAGAGATATAGTGCATGGGAGACTGGATGTGCTCCCTGGATTGGAAGGATGCTTACCTTCACGTACCGATCTGCAGCCCCATCGGTCCTTTCATAGGGTCAGGATCATGGGCTTCCATTTCCTATGCAAGTTTCTACCCTTTGGCCTCAGTCCGGCCCCTAGGGTCTGTACAGGACGGATGAACCCGTGGCAACCCTACTTGGGGCCCAGGGTCACCACACCTATGCATAACTAGACTGGCTTATCTGGGCAAGGTCTCCGGAGGCAGTCCACCACACCGCCTCCACCCTTATGCTTCCACTACATGAGTTGGGATCTTCCATCAATCTCAAGAAGTCACAGCTGGAGCCTAGGCAGACTCTGACGTTCCTGGGCCTCATCTGGGATACAAGCTCCAAGAGATTTTTCCCCTCAGAGGAAATGACCAGAGCCATCAGAGGCCCATGTGGCATTTTCTCAGCAGAACAGTGACCTCAGCATAGTGGTACCAATGCCTAAATTGCAGTTACACTGCGCAGCCTCCTGGAGTCAGGAGAGGGGTTCCCAGGCAGAGCCGGGCAGCATTCCACTGCATCCCCATCACAACCTAGTCTGGTGGAGCACGGACAGCAATTTATGGATAGACAGGCCCTTTCGTCAGCCAGCTCAGCAGGTTACCATCCACAAGCAGGATGGGAAGCTACTTGGACAGCCACAGTGTCCACATAGAGGTTTCTGTCAGGAGCAGGTGGCCCTCATCAACTGGCTCGAAATGATAACCATCTGGCTCGCCCTCAAAGCCTATCTGGCGGCAGTCGGAGCCTACCGGAACTCAGGGGAGGACGTTTTTTATCATCTGCCAATCCAGTGGTTAAAAGACTATTGAAGGGCCTCACCAGGTTCCACCCGCCCATCAAGAAGTCACACCTCGTGCATAAACCCTTTGGGCCAATGGCATCCATGCACATCAGGCTTGTCACCATTAAGACCGCCCTCTTGGTGGGTCTTATGTCTGCACGCTGTGTCAGCGCAATCCAAGCTCTGATGGCACCCGAGCCATACACTACCTTTCACAGGGACAGGTTGGTCCTCAGAACGCATCCCATGTGCTTATCTGAGGTAGTCTCTGTGTTCAATCTAAATGAGAAGATAGTACTCCCTACTTTCTTTGCTGACCCGAAAGACCATGCTCAGAGGGTTTCTGCACTGTCTTCATGCTAGACAAGCGCCAAAGTTCTATCTGGACAGAAGCAAGAGCTTCCGCAAGTCTGAGGTTCTATTTATCACCCTCGGAGGGTCAGGGCCAGGATATCAGGCTTCCAAGGCTTCCATAGCAAGGTGGATGGTGGTCTCCTTAAGGAGACGCAACACAAACAGCTTCCGGCAAACATGCATGCCCACACATTCAGAGAGAAGGCCACAGAGGTTGTTTTCCAGAGACATGTACCGTGGCAGGTCATCAGCAGGATGGCCACTTATGCCACTACCTTGGCTTTTTGCAAGCACTACTGTTCGGATGCCGGCTCCAGGTCAGACGTGGCATTCTGGCAGGCAATATTAAGGAACTTGTTTTCTTAAGGAGGGTCACCTCTCCACCCTGGGGCTACATTCAGTTGTAATCCCCAATGCAGTATGGAGGAAAGGGGACGGGATGTAAGAGTAATTACAAGTTACTCACCGTAGTGACTAACATACTCTTATTCCATAGTCCCCTTTCCTCCATACGCCCCACCATTCTCCCCCCTAATAAAACTGTTGTCACTTGGGCAATTGTAATATTGTCGACGCCTCAAGGGGAACTGAGGAGTGATGCCGGTGGGTGGAGTCAGGGGAGCCCATGCTCCCAGGGCCGTGCCCCTGTGCGCCTCTAAATTTAAAGGGGAAGAAGGTTTTTTCTGGTGAAAAATGTACGTCTCCCGTCCCTAGCGAGGGACGCCCATGCAGTATGGAGGAAAGGAAACTATGGACTACGAGTGCGTTAGTCACTACAGTGAGTAACTTATAATTATTTATTCAACGTACTTCCTTGTGCCAAAGAAAGACCTCACAATGCGTCCAGTACTAGACCTGCACCAAGCAAATACATATGTCAAACCCCAAAAGTTTCACATGACCATGCTCCAAGAAGTATTCCTCCTCTTACAACAGGGGGAATTCATGGCAACATTAGATATGAAAGGTGCATGTTCCCAGCGCACAGATAATATCTGCGGTTGGAGATAGCGGGAGTACACTAATAGTTCAAGGAGCTCCCCTTCAGCATCGCCTCAGCACCAACACTAGTTTCCCAAAGTTGCTTGCAGTAGTAGCAGCGCACCTTCGAAGAGAGTCAATCCCAGTGTACCCTTATTTACATGACTGGCTAATAACCGGGGAGTCTCCTCAAATCTGCAGATGCAACACCCAAAGAACTATCAACCACCTGTTCCAATTGGGATTCTCCATCAATGAGAAAGTCAAGTCTCGTTCCCAGCCAAATAAAACAATTTCTGGGATGCATTTTAAAAACAAAGGAGGAGCTAGCTTTCCCCTCAAAGGAGAGAGTATGACACATGATGTTGCAAATACCTCACTACCTAGCCGGTCGCCAGATAACTATATGCAAAGGAATGCGTTTGCTTGGGATGATAGCCTAATGCATACACTTGGTTCCACACGCGCACCTGCACGTGTGCCCAATACAGGAGTGGTTAGCAAAACAAAGGTCTCAGGCAAGCGGTCAGTCGGACGATCCAGTGGTTGTTTCACTAATCATGTACATGCTCTTCGCTGGTGATCCAGGGACAACTTGCTGAAAGGAAAACCCTTTCGCAAATCCATCTGTTCAAGCAATACTATCTACAGATGCCTCACTCTCTGGCTGGGAAACCCATTACCTTCACCACACAGCTCACGGCCTATGGACACGCACCACAGGCCAAAACAACATCAACCTCCCAGAACTTCTGGCAGTTCTCAGGGCCCTACCGGCTTTTCAGCAGCACCTAGTAGGCCAGACAGTGCAAGTCCTCAGACGGCACCACTGCCATGTTTTACATAAACAAACAAGGGGGCACACACTCTCCAAGGCTGTCCCAAAAAATATTGTAGTGGGCACTCAAGCGGAACATGTTCCTAGTCTCAACGCGTTCCAGCTCAATGCTCTAGCAGACTCGCTAAGCAGAAACCCACTGCCAGAGGAGCACGAGTGGCAACTCAACAGATATTCTAAACAAAATCTTTTCCCAGTGGGGTTATCCTGCCTTAGACTTGTTTGCCACAAGTCCAAAAAGCACAATGCCTAGACTTTGCATCCAGGTTTCCCCAAACAGGATCCAAGGGGGAAACTGCGTGAATTGATCAGGGAAGTTTGCCGAAGCTTTTCCACTGACGCCACTCCTCAGGATAGTGCACAAGATGCACCAGGAACAAGTCACTCTGATCCGGATCGCTACAATGTGGGCACGGCAACCTTGGTTCCCACATCTGTGCAAACTGGCGATTTGCAATCCAATCAAGCTTCCGTGCACCTCCAACATGGTGTCCCAGCACGAGGGGACGACACTCCATCCACATCCCCAGTCCATGAACTTGGCAGCCTGGCTCCTGAAGTCAGAGGTTGGTCACTTAAATCTTCCTCAAAGGTGTATGGATATTCTAAAGGAGGCATGAAAACCCAACGCCAGGCACTTACTTCAACAAGTCAAAGGTTTGTGGTATGGTGCAGATCATCATGGTCCTTAAACCCAATAGAATGTTTTCCATCCAACATTCTACACTACCTGCTTTATCTGCTAGACTCTAGTATTTAACTCCATCAAAGTACACTTAGAGGCCTTGTTCGCATACACCACCTCGCAGAACAAGGTTTCTTGGTGGAAAGTGCCTGTTATCAAGGCTTTCATGGAGGGAGTAAAAAGATTACACCTCCCATTTCTAACCCGCCACCAGGTTGGGACCTTAATGTGGTACTCTCAAAACTCATGGGTCAGCCCTTTGAGCCTATGCACAAAGCCAGCCTAAAACATTTGACATACAAAACTGCCTTCCTAGTTGACATCACCGCAATAATACGAGTCAGTGGGCTACAGGTATTATCTGTACAAGACCCTTTCTTCATAATCCACAAGGACAAGGTGGTCCTTGGACACATCCTAGGTTTTCACCTAAAATTAATTTCCAAGTTCCATGTCAACCAATCCATTGAACTACCTACGTTTTTCCAAAATCCATCTAACTCAGCTGAAAGGAGCCTCCATACATTAGATGTAAGGAGGGCGATCTTGTACTACATAAACAAAACAAAGCCTCTAAGGGAAACAGACCCAACACTTTGTTTACATTGCCCCAGGTAGGGAAGGTTATCGCATCTCCACAAACGCCGTCTTCAGATGGATAGTCAAATGCATACAGCTCTGCTATTCAATATCCAAAAAGGCCCTTCCTTTCACTCCTAGAGCTCAGTCTACCAGAGGTACAGGAGCTACTCTAGAATTACTGCATTGACACACATTCGAAAGCAGATTCACAGGTGGGACAGGCGGTGCTAAAACATCTGTGATGCTGTACCTTCTCACAACCCACTTCCTTCTCGGATACTGCTCACAAATCTATGCATAGCATGTGATCTAAGCAGATCCACAAGCCTCAGAAGGCATACATTACTCACCGTTATCTTATTTCTGATGCTTGTATTTGCTTAGATTCACATGTGCCCACCCTCCCTCCCCTCCTGGAGTAGAAGGTGCATACATGGTTCTTGCTCAATCGCTATTTCCTGCTTTATTACTTCTCTACTCGTGCTACACTTCTTGCAACCTCATCTCCTAAACAAAACAATCTGAGGGACCTCGACGCGTGAAAGACCATGGGTACAGTAGACGTCACATTAGGGATATTATTACTGACATGCCCAGGTGACGTCCCATTTTGAGTTTAGAAAACAATGTAATACACCAACTACCACTATATGTTGGCATATGCAAAGCATGTGAATCTAAGCAGATACAAGCATCAGAAATATGATCATGGTGAGTAATGTATGCCATATAGCAGCCAACGTCACATCCGGAGCAGATGAGTGGTACATTCTAGTCAAGAGAGATTGTTGGTCAAGTCGTACTACGCCCCCTGTCGAAAATGTTGCTGAACAGCTGACACTGGTATGGATATCTATCTGATGAGGAATCTGCAGGAGAAGAATCCATTCAAAAAACATTTCTGGTAAGTAATTTCTCCATTTGGAAGACCCATAGTGGACTTCTGCTCATTGAAAACAATGCTCTTCCAGGCAGTGTAAGCGTGTTAAAGAAGGAAGCAGACCCAAAAGTAGCCTAGTGGCTATATATAGACTTTTATTTGTGCATGAAAAAGACCCTAACTATCCCTAACTTCTAAGATGGGTTTCCCTGCCTCAACTAATACTAAAGGGTCCATCCAAATATCTGCCATATCAAATGCCATCGTCCTTTGTCACAACCTACTTCTATCCCTCGCACTACAACTAAAGGATAATCTAACGAAGTTTCTTCTCCAGGAGAATGACTCCCTTCCCCTGATGCTCGAATAGTGTTTAAAGAATGTTCTCTTGCAACAAGAATGACTGGGGCAATGACTCCCTTCCCCTGGCTTGTGGGTTTCACACAGCCTTGATACAATTCTGCATGCAGGAGGAATGGCTCCCTTTTCCTGGTGTAGATCTATGCAGTTTCCAATAAAACCAGGGGGAATGACTCCCCATCCCCTGGCGTCTCCAGCACAACATCCAGTGCGGGGCATGCCACTGGGACTTCCTGGGACTCAGGTTCTTCTCTCCAGTCTCCACAGCATCGTGGCAGCTCAGCGCTCTGGTTTGCTGCTCGGCTCTTCCTTCCTGCTTCTCATTCGGGTCCACGTCAGCTGGACCTATGGAAAAATCCTTCTGTGCTTCACCAATGTCCTCTGCTCTTCTGACTCTCGGTCTGCCCACAGCGTTTGAAACTCCCTGTGGTTTCTGCACCTGTTGCCTCTCCTGGCTCGGTTCGACTTCCTGTTGAGTGTGTGTTCCCTTTTTATCTTCCTTTGTTGGGCCCGCCCCTGCGGAACACTAATGCTCCTGTTGGTGCAGTGGTGTAATCGTCATGCCTCCTCAGAGCCTGCTTGTGCCAGTACTGTCATAGTCCCTTATTGATTTCAATGATGTAATCTTCTTGTCCTCAGGGCCTACTCGTGTCAGTGCTACCATAGGTTGCAGTATTGTAATGCAACATGTGGGTGGAGGAAGGAGTGCCCTGTGATGGAGGTTTGGGCTGTGTGATTGGGGAAAAGAATGGAATACAGGTTGTTTGGCCTAGATTGTACATCCTCATCCCCAAGAGGGGAGTCCTCCCCTGAAATGTCCTCCCACGTGTTACCACCCCTAGGGGATTATTGGTTAGCGACTTAACCACCCTAGCCTTACAGGAAAGGGCTCCCCCTTCGGGAGAAGTGACCTAATTCCATATGTCACAGAAGACAGTTAAAATAGTCACTGTGACAGTCCCATAGGACATATTTCCTGGGCATTGGGGACCATAAGGGGGAGACCATAGACTGTTTTATTTTTTCCTACTGCAACCTACCACAAAGAGGGAGCTCTGCCAAAAATCAGGACAGATGACAGGGACCACACCCCATGATTTGGAGTCCCTATGTTACCCTCAGAAATCCAATTACATCCCATGCTCAAGATCTGTAGGAAAAACACAGCAACCATTTGTTTCGCCTTTGTATTACCCCACACAACAATCCTTACACCGGGGTTCGACAAACTACCACATTGCCCTCATTCCTTCCCCCGGTACCCCAAATCTGGAACAATGTTATCTGGATTTATACTGCGCACTGCTGCTATTTTCATGTTCTACAGGCGCTCACGTGGCTCTGAAGGAAAAGTGGGTTGGTTAGTGATTGGGGGGGTAGGATAGATGTTGTGCTCATCTGTTGATGCATGTAGAATCGGGAGAAACTGGCGTCTGTGCATGTGAGGTTTCTGGGTGTATTTTGTTTAGTGCACTGGGTTGGTGTCCATAAGGACGGTGTCCAGTGTTTGAGTTGTTGGAGGTTATTGGGTTTGTAGCTTGTTTAGAGAATGATGTGCATTTTTGTGTTTTGGTGGGTTGATTCACTAGCCCTCTGGGCGTGTGTTGAAGGTGAGAGGTTCGGGTCCATTATTGTTTTTCATTGCGTCTTTATCCATTGTTTTTGTCTCAGGGTTTGGACCAGCAGCCATGGTATGGATTGGACAGTCCGCTTGGGAGGGTGGTTGTTGTACAGTTGGTCTGTTTATCTTGGTGAGCTGAATAGCCAGGCTTTTAGTCCTTTCCTGAAAGTCGGATTATTTTCTGTGTTTATTTCCTTCGGGATCAAGTCCCATAATTTGGCTATCAGATAAGAGACGGTTGTTCCTCCAAATGTTCTTTCCTCATAGTGTCTCGTTTGTATTTGGAGGTCGGTGCCAGATCAGAAGTCTCTCTTCAATTGGTATGGGGTTATTTCTGCTTGGATGAACTCTGCTCCTTGTTTGTGTAATGATATATGGGCAGTGCATAGGGCTTTGAAGCTGATTTGTTTCTTTACTGGTAGCCATTGTAGACTTACTAGGGCCGGTGTGATGTGTTCTTTTCTATTTAGTTTCAGGAGTAGTCTTGCTGCTGTATTTTGGTTCCATTATAGTTGGGCATTCGAAGGGAGAGATTATTTGCCTAGTCTATTCTAGATAATATCAAGGAGATGATTGCAAGAGTCCTGTGTGCCCCATTGAGCTAGGTGAATATCCCTCTTATCAATCACAGTAGGTAGAAAAAACATTAGGTATTGTGTTGATTTCTGGTTCCAAGGTGAGACCGTTGTCCATGAGGATTCCCAGATTTTGTTATCACTGTTGACATCTCTGGTTGAGTTGCCATGCTCGGTGGGCCAGGTGAAGGATGTCTGTGTTGGACTGTCTTCTCATTGGGAGATATTATTTCTGTTTTGGTTTGGAGTAGTTTGAGGTTGTATGTCAACCAGGTGTTTGTCGGTGAGGCATTTTTTGAGGATGTTGTTAGGGTCTTGTTATTTATTTTGAAGATGAATTGGGTGTCATCTGCGTAGTTGTAGGCCAAGTCCATGGGTTTGAATTAGCTTTAGTATGGGGGAGTTTAAGGGAGTCATAATTGTTGAAGCGTGGGGAGAGGCTTGACCCTTGTGGCACACCCCAGATTAAATGTTTTGTGTTTGATGTAAATGGTGGAATGTTCGGTCGGCGAGGAAAGATTTCTGTCCTGCAACGAATCCTTGGATGTTGTCCCTTCCCATGAGGCCAGGGAGGTGAGGCCACTACCCAAGAGGTGGTACTCAGTGGTAGGATCTCATGGGGGGGAATATTGCCCCTATAAGACTAGGGACAACTTCGGGAGAAAACGGTATGTACAAAATACATCCCAACCTTCCTCATTTTCTGGGCACAGTACATTAATCCCCCACACATCCATGTACCTGTGTAAAGGAGAGGATCCAGCCCGTATAAGAACCACTGAGACGAGGAAGAGTAGGGACGACTTGAAGTATATTGGAAAACTGGGGTGAGGAAGAGCTCAGCAATACCAATAAGGAGCGGTCATACTTGTACTAAGATGAAGATGTGCGTAGCCGCAAAGATGTGCGTAGTCCAATGTGCCTGGGTTACTGTGGGCTCTGCCACAGTAAGCATTCTAGTCCATATGGGCATTGTGCAAGTATAAAACTGAGGAAGGCCTAACAATAGTGTTTAGCCCTCCCTGGAGGAACCACAAGTACCAGCACGGCCCAGGTAGAAGGCAGACCAGGACGCGAGGTGGGAGCAACAAGGTCCAAAGCCAGTCCAGAGCAGAAGGACCGCTCAGCAAGACAGGAAGGTGAAATTCCTGCTGTTCCTGATGACCGGGAAGGAAGAGCCACACCACACGGAGGAGAAGTATCGCTGTGGAGCTGCCTCAGACTATAAAGGACAACCACGAGGGTGGGGGAGCCCTGCAGCTGATCGCAGGCACCAAGGAAGGCACAAAACCATTGTGAACCACAGGACAAGATACGCAGGTTGCCAGGAAGGTGCTGGGTCCCCGTGAAGGTGGTGGAAAGCCCAGAGGAGGGAGAGAGAAGCCAGGAATATACGGTCTGGGACCATGACCGAGTGAAAGGAACTTCTGAGCCGCATGATAGTACTTTGGAGGAGAGTTAACCAAGTCTATCAGCAAAACTAAGCAAGAAAGAGTCTGGGACCCGCACCCATAAGAGAAACTATTTTAAAGTTAGTGGAGAAATATAAAGGGTGTCTGGGACCCCGATTAAAAATAAATAAATAATTTTGGGGGTGCACTACTAAGAGGATCTGGGACCCAAGGAGAAGGAGGTGGGAAGAGGCCTGTAACTGGCAGGAAGTGATCAGGTATAGCAGAAGCCCGGAAAATGGAAAGACTTCCTCCAGTGTGCATCTTCCTCTTGGCAGTGCCTGGCAGGGGAGTACACCAGGTCTGTGAGTCGGGCTTGACACACAGAAAGAAGCTTGAGAAAGGCCAGGGGAAGGGAGTCATTCCCCCTGGTGTTGGTGAACAGTATGAAAGAAGCCGAGAGAAGGGAGTCTTTCTCTTGGTCTTGTGAAGAATCGGAGAAAGGCCAGGGAAAGGTTATCGGCCCATCCTGGTGTTTGTGAACATTGTGCGAGAAGCCAAGGGAAAGGAGTAATTTCCTTGGCATTGTGAGCAGCCCAAGAAAGACATGGGGAATGGAGCCATTCCCCCGGCATTGTGAACTGCATGGTAAAGGCCAGGAGAAGGAATTCATCCTTCCTGGCACTGTAAAATGTATTAAACCCGAGGAAGGTTAGGGGGAGACAGCCCCCCCTCCCAAACACTGTGGAGATCTATTTTTCCATGTACATTGGTGGAGTGGCAAGCCAGGAAAACCTTAGTCTTTTGGTTTTGACTTTTTTTTTCAATCTCTCAAAAGTGAACTTTGGTCTATCTTTGTCAGGAGTCTGGCCAGAGAGCACAGGGCAAAAGCTAGAACTCACAGTATGCACTGTAGATTAGGGTAGATGCCTGAGGCAATGCTAGCATAAAACAGAAACAAGGTACATACCAAGCTGATGTGAGTTGAGGCAGGTATTCACAAGGACTACAGGGGCAGGAGCTGGCTTTTAGTAAAGAGACAGAAAGCAAAGAGGAGCAAATATACTGGGCAACATGGATTGATCACAATAAAAGATGTACTGGAATATAAGGGGTCTCCATGTTTGAGGGAAAGCCCTTGGGATCAGTACCAGCAGATTATTCTTAACTGTCATACAGCAGTGCCATGAGTAAGGCGTGCCAAATAGACTGTTGTACTCCATGCAAGGCTAACATTGGGGAGACATACTGAGGCAGGTAAGACTCCAATGGATTAGGCAAAGACAACAGAAGTATTTCCCTTATCTTATCTGATCTGAACGGAGACCAACCCAGGGGTCACACTGTAAACGGATACAGAGTGGAGGCACAACAGTGGACCATGATGTAATATAGGCAGAAAGCAGTGTTGACATTAAGTAACTAGGTACATGACATGACAGGATAAGGAAACAAAGTATAAAGGAGAGACTGGAATATCAGAATACACAAAGGCAAAGGACTCAGACAAGATAGGTCACTGCCAACACAACAAATGCAAAGGGTTCAGGAAACTCAAAGTACTTAGAGCAGGCCTTAACCATGGACTGAGGTCTGGTAATATTGCAGGCAGTGAACAAACAGGAAAACCTCAAGAGGCTGATGCAGAGAGAAAGAGAGAAAAGCTAGGCAGAAACAGGACAAGTCTGAGAAGCAGAAATACTTGCGGAAAACAGGGTATTTACAGAAATGCAGAAAAGATATCAGAAAAGAACTGAATGTCTTTAACAGCAAAACAGGACCAGGTTTCAGAAGTCAAAAGCTGGAAATCAAGGAAATGGTTCATAAACAGGCACTGGAATGGTGCTACAAAGCAGCAACAAGAAACCGGATTCAAAAGCCAAAATCAGGATATTCAGAAAAGGTTCAAAAGCACACATTCTCGGTGGAATTAGTTGACTGAACAACTGTTTCTGTTCAAAGTGAGCTTATAAACACCCTCCCTGCCAACAGCCCAACAGGGTGTAACTGATTGCAGTCTCAATTAGCTGTGTTCAATTAAGCCCAGCCCCTGCTTCAGTAACCTGCAGCATTGGATTGTAGTCTCTTTAACTCTCAGCAGCCTAGTCTGAAGTGGTTTGGAACAGGTGAATGCTATCGGGGCCTCTCCAGTTCTTAGTAGCTTGCTGCAAACAAATGTACTCGGTATGCCTCCACCAGCCCTCTGCCTCTTGGACAGCATACAGATACCAGAATGCATCTGCTGGTTTAACCCAAAACCCGAAATAGAACATGAAATTAGATTGGTCCAAAACTGCAGCAGTAAAACGGGTAAATGAATGCAATTTGAAGGTTTTAATTGTGCAATCATGCTATAAACAGACCCTCTTCATGTGCGCACATAGCAGTGCATGGTTGTTGGTAGGTGGGCAGGATCCTGACAATCGTCCAGAAGAAGGTATACCTTCTTCTGGACCAAGATCAGCAGCCCTTTACTTGTTTTTGACTGACATCCTGACAGAGTTCTTAGTATTTGGTTGAGGCAGGGAAACCTCTCTTAGTAATCGGGCTGGGTAGGGTTTTTACACAAAAGTCTATAACCCAAAAATATGCCACCTGTGCACTTCTCCTACTTCTACACCCTTACACCTACTAGTGCAGAGCTTTGAATAACTGATTCCTCCAGTCTCTTGATAAGAATTGTGTGTTTGATCAAATCGAAGGTGGCTGATATGTCCAGTAGGGATGTACGTGATTTTTCTGTCGCTGAAAAGTCTGCAACGGAAAAGTTTGTATGTGAAATGTACGCACCACAAAATGTTCGTACATTTCCCATGCGGACATGCATTTTAAACCCCTACAAACCCACACCCACAACATACCCCCGTGCACACCCTACTTACCCTTTAAGACGCGCTGTATCCCTGCAGCGCCGGTTCCCTTTCACTTCCGTGATCGTGAACCGGCGCTGCAGTGTCCTTTTTTTTTTTCTTTTTTTTGGGCAGCTGCAGGGGTTTAGCCCCGATCACTAATACTGTGTAGTATAGTGAGCGGGGTGCTGCGGGGGAGCCCTGGCTATTTTTTAAAAAATGTTCTCGGGTGTGCTGCGGGGGTGTCCCCCGCAACACCCTGCTCACTATACTGTATAGTCACTGTAGTGAGCGGGGTGTTGAGGGGGACACCCACCAGGGCCCATACCGACCCCACCGAAAGACCTAAACACACACCACGAAAAGTTCAAACTTTTGGTAGTTAGAACTTTTCGTGGTGTGTGTTTTAGGTCTTTTGGTTGGGTCGCTAATTTTGATAGACTTTTCGTCCTATTCCGTCCAGTAGTATGATGGGCGATTGGGTGGTGATGCCTGTGTTCATTTTTAAGGCGTCCCTTATGGAGAGGAGTGCGGATTCCGTTACTCTTATGGGTCTGAAGCCATCCTGGGATTGGTCAAGTATTCCATTGCTTTCTACATGATTGAGTAGTAGTTTAGTTCTCTAAGGTTTTCGCTTGAAATGGTAGGTTTGATATGGGTCTTTAGGTAGTATTTCACAGCATTGGATGTTTGGTGACATAGAGCAGCTTACACTTAAACTGAAAACTTTCAGTCACTTTTGTGCCCAATTAGTCTTTTTGGGTCATACTGCCCACAGCCAATAGGAACACCTCCCTTAGCTCCTCCCCTGTCGTCCATCTTCAGATTAATTACTGCATGTTATTGTAAGGAGTCCTCAAATATCATCTCTTCAACATTTCTATGATAAAATGTACATTTCACATCTTTGTACGAAAAATCTTTTTCGTCCTGGCTCTTCCCTCCTTCCCAACTGGTTGGGGAACGGCTGCATCCTCAGGCAGGCCGGAAAAGCTGGCTGCAAAAGATAGCTGTCATTTTTAGAAATGTTGAAGGCGTAGAGCCTACATCACATGTGCGTCCATATGCGTCCCGGGCCCACACCTTACCCCTAAGTCACCAACGTTCCACACCCAGTTCCTGTTTTTCCGCCTACCGGGCAGGTTGGAATTTAGCTGCGCTGCGACTCACTCCTTTTTGGGGAGTTACTTTTTGCTGTCCATCCCTTTTTTCTTAGCGATTGGTTCTTCACTTTTTATTTTCAATTTGTCGTGCCTGTGCCTACGTATGCCTTATGTGACAGGATTCAAGCAGTGCATCAGTTGTCGGAAGCATTTCTCTGCGGCCGATGCCCATCATGCCTGCGTCTGTTGTTTGTTTGGGTATACATCACCCGGCGAGTACCTGTCTTTTGCTGTGGGATTCACCCGAGGTCTCTGCGGACTCATCTTCTCCATGTCACTGCTGGGACCGGTACCGAAGACTTTGTTCGGAACAGGAGGGAGGCTGACATCAGTAAGAGTGAGACTACCTTCAGGTGAGGTATGAGTTTCGGCACGGCCTTCAATACCCAAGGGCAGACTGCCTCCTTAGTTTGTCTCTTCACGGGACCATTCAGGGGGAAACCCTGGGTGTGTTCACCTCAGAGTACCTCTGGGTGGGAAGGCACTAGTACCTCCAGGATAGAAAATGTTAGTACCTCCAGGTGCAAAGGGTCTGAGAAGATAAACCCGGTACCCAAAGAATTATTTACACCAGACAAAATAACTATGGTACCAGGGAAACCCTCTGTAAACTGTACAGGCAAGCGTTCATACAAAGAGGCCCACACCTCCGGGGTTGACTCGGTCCATTCCAATTCCACTGTATCTGCTAAAGCCAAGTCAGCTACTGCATGTGAAACTTCTGGCACTTCGGTACCGAAAGACAGTCATATCCTCTATGACCGCAGTTGAGCCCACAAGCTCCTCAGTACTGAGGAAATCACATAAGTCCTCTCACAAGAAGCATAACATTTCTCACTCGAGATCCAGTCCAGTACCGACTTCTCCAAGGAAACCTAAGCGGAAAGAAATCTCCTGTTGAATCTGTCTCTGATTCGGGACCAGAGAGAGAGAATTCCAGTCTAGTTTCTGACTCGGAAGACTTTGATGCTTCCAAATTTTTTACAGTTTCACTGGAACAATTATTCAGCGCTCCTGTGAGCGTTAATTCACCTCCGATTTTGCCACACTCCTTCTGAGGACAATTTGGTTCAACCAACTCAGGTCCCAGCACAATCTGGACCACTGCTAGTTTTAACCAATGTACAAGTGCCTAGACATGTGTTTTTTGACATCTACAATCCAAACCAGCAGCTGACTCTTCTACTTCCCCTCTCAGGCTAGAAGAGTCCCAATGTAGCCCTTCTCAAATGGTGAATGACATAAGCAATACAGTGCTGGAAACCATGCTTTCTGAGCCCTTCTTAGAAGTACTGGCTCAATGCATTAAAGACAAAATGTCACCTATTATACCTCAGTGATCAGTGCCCACTGATCCTATTCCTGAGCCAATCACTATCAGTTGACAACAAGGTTTCGACTTCTCCGTCCAAGAAACAAAAAAAGCCCAAAGATACTGCCACAGATTCGGATGACGACACCACTCAGTCACCATCCAAGGTGTTTCATGACATTGGGTCTCGTTATGAGTCTGGCGGTAACCATGCCGGTGCTTCCGGTGAGTTACCACCAGACTCGTAACATATTACCAGCACCTAGCTTCCCGGTGCCACTGGGACATTACAAGTCCCGGCGGACCGAGAAGCTAGGTGCCGGAAAATGTTAGTCCCCATTCCCGTGGAGTCCCATAGGAGTCTATGGGAATCTGTTCAGGGTAGCGCTGGCACCATTGCCAACGGTGCCGGCCCTTCCATGAAGAATCAGCCTACTGGGGATACAGCACCTGGCATGGTCAGACCTGTCAGGTGCAGCTGCCCCAGCAGGCAGACCCGTATTGGGGCGGTCCGGAAACCAGGTTGCCGGTAAGCTTACCGGCACCTTTGTTTCCGGACCGCCACGCTCGTATTGAGGCCCATTGTCAGAAAAGACATGCAGGCACTAGAAATCCTTCCTAAGGATAAGCCTGAAACAGCAGGTGTTTTGGGCAAACTGCAATCTCAGCAGTCAAAGAATCCACTTGCCATGGAATTGTCCGTTCTAGAGCTAGCATTAGATCGTTGGGGTAAGCCTCATTCAGATCCACACTTCTCCAAGCTCTAGACAACAAGTACAAGGTGCCTGAGGAGGAACCTTTCATACTAATGAGCAATCTTTCTGCACAATCAGCGGTAGTTTCAGCTGCCCTAGCCACAAAAGGAAAAGGCCCTTTTCCATCTTCAGTTCTTGATAAGAATGCAAAAGCATGGGAAACCCAGGGTAAGAAGTCTTACACTAATGCTACCTTACAACTCAGGCAAGTAAACACTGCTACAGTTTTGGCAGGATTTAATATCCTTAATTGGTAGAATCTTGAACGCTTTGCAGACATGCTCCCTCGGGAAGCCACTGATGAGTTTTCCTTTTGGATTGCAGAAGGTAGAGAAGTGGCTATCCAGCAGCTTCAAGTGGTTAAAGACCTCATCGACACAACAGCAAGAGCAGCCCCTAGTGCAGTCTGCATGCGTAGACACACAGATTTGTCAGCCTCTTCCCTTCACCAAGCTATCCAGGAGAAGGTGCTGGACCTTCTGTTTGATGGCAATACACTGTTTAATCCCTCCACTGGTGAAGTCCTTCAAAAATGTAAAGCCAGTGTCTCGGCCGCCAAAACCTTAAGCTCAATTTCGGTGAAACAACCTGATTGCCAACACTTTAAATCATTCAAACCACGTCCTCAAGGAAATAGTGGTTACTGCCACTTCTGCAAAGTCTTAATACTTTTCTAAAAAGCAAAGATACAGGCCCAAATCTAAGTCGGGACTTTCCACTTCCTCAAATTCTTCACAAGAACAAAAGAAGTCTATTTGACTTCCTTCCGGGCATGTACATACCTTCTGCTCCTACTATCAAAGTGCTTACATCCCCGGTAGCAGGAATGCTTTCCAACTTTCTTCTCCTTTGGAAAACCATTACTCAAGAGGAATGGGTCCTGAGTATTATTCAGCATGGTTACCGCCTTGCCCTTACGGCTATTCTACCATCCTCTCCTCCGAAGCTCTAAAAATCCTCTCCAGAGCAGATCCAAAAACTCCTTTCCTTAGAAGTGATCGAATTGGTTCCTCAAGAGGAATTAGGTCAGGGATTTCATTCCCGTTACTTTCTGATCCCTCCCTCACGGTCAGCTGTTTTTCAAAGAAACGAGCTGGGGGTAGATCTGTCTTCGGCAGGGGCCTCCCTCTGGAACAGACTCCCTGCCACTCTGAAACTTGAGGAGAACCATTGCTGGTTCCGGAAGCACCTCAAGACCTTCCTCTTTGCTTCCGTGTTCTCTCCGCCTCTCCCCTTCTGATATGTTCTGTCTTGGCATCGTGCACCTGATCACCCTCTGACTTTGTGCCCAGTTATCTGCTCACCCTGCCACCCACCTGGACTGCCTCCTGGCAATCCCTTGCCCTGGGATCTGTATCTGTAACCCTACAGCCCTGCCCCCCCTGTTTTCTGCACTTATCAGACACACCCTGTCTGTTGCCTTTAACTTGGCACTTGCCACTTGCTGGCTGCATTACCACTGTTTGTTGCTTTTTTATTTATTTGAGTATTTTATTTATTTTTTATTCCTTTGCTCAGCACTTTCCACCTCCCCTCCCTTCCCATGTACTTTCCCCTGTCCCTCTCCCATGCACTTGCACATTCTCAATGTCACTGGGCATAGTAAGATTGTTGTTTTGTTCTCCCTTTTTCCCTTCCGTTGCCTCGTTGCGCTCTGAAACACTTGTGCACGAGCGTGATACAAATAAAATATCAATAAATATCAATATCCCAAAGAAAACAAGTGGGATCCAACCAATTCTGGACCTCTCAGATCTCAACCAATTTCTGGTAATGGAAACCTTCCAGATGGTGACCATTCCTAAGGTTCTAGCCTCTCTTCATCCAAATGATTGGATGGCATCTATAGATCTACAGGATGCTTATTTTCACTTTTCCATCTTCAAACATCACTGTCAGTTCCTGAAATTCACCATAGGAAGGTCGCGTTACAAGTTCACATGTCTGCCCTTCGGGCTCAATTCTGCTCCTAGGGTTTTCACACCAATTCTGGGATCAGTAGCAGCCTACCTTCAGTTAAGGACAGTACAGCGATATCCTTACCTAGACGACTGGCTTCTCAAAGCCCAGTCTCGGGTGGAATTGTTTCAAAAGATGCAATTAACATGCCACAATATTTTCAACCTGGGGTTTTCTATAAATGTGGCAAAATCTAAGCTCATCCCTTCGCAAAGGATCCAATTCCTAGAAGCAGTTATATATAGACTGAGCCTTTCCACCCCTGGAAAGGGTGGGAGCTATTCAACAAACCATTGTAAAGTTCAATACCCACCAGATTCTGACAGCTTGGTGGTTTCAAAGGCTCTTGGGGCTAATGGCCTCTTGTGTAAACCTAGGTCCCTTTGCAAGTCTCCGTATGAGAATGGTCCTTTGCTATCTTGCCTGCAACTGGAACCAAAGCAAGTTCAGGACTCACTAATCTGGTGGAACTCCGCAGAGAACCTGTTAATCAGGTCTCCATTTCCACCTCCTCTTTACCAAATAGTTATTACAACAGACTCATCTGAGTATGGTTGGGGAGCACATTGTCTATGTTTAACAGCACACGGTCTTTGGTCTTCTCAGGAAAAGGATCACATAAATGTCCTGGAACTAAGAGCCATGATTCTTGTTCTAAAATTATTTCTTCCCTCACTTCAAGGAAAGGTGGTGAAGATTCTAACAGACAATATCACTGCAATGTTCTATATCAACAAGTAGGGGGGTACCTGTTCCCTTCCCCTGTGTCTCCTAGCAGAGAAGATTTGGTATTGGGCCATTCAGAATCATATTTTCTTGTTGGCGTTCAATCTGGAGGGAAAGAACTTCCTAGCAGACAAACTGAGCAAGTTACAGTCTGCTCCGCAAGAGTGGGAGCTGAAACCGTCAGCAAAGATGTTATTCCAGAAGTGGGGCCATCCATCAGTAGACCTCTTTACCAACCAGCACAATTCTCCATGTCCTTAGTTTGCATCAAGGCAAGATCAGGGTCTTCAGTCTCTGGGAGATGCTCTACATCTGGATTGATCGAACCTAGCATTTTATGTGTTTCCACCTCTCCCATTGATACACAAAATATTGCTCAAATTCAAAATGTCACAGAATCTAACAGTGATTCTTATAGCCCCGTTCTGGCCTCGCCAGGTTTGGTTTCCAGACCTCCTGGAATTAGCGGGGACTTCCAAATTAGATCTCCCATTATCGAGGGATCCTTGGACTCAACAGAAAGGGCAGGTTCTTCATCCCTCCCCTCAATTGCTGAACTTGAAGGCCTGGTTCCCAAAAAAGTAGCCTTTTCCCACTTACATTTGTCAGAGCAAAATATAACCACGATGTCAGCTTCTAGGAAAGCTTCTACTAAGAAGCAATATCGTAGGAAATGGTTATGGTTCCGTCACTGGGCCTTAGACTACGACTGTAATCCTCTAGAGGCTTCTATTGATGTCATGTCCTTCATGTCTTATCTAGTTTCCACATGTGTCAAAGTAGACACTTGCAAACATTCCTTATCGGCTATTGGAGCATACCTAAACAGAGAACATAGGTCTTTCTCTCTTTTGGAAGGAGCCATTCGTAGGCACTGCGTGGGCCTTCTATGTTTACATCCCCCTATTTGTGTACCTCCACCTCAAAAGGATCTCCAAGTAGTTTTGTCAGCTCTAATGCAAAAACCATTGGAGCCTATGGCATCATGTGAATTAGAATTTCTAACTTGGAAAACTGCATTCTTGGTAACCATTACTTCAGCTAGAAGGATTGGATAGCTCCAAGCTCTCTCCTGAAATGAACCTTATAGTTTTTCATAAGGATAAAGTAGTCCTCCGTACGGTCCCCCTCCTTTCTACCAAAGGTGGTTTCTGATTTTCATTTGAATCAGGATATAGGTCTTCCTGTTTTTTTTCCTAGGCCGCATGCTTCAGCGCCGAGGAGACATTACATAACCTAGACGTTGTAAGAAATCTAAAATGTTATCTAGAAACGACCAACCCGTTCAGAAAAGCAAACCAGCCCTTCATTACTTACGGGGGTCCTTCTCCTGGAGATAAGGCAGCTAAAGCGTCCATCGCCAGATGGGTTGTCTCCTGTATCTCCAAGGCTTATGATATGAAACGGCTCGCGACTCCGCAAAGACTTCAGCCTTATTCCACTTGAGCTAAGGCAGCATCCGTAGCCTTCACCAGGCATGTGCCCACTGTAGAAATCTGTAAAGTGGCTACCTGGGCTACCCTGTTTGCCTTTTGCAAGCACTATGCTATGGATACATCATCTAGAAATGATGCAAAATTCGGGCCAAGAGGTGCTCTGCAACTTGTTTGCCTGAATTCCGTACATGCTGTCTCCTCCACCCTTACTTATTTTAAGTCTTTTTATTCTGGTCCCATCCAGTTGAGAAGGGGGAACAGCCAGGACGAAAGAAAAATGAAAAATTACCTTCATGATGATTAAGGTTCTCTTAGTCCAGGCTCTACCTCTTTCACAACACCCACCCAGCCATCCCCTACAGTAAGCATATACTTAAATTCTATCGCCATCGCCAGAACCACAGGAACTGGGCGTGGAACGCTGGTGACGTAGGGGTAAAGTGTGGGCCCAGAGCGCGGAGGGGCGCACGCATGATGTGGGCCCTATGCCTTCAAAATTGCTTAGTGTGATTGCTATCTTTTGCAGCCAGCTTTTCCAGCCCCCCCCCACCTGTTCTGAAGGAGGGAGAGTGTGGACTAAGAGAACCTGAATCGCCATGAAGGTAATTTTTTACATTTTCGATGACCAGCGTTAGCGGCGACAGTACGAGCTCCACAGACTGTTCCCGCTGCCTGTAAACTTCAACAAAGTTCGTCAGCGCAGTTGGGCCTACCTCATGGTGGCTGAATCCACAAGGAAGAGCTTGTGCAAGGCCTGTGCCTGCTGTCGACTGAAGAACATCTAGGTGGAGGATCACCACGACGACTGCCTCTATTGCCTTCATCCGCACCATGTTATCAAGGATTACAAAATCTGGCAGTTGTTTTCAAACAAGACACTGAGAGATAGTCGTCTTGTTGCGTGGCTCAAGGACCCCGGCGGGGTCTCGGACTATGCTTCAGTAGCTAGTCGTGTCTCGTACGGCAGGGCAGGACGTCCCAGTGAACCACCGCTGGTAAGAGGTCCAGGTCTGACGAGCTCCAGGCCACCGGCAAAAAGACACAAGGCAACCTCAGGCGATGAACCAAGACCCTTGCACAGGGACCGTTCTTCTCCAAAGGTCAGTGCCCAAGAGGAGTCGACGGGTAAGGAAGGTCAAGGCCTATTCCATCGGCCCAAGGACGCAACATCTAAGTCCACCTCCAAAAAAACGGGCACGTCATCGATATCAGAGGCAATTACGCCATCGCCGATGACCAACCCTTCCTCCAGGTAATCTACCTCAAAGCCGTCAATGTAGTCCACCGGCATCCTGTCGACAGAGCCGCCATCAGCCACGACTAGAACTAGGTCGTCTACAAAACTGTTGATGACCACGACTACTGCATCATCTAAAACCTTGTTGACAGCGTCTACGTCCACACACACGGCTGCTACTCCCTCGTCGATTACCTCATTGATGGGGTAAAAAGAGCACCTTCTCATCAGCTGGTTACCACTCCACTTCCGTTGTGACAAATATCGCTGACACCCATACCAGCACAATGTCCGCTTTAACAACTCGTCCACAGGCTTCATACCCCAACCTTGGGGTGGCCGTGTTGCCAGGAGGTACTATTATATCGGATCCAAGTCCTTCGCTATCGGAGGGTGTGGGTGGGCCAAAGGAGGAGACCATCATGTCACCCCCTTTGCCGCCACCACACACATCGCCTCCCAGAAGGCAATCAAGTTCACCACTGGGTCAGGCAAGTCTGATCAGATTGCCACCTTTTACCTCCTCTGCAGTCGTCCCAGGCACAGGGCAGTTTGCCTGTAATGCAGCTGGCTCCAGTACTGCATCCACAAAGAAATGTCACTGGACATTTTATCTATCTTGACCACACTGGTGGCAACCTTACAACACCGGCTGCCTGCGCCAGCCCTGGTTCCAATGCCTCATAGGTGTCCTCATGCAGATGTCCCTGGGCCCTTCAGGGAGGTGGATGACATCCCTTGCCCTCCCCCCCTCCCCCCACACAGAAGGGGTGGACACCTGCCAGTACAGCAAAGGCTGTCGGACACTGGTACTGACACTGATCCTGACCAGTTTGGACGACGTGGTTGATATGCATTCATCCCACACGGATGAGTTTGATGATTTTGTCACAGGTGTCATGGGGAACCAGATGACATTCTACTGAGGGACTCGCCCGTGGATGAGGTGGTGGCCTTTCATGCTTTCATGTCCAGAGCGGCAAAAATGTTCGGCCTTGCCCCAGAAGAGCAGCAAAAAGAGTGTGCTGTATCAGCGCAGAGAGCAGCACAGAAAATCTGTAATGTCCATCCCGCTGTTAGAAGACGTCTGGAAAAATGGCCTAGTCACCTTGGCACATCCTGCTACTGCCCTCGCTAAAAGGACCAGTTTGACAAGATGTACTGGGCGCCAGAGAGCGCTGCCTCTGCACCCAACCCACACTAGACTGTTTTCTCTGCAGCGCCCAGGAAAAGGATGGCTAACCCATATTCATACTGCTCTGTCCCTCCAGACAAGGAAGGCAAATGCCACGACGCCTTTGGCAAGAAGGTTAATACCACCATATCCACGACTATCCAGGCAGCAAATGCAATGGCCATATTAGCACTGTACGACTGTGAACAATGGTACAACATGGGTCCCCTGCTAGAGTTTCTTCCTGGAGACAAGAAACAGGAGGCCATGGACATCTTCCATGACAGTGAATTGGCATCAGACCATGCCATCAGGGTCTCAGTGGACATCGCAGATACTGGGTTTTGCCAGTTAGGATTGGGGCGGTTCTACGCAGACAGGGTTAGTAAAGGCCACAGACTTTAGACCCGATGTCCAGTTCAGAGTCATTGATGAGCCCTTTTAAGGATCTGCCCTTTTTGTAAGAAAGGTGGATGAGGCCCTGCAGTCCATCAAAATGGACACTGAAACCGCTCGCTCCTTGGGCACCCTTTTAAAGGTGACAGCCCTTTCGTTCTGGCAAAAGGCACTATGGCAGGACTCTGGGGGGTAGCAGCTCAACATACCAGTCCTCCTCCTCTTATAAGACCCCACACAGATCAGTAGAACAATACAGAAAAGTCCCATTCCTAGAGGGATTAGCAACAGTGCTGTGGCTGCGCCCAATCTAGGGGCCAATCTGACAAACAGACATGACCAGCCCAGGTCCTCCCGCTTCAACATCCTGGTGGGAGGATGACTGTCGAGGTTCGTCGAAGAATGGGCGAACATCACAACCAACGAATGGGTGCTATCCCTCCTCCAGCAGGGGCACTCGCTGGAGTTCGTAGACTATCCAGTAGACATTCCCCCCGCACACAAACCCTAAATGTTGTGACACCTCTTGTTGCAGGAAGTGTGAGCTCTACAACTAAAGGGCACAGTGGAAAAGGTTCCAAAGGACAAAGTGGGCACATACGTCTGCTCCAGCTACTTCCTGGTAAGGAAAAAATCACTGCCCAGCATGTCATGGGTGCGGAGGCCCATCTAAGGGTGCTCAACAAGTTCCTCAAGGCACAGATGTTCTGCATGGTCACATTGCAATAGGTATTGTCCCAACTGCAACACAGAGATTTCTTGGCATCCCTCGACCTCAAGGACTCCTATTTTCACATCCCCATTCTCTGCTCACGCCGCAGCTACCTGCGTTGCCGTACAGACACCTGGTGATCAGTGCATACTTTCACCAGGTTCTACTGTGTCGACAGAGATTCTGCAGAAGTCTAGAGTCGACCAGTCAAGGAAGTGCAATTTAAGGCAGAAAGAAAGGTGCCAGCTTGGTTCACTGGGGACCGGTATTAGAGAGGACCGGTTAAGATTCCAGGCTAAGCTGGGGCCTACAAAAAAACTTTATTCCAGAGCTGGCAAGGGTCAAACAGTGAAAATAGGTGGTGAAGCGAGTTGGGACACTACATTCCCAAGGGAGGTTAAGTGAGTTGGGTGCTATATCATCAAAGGAGGTGAAGCAAGCAGACGGCTCTATCCCACTACCCAGACATTGAAATTAAACAGAAGTGGGGTGCAGCATGTACCAGTGTGGGGTCCCAGGCTACAACCTCAAAAGCCTTACATTAAGGCTTCATATGGTGGGGGGGGAGGTAGAGGGGTTATCCTACTGGGAATTACCTAGCTAGGTTCCAAGAGATGTGTAACAAGCAAAGAGGCCCATAGATTGTGTGGTGGAGAGTGGAGGGGGAATTCTGCAGCACTCTCCCAGCAAATTGGCAGGACCCCCTGAATTGTCATGATGCTCGCTCCCGGGGAGCCGGTTCAAGCCCTGCGTCCCCAAAAGCGGACATCCAGTCCCCAAGGAAGGACCCAGCAACCCCATATAGGGGCCCTTTGGACAGTGTCCTGGCGCCAGGCTCATAAAAGACATCAGTCCTGGCGCCATTGGCGCCAGGCTCATTATGGGAGTGCTTGGGTGCACTTACCTGATGCAGACCATGCTGCAGGATCCCGGCCTCCTTGAGGCCTGAAAGGAACTACTTTACCTGTGGGACTAATTTACCATCCGGGCGTGGTCGGGGAAGGATACATACCTGATTGGAGGAAGGATACATACCTGGAACTTCTTCCAAGGCTATTTAAATCCCACCCGAACAGCCACACGTGCTTCGCGTTGTTCTGCATCTAGCAGCTGGACGCTCACCGTGTCTGCTCCTGCATCCTGACTTCTGCCACGCCTGCCAGCATCCTGGATCACCTGCAAAGGAAGAGAAGAAGAGAACAGAAGAAGGAAAAGTCCTTACCTGCTAAATCCGCATCCCAGAGACATCTCGCCGACAATCCTGAAAAGGAAGACTTTTATTTAAAAGCTCATTGCGTCGATCGCTGCAGCGCCGCATTCCACTCACCTTTACAGGGCGCCTCCATGTTCAGCAGCGATCATCCGGATTCGCAGTCACGCCCCAGCGCCTAGGGAGAAAAAGACCAGAACAAAAGGTGAGAGAGAGAAGGGAATAAGGAAAGCCAAATCTCCATGTTAAGACTTACCTGTTGATTCATTCCCTCTCCATTTCGGGACCGCGCCGCATCCTGGCATTTCCGAACCCCGGCCCCTAAGGGGAAAAAGAGACATCAGCGTTAATGAGCGAATGAAAAGACATTACCAAAAAACGCTCATTAAAGACTTACCTGATTTCTACAAGGATTTCACCTCTCATCTCGGGTCGGTGCCTGTTCCCCAGCATTCCGTACCCCGGCCCCTATGGGGAAAAAGACACTAGCATTAGTACATTAATGCATGGACACAAGGGGAACCTCTTATAAAAAAACTTACCTGGAAGCCAAGCAAGTTTGGTTCTCACCAATCCGAAAATCCAGTGAAGTAACTGGATACCAACGCGCCCCTGCATGAGAAGCAGGATGGAGAGCTCGTCCTTCCAGACCCTAAGGTGAGACGCTACGAGGAATCACAGAAGGGTTTCGAGGAGGGTGAGAGGGGAAAGTGGGAGGCCGATTGCATTACCCCGCAGACAGTTAATCCCCTATTTTCGCCTACAGAAGGATACTTCTGCGAGCCAGACAAGCCAGATTTGGGGGCCCGGTCCAGTCCGTCTTCCGAACCCTGCACATCACCTTAGAAGAGGTCACAGCAGCGCGAACCAGGCCAGCGCCTCCGTGGGAGTCAGGTGAGCGTTACATGAATTCATGAGTACAAACACTGCCAGAAGGCCATATCACTGTCTCGGAGGCGACAGTCCAGGCAAAGACTCAAAAGTGCATCAAAGGGTTTGGAGGACCAGATCCCAGCCAAGGACCAAGGGGTGTGCTGTGACTTTGTTGAACATTATCCTGAGGTGAATCTTCAGAAACCTTGAGAATGGATTATGGGGACGTCATTTTACATTTGGTTAAGCTCTGTTTTGTTTAGTGGACCCCCGCTCCCCTTCCCAGTCCCTTAGGAGTTTGCATGTTGTTTGAACTCCACACCCCGCATTGTCACAAAAACACTTTGTTGTATTCCCTTTTACATTGCTCATCATTGCTAGAACATTTTTCTGACCACCTGTATTCCAAACTAGTGATAAATGGTGTCAGAAGTAGCATCACAGGAAATGCTCCATGCTGTTGTTTGTTTGTTTGTTTATTTATAACACGCAGACCATCAGGCCCGGGGGCATCAGGGCGCAATTTGTACAGGGTTGCAAGAAAAGAACATACAGGGAGATAAATTACAAAAAAGTATAACAATACAGCATAATAAACAAACTTAATAATTACATATCTTACACATGGTACAGTGTCCCTAGGCTCTGCAGAGGAAGTATCCCTGAGGTAGTTGGGAAAGGTAGCAGACCGGAAATCGTGCAGGGGAACAGGCGGGTTGGGTAAGTAGGACCGAATGTCTGACACAGCTATTGCTGGTCAAAGAGCCAAGATTTGGTTTTATTCTTGAAGGCGTTGAAGGAGTCTTCAGCTCTGATGGCAGCGGGGAGGGTGTTCCAAAGTTTGGAGGCTAGGACAGGAAAGCTAGTGCCTCCCGCTTTTTGGAGCTTAAACCTAGGGATAGTAAGGCAGTGAGTCTGAGCAATTCTTAGTGGTCGGGCAGTGGAGTGGCGCGAAAGCCGACTGCAGAGATAGATCGGAGCCTTGTTGGCTAGGCATTTGTGCGTGAGGGCAAGTGTTTTTAGGGAAATTCTCTGCTTCACGGGTAACCACTTAAGGCTAGCTCTGGCTTCAGAGATGTGGTGGTTACGAGGGATGTTCAGAGCCGCTCGAATTGCATTGTTCTGGGTGGTTTGGAGTTTGGACAGGTTTTCTTGGCTGGTGCCTAGATATAGGGCACTGCAGTAATCTATTTTTGCCATGATAAGTGTTCTCGCTAGTGTGACGCTATTGTGGGTGGTGAGGAAAGGTCTGCAGGCTGAAATGAGTTTGCACGTGTAGGCGGAGGTGGATCTGACTGCATTAGTTTGTCTTGACAGGGAAAAGGTGGAATCCAGGTAAAAGCCTAGTGTTTTGGTGTCTTTCGAGACTTGTATGGAGTTGCCGTCTATGATGAATGACTGATAGGATGGCTCCAGTTTGCTCAGGCGTTGTGAAGTACCCAGAATAAGTAGCTCCGTCTTATCGTCGTTCAGACATAGCTGGTGCTGGGCCATCCAGGCTTGGATGACCGAGTAGACGTCATTGAGGGCCTTGGTGTCAGCAAGATAGTCACCCGAGATGGGAATGAGTATCTGGGTGCCGTCCGCATAGTTGGTGTAGGAGACACCCAGATAATCGAGCACATCGAAGAGTGGTTTTGTAAAGATATTGTAAAGGGTAGGAGACACGCAAGAGCCCTGAGGAACTCCGCAATGAATAGGGGAGGGAGCTGCGGCAGCGGAGGGTGCAAAGACCCTCATAGATCTGTTGCTCAGGAAGGATTTGATCCAGGCTGCTGCGGAGGGAGAGAAATTGGCAGCAGAGTGGAGGTGCCTGCAAAGGATCTGGTGGTTAACCAAATCAAATGCGGCGGAAAGGTCGAGGCGTAATAGCATTGCTAATTTGCCCTTGTCCTTCAAGACTTCGATCTGGGTTTTTAGGTCTAATAGAGCCGTTTCGGTCCCGTGTCTGGGCCGAAATCCGGATTGTCGTAGACCTAGCAGATTGTTTGATTCAAGGTAGTTTTGGATCTGCAGGTAAGCTGCACGGTCCAGTATCTTCAGCAGGAATGGTACTGTAGTAATAGGTCGGAAATTCGTGGGTATGCTTGGGTCAAGGGAAGGTTTTTTTAGTAGCGGGATCACCCAGGCGTCTTTAAGGTTGTCCGGGACAATACCTGTTTCAAAGGAAGAGATAATGAAGGCTGTAATGAATGGGGCTAGGTCATGGGCGGAGTCCTTAATGATGGGAGCTGGGCACGGGTCACCTTGGCAGTTGGAAGTTTTCATCCTGAGGATATTTTCTACTTCGATGATAGTGAGCGGTACGAAGGTGAAGGGTTTGATGTTGGCAAAGTTGGAGAGGGTGGGCCTAGTGGGGGAGGATGAGCGGTTGTCACGCCTCAGGCAGTCCTGCTTATCTTTTATTTTAGATTGGAGCATAGATATTTTGTTTAGGAGAGCTGCTTGAATGTAAGTACACCATTTGCTGTCTTTTGTGCAAGTGTCTGGAGGGGATACTGGGGTTTCGAGCTCTTTTAGGACTCTAAAGAGTTCCTTGGAATTAGAGTCGGCTTGTGTGATACGATTATTAAGCGATTCTTTTTTAGCAATGATGATGGCGTCTTTATAAATGAGGGAGGCGAGGAGGAAGCCGTCTTTATGCTCATCAGATGGGTGGCTTTTCCACTGGTTTTCCGCGCAGCGTTTGGCCTTGCGAAGGATTCTTAGCTGTGGAGTGAACCATGAATTGAGGTGTGCTCGTGGTTTAGCCTTTCTAAGTTTGATTGGTGCTAAGGTGTCAATGGCCGTGAGCATCGTTTGGTTGTAGGTGTCTGCAAGGGAGGTGGGATCAGAGCAGGCGTTGGTCGCCGCATTAAGAGAGGGGAGTAACAGTGGGAGGAGATGTTCTCTTGTTATATTTTTTTTATTGCGGGTGGGGAGGGCTGGGGCTATAGGTGTTGGGGCTCGCGGGGAAGCTTCAATGTTAAATGTTATGATGTGATGGTCAGACCATAAGCAAGGGGAGTTATTGAGGACCTGGATGTTGCAGTTGGAGCCGGCTAACCAGTCAATGGTCCTGCCTTTAATATGGGTCGGTTCTTGTAAGTACAAGGTAAGGCCAAGGTCAGTAAGAGCAAACTCCAGATCAGTTGCTACAGGATCATTAGGGTCGCCGCGACCAAGATTGAGGTCACCTAAGATTATTGTTTGGGAGTTGTTTTTTGTTTTGTCAAGAAGAAGAGTAGAAATTTCACTGACAAAGGTGGGTGCCAGCCCTGGGGGCCTGTAGATAAGGTGAAGGGTGGCCGTTTGGTTAGGTGTTAATAGTAATTTGATTGTCAGCAGTTCAGCTGATTCAAGTTTGGAGTCGGATACCACTCTTAGGTCAAGGGAGTTTTTGTGGATGAATGCCACGCCACCGCCTCTAGTATGGGCAGAGGAGCGGTCACAGCGTGTAATGCCATATTCAGGCGGTAAGGCCAAGGATAGAGAAGGGCCAGAGGCGGCATGTAGCCAGGTTTCGGATATGGCAATGAAGTCAAGGTTGGCAGTAGTGATAAGGTCGGCTATGTCAAGAGCGTGTGCTGTGAGGGATCTAGCATTCATGAGGGCACCCTTGAACACAGGCAATTTAACCCCTGTGGTCTTAGTTTTGCAAGTGGCGGAGGGTGAAGGCGGGCTGGGTGGTGTGTGTGGGGCTTGCTTAGTGGTGTAGGTGCGGGAAGGACGAATACGGAATCTGGTGCCTAGTCTCCTGTTCCTGAGAGTAAGGGGGCAAGGTTGGTTAGGGGTTGGTTTTGTGGCAAAGTGTTTGAGCCAGAGAGCAGGGTCATTAAGGTATTGGTTAATCTGGTTGCAGGGGTGGTGAGCGTCAACGGAGGTTGCTGAAGGACTCGTTGAGGGTGTCAGAGTCATGGTGGGTGACGCTGGGTCACGTAGGACCGTGTTAGGAAGTATTCTCATTTATGTGAAGTTTTCCCTCCAATTGTGTAACCCCCCCCAACAATTTGCTGCTGTTAAGTACCATAATCTGACTTTGCCAGAGGAGCACAGCCTTCAGCTGCACTCCCCTGGGCTTTTCGCTCACTTTGTTATGGGGAAACGGACATGCCCTTAAGACAGTCAGTACTGGGAGACTTAGTTTTCCTTAGTCCTGGTCAATGTTGCAACTTTAATGCAACATGTTGCAAGTGCACAATGTACTTTACAGTATAGTGCACATGGGTCTTCCTGTAATTTCTAAAGGCCCTAGATACTCTCCAAGGATTTTGTTTAGAAGTGCAGATGTGCCTTGGACAGGGCTGGTGGCAGCTTATCTTTTCTCATATTCTTAACCCTTTCCTGCCAGGTAAACCGCGTTTACCGTATTTGGCACAAATAGGTGGCCTGGCTCCAAAATGGCCATGCCATGAGGTTCTTTGTCCTGTCCTTTGGCCATCTTGCCCCTTCACCTTCCCCAGGTCGAGCCAACCCAGGTCAGTCCTTATTTGGGCATGCATTCTCCCGTGAAACGCCAAGCTTTCGCGGGCTTCTGCATGCCTTGTGTGTGCACTTCCAGGATGTGGGTTGGACTGTCTGGTTCCAATACACATCCTGGGTGCCAGAGAGTCTGGTGTGCTGTGAATGCCTGGGACAACAGTGGTCCATGATTGGTCCACGTATGGTGTGCCTGTGTGTGAGTAGATCTCCCATTGGGTCCTCTTCATTTTGTCGCAAAGGAGATTCTGGATAAGAGAAGGCTCCAAACACCCATACCAGGTCGATCTCTTGAGTTCTCACTGAACGAAGGATATGATCCAAGCATCCTGAAACTAAGAAGCTGAGTCGAGGAACCGCTGGTGACCCGCTAGAAGGTTTGGCACCCTGAGCCCGCTGTTGTCCCGCTTGACCCCTCTGCATCTGATCGAACTAGAAGGTCTGCGAAGATGCTTTGACCCATTGAAATAGTGGGACCAACTATTCTCGGCACCTTCATCAAACCCTGGAAGTAAACCTTCTCAGAAGTGTCCCTGGGCCAACCAGTGGGCTGACTAGCTTGCGCAGGACCTTTTCTCTGACACCGCTGCCATTTTCTAGGAGACCCTTGAAACTTGGTACATCGCAAGCTCTGTGTGCAAGACACTCGCACCGAATTTCGTACACTTAGCGTTCCCAGGTCTGGAGTAAAGAGAGACCGTCTGAACCAGAGTACACACGGTTACTGTGTCGGCCAGCCGTGGTAACAAATGTTGCAGGTGGATTTCAGCTGTGACCCTCTGTGCCCTGAATCCTGCTGCAGTGAAACTGGCCTGATCCATCCACCAGGAGCGGAAAAATCGAACCGGTGGCCGTTGGCGCATCCACCTGTTATTACTCATGAGTGGCCCCTGAGAGACCCTCTCCTTTCCACAGATAGCCTGAGCTATCGAATCATTTCCAACTCCTGGAACCTGCTCTGCCATCTTGGGGAGGCCCTCCACGAATAGTGGGAACTTATTCTGCATCACCTCACACCCACCCTCCTGAGCTGCTACAGACCCTAGAAGAGACCCTGGTTTGCCCATATGTACTAATGCGTGCGCCAGCATTGAAGTACATTTGGACAAAAGGCTCCCCTCTTCTTAGGGATTGGACTGCCTTTCAGTTAGGATTGTGATTACTGCAGAATTGCCTAAAGACTATTTGCACTAGCTGCTTCCTTCCCTTTTCTAGGTTGTGGACCCATTTTGTGCATTAACCGTTTAGGCCACTTGGTCTTGTATATATGTATTTTAGTAGGATTTTGTTGGTTTAAAAGTGTTACAGTTGAATAGGACTGTGTTGAACTTCAAAGTCCTTGAATAAATGTACTTTATTCGGGTGTGCTCATTGAGGTCTTTCAGTCGCCCTCACCCCTCCTGAGACCTAGTCTTGACCGCCGCCAATGCTACCTTGATTGATCTGGCTTGTCCAGGTGGTTACCCTGTTCCAAGAATATAGGCTGGCCTGCTGAATCCACCTTAAGAGACCCACAAGCCAGGACACTATGTGCAAGGTTCCCAGCAGGCTCCATTGCTGCTTCCAATTCAATGGAAGGGTAGACCACACGGTCCCATGTCATAGTCCCACAATTTACCTCCCAACTGAATGGGTGCAAATCGTACATATCGCTCTCACTGGGCGAAGCCATGGATCTGCAGCTCTCAGGATTGCCCTCCCAGGAGAGGAAAAAAACACTTAAGACGGATCTGGGAGTAGTTGTTGGGGGTGCCTTTTTGTCCCCAATGTTGCAATCCGACACCAAGTGATCGACTCTAAATGCCTGCACATTATACTGGTCAACATTTGCAAAGTGGAAATAAGCCAAACTGTTGAAACCAACTACTGGACATAACCGAACTTGTCAACATAAAGACTCCATCCAACAACAAATATTCCTTTTAAACTATCCAATAATGTAAATCTACCTGGATTCTGTACTAATGGAAAGTTGAGAAATGTGAGCTTGCGAAGCAAATAAGACGACTACATCGGATTCCTCTTGGCTGAGCTCCTGCGAGAAATGCGAAGTGGCATAGGGCTTAAATGCCGAGGTAAGTGACATAGGGCTTAAATGCAGAGGAAAGTGACATAGGGCTTAAATGCAGAGGAAAGTGACACAGGGGTTAAATGCAGAGGTAAGTGACACAGGGGTTAAATGCGGAGGTAAGCGACATAGGGCTTAAATGCGGAGCTAAGTGGCATAGGGCTTAAATGCGGAGGTAAGTGACATAGGGCTTAAATGCGGAGGAAAGTGACATAGGGCTTAAATGCAGAGGAAAGTGACACAGGGGTTAAATGCAGAGGTAAGTGACACGGGTTAAATGCGGAGGTAAGCGACATAGGGCTTAAATGTGGAGCTAAGTGGCATAGGGCTTAAATGCGGAGGTAAGTGACATAGGGCTTAAATGCGGAGGTAAGTGACATAGGGCTTAAATGCGGAGGAAAGTGACATAGGGCTTAAATGCAGAGGAAAGTGACACAGGGGTTAAATGCAGAGGTAAGTGACACAGGGGTTAAATGCGGAGGTAAGTGATATAGGGCTTAAGTGCGGAGGTAAGTGACATAGGGCTTAAATGCAGAGGTAAGCGACAGGGATTAAATGCGGGGGTAAGTGGCATAGGACTTAATTGACATAGGGCTTCAATGCAGGGTAAGTGGCATATGGATTAAATGCAGGGGTAAGTGGCGTAGGGCTTAAATGCGGAGTTAAGTGACATAGGGTTTAAATGACATAGGGCTTCAATGCGGGGTAGGTGGCATAGGGCTTAAATGCGGGGGTTTGCGGCGTAGGGCTTAAATACGGAGGTAAGTGACAGGGCTTAAATGACATAGGGCTTAAATGCGGGGGTAAGTGGCATAAGGCTTAAATGCGGTGGTAAGTGGCATAGGGCTTAAATGCGAAGGTAAGTGGCATAGGGCTTACATGCTGAGGTAAGTGACATAGGGCTTGACCGCATGAAGAAAGCCATAGAATCCAGTAGTAAAAACAAGCACTTTTCCTAATTGCAGTTTACTGACCGTAGCACAGGTCTCGTTTAATTTTCTGTGAACCTACCGTGCAACAAATGCTGTACTGTATTTATTTTGTTATTCTAGAGAGCCTGTGCCATTAAGAGTCATGGAATTAGAGGTGCAAGGACATGCTTTTCCAAAATGTGCATATAGGTGTGGGGCTTGCAATGTTTAGTTAAATGCTGTGCATTTTCCACCATCTAGTGGTAGGTCTAGAGTATTACAAGTTGTTTATTTCAGAAATTAAAGTAGGCAACGAGTGTTGACTGTCCCTCGGAGCCCATCCTGCCCCTCGGTGCCCAGGTCTTCAGACTGTTTGATTCTCCTCCTCCTCTCTACCCCCCCCCACCCCCCGTTGGTATGGTCGCAGGGGCGAAGAACGAAGACATTCTGTTGACTGAGCGAAACTTGGCTTCTTCGATGAGCAACATCCACATGACAGCCGCTGGTGCTGGCAATGGTTGCAGAGTTCTCCCACGCAGGCTGCAGCCTCTTTCCCGACCCCGATCGTGGGATAATTGGGCCACTTCATGTAACGGAGAACGACTGACACATTAATTACCACTGAAACTCCCGCCATCAACCTCTTAAATCAATTGAACTCTTTCAATTCTGTCCAGAGTGCAGTAAGGGATCCCTGTGCTCGATACCCATACGGTCTGCAATAAGTGACTGCCCTGCGGCCTCCAAGAAAACACATGCACTTTGTGCAAAAGTGTAAGGGACAATCTCTTGATGTATCGAATTCCGGGCTGCACATCATATGCCATATAGGGCGAAACATCTGCACACGAGAATGCCAGGGAGTGCGGGCAAGATGGCTGCCTGATCACAGTGGTCCGTGCCCCCTAGCAATCCTTAGAGCCAGGGTCTCCAACCAGTAGCTCCTAGCATCAGACACCAAAATGAGCACTGTGTTTATTTTGGTGTCTGAAGTTCATGGGCCTCTTTCCCAGCCCCCTCCCTCTCCTCTTCCTGCAAATCAAACAGTCAAAAGCTGTTTGCAGTCAGAGGGGCTGCATCTGGTCTTGGAGGGCTGGGCAGTGTCCCAACAGGGGTTAACTATCAATAATAAAAGTAGATGGGGGTGGGGCATGTGTTTTGTGGCAATTGTTGTTAGAATTGCAGGCAGTACCCTCTGGGACCACTACGCACAATTAGGACTACAGGTGTTAGCCAAACCAACCTTTGGTATAAGTCTGTACCACACAGTTTGTTGGTAGTAAGCTGAGCAGCCAGGCTTATCTCAAGAGTGAATGTCAGCAGTACAAGTTGTTACACAGGGGACTTTCAATCAGTGGTTCAAGTAAATACTTATACTCAAGGTTTCTTGGTAAAAGCACTTAGTAATTTATTACACAATCATTTAGAAAACATTTCACTAGAAGAGGATACTTAATATTATAAACCAATACACTTCAATACGAAATTCTAAGGTTTTGAGACTGTTTGAGCTCCCCTGAAATAGGAGCCAAATGGCAGTTCAGTTACTTAGAAAAGAGCAAAAGGCACAAGGTAAGTATAATAGATTATGTATACCTTTTAGACAGTGCAAATAGTTTGTTAACCAGAAGAGTTCAATTCAGGTCAATAGGCCAGGCCAAAGTCAATGGGCTAGTGTTCTGGATAGGAAGCAGCAGTTCTGGTATCAAACGGCAAAGTCTTTGCGAAAGTTCTTAGAAGTAGTTTAGGCGAAAAAGAATCATATGTCGGGTCACAAGCTGATTAGGCCTGCAAGTTGGGAAAGTTTCATGAACTTTCACTGCGAGAGTGGCGTTCTCTCAATCGGGTTGGGACAGTACCTTAATATGAAGAAAAAGATGCAGCTGAAGACGCTGGTTCCTGGCAGTTCCTGCAGATCTCACTGTTCCTGAGCCTCAGTCGTGGGGACAAGAGGGAGGATGTTAGGGGACTCCTGCACTGCACGGGATCATTGAAAAAGCAAACCAGATGGAGTCACTTCAGTTCCATTAGCTGTAGATTAAAGCACACAAGCTGGTGTCCCTCTCCCTGGTTAATCCTTACCAGCCTTGAGAATGGTATCCAGGTGGCTTGTGAGTTGATTGGTCCCACCAACTCAAAGGAAGAAGTCGTCTTTGAAGGGGCTTCTCTGTCGAGATGAGCTTAACAATTCGGACCTGCAGCAGGGCTTCACGGGGCAAACCAATGGTCCAGGAGTTGCAGCAGCCGTCCTCTTCCAGCTCGTCTTCGGTTCTTTTGTTCCAGTGATCGACTCTGCTTTCCAGTCCTGGAGACTCGCCTTTTATACAGTTTTCTCACTTTCATTCCAGCCTAGCTGTCACTCACCCAGCAGGAGGGTGGCTGTCCTTGCCGGACAGTCAGCCAGCCAATCACGGCAGAGTGCATTTGGATCTCCTAGGAGACTAAGCACAAGGTGTTTCGGGCACCTCCCTCACTTCCTGCCCACCCTAGACACTCAGACGCCAGAGGCGGCCTTCAGTCCTGAAGCCCGCCAAAGGCACACAAACAAAGGGACCAAACCTGGTTTGGCGCGCAGAGACAAACACTAGAAGGACCTTTCTAAAAAGAAACTGCAAAAAAAGAAGACCGGGACCTGTTTAAACAAAGGGGCTTAAGGCGCCATCTTGAAAAACATGGCTCCCACGATTTTTAGCTACCGGTGTTCGCAGTCGGGAAAAATCATGGTAGTTCGTTGTAAAACCACTGCCACCAGCTTTTCAATAGGAAAGGGTGGCATTTGACTTCTACATAAGTATTTAGACACAGGGGATACTATGTAACCCCTCCAGCACTCCATTGTAAGATGGTGTGTGCTGGGTCTAGGAATTTGGAAAGACTCGTAAAGTCAATTTCACTTTACATTCTCTGGGACACAGTAGTTTATCCCAGAGAAGGTATTTAAACCTTTTGAAAGTCTAAGAAGACACCCCTGTGTTACTGCACTGAGGGTGCTGTGTAACACACTTGAAAAGATGATGCCTATGGCGTTATCTAAAACTCCATAACCAAAAGAATTAAACACAGAAAACAAACAGAATTCAAAAGTACTTAGTTCCAAAGTTCAGCAAAAGAGCTGAGGGTCTCTAAGGTAGAGAGGAATTAGCACATTTTGAGAATTCTCCCGAACAATTGTCAACAAGATGTGCAAATGATGGCTTATTAAAAAAGGAAGGCGCACAAATCTGCATACCATGTGAAACAAAGTTTGGGCCATTATTGTTTCAGTCTCATTTAGTGTTTTGTGATTTATTTTGATTAGCATTACTTTGCATGCTGTTAATTGTAGGTTTGCAATCAGAATGTGGAAAATAAAGCTACAACACTAATTGTTTTTTTGTTCAGCATGTGTGCATGTATGTCTGTAGAAAAGACAATCTGTGTGAGTTCAAACTTGCAAGTAAAAAGGTACATCCAGCATATATATGCTCAGTGTATGGTAAAACTCTGAATTATTATTTTTTTATTGGAAGATACTGCGTTCTTGTATTAAAGGTTATGATGGAATTTTCAGTGATGTGTTGGGGAGAATTTTCAGTTTCTGTGCTAATTCTCTTTAACCCGAGAGACCCCCATCACTTTTGCTGGACTCTGGACTTTATTTTAATCTCCTGAGTGAGCTGGACTTTTTACCATTCACTCATTCTTTTTCTCTGACTGGGATTTTTGTTTCATACTGTTTAATGGAGTCTGGTAAACTCCATAGATGCTTTTTCCTTCGTGACACCCAGCACCCTCTGTGCAGTGTCACTGAAGAGTCCCTTAGACTACCCTTAATGTTTAATTAGATTTTCTACAGTGACGTCATTGAGGGGTCTCCCTTGCGACCTCAAAAGAAAAAAAAGTTTTTTTTTTTTGTAATTAAAGCTCTTTACTTCTGGAGGGGCTGGCTTTCTTGTTCAGGCCCCTTAAAAAAAAAAAAAGAAAAATAAGAACAGGAGTGCCACAAGTCTAACACTTTCAGCAGTGACCCTAAATAAGAAAGAATAGGAATACCAAATAATGTGTCTTTCTGGAATTCTATACAACAATTGCTAGACTCATTAAAGGTTTATTTCAGGCACACTTCAGGGGGTGAGTCACTGATTTAGTCTGTTCTTAAATGCCTCAACTCAGCCCTTCATCCTTCTGAGGTCGATAAAAGAGTACTGTTAGGATGTGCAGTGTTTCCAATGTTTACCTGTTAAACCATGAGTGTATAATATTTCCTTCACTATGTCTATTGTCACTTAGATACTATAGAACATAGAACTGCATCTTATGTAGCAGGGTTCCAAGGAGAGCCAGTGAAGAAGCAGGGCCTTAGTGGGAAGATTGTACTCCTCCTGCTGGGGGTCGTCTTATGTCATCAACTTGCAAATAAAAGGTTCTTTACCTTTAAACTACTGGTTATGTGAAAGCCTCCCTTTGTACATAACATTTGGCGACGAGGATGGGATTGGGACCCGGAGGACGACCCCCAGCGCCTTTTCTACAGATCTAGTGTGCTGGCTGTGGAGCGGAGCCAGCCTGACTTGCCTGAGGGAGGGCCTTTTTCAGTGGATTATTGACGGCCTGACATCCAGTGTGTGGCATCCACCGGAGGGACATTGCTAGCGCCAGAGGAAAACCCCTGGAGGCTCCGTGGTCTGTGGGAGCTGGAATTGGACCCCTGCAATTTTGTTGAACTTGTGGAGACTGGGCTGGCAAAGACACGGCTTTGGCACTTTTATAATTGGATTTTGGGTTGTGTGTTTTCTGAGCGGCCATTGGACACCCTGGCCCCACACTGAGCAAGGTTGAGAAAGGAGTCGCCGCCGATGACCCTGGTGAGGCGCTCCAGGGTGAGTACATAACCAAGCAGCTATCTTTTAATTAGTGTCACCTACCTGATTGGGTGGGAGCTCTATTGGTTAAACCAGAATTGCAAGCTTGTTATTCTATTCTGCAACTTTGAGACATGGCAAATGTGCCTGCTCCTGTGTTTTTTCTGGCAGTGCCAGGTGAACCCAGGGTTAGATGGGAAGACTGGAAGGAAGGATTCAGCAAATATGCCTTAGCAGTGTTTGGTGCCAACTACTCCAATGAGCGCAAGGAAGCATTGCTATTTCACTGTTTGGGAACTGCAGGCCAAGAGGTCTTAAAGAGATTGCCGGAGCCTTCTGACATTTTGGATGCTGGTCCATATGAAAGGACATTAGCCAAACTGGACAGGCATTTTAGAGTGGAGGAGAACATTATATTGGAAAGATATAAATTTGCCACGAGAGAGCAGAAGAATGGGGAAAGTATCGAGGATTTTGTCACGGCTTTAAGGGGCTTAGCAGTGAAATGCAAATTCACTCACTGTCAGGATGAGCACTTGAGAGACCAGCTAATGATTAAATGTTCCAATGACAGTATTAGGAAAGAACTATGGAAAGAGAGGAACCCCACTTTGGATCGAGCAATTGAGATAGCGAAAATGGTGGAACACACAGATAAGTGCATTGAAGTTCTTCAATCGGATACTGTGAACAATGGTAAACCCAAGTTGGATGAGAGTCAGGGTTCAGTGCTGAAGGTGTCAAAGGTTGTTCAGAGGCAGAGTACGTGGAATCCAAGACGCGCCTCGCAGAATGCTAAAAGGAGCGAAGAGAACAGACCGGCAACTGGCAGAGGATGGCGTCAATGGGTTCCTGCAAAAGATAGCAGAGGGATTCCCAAAGACATGAATTCTTTCAAGATGGTTAGGGATTCAGGACAATCCAGAGGTTTTCCAGGGAGAAGATGCTTTAGATGTGGAAGCTTGTCGCATATAGCCTCTGCTAAGGATTGCTTTGCTATTCATATCATATGCAATGAGTGTGGTGTGAGAGGGCACATTGCCCGATGTTGTAGAAATTTTAATGCTGGGTCAAATCAAGTGCATGAAATAAGTGCAAGTTATGAAGATGAGTCATATTGTGAGGATGGCAGAGAAGTGGTATTTACAGTGAATGCTGTCAATGGCAGAGTGAAAATGCAGAAACCTTATGCTGAGGTTGTAATTCGAGGTGTACCCGTACGCATGCTAATGGATAGTGGTGCTGACTACACCTTGATAAGTGCGGAAGTGTGGAGGAACAAATTCGATAGTTGTACTCTGTGGGAAAATACTGTTAAAGCAAATGCTTATGGAGATGTTCCCATAGATATTATAGGTTGCTTTGATGCTGAATTACAGTTTAAGGACAGGAAGGCCAAAGGTTGTGTGTATGTTACCAACAGAGGGGGTGAATTGTTGTCATGGAGTGATCAAGCTGAATTGAAGATAAGGCTTGAGGCAAGTCATCCCGAGCAGGTAATGTCTGTTGCGGGAGGAGAGCCCACAGAGATACAAACCACGTTATCTGGGAAATTGGGGTGTCTCAAGGGCTTTGTACATGTAATTCGCCTAAAGAAAGGAGCTGTCCCTAAGATTGCAAAACTGCGAACTATTCCTCTTGCTCTTAGAGGAGATGTAGAGGAAGAACTCAAGAGAATGGAAAGAGATGGTGTCATTGAAAAGATAGAAGCATCTGAATGGGTCAGTCCTATAGTTGTAGTCAGAAAAGGCAATGGGTCTTTGAGGCTCTGTATAGATCTTAGACATCTAAACAGCATGGTTGTGGCAGACAGGTTTCCCCTTCCCCGAATAGATGATCTGATGGTGGGAGTAGCTGGGTCAAAAGTGTTCTCCATACTAGATCTTAAATCGGCCTACCATCAGGTTGAATTGCACCCTAATTCCAGGGATCTCACCGCCTTCATCACCCCGATTGGATTGTTCAGGTGTGTTCGCATGCCATTTGGTTTGGTCTCAGCCGCAAGTGTGTTTCAGAGTATTATGCATAAATTACTTGGGGGTGAAAAAGGGGTGATGTGTTATCAGGATGATGTTCTTGTATGTGGGAGCGATGAGAAGGAGCATGATGTTCGTTTGAAAAGAGTTTTGGATATTTTGAAGGAGGCAGGCCTCACCGTTGCCTTGGAAAAATGTACTTTTAAAGCCAACAAAGTGGTGTACCTGGGTCATGAGATCACTGGGGAAGGGGTTAGACCCAAGGAGGAGGCTATTGAGGCCATAAAAAGAATGGAGGAGCCTAAGTCTAAAGGGGACATACTATCATTTTTGGGACTGGTGGAGTTTTACGGCAAATTTGTCAAGGGGTTAGCAGAAATGTCGAGGAATATGAGATTTCTCACTCGCAAGGGAGTCGTTTTTAAATGGTGTGACCGGTGCAAGAAAGAATTTTTGATGATAAAAGAGGCTATTGTCAATGCTCCCATTTTGAAAATATTTGAGGAAAGTAAACCCACATTGCTTTTTGTTGATGCCAGTGATTATGGTGTTGGGGCTGTTCTGATGCAGGAGGATCAGACAGGTTTACAGACTGTGGCTTTTGCGTCCAGGTCTTTGAAGGGCCCAGAATCTAGATATTCAGTTATTGAGAAGGAGGCTCTAGCATGCGTTTGGGGTGTCGAGAAATTTAAAAGATTCTTGTGGGGGAGGAGTTTCACCATTTGCACTGACCATAAACCCTTGGTTGGAATTTTTACAAAAGGTGGTTTGGAGGGAGTGTCAAGACGCATTATGAAATGGGTCACGGCATTGCAAGGGTTACAGTATACCATGCTCCACGTAAAGGGGGAGGTTAATGTGGTTGCAGACGCCTTGTCTAGATCTGTCCAGAGGGAAATTTCTGACGATAGTGACTTTACAAGTTCAGAGGAGAGTGCAGAAATATTCCAGGTGCATGAAACATTAAAGAAAAGTGAGTGGGATGTGTCTTGCACGGAGGATGTTGTATATCAAGGAGTACTTGCTCTGGTTGCAGAAGGTAAAATTAAGAGCCACAGGGGCGAGATGAATGGTTTTGCCAAAGTGAGGGAGGAGCTATGGATTCAGGATGGTTATTTATACAAGGGTCACCAGATGGTTGTGCCAGTCGGTATGAGGAAGTCTGTCTTGGAGTTGGCCCATGTTGGGCATTTAGGTCTGGCCAGGACGAAGGGACTTGTGAGGTCTGAATTTTGGTGGCCTGGTATCGACAAGGACATAGAGGAACAAGTCAAAGACTGTGTGGAATGTATTGAGGGAAACAAAGGCTTGAAAGTGCAAAAAGTTCCCATGGTAGTGAGGGAGTCCCCG